>NC_053389.1:167582353-168312291 GCF_905171765.1 Bufo bufo | reverse complement strand
GGGATTACAGTCGTGATATGTCTTAAAATGTCTTGCAACTGGTTTTAGATTACTCAGATCTTCTTCCTCTTTTGCTGCCATTATATCTCTGACATGTTCTCGTACTCTCACCTTCAATTCTCTCGTGGTTAAACCCACATAAATTTTAGGGCAAGAACATTTAGCATAATACACGACTGCCGTACTCGTGCATGTGAGGCATTGTGTGATTTTAAAGGTTTTAGTATTGGCCGTGTCATTGAAGGAGGTAGCCCTCTCCATATTTGGGCATGCTATACATTTCCCACATGGGACAAAACCCCACTTCGGCTTCCCCAGTCCTGGGAACAAAGGTTGTTTTTGTTTTACATACAAGCTGCGTACAAGATGGTCTCTCAAATTCTTTGAACGTCTCGCCGTTATCATAGGATATGGTGCTATAAATTTTGTCAAGATGGGATCGGTTAGTAAGATCGGCCATGATTTTCCCAAAATGTCCTTCATCTCTCTCCACCTTCCATGATATCCTGTGATGTATCGTGTCTTATTATCCTTGCTCTTTCGGACTTCAGAAAAGAGTAAGTCCTGCCTGGAGCATGATTTTGCTCTCCTATAGGCCTTCTTAATTGCACGTTGGCTATATCCACGACTTGAGAATCTTTCTTTGAGTATTTTGGCCTGTTGCTCGAAAATTTCTTCCGTCGAGCAAATTCTCCGAGCCCGTAGGTATTGTCCAATTGGAATTGAATTGATCATCTGTGGAGGATGTGATGAGGAAGCATGTAAGTATGAGTTTACTGCTGTAGGTTTTCTAAAAACATTCGTCACTATGCCTCCATCTGTGCCTCTCTCTAAATGCACATCCAGGAACTCGATATGTTCCTTACTGTACTTATACGTTAATTTGATGTTCTTAGCGTTCTTATTTAATGCTATAAAAAATTCCTCCAACTCCTTGGTACTTCCCTGCCAGATCATGAATACATCGTCGATGTACCGCGCCCAAAAAATGGTGAGGTCCATCGACATGTATCGATCTGACAGGAAAAGGTCCCTCTCCCACAGCCCCAGGAACAAATTTGCGTAAGAGGGCGCACAAGGCGCCCCCATCGCAGTTCCCTGGAGCTGCAGGTAGAAGGACCCTCCAAAGGAGAAGAAGTTGTGCGTCAGAACAAAAGAGAGAAGCTCCAGAAGAAACACTCTTTGGTTGGCCTCCAGATTTTCTTGTAAAAGGAAAAAATCCACAGCTTGTATGCCATCCGCGTGTCTTATGCTTGTATACAGCGATTCAACGTCGCACGTCACCATAAGTGTATCATCCCCTAAGTAGATGCCATCGACTTTCCGTAGGAAGTCGGTCGTATCTTTGATATGGGATGGCAGACTAGCCACTATATCTTTTAATTGAGAATCTAGGTATCGACCTATTTTCTCTGTAAAACTGCCCCGGCCTGAAATAATTGGCCTCCCAGATGGAACTTTCGGATTCTTATGAATTTTAGGCAGTAGATATAGGGTGGGGACCACCGGTTCCTTTACAACCAGGGCATCATATAATGCCTTAGATATTGTATGGTTATCTACTGCCTTCCCTAAAATTGCACTCAGGTTTTTTTTCAAATGCCTGTAGGGGATTGAACGTGAGCTTCTTATAACATGCTTCCTCTCTCAATTGTCTATAGGCCTCCTGTTCATACAGATCATGAGGCCATACCACAATGTTACCACCTTTGTCGGATGGTTTAAACACGACATCTTGTAATCTGCCAAGGTTCTTCAGACTGAGCCGTTGAGCCCTTGACAGATTATCCTTTGGGGCAAACATTGACATGTTCTCAAATTGTCGGGAGACAAGCTTAACAAACAGGTCTACTGCTGGACATAATGATAGAGGGGGGAATTTTTTGGACTTACATTTAATGGAAGATGGAATCTCCACAATTCTCTGTGATTCTTTTTCTCCTGATTCATTTTCTCCTGCCAGTTCCTCCAAAATTTTGACTGCCTGCATCTCTTCAGTAGTAAATAGAGCCTCACTCACATCCTCTTTATGATGCCATCTTCTTAGCAACAATGAGCGGGCGAAGATATGCAGATCCTTCACCGCTGTAAAAGAATCAAAATTTGCACAAGGAGAAAAGGTTAGACCCTTTTCCAGCAGTGAATTATCTGCTGGTGACAGAATATGATTGGATAGATTTATTACCTTCAGCCCATCATGGCCGCTGGTATCCCTTCTGTCTCCAAAGGGTCTCCTTTTCCCATTCGAGGTCATTCCTGGTGGTCCCTTTCTTTTCTGGATCCCTGATCTCGTCAGTCTCCCATCCGGTTCTTGACTATCAGAGATTGATGACAGGGACAGAGTTGAAGATGTTCGATTCCAGGAGGTAAAGTTGCCCCTTCTCTGATGATACGTGTTTTTCCGTCTCCATTTATACACATTTTTCTGTTGAAAGTCTTCACAATCTCTAGAGAATTTTCTCGACTTTATCTCTTGGATTTCTTTCTCCCACTTCTCGAAGTTTTTATTGAGTGCCCCCTCAAAAGCAGCCAAAGATTCCCTATTACAGTCCTGTTTAAGGGTTGTCTGTAAGCTCTCAATTTCTGCATCCAATGTAAGCAGGGTCTGGCTATTATGTTTGACCACCAGATTCATTAATTTCTTTGCTGACTCTGTACAAATTTCCTCCCAACTTGACAGAAAGCTTTCGCTATCAATGTCAAAGGAGGGTGTCACCTGTATGCGTAAGCCCCGTGGTATTAAATCCATATGTAGATACCTCTCCAGGAAAGCTTTGTTCCACCACGTTTTTGTCCTTCTGTGGAAAAGATTCATGAGACTGGACTGCATCTCCTTCACATTAGCCGGGTCTCCACACCCAACACCTGCACCATTTTCTTTAAAAATATTATCCAAGGAAGAAAGCCAGGATTGCTCTCTGGCCCTATAATCCATGGTACTGGTCGTGGTTAAATCTGTAATCAAACAGAATATTATTACACTAACCGAAATAAATACCTCGACCGTTAGTTGAATCAACATTCAAGTAATGCCCAAGCCTATGGCAATAAATATATATAAATAACCTACATAGAAAATGCCAGACCGCTGGTACTAAATTAATCTTTATTACAAAATTACATTAGACAACATACATGATTAAAAGAATCAGTGCAGGAGATAAAAAGCAACATCACTGGAGGAGACATACAATGAACGGAGTCCCTATCCTTAAACATGATATTCAGAAGAGATGGTTATGCAAACATGAAAACATACATAGTGGGGAAAAGGGACATTTACCCATACAAAGTCTCCTCCAGGATGGCGCCAACCCCAACGCGCGTTTCGGCGTACCTTCGTCTGGGGGTAGCGTCATCACTGGAGGACATGGTTTAAATACAAATGACGGCCAATCAACATACCGGTAATCATCAATTCATACATCACCGGACTGCGCCGGATTTTTTGTCAGATGGACTTCCTGGATGCCGGCATCTAGAGGAACACGTGACCACCCGGAAACATGTGATCCGCTTCTGGTCACGTGATCCGAATGACGTCACATGAGCGCGCACTAACTAGTCGCAGCTCAGTAACGTCATCCAACCTTACTATATGATTCGGATCCATCATATTGGTATATCCCTGTATTCGACAGGCCCAACGGACGTACATACGCAATCAAAGTATATCAGACAAAGCATACATTATTCATTTGATGTGGACATACAGGTTGATATAAAAGGTTTATACATAGATTTCCCCACATATACACATGTCATATGTCAAATTATGCCACAAACAGTATCAATAGACCAATGGGTAAAAAACACCCTATCTCTCATTATTATAATAACAGATATTAAATCTATCATCTAGGGCTCATACCCATCCATTACATCTGTTGAAGATATACTATACAAAGTGATAATAGGAAAGTGCAAAGTGCATGGACTATTTAAAAATATATATATACTAATCCATAAAAACATCTATATATGTATATATGTGTAACACAGTGTATATACCACTGATGAGTAATATATCAGGTGAACAAATATCTATATAGGAAAAAACATATTATGTGAAATACATTATATATTATATATACGTGTACCTTCACTGTTAAAACAGTGATTGTGAAAAAAGTGCAAAGTGCCTAATGATAAACGTATCAACTCAGATACGTGTACAGATTCAAATAGTGTCCTGTGGACCACTGATACCTTGGGAAGGAATAGGAAAGGGATGGGGGGGGGGGAGAAAAGGAAAAAGAGGGGAGTGGAGGGGGAAGAATAGGGGAGAGGAAAAAAGGGGGAGGGGAGGGGGGGGGGAGGAAGGGGGGGGGGAAGGGAAGGGGGGGAAAGGAGGGGGGGGGGAGAGGAGGGGAAAGGGAGGGAAAGGGGAGGGAGACAAATTAACTGGAGTAAAATCCTTCAACCATATGAATGTTGGTTGTACCCTACCAACTTACTGTGCTATCTATGATATACAATTATAGTATTCCATCATTTGCTTCGATATCGGTCACCACATCACATTCCCCGAAGTGTCTGAAAAAAGAGACAAAACGGGAAATGCAAGGCGGGGACACGACACAAAGCCAATGCTGCACTACATCAGTCTGCTAGATGATTGCATAGTCCGTCCATACATTGGTTACCGCATCGCACTCCCCAGCACACACGGTAACATGTGAACTGGGGAATGCAAGGCGGGAACACTAAATCCACTCAGCGACGACCCTAGAAGATCAATGGAAAGTCGATGGTATCTACTTAGGGGATGATACACTTATGGTGACGTGCGACGTTGAATCGCTGTATGCAAGCATAAGACACACGGATGGCATACAAGCTGTGGATTTTTTCCTTTTACAAGAAAATCTGGAGGCCAACCATAGAGTGTTTCTTCTGGAGCTTCTCTCTTTTGTTCTGACGCACAACTTCTTCTCCTTTGGAGGGTCCTTCTACCTGCAGCTCCAGGGAACTGCGATGGGGGCGCCTTGTGCGCCCTCTTACGCAAATTTGTTCCTGGGGCTGTGGGAGAGGGACCTTTTCCTGTCAGATCGATACATGTCGATGGACCGCGCCATTTTTTGGGCGCGGTACATCGACGATGTATTCATGATCTGGCAGGGAAGTACCAAGGAGTTGGAGGAATTTTTTATAGCATTAAATAAGAACGCTAAGAACATCAAATTAACGTATAAGTACAGTAAGGAACATATCGAGTTCCTGGATGTGCATTTAGAGAGAGGCACAGATGGAGGCATAGTGACGAATGTTTTTAGAAAACCTACAGCAGTAAACTCATACTTACATGCTTCCTCATCACATCCTCCACAGATGATCAATTCAATTCCAATTGGACAATACCTACGGGCTCGGAGAATTTGCTCGACGGAAGAAATTTTCGAGCAACAGGCCAAAATACTCAAAGAAAGATTCTCAAGTCGTGGATATAGCCAACGTGCAATTAAGAAGGCCTATAGGAGAGCAAAATCATGCTCCAGGCAGGACTTACTCTTTTCTGAAGTCCGAAAGAGCAAGGATAATAAGACACGATACATCACAGGATATCATGGAAGGTGGAGAGAGATGAAGGACATTTTGGGAAAATCATGGCCGATCTTACTAACCGATCCCATCTTGACAAAATTTATAGCACCATATCCTATGATAACGGCGAGACGTTCAAAGAATTTGAGAGACCATCTTGTACGCAGCTTGTATGTAAAACAAAAACAACCTTTGTTCCCAGGACTGGGGAAGCCGAAGTGGGGTTTTGTCCCATGTGGGAAATGTATAGCATGCCCAAATATGGAGAGGGCTACCTCCTTCAATGACACGGCCAATACTAAAACCTTTAAAATCACACAATGCCTCACATGCACGAGTACGGCAGTCGTGTATTATGCTAAATGTTCTTGCCCTAAAATTTATGTGGGTTTAACCACGAGAGAATTGAAGGTGAGAGTACGAGAACATGTCAGAGATATAATGGCAGCAAAAGAGGAAGAAGATCTGAGTAATCTAAAACCAGTTGCAAGACATTTTAAGACATATCACGACTGTAATCCCGTGCATTTGAAGGTACGGGCAATTGACTGTGTCATGAAAAACATTAGAGGAGGTAATATCACTAAAAGATTGGGACAGCTCGAGTGCAAGTGGATTTGGAAATTGAATACACTGTACCCGGGTGGTTTGAATGAATCCACTGGCTTCTCCACTTTTCTATAGGCACGATGGTTCACATGGGTCTCCACACCCAAAAGGGGTTTAAGTTAGGCTTTTTAACTTTGTTTTAATCACTTTGTTGCCCCTGATCTTCTAGGGTCGTCGCTGAGTGGATTTAGTGTTCCCGCCTTGCATTACCCAGTTCACATGTTACCGTGTCTGCTGGGGAGTGCGATGCGGTAACCAATGTATGGACGGACTATGCAATCATCTAGCAGACTGATGTAGTGCAGCATTGGCTTTGTGTCGTGTCCCCGCCTTGCATTTCCCGTTTTGTCTCTTTTTTCAGACACTTCGGGGAATGTGATGTGGTGACCGATATCGAAGCAAATGATGGAATACTATAATTGTATATCATAGATAGCACAGTAAGTTGGTAGGGTACAACCAACATTCATATGGTTGAAGGATTTTACTCCAGCTAATTTGTCTCCCTCCCCTTTCCCTCCCTTTCCCCTCCTCTCCCCCCCCCCTCCTTTCCCCCCCTTCCCTTCCCCCCCCCCCCTTCCCTTTCCCCCCCCCCCTTCCCTCCCCCTTTTTTCCTCTCCCCTATTCTTCCCCCTCCACTCCCCTCTTTTTCCTTTTCTCCCCCCCCCCCCCCCCTTTCCTATTCCTTCCCAAGGTATCAGTGGTCCACAGGACACTATTTGAATCTGTACACGTATCTGAGTTGATACGTTTATCATTAGGCACTTTGCACTTTTTTCACAATCACTGTTTTAACAGTGAAGGTACACGTATATATAATATATAATGTATTTCACATAATATGTTTTTTCCTATATAGATATTTGTTCACCTGATATATTACTCATCAGTGGTATATACACTGTGTTACACATATATACATATATAGATGTTTTTATGGATTAGTATATATATATTTTTAAATAGTCCATGCACTTTGCACTTTCCTATTATCACTTTGTATAGTATATCTTCAACGATGTAATGGATGGGTATGAGCCCTAGATGATAGATTTAATATCTGTTATTATAATAATGAGAGATAGGGTGTTTTTTACCCATTGGTCTATTGATACTGTTTGTGGCATAATTTGACATATGACATGTGTATATGTGGGGAAATCTATGTATAAACCTTTTATATCAACCTGTATGTCCACATCAAATGAATAATGTATGCTTTGTCTGATATACTTTGATTGCGTATGTACGTCCGTTGGGCCTGTCGAATACAGGGATATACCAATATGATGGATCCGAATCATATAGTAAGGTTGGATGACGTTACTGAGCTGCGACTAGTTAGTGCGCGCTCATGTGACGTCATTCGGATCACGTGACCAGAAGCGGATCACATGTTTCCGGGTGGTCACGTGTTCCTCTAGATGCCGGCATCCAGGAAGTCCATCTGACAAAAAATCCGGCGCAGTCCGGTGATGTATGAATTGATGATTACCGGTATGTTGATTGGCCGTCATTTGTATTTAAACCATGTCCTCCAGTGATGACGCTACCCCCAGACGAAGGTACGCCGAAACGCGCGTTGGGGTTGGCGCCATCCTGGAGGAGACTTTGTATGGGTAAATGTCCCTTTTCCCCACTATGTATGTTTTCATGTTTGCATAACCATCTCTTCTGAATATCATGTTTAAGGATAGGGACTCCGTTCATTGTATGTCTCCTCCAGTGATGTTGCTTTTTATCTCCTGCACTGATTCTTTTAATCATGTATGTTGTCTAATGTAATTTTGTAATAAAGATTAATTTAGTACCAGCGGTCTGGCATTTTCTATGTAGGTTATTTGTGTATGGATGTAGCAGAGCTGGGTGTGTTGGGGCAGCTGTCATGTGTATGGATGTACACTAGGTATCAAAGTTACCTACAGTAGAAGTCTTATATTTTTTTTTTAAGTAACTGGCTATACTGCTCTCATAGCTGTGTGGGTAAGGGCTCTTTCACACCTGCGTTCTTTTCTTCCGGCATAGAGTACCGTCGTCGGGGCTCTATGCCGGAAGAATCCTGATCAGGATTATCCCCATGCATTCTGAATGGAGTGAAATCCGTTCAGGATGCATCAGGATGTCTTCAGTTCCGTAACGGAACGTTTTTTGGCCGGAGAAAATACCGCAGCATGCTGCGCTTTTTGCTCTGGCCAAAAATCCGGAAGACTTGCCGCAAGGCCGGATCCGGAATTAATGCCCATTGAAAGGCATTGATCCGGATCCGGCCTTAAGCTAAACGTCGTTTCGGCGCATTGCCGGAGCCGACATTTAGCATTTTCTGAATGGTTACCATGGCTGCCGGGACGCTAAAGTCCTGGCAGCCATGGTAAAGTGTAGCGGGGAGCGGGGGAGCAGTATACTTACCATCCGTGCGGCTCCCCGGGCGCTCCAGAGTGACGTCAGGGCGCCCCAAGCGCATGGATCATGTGATCGCATTGGACACGTCATCCATGCGCATGGGGCGCTCTGACGTCATTCTGGAGCGCCCCGGGAGCCGCATGGACTGTAAGTATACCGCTCCCCCGCTCCCCACTACTATTATGGCAACCAGGACTTTAATAGCGTCCTGGGTGCCATAGTAACACTGAACGCATTTTGAAGACGGTTCCGTCTTCAAATGCTTTCAGTACACTTGCGTTTTTTCCGGATCCGGAGTGTAATTCCAGCAAGTGGAGTACACGCCGGATCCGGACAACGCAAGTGTGAAAGAGCCCTAAGTGCCTTGCGTCTGATGTGAAAGGTCGTGAGTTCGAATCCCAGGTGAAACTGTTCTGAAAGACATGCTAAATGAGATTTAAATACACCAGGGTCTCGTAGCTCACAGTGTGTGCATTTTGTTTTGCTGCGGCTGCTCCCCCAGCCTGTCAGCTGCGTGCCGCTCGCTCTGTGACTGAGACAGTGAGGGCGGGCTGCGGGGCAAGTGTAAGTTAGTAAATTAATTGTTTGCCGCCCCCCCCCCCCCTTCTCTGCGCCCTCAAGCAGCCGCTTGGGCTGCCTTATGATAGAGCCGTCCCTGCATACACTACTCACAAAAAGTTAGGGATATTTAGCTTGTGGGTGAAATTTCAGAATGAACCTAAAATGCACTCTAACCTTTACAGGTGAACTTAATGTGAACTTCTTGAAACTTTTAAATGCACATGTCCAACTGTTCAATGTTTCAGTACTTTTTGCACAACTTGCTGTTTTCTAACAAGGAGCTTAATTGCAAAATTTATGTTTGATCCATAAATCGCCCAATAAATTTCCTGGTTCAATTAGAATTGGTATTTAAACAGTCGTCATGCTGTTTATATTTTGACATCATGAGACCAAGACAACACCTAACAATTGATCAACAGTACTTCGCCAATTCGAGGCTTCAACCTGGATGTTCTCAGACTCAAGTGGCTATTGAACTTAGAGTGTCACAGAGTGTCATCAGCAGGTTGCAACGGAGATACAGAGTGACTGAAAGAGTCACAGAAAGGCATTAGAGTGGACGTCCTGCACATCCTGCACTGATGACCGCTTTATTGTGAACAATGCCCTGCAGAACAGGATCATGAATTCCACACAACTTCAGGCACATTTAAGGGTGGTAAGAGGCATCCAAGTGTCACCTCAGACCATTTGAAACCGTTTACATCAGCATGGTCTGCGTGCTAGAAGACCTGCAAGGGTACCTGAGTAGAGTTGAGCGGACACCTGAATGTTCGGGTTCGACAGGTTCGGCCGAACTTCACATAAAAGTTCGAGTTCGGGACCCGAACTTGACCCGAACTTAACTCCAAACCCGAACCCCATTGAAGTCAATGGGGACCCAAACTTTTGAGCACTAAAATGGCTCTAAAAAATTCATATTCATAAAATAACATAAAATATGTAAAAATAAAAAATAATAATCTTGATCTAGGAGGAGGAGGTCCATATGGAGTAGAAGGTTGAGGAGGCGGTGGATGTGGCGGTGTAGGTGGAAGCGGCGGTGGAGAAGGAGGAGGTAGCCAGCACTGGTTTTTGGTTTTCATTTTATTTTTTGGTTTAAATTAGGGTACACCCCAAAACATTGGGAAACATAACCTGTGATAACCCCCTACAGCCATGCTAAACAAACATTCAGACAAAACACTGGCTGCAGGGCAGGCCAGCACCTCTAAAGCGTAAAGGGTAAGCTCAGGCCATGTGCCCAATTTGTAAACCGAGAAGTTGAAGGGGGCAGACTCATCAGTCAGTACGTGTAGGCGTGTGCACACATACTGCTCAACCATGTTGCACGGGGACGTGACGTCCACGATCCAATTTGATATCTTCTCTATCAACCTTCGATGTTCTTTTCTGTGCCTACCATAGTGATCACGGGTAGCGGGGAATCAGGGTTCCATGTCAGAGAGGGAGCGTAAGAAAGGGATACCACATCCAAGGGAGGTCAATGGCTGAAATGTGATCGAGCGGAAATGTGGGATGTTATTAAAGCGGAAGGATCGAATGAAAGGAGGGGGCGCATGTCAATTAAAGACAAATTTTAGAAGTCCCAGTCACCTATGCATAGCAGGGGTTTTTCATCGGCAAAAATGGGTTAATGTCGCCCACCAATGGAACAGACGATTTTTAAAAATTTCGGTCCCTGTCAAATATGCAGAGCAGGGTTTTATTCACGGCAAAACTGGGTTCATGTCACCCACCAATTGAACAGAAGAGTTTACAATAATTAGGTCACTGTCGCCTATGCAGAGCAGGGGTTTGTATTAAGCGTATAGAAAAGAAATAGCGTGCTCATAAAAACGATACCTTTATGTAACGGATCCCGTTCCCGTTAATGGACGCTTCCTAGCTTGCGCCGAGGACCACAAGCACCGCACTGGACACCACAAGCACCGCAGACTCCACAACCGCCGTAGCTTAACTGGAGCCGCGCCGTCTTCCTTCCACCCTGAATGAACCTCCAGCATTCAGGACCGTGTGGGAAAGATCTCTCCTCCAGGGAATATGCAGAGCATAGCAATCCCCAGCGTGACACAGCAATTCCCTCCAATAACGAGACAAGGCTGCGTTTTGAAGGGTTGGAAAAACAGGAACTGAACTGAACTCTTTATTGAGGGCTACCCGCCTGTATTTATGCAGGTCCCCACAATGCATCATGGTTTCCTCCTCTCTGCCCTAGAGACACCCGAAGTGCAATTCAATTATCTCCCAGGACAAAGGGAGATCACCAATACACATGTGGGAACAATAGGAGAGGAATCCCCACCCGAATACACAAAATCCTCCCTTCTGTCTGGGATATAATTATGGATTAACATAACTATCACAGACAGTAAAAATACAGTTTTTTAAACATACACTGTAACTTTAAAACCATACATTCCATCTCCATAAAAATACATATTTAAACTCAGCTTACATCAAACATAAACACTTCCAAAAATCATTTCCTGCCCAAAACAGTTCCATAGATTCTTTAGTATACACCGATGACCGCGTTCGGTCCTAAGAACAGTCCAGACATGCGGCATAGTTCTGTTCTTGAAGGGTAATATGTCCCGGGGCCATAGTCGTAGGGCAGGAGGCTAGCCATAAGTCCTCTACAATGCCCAGTGGCAAATGGCAGTTTGTCACACATCTCCCCTTTGGGGGGAAGACTAACCAGGCACCTGACCTTCTGTCGGTCAGTGCCTCCGTTAGTCGATCCACCAACCCACAGTAACCAGATGCCCGAGTAGCCCACCCACAACAAACAGGTACAAGGGTGACCCACCCACAAGAAACAGTTACTGCACCTGGGTATTTTGCTGTGGTGATGGGGCAACATGCTGTGGGGACTTGAGGGAGGGCAGAGGCCGACTGCACTCTGCCCAGCTGCCAGCTCTTCTGCTGGGGTGCTGAGACCATAATCCGACTCAGTAGCCAGAGGACCATGGGAGTCAGCAGGGGTTAACATCGCCTCTGTTAACCCTGAGGCCACGTTAGGAGTTAACTGGGGAGGGGAATTTGTACTTACCCCCTCCTCCTGTTGTCCTGGTGAGGGTAGTGGGGGATCTGGACAGGCTGTCCAGCATCTCGGTAGGTCAGGCGCAGAGACCACGGTCCCATCTGCGCCGTCTGGGCGATTGGTGTCTCCCCTTGTTAGGGTAAGCTGCCGCTGGGGAGAGAGGGTGCTGCGCTCCTCTCCCTGAAACACAGATGACCGACCGCAAGCACAATTTCCTGCCCAAAACAGTTCCATAGATTCTTTAGTATACACCGATGACCGCGTTCGGTCCTAAGAACAGTCCAGACATGCGGCATAGTTCTGTTCTTGAAGGGTAATATGTCCCGGGGCCATAGTCGTAGGGCAGGAGGCTAGCCATAAGTCCTCTACAATGCCCAGTGGCAAATGCTAGTTTGTCACACTTTATTATAAATTAATGGGTAAATGGAGCAGAAAGCTGCTCAAATGGTGACCATGACCTAACAGAAGATTGGTTAACTCTTTTGACTCCTAATGTGATTATGATACCACAAAAAAAAAAAAAATACTTTATAGAGATAAACCTACAAACCGGATTCCAAAAAAGTTGGGACACTATACAAATTGTGAATAAAAACTGAATGCAATGATGTGGAGGTGCCAACTTCTAATATTTTATTCAGAATAGAACATAAATCACGGAACAAAAGTTTAAACTGAGAAAATGTACCATTTTAAGGGAAAAATATGTTGAATCAGAATTTCATGGTGTCAACAAATCCACAAAAAGTTGGGACAAGGCCATTTTCACCACTGTGTGGCATCTCCCCTTCTTCTTACAACACTCAACAGACGTCTGGGGACCGAGGAGACCAGTTTCTCAAGTTTAGAAATAGGAATTCTCTCCCATTCTTGTCTAATTCAGGCCTCTAACTGTTCAATCGTCTTGGGCCTTCTTTGTTGCACCTTCCTCTTTATGATGCGCCAAATGTTCTCTATAGGTGAAAGATCTGGACTGCAGACTGGCCATTTCAGTACACGGATCCTTCTCCTACGCAGCCATGATGTTGTGATTGATGCAGAATGTGGTCTGGCATTATCTTTGTCACGAGTTGGAGGTCCAGCGAGAGACCACCGCGTCGTCAAGCAATAAACAAACGGAAATCAGGTACAGACACACAAGAGTTTATTGCACAAACAAAAACCAGGGAAGGCAGCACAGACAAAACATGAGCTCTATGTACCGTCAGCACAGTGGGAGAAAACCCCAACTGCGCCACTGTCTAGTAATACTGCAGAGGGGCGTGACTAAGCAACTCCTGGTATTCACTAGGGCCCCAGATGGTAGGGTTAGACTTTGCAGCAGGAAGTTGCCAGGGTCCACTCTGGAGCGTGAACTAGACAGTGACAGCAGGAACGAATTGACAACAGGTACCAGAAGGTACCGACGGCATATAGGCATACATAACAGACAGGCAAATACAATCAGGGCAACTAATAACACAAGCAGGAGTACATAGCAAGGAAACAGGAGTGACAATGAGCAGAGAAGGACTTCCTCCACCAGTAGTAAACTGCATGGCCTTGCGCATGGCACTCTGCTGCAAAGAAAGATGCAGCAAGGACTTGCTGAACAGAGACATGAATACACACAAGGTAACTAAAACATAACTGACAGAACAGATAACAGAAACACAGGAAAGAGGACATCAAAGAGGACGGGAATGAACAAGTAGGAAACCCACAGACAGACAGACAGACACGGATCCCATGGGTCAGCAGCATGGGAGAGTGAGTACAAACAGGAGCAGGACAAGACAACACACACCAGGAGAGCTGACACAGAACTGAGGGAACCTCAGCCTTATATACAGGTTCCATAGGGTGCAGCAGAGAGGCACACCCATGGAGCAGACAGAGGATTAACTCCAAATAGGCACACAGGGGAGTTTACCCATAAAGAACCACAAATAACACAGGAACGAAACTTCAGCGAGGAGCGCCGAACAAGCAAGGACGGAAGGTCACAGTCAGAGGTAACGACTGTGACACTCCCACCCCTCAAAGCCCCCACTCTCCTCCCAAACAGAAAGGGGAAGAAGTGGGGCAACAACCCAAACAGAACCAGGCAAGGGGACAGAAATCAAAGGGGTGACGAGGTACAAGGGCAGGAACACACACGACGACTGCAACCAGCCCAACCTCTGAAAACCAGCCTACACGGAGGGTCCACAGCCAGTATGCCAGGGGAAGATAGCCAGCCAACACGGCATACACGTCAAGTGAACCGCACCAAGAAGTTACCTCCCCCTCCACTCTCCCTCCGGAGAATGACATGTCTGCCAAGAACTGATTGGCCAGACATGCAGACACCCCCTTCCGGAGGATTGGGACCAGGAACAGGAACCAGACAGGAATACAAAGAAAATCTGAATCAAAGGGGTACAGAGGTACACAAGCAGAACACATAAGACGACCACAGCCAGCCCGCAGCCCCTAGCAACCAGCCTACATGGTAAACGCAGCCAGTACGCCAAGAGGAATGCAGCCAGCCTACACGGCCACAAAAGTCATGGTGAACTGCAGTGTGCTAACACCTCTCCCTCCACTCTCCCTCCGGAGAATGGCATGTCTGCCAAGAACTGATTGGTCAGACATGCTGACACCCCCTTCCAGAGGCTTGGGACCAGGGACCAGTGCAGTTTCTAGGTAAAATTTCTCTCAGGGCGAGTGTCAAAAAAACTCCCCCCCCCCCTCCCCTCAAAACTGCTCGATGAAATAAGTGTCTCCCCATTGTAAAAAATGTGTAACCACATTGCACGGACGGTCACAGTGACGCACCCAGTGACCCACTGTCCCACAGACTCAGGCTCCATTCACACGTCCGCAAAATGGGTCCGCATCCATTCCGCAATTTTGCGGAACGGGTGCGCACTCATTCATTCTCTATGGGGACGGAATGGATGCAGACAGCACACAGTGTGCTGTCCGCATCCGCATTTGCGGTGCGCGGCCCCGATCTTTGGGTCCGCAGCTCCGCAAAAAGATAGAGCATGTCCTATTCTTGTCCGCAGCTTGCGGACAAGAATAGGCATTTCAATGGGGGTGCCGGGCTGGTGTGTTGCAGACCCGCAATTTGCGGGTCCGCAACACACCACGGACGTGTGAATGCAGCCTAAGGCTCTCACTCACAGCAGGCTTCTTTCTCAGCACTGCTCCGGACGGGCGGTGACAGGCAGGCAGTGCGGGCGGCGGTGCTCACCTCACTACTGTACGTCACGCGGCCCCCTCAAGCCTGCCTGTGGGGGGACATTATTTTTAATAAGGATCACTGTGGACATTATTTAGAATGGAGGCTGCTGTGGGTGTCATTATAACTGTATAATGTCTGATAGGCCTAGTCCTGAATATTACCCTGCCCTGTATAATAATGTACCCTGATACCCCTTAGTTATATTACCCCAGCGGGGTAATATAACTAAGGGGTATCAGGGATGGGTACATTATTATACAGGGCAGGGTAATATAACTCAGCTCAGGACTAGGCCTATCAGACATTATACAGTTATAATGACACCTACAGCAGCCTCCATTCTAAATAATGTCCATAGTGATCCTTATTAAACGTAATGTCCCCCACAGTGACAGTGGCCCCCACTTTCATGTCTGCCACAGTGGCCCCCGCCCCCATTGTAATTAATGCCCCCACCCCCACAGACCATCCACAGTGTCCCCATTGTAAAAAAATTCAGGCTCGCCTCACATCAGCACTGCTCAGGGGCTCAGGGCGGGCGGTAACAGGCAGGCAGTGCGGCGCTCACTCACTGTACGTCACGCGCCTGCGCCGCCTAGTGGGAGGAGCAGGTGCGTGACGTCAGTAGTGCTGCCCGCAGGTACCGGAGCTGCCGGCGCCCCCCTTCTGACAGCACCCGGCCCGCCCCTAGAAACGGCCCTGCCAGGAACAGATACCTGCGCCGATAAAGGAAAACACGGCAGTAGGCAGAACTACAAGCTAAAAGGCTACACCGGACGTCGCCCCTGGCAACCAGCATACACGGAAAACACTGCAGCCAGTACACCAAGGCAACCAAATCCGATACCTAAAGGCAGCATAAAGAGGGAAATACAGAATGCACACACACCACAGATAAGCAGAAAACAGAACAAAAAAAACTCTGTGAAAGTTCACTTGTTCATTCCGTCACGAGTTGGAGGTCCAGCGAGAGACCACCGCGTCGTCAAGCAATAAACAAACGGAAATCAGGTACAGACACACAAGAGTTTATTGCACAAACAAAAACCAGGGAAGGCAGCACAGACAAAACATGAGCTCTATGTACCGTCAGCACAGTGGGAGAAAACCCCCACTGCGCCACTGTTTAGTAATACTCCAGAGGGGCGTGACTAAGCAACTCCTGGTATTCATTAGGGCCCCAGATGGTAGGGTTAGACTTTGCAGCAGGAAGTTGCCAGGGTCCACTCTGGAGCGTGAACTAGACAGTGACAACAGGAACGAATTGACAACAGGTTCCAGAAGGTACCGACGGCACATAGGCATACATAACAGACAGGCAAATACAATCAGGGCAACTAATAACACAAGCAGGAGTACATAGCAAGGAAACAGGAGTGACAATGAGCAGAGAAGGACTTGCTCCACCATTAGTAAACTGCATGGCCTTGCGCATGGCACTCTGCTGCAAAGAAAGATGCAGCAAGGACTTGCTGAACAGAGACATGAATACACACAAGGTAACTAAAACTTAACTGACAGAACAGATAACAGAAACACAGGAAAGAGGACATCAAAGAGGACGGGAATGAACAAGTAGGAAACCCACAGACAGACACGGATCCCATGGGTCAGCAGCATGGGAGAGTGAGTACAAACAGGAGCAGGACAAGACAACACACACCAGGAGAGCTGATACAGAACTGAGGGAACCTCAGCCTTATATACAGGTTCCATGGGTGCAGCAGAGAAGCCACACCCATGGAGCAGACAGAGGATTAACTCCAAATAGGTACACAGGGGAGTTAACCCATAAAGAACCACAAATAACACAGGAACGAAACTTCAGCGAGGAGCGCCAAACAAGCAAGGACGGAAGGTCACAGTCACAGGTAACGACTGTGACAATCTTGTTGAAAAATGCAGGGTCTTCCCTGAAAGAGATGACGTCTGGATGGGAGCATATGTTGTTCTAGAACCTGAATATATTTTTCTGCATTGATGGTGCCTTTCCAGACATGCAAGCTGCCCATGCCACACGCACTCATGCAACCCCATACCATCAGAGATGCAGGCTTCTGAACTGAGCATTGATAACAACTTGGGTTGTCCTTGTCCTCTTTGGTCCGGGTGACATGGCGTCCCATATTTCCAAAAAGAACTTCGAATCGTGACTCGTCTGACCACAGAACAGTCTTCCATTTTACCACACTCCATTTTAAATGATCCCTGGCCCAGTGAAAACGCCTGAGCTTGTGGATCTTGCTTAGAAATGGCTTCTTCTTTGCACTGTAGAGTTTCAGCTGGCAACGGCGGATGGCACGGTGGATTGTGTTCACTGACAATGGTTTCTGGAAGTATTCCTGAGCCCATTCTGTGATTTCCTTTACAGTAGCATTCCTGTTTGTGGTGCAGTGTCGTTTAAGGGCCCGGAGATCACGGGCATCCAGTATGGTTTTACAGCCTTAACCCTTATGCACAGAGATTGTTCCAGATTCTCTGAATCTTCGGATGATGTTATGCACAGTTGATGATGATAGATGCAAAGTCTTTGCAATTTTTCGCTGGGTAACACCTTTCTGATATTGCTCCACTATCTTTCTGCGCAACATTGTGGGAATTGGTGATCGTCTACCCATCTTGGCTTCTGAGAGACACTGCCACTCTGAGAAGCTCTTTTTATACCCAATCATGTTGCCAATTGACCTAATTAGTGTTAATTGGTTTTCCAGCTCTTCGTTATGCTCAAATTTACTTTTTCCAGCCTCTTATTGCTACTTGTCCCAACTTTTTGGGGATTTGTTGACACTGTGAAAATTGGAATCAACGTATTTTTCCTTTAAAATGATACATTTACTCGGATTAAACATTTGATCTGTCATCTACGTTCTATTACAAATAAAATATTGACATTTGCCATCTCCACATCATTGCATTCAGTTTTTATTCACAATTTGTTTAGTGTCCCAACTTTTTTGGAATCCGGTTTGTATAATCATACAGGTGATTAGGTATTTATATCCGAGGACAGGTGATAGGGAGTATTTAGAGAGAAGGGAGTAACTCTCCTGGGTGTCCCTAAAAATCTAGGCCCTAAGCCCAGGGATATCCTCAGATGGTAGAGACACCCTGTCCCCGTACCTATGGCTATAGTCAACCTATAATAACCCTACTTAGATGGTGGATACTTAAGATGAATACATGTAAATCCCGACGCGTTTCACCTGTGCCTGGCAGATCATCAGGGGGTGGTAGACAAACCCAAATTTGTAGGGCAAAAAAAGGATACACAAGATAAATAAAGAAATGATACTTAGCTCTTGTATACAGTCAGTGGAAAGTATATGATGATACTGAGTCCTGTCAGTTGATAGCCTGTAAAATAATGATTGATATAAGGACTGCTAAACCAATGTCCACAGGGTTTCTGTTTCATATACTTACTGATAAGGAGGGACCCACTGTCTAACTTCACAGATGTTAGAGGGGAGCTGATGTGGCCGGTCTGTAGATGCCAGTGCTCAGTATTTAAGCACTGATATCGTCTAACACTTCCGGACGCCGGTATTATGCATTTCCGGTTAATGGAGCGCATGGCATAGTTGCGACTCGTCACTTCCGGTACATGGCACGCATGATGGAACGCATACAGGTAAAACCGGAAGTGTTTGCGTAACTTACGGTCTCTGGAGCGCAAATTGGAGCGCATGAGGCTAAAGATAGATCGCACATGCATCCTTTACAGCCCTTGAAGCCCTTATAGAAGTGCAACAGGTGGAAGATCCAGAGATGTATATAATTATTATCATTTATAAAGGTAACCTTGATATACTGATAAATATATAATGGATAGAAAGATACACAATAAAGCTTAGTTAATATATTCTGTCACAAATATACAGCTCCCTATACGTTTTTCCTATATAGTCTTTCGGACAAGTGCACTGGCATATACACTCACCTAAAGAATTATTAGGAACACCTGTTCTATTTCTCATTAATGCAATTATCTAGTCAACCAATCACATGGCAGTTGCTTCAATGCATTTAGGGGGGTGGTCCTAGTCAAGACAATCTCCTGAACTCCAAACTGAATGTCAGAATGGGAAAGAAAGGTGATTTAAACAATTTTGAGCGTGGCATGGTTGTTGGTGCCACGGTCTGAGTATTTCACAATCTGCTCAGTTACTGGGATTTTCATGCACAACCATTTCTAGGGTTTACAAAGAATGGTGTGAAAAGGGAAAAACATCCAGTATGCGGCAGTCCTGTGGGCAAAAATGCCTTGTGGATGCTAGAGGTCAGAGGAGAATGGACCAACTGATTCAAGCTGATAGAAGAGCAACGTTGACTGAAATAACCACTCGTTACAACCGAGGTATGCAGCAAAGCATTTGTGAAGCCACAACACGCACAACCTTGAGGCGGATGGGCTACAACAGCAGAAGACCCCACCGGGTACCACTCATCTCCACTACAAATAGGAAAAAGAGGCTACAATTTGCACGAGCTCACCAAAATTGGACTGTTGAAGACTGGAAAAATGTTGCCTGGTCTGATGAGTCTCGATTTCTGTTGAGACATTCAAATGGTAGAGTCCAAATTTATTTGGCGTAAACAGAATGAGAACATGTATCCATCATGCCTTGTTACCACTGTGCAGGCTGGTGGTGGTGGTGTAATGGTGTGGGGGATGTTTTCTGGGCACACTTTAGGCCCCTTAGTGCCAATTGGGCATCGTTTAAATGCCACAGGCTACCTGAGCATTGTTTCTGACCATGTCCATCCCTTCATGACCACCATGTACCCATCCTCTGATGGCTACTTCCAGCAGGATAGTGCACCATGTCACAAAGCTCGAATAATTTCAAATTGGTTTCTTGAACATGACAATGAGTTCACTGTACTAAAATGGCCCCCACAGTCACCAGATCTCAACCCAATAGAGCATCTTTGGGATGTGGTGGAACGCCAGCTTCGTGCCCTGGATGTGCATCCCTCAAATCTCCATCAACTGCAAGATGCTATCCTATCAATATGGGCCAACATTTCTAAAGAATGCTATCAGCACCTTATTGAATCAATGCCACGTAGAATTAAGGCAGTTCTGAAGGCAAAAGGGGGTCCAACACCGTATTAGTATGGTGTTCCTAATAATTCTTTAGGTGAGTGTATATATGACCCCTTTAGTTTTGCAGTTAATGAAATCACTTAGAGTATGTACATATTCAGTCATTGAACAGGTTACCGTTTTGGTTGGATTGATGTGTTTGCAGGCCTTACATGTCCCGCATTTAAAAATCCCTTTTGGTTGCCTGTCAAGCCAAGTGCCTTCTTTTTTTTACCCCCAAATAGTGACTATGTACAAGTCTATCTTTTAGACTCCTCCCCTTACGGTATGTAACTTGTGGGAAGGGAGAGATGGCCTTCGAGAGATCTTTATCCATAGTCAGGATTGGCCAATAAGTTCGCAGAATGGCCAGAACCTCTCTATTGGCTATATCATAAGTAGAAATCAGACAGATCAGATTTGCATCATTCTTGTTTTTTGATCTGGGTATCAAAAGATCCCCCCTCTTGCTGTTTTCGGCCATGTGAAATGCCTCCCTCAGAATGGATTGAGGATAGCCTCTTTGCGTTAGCCTATTTTTCAATTTTTTGGATTCTTTATAGAAGTTTTCCCTATTGGAGCAATTCCTGCGTATGCGCAAATATTGTCCTTTAGGGATATCTTTTTTCACTGCAGGAGGATGGTAGCTGCTCTAATGCAGGATATTATTCGTGGCAGTTGGCTTACGGAAAACTGTGGTGGTGAGATTGCCGTCTATCAGCCTCACCTTCACTTCAAGAAAAGTGATGCAATCAGACTCAATCACGCTTGTGAACCTTAGCCCCACGTCATTGTCATTAAGGGCCAAAACAAAGCTATGGAACTTCTCTCGGCTGTCGTTCCAAATCAAGAAGATGTAATTTATATAACGGGTCCAGAAGACAACCATGTCGCCCCACCAAACAGTCCGGTCGGGGAACACATACTTGTCTTCCCACCAGCCCAGGAGGAGGTTGGCGTAGGTCAGGGCACAAGGGCTGCCCATCGCCGTCCCCCTGAACTGATGGTAAAAGGACCCGTTATATAGAAAGTAATTATGAGTAAGGGTATACTCAAGGAGACTCATATTAAACTGATTATGACTCTGAAACTGGGTACCTCTTGATCTCAAAAAGTGTGCTGTTGCTGCTAGGACTTTATCGTGTGGTATAGAGGTATAGAGTGATTCCACGTCTATACTTGGGGAGATAGCAGTGTGGATCAAGCTATATAGTTTCAATTTTCAGTAGAAAATCCATGGTATCTCTTGTATGTGATGGTAAACAAGATACAAATTCTCTGAGTACTTTGTCGAGATAGATTCCACAGTGATGAGTAAGTGAGTCTATCCCTGACACGATTGGGCGACCCTTTAAGGGATTTAGCCCTTTATGAACTTTCGGTAGACTATAGAAAGTCGCCAATTGAGGATTTTTTGGAAACAGAAATTGGTATTCAGACTTATTGATAACCTTTTGTTCAAGGCCCAGTTGAAGAATCATCTTCAGTTGAGAAAGAAAAGTTGCGGAGGGATCACCAGACAAAACACTATAGCTATTTGAGTCCTTCAATAGGTCCAAGCATATTCTCAGATATTTTACATGATCCAAGACTACCAAATTGCCTCCTTTATTGGATGGTTTAATAACGATGGTGTTATCAGATTCAAGTTGTCTGAGGCTTGTAAGTTCACCTCGAGAAAGATTGTACTCTCTGGACCTCCTGACATTTAACTGTTCCAGGTCAGTACTCACCAGTCGCAGGAAAATGTCAATGTATTCAGAATCCATCAGTGGGGGCAACTTGGTACTAATTGGGTGCAAATCAGTAAAGGGGCCATCGCCTGGTTCTCTTACTCCCTCTTCCCAGAGGTCCATCAAAATCTGAAGGTCTGGGAAGTCTTCAGGATTAATGCCCAAGTCCATACATGTTTGTCTATTGCTATTTTGATAGAACTTGTGCCACTTCAGTCTCCTACAAAACAGATTAAGGTCCTTAATCCATGTAAATGTATTGAAGGTTGTGGTTGGTACAAAGGAAAGGCCTTTCTGCAATATATTGATTTCTATGTCAGTTAGTTTTTATATGGCAAAATTGGTAAAATGTCACCTGACAATGTAACAGACGATTTTTTGAAATTTAGGTCCCTGTCACCTTTGCAGAGCAGGGGTTTATTCACAGCAAAAATTGTAAAATGTCACCCAAGAATGTAACAGACACTTTTGCACCCTGCTCCCTGTTTTGCTGTGCTGGTGCCTCTGTGCGACCACCGCCTCTTCCTCCAAACTAGACAGGTCACTCGCATGACCTTGATTCCATGTGCGGTCTAGTACCTCATCATCCTCCACATCATCTTCCACCCACTCTTTACCCCTGCCCTCCTTGTCGGTCTGCAGACTGCAGAAAGCCGTAGCAGTTGGCACCTGTGTTTTGTCATCATTAGAGACGTGCTGCGGTGGTCTTCCCATGTCCTCATCCTGAAACATAAGTGGTTGGGTATCAGTGCACTCAATCTCTTCCACTTCTGGTGCAGGCCTATGTGGATAACCCGCGGAAACCCTGCCAGCAGAGTCATCAAAAAGCATAACAGATCGCTGCATGACTTGGGGCTCAGACTGCTTGCCTGATTTGCAAGGTGAGTTGAAATACAGATGGCCATGGGCTGTAGGTGCCAACTCTGATCTTTCAACAGGGAACTGGGTGGGAGACAATGCGAAGGAACTGTAGGCACTGTCAGCCCCCCAATCTACTATAGTCTGTACTTGTTCTGGCTGTAATGACCGGCGACACGCACAGGGAGGGAAAAGGGAAAGCCCTGCCCAAGGGAGAGGGAAAGGTGGTGACCCCTGACTCACCTTGCGGCTGGCACCTGACTGCCCTGACGTCCCTAGACGGGTTCCTCACTCGTGCGGCGATCACGTGCCTAAACCCTGGCTTTCCCTAAAATGAGCCCTAGATAGTGAACGGGCCGGTGGGATCGCTAGTCCGCACCACCGACACTAAGAGGGAAACACCAGGGAGAGGACAGACAATACAGACAAACACATACACCCAGGTGGGCGACCACAGCAGACCACAAAGGTCCAACAGGGATCCGGAGGGTAGCGTTCTGGACCAACAACCAGAGAACGCAGCAACACAGCTCCAGAGGGTCAGAATAGATGTCCAGGCAGGAAGCTCTATATCTGGCAACCAGAGAAGTGTGAGAGGGGAATATAAGGAGGTTGGGAGTGCTGGACAAGGAACAGCTGAGGAGAAGGAGCTACGGATCCCTGAGTGAGCCAAAAGGGTTTGCAAAGCAAACCCAGAAAGCTACCAAAAGGAAACAGCCCTATCTTATGTAGAGCGCGCAGCCAACCGCTGCGACTTCCTGACCCCGGGTATAACGGAGTCAGGCGTGGTTCTAGATACCCTCGTGACACTGGCCTCACTATTCGTACTGTCCAAAATGCAGTGTAGGCCGCAAATGTACTTTCTAGCTCAAAAGATGAGCATTTGTCACCCAACAATGTAACAGACTAATTAGTGAAACGTATTTCCTTGTCCAGTAGGTAGAGCAGGGGTATATCACAGCCAAAAATTGGTGAATGTCACCCAACATTGTAACAGACGAATTAGTGAAATGTATTTCCCTATCCACTAGGTAGAGCAGGGGTATATCACAGCCAAAAATTCGTGAATTTCACCCGACAATGTAACAGACAAATTAGTGAAATGTATTTCCCTTTCCACTATGTAGAGCAAGGGTATATCACAGCCAAAAATTTAGGAATTTCACCCAACAATGTAACAGACAAATTAGTAAAATGTATTTCCCTGTCCACTAGGTAGAGCAGGGGTATATCACAGCCAAAAATTGGTGAATTTCACCCAACAATGTAACAGACAAATTAGTGAAATGTATTTCCATGTCTACTAGGTAGAGCAGGGGTATATCACCGCCAAAAATTGGTGAATTTCACCGACAATGTAACAGACAAATTTGTGAAATTTATTTCCCTGTCTACTAGGTAGAGCAGGGGTATATCATGTCATTCTATCTGGTGGAGAAGGAGAGTTTTTATTTTTATTTTTTTTCGTAACCTCGTTACAAAGAAAGTTCAGGTCCTTTGTTTGGAATGGGAGGAAAGCGAGACTCTCAATATCCCTTCTTACAAAGCCGCAACAAGCAGGGGGCACAGGCCTTCCGAACCCGGATTTATATGGCAAAGCTATACTCCTCTCCCAAGCGGTATCATGGCTATGCCCTTCTTCACAGTGCTCTGGAGTGGATATAGAACTTGACATCCTAGACAGACCCATCAGGGCTTTTCTGCTGGGCCACCAAAGTGTCCCGCCTATCCCTCTTACCCACTACCCAATCATTAAAGCCACCCTGGATGCTTGGAAATGGCTCTCCACATCTCATTGTTCCATCCCCTTCCCTTCTCGATTACTAACAGTAAAGGACATCTTGGGCACAGCTCCCCTCACACTGAGAGCGTCAACTTCTCAGGGGTTAAAATCTTCACTGACTTCCTTGACATTACTAACGGGCCCATCAGGAGACTTGATGGAACTGGAGGCCATGAACACCACTTAATCCGCACCCGTGCGACCTCATCTCAATCTCATACCTTAGGTCCTACATAAAGCAACACGTCCCTATGGGCGACCTCCATCGTCCCCTTGTTTGGCTTGAGTCAATAATATCCCAACCCATCCCCCCTAGAAAGCTTATCTCACGACTTTACAGCAGATTACGATTCCCCCCCAGCTAAGCCATCGTTTATAAAACAATGGTACTTAGACATGAACATTATAATACCTTTCACCTCCCTCCACAAGCTTCTTGAATCCCCCCACAAGGCTTCCCGTTGTGTCCGGATCCAAGAGAACGGATACAAAATCCTCACCCGCTGGTACAACACACCAGACAAGACATCACTTTTTTCAGTGTCTGCCTCTGACACATGCTGGAGATGCTTCGGGGAGAGGGGAACCTTCCTCCACATTTGGTGGTCCTGCCCTCTAATTTCCAGGTGGTGGTCCGAGATATTCTCTTTTGCCAACAAGGTGTGCCTTACCTCCATTCAACCGTCCCCACAATTGGCCCTTTTGTCTATTCCCTCTGAAGAACATCATGCACACATAACCCACATCTTCAAACAGATGTTGACAGCAGCTCGCCTCTTGCTCCCTAGATTTTGGCTTCAAACTTCCACTTATCCGTCCAAATGTCTTCAGCCAGTAAACATGTATAGTTTCATCTCCATTCTTGTACTGTACATCCTCAACACTGCTGCATTATTATGTCTCATGTATTCACTATGTACTCACTGTGCACTTCTTGGGCTTGCATGCCCTGTACCTTGGTATATGTTACCTTTCCTTGTTATCAATGAAAAACTTATTAAAAATATTTAAAAAAATAATAATAAAACTCTCCGTCTCCACCAGACAGAATGACAGCATTTCAAAGGCCAGTAATTTTGAAATGCTGGCATTCAGGGCCAGGGATCGCGGGTGGGTAGGGGGGTACTTCCTCTTTCGCTCCAGTGTTTGGGAGATAGACAGCTGAACGCTTCCATGGGACATTGTGGAGATGCTTGTGCGGTACGCCAGACCTGCAGGGTAATGCGATTGTGAGGTCACGGTCAATGGCAAGCGAGGGTCACTCACATTTATATATGGAAACCCTTGGGCAGGCATACAGCAGTGAAGGAGAGGCTGGCACAAAAGTCCTCTGGGGCACACTCTGTATTTAGGGACAAAGCCTGATGTTGGTTGAGGTGCCCTGGATGTTGCAGGTGTTTTATGTGCCTGGGGCAAGGTCCCTCTAAGGTTTGTGACGCCAGTGCCGGTAACGGTGGCACACCGGTGGAAGGTCTTAATAAGCAAGGAACACAGATGGCAGGGTGAACCAAACTTTGCTTTACTGTAGTAAATTCCACTCTGTACAGTTAGATGGCAACTCAGTTCCACATGTCAAATACACTTCACAAGCAGGTTTCACAATTATGGCAGGTATATGGTGGTTAGGCAAGATACACAGAGGGTAAACATCCACATGCGCAGAATCAGGCTGTACAGACTCCTCGGAGATTAGTGTACACTGTTCCTTTCGAACTCCTGTCTGGCTTTAATCCCAAGGCCCAGATACCTTATTGTAGGCTTTTATCCTTGGTAAATAATCCTCCTTAGGTGCTCATTCTTGCTCCATACCTCTATTCTCTCTGCCCTTCAGCTTACTTGTATCAACTGGACCTGTTGGCTCTGCTCGACTCTGTGGTAACTACAGGGTTGCTCCCAGGAGGCAACCTCTTCCCCTGAGTTAGATCATCTGAGCTAACCATGGCTCTCTGGATCAGGAGGTAGACTAGGATCCCTCTACTAGTCTCCTGGTGGCAACTAGAAGCCTGGACTGTCTAGTTGCATGTCAGGAGAAGGCCCTGACTGGTGCCTTCCAGCTTGTCTTTTCAGACTCCTGACCTTCAACCTCTTTCCCTGTCTGGGACCTGACTACTTATACTAGGGGTACTCTAGCTCCCTCTAGCGTCTGGGCTGACTAACTACAGGGACTAGGCCTGATAATGCCTATAACAGGGAAACATTGCACAATACAAAAACAATACTTTACAATTTACATAAAATATGCACAATTGGAAATGACACTCCTGTACCAAGTGAAGAGAAGTCACGCACACCCCAATTGACCCTCGTGTAGTGCCCACGCTTAGTCCGTGAGGCCACTACACTTGGTGACCCAGGTGGTGGCGTTGCTGGCAGATCTTCTGTTTGCAGGATGGCAGGTGCCACTGTCACTCCAGAGGGGGGTGAAGAGGCCGAGACTGCAGCAGAAGAGGAAGCAGGAGGAGCCAGAGACCTTTCTTTGTTTTTGAGGTGTCTACTCCACTGCAGCTCGTGCTTTGCACTTAGATGCCTGGTCATGCAGGTGGTGCTCAGGTTTAGAACGTTTATGCCTCGCTTCAGGAGCTGATTGCACAGCGTGCAAACCACTCGTGTCTTGTCGTCAGCACATTGTCTGAAGAACTGCCACGCCAGGGAACTTCTTGGAGCTGGCTTTGGTGTGCTCGGTCCCTTGGTGCGGTGGGCAGTAGCATGCTTAGGGGACGGCCGCTCCGCTTTTGCACCCTGCTCCCTCTTCTGCTGTGCTGGTGGCTCTGTGCGAACTACACAGGTCACTCGCATGACCTTGATTCCATGTGGGGTCGAGGACCTCATCGTCCCCCACATCATCTTCCACCCAGTCTTCACCCCTGCCCTCCTTGTCGGTCTGCACACTGCAGAAAGCCACAGGAGTTGGCACCTGTGTTTCGTCATCATCCGAGACGTGCTGCGGTGGTCCTCCCATGTCCTCATCCTGAAACATAAGTGGTTGGGCATTGGTGCACTCTATCTCTTCCACTTCTGGGGCAGGGCTATGTGGATGCCCCTGGGAAACACTTCTAGCAGAGTCATCAAAGAGCAGAAGAGACTTGGCTGATTTGCAAGGGGGTGAGGTGAAAGACTGATGGCCATGGGCTGCGGGTGCCAACTCTGATCTTTCAGCAGACTAGGTGGGAGACAATGTGAAGGAACTGGAGGCACTGTCAGCCACCCAAACTACTATCGTCTGTACTTGTTCTGGCCTCACCATTCGTAGAGCCGCATTCGGCCCTACCAAATAACGCTGAAGGTTCTTTCGCCTACTCGCACCTGAGGAAGGTGTTTCACTTGTGCGTGTAGTTGGCACAGATCGACCACATCCTCTCCCTGCAACAGGAGCTCCATCAGCAGCACCACGACCGGGACCACGTCCCTTATTTGATGCTCTCCTCATTCTTTGCCTTCACCCACCAAACTAACAGATGGTTTATGTCAGGCGACAATGTAACCGCCAATAGTCAACAATTAAGTTCACTGAGAGTAAGGCAGTGCCGGTGTCATTAAGAGGAAAAATTTATTGAGGTCACACAACAGTGTGACAGGCGAATTTTATACAATTACTTCACGGTCACAATTTTTTTTAATTTGTCAACCAACAATCTAACTGCAGTATTGACTGGTTGTATTTGACTGTGAAAAATGCAGCAAAGGCCCCAGATGTAGGGTCTTGCTCAAAATGGGTGTTTTTTTAAACCCAGAATATAACTGCAGTATTTAAGGCTTGTATTGGACTGTCAGAAATGCAGCAAAGGCCCCAAAAGTAGTTCTTGCACAAAATGGGTGTTTTTCTTCAAACCCTGAATATAACTGCAGTATTTAAAGCTTGTATTTCACTGTGACAAATGCAGCAAAGGCCCCAGATGTAGGGTCTTGCAAAAAATTGGTATTTTTTTAAACCGATAATATAATTGCAGTATTTAAATCTTGTATTTCACTGTGACAAATGCAGCAAAGGCCCCAGATATAGAGTCTTGCAAAAAATGGGTGTTTTTTTTAAACCCAGAATATAATTGCAATATTTAAGGCTTGTATTTCACTGTGACAAATGCAGCAAAGGCCCCAGATGTAGGGTCTTGCAAAAAATGGGTGTTTTTTTAAACCCAGAATATAACTGCAGTATTTAAAGTTTGTATTTGACTGCCACAAATTCAGCAAAGGACCCAAAATGTATTATTTTGCCAAAAATTTGTGTTTTTTTTAAACCCTGAATATAACTGCAGTATTTAAACCTTGTATTTGACTGTCACAAATGCACATATGTGCTGGTGCACTGAACTTGCACAAAATGGCCGCCAACGCCCACCTAACTAACAGACGGATAAAAGTTATTTTTCTGTGTCACTGGGCTCAAGGCAGGGTAAAGAAAATGGTGCACTGCACCCACAAAACAAAATCGCTGTAGATGGCAGAGTTAACAAGCACTTCTAATAACAGATTCTTTCCTTTTCTCTCCCTCGCAGCAGTAGCATCCTATCCCTACACTAGTAAGAGCAGAGTGAAGTGCAGCGCTACTTTACTCCAACTTATATAGAGGCTGGGTCACATGCTGCACTGGCCAATCACAGCCATGCTGTTAGTAGGCATGGCTGTGATGGCTTCTAAGGGCACATGAGTTAAACGCTTGTTGACAGCCTTTCAAAAAGCACCATTAACTCGCCGAACACCGAACTCGAACTTTTACAAAAAAGTTCGGGTTCGGGTCCGGGGTCCAAAAACTTTACAGTCCAGGTTTTCTCAACCCTATACCTGACCACAGGTCTTGCATGGGCCACGTAGCATCCACACTGGACGAGAGACCAATGGGCCTCAGTGCTGGGCTGATGAAAGTCGATTCATGCTGAGCAGAAATGAAGGCTGGCAACGATGTTGGAGACGTCAAGGAGAGTGCTATGCATCAGCCACTGTTGTCACCAGACAAGACTTGGTGACAAGCCAGTGGTACAGTGACAAGCCCATACTACATGAATAACATCATTAATTCAGTCATTGTGCCTCTGCATGAAAAACACAGACCTAATTTCATCTTCATGGACAACAATGCGCTAACTCATCGAGGTCGCATCATTAGTTAATGGCTGCTGGAGACTGGGGTACCTCAAATGGAGTGACCTAAACTTTCTCCAGACCTGAATCCCATGGAAAACCTATGGGATCAGCTGAGTTGCCGTGTAGAGCCTCGTAACTCTGTACCCCAGAAACTCAATGACCTGAGGGCCGCCCTTCAAGAAGAGTGGGATGCCATGCCTCAGCAGACAATAAGTCAACTTGTGAACAGCAGGAGACATCGTTGTCAAGCTGTAATTGATGCTCAAGGCCACATGACAAGTTATTGAGACATTGACATTTTTTGTGGTGGTATACCCACCACTTATATTGGTTTTTGTTTCAATATTTCAATAAATTGTTTGAGATGAGGAAATCACCATTGCATGCTTCTCTTAAATGCCCTTCCATAAATTTCACCCAAAAGCCAAATATCCATAACTTTTTGTGAGTAGTGTACAGTTGTGGCCAAAAGTTTTGAGAATTACATAAATATTTGGAAATTGGAAAAGTTGCTGCTTAAGTTTTTATAATAGCAATTTGCATATACTCCAGAATGGTATGAAGAGTGATCAGATGAATTGCATAGTCCTTCTTTGCCATGAAAATTAACTTAATCCCCAAAAAAAACTTTCCACTGCATTTCATTGCTGTCATTAAAGGACCTGCTGAGATCATTTCAGTAATCGTCTTGTTAACTCAGGTGAGAATGTTGACGAGCACAAGGCTGGAGATCATTATGTCAGGCTGATTGGGTTAAAATGGCAGACTTGACATGTTAAAAGGAGGGTGATCCTTGAAATCATTGTTCTTCCATTGTTAACCATGGTGACCTGCAAAGAAACGCGTGCAGCCATCATTGCGTTGCATAAAAATAGCTTCATAGGCAAGGATATTGTGACTACTAAGATTGCACCTCAATCAACAATTTATAGGATCATCAAGAACTTCAAGGAAAGAGGTTCAATTCTTGTTAAGAAGGCTTCAGGGCGTCCAAGAAAGTCCAGCAAGCGCCAGGATCGTCTCCTAAAGAGGATTCAGCTGCGGGATCAGAGTGCCACCAGTGTAGAGCTTGCTCAGGAATGGCAGCAGGCAGGTGTGAGCGCATCTGCACGCACAGTGAGGCGAAGACTTTTGGAAGATGGCATGGTGTCAAGAAGGGCAGCAAAGAAGCCACTTCTCTCCAAAAACAACATCAGGGACAGATTGATCTTCTGCAGAAAGTATGGTGAATGGACTGCTGAGGACTGGGGCAAAGTCATATTCTCCGATGAAGCCTCTTTCCGATTGTTTGGGGCATCTGGAAAAAGGCTTGTCCGGAGAAGAAAAGGTGAGCGCTACCATCTGTCCTGTGTCATGCCAACAGTAAAGCATCCTGAGACCATTCATGTGTGGGGTTGCTTCTCATCCAAGGGAGTGGGCTCACTCACAATTTTGCCCAAAAACACAGCCATGAATAAAGAATGGTACCAAAACACCCTCCAACAGCAACTTCTTCCAACAATCCTCAAAGTTTGTTGAAGAACAATGCATTTTCCAGCACGATGGAGCACCGTGCCATAAGGCAAAAGTGATAACTAAGTGGCTCGGGGACCAAAACGTTGACATTTTGGGTCCATGGCCTGGAAACTCCCCAGATCTTAATCCCTTTGAGAACTTGTGGTCAATCCTCAAGCGGCGGGTGGACAAACAAAAACCCACTAATTCTGACAAACTCCAAGAAGTGATTATGAAAGAATGGGTTTCTATCAGTCAGGAATTGGCCCAGAAGTTGATTGAGAGCATGCCCAGTCGAATTGCAGAGGTGCTGAAAAAGAAGGGCCAACACTGCAAATACTGACTCTTTGCATAAATGTCATGTAATTGTCGATAAAAGCCTTTGAAACGTATGAAGTGCGTGTAATTATATTTCACTACATCACAGAAACAACTGAAACAAAGATCTAAAAGCAGTTTATCAGCAAACTTTGTGAAAACGAATATTTTTGTCATTCTCAAAACTTTTGGCCACGACTGTATATACATATTTTACTTATAATCTTTAAAATTTATTTTGTTTTTCCAGTTTGTTCATAAAAACATCTATTTGTGATTTTGGGATAAGCTGTCCAGAACGAAAAAGAGGAAAATTAGATTGGCATCACTGTGAGGAGGGGGCAAGATGACTGCAAGAGTAACTAGGAAAGATATTTTTTTACTTTTAAACATTTTTGGGGGTCTCACAGGGGACTTAAAGCTTCCTGGTTCTTCTTTAAAAGTGTCCTCACCATCCTTCCTGAGTTCAGTCTCCAAGAGTAAGAGTCTCCTCAGTCTCTTAAATTTTCACTCAAGAATATTTCTTCATCCCAGCCCGAAGGCATTAATGTGTCTTGGTTTGTGTAATTACAATTTCCTTTTTGGCATTTTCTTAAATAACTGGATGCAGCCCAGGAAGCCTTTATCTGAGAAAACATTATTTTGCTTCTTGAGATGTGAACTCCCTAAATTCCTTTTTTTTTTTAGCATGTTGATTTTCTGGGAATAATTTTTAACCCATTTCTGTGAATGTTCTGTGTACAGGAGAGGTGTGGATGTGGAATGTATGAACACCACAAATAGCATTATAGAAACATGTGTGTAGGGGCAGGACTCAGGAGGGGCGGGTTGTATGGTCTGCTCTTCCTATCAGACTGATGGCACTAGCCCCATCAATACTAAATTATACTCATAAGGCCTCCTGCACATGACCGTAGGTGTCACGTTGTCGTATTGCCGACCGCATTTTCCGGTCCGCAATACACGGGCACTGTTCCGTGTGCATTCTGCATCACGAATGCGGACCCATTCAATTCAATGGGTCCGCAAATCCGGAGATGCGGAATGGTGCGGAACGGAAGCACGGAACGGAACCCTACGGAAGCACTACAGAGTGCTTCCATGAGGTTTTGTCCCGTATTTACGTTCCGCAAAAAGATAGAACATGTCCTATCTTTTTGCGGAACGGCCTGATCGCGGACCCATTAAAGTAAATGGGTCCGCGATCCGCTGTGGCTGCCCCACGGCCACAGGGCGCACACGTTCATGTGCAGGAGGCCTAACCCTTAGGTTAGAGCATTTTCACAGCAAATTCTGCGCTAAAAATCCTCTCCAGAAATGCACGCAGAACTTCCCAATCGATTTCAATTGGGAGTCTGAATGTTAATTCATAAGTTGTTGTTTTTTGTGCATGTGATTTTAAAAATCGTTCAGGTGGGAATAACAAGTGCCCTATCCATTCTTGATGCGGATTCTGTTCGAAATCCTCTTTCGAAATTCCAATAAATAGACCCAGTCCAATTAATTCTCCTGACTACCGAAATTATATTTGGTGTACTGTAACTGCTCTGCAGCCGCTCTCATACTACTTATCATCACGAGCACTCATTATCGCCTGCTGTGCCTGTGGTTATATTATTGGTTATCTGAAGGCTGGGTTGGTAGTTGTCAGTAGTTGCCACGTCACATTTCCCTCTCAGGTGCCATTGATCACAGTCTATATGGAATTAGTGTAATCTTAGCCAAAACAAATTTTTAGTTTTGAACTGCCAATAAAAATTGCCATTTTAATATTTGTGTCACCCTAATACTGGAGAAGGGAAGGTAGGTCGGAAAATACAATACAGAGTCAGGAAACCTAACTGAGGCAAGAAGTCACCAGTAGGCTATGTTCACATCTGTGATGGAGAATCTATGAGGGGCCTCCATCACAGATTCCATTAAAAGTATGGGACAAAACAGTACAGCATACTGCTCTATTTTGTCTGATAAAATGGCAGGTCTTCCAATGGAAACCTGATGTATCCCATTATAGTCAATATAGTCCATCAGGCGCAGTTCGTTAATGCCATTTGATGCCTGTGCTGCCGTTATTATTGCTGTTCTGCTCACATAAGGGAACAGAACAATGGAAACTGAAGCTCTGATCTGAACCCAGCCGAACTGGTTTTCTGGGATTAAGATAAAAGACATATGGCTAAACACCCAACATGTAGATGTCTGCTGCTTCCTTCTTACACAACTGTCCATTGAGAAAGATCTCAGTGGTTGCTCCTTGATAACAAATGGGATGGGGGTGTGGAGAAAGTAAGGAAGCAGAGTATTGCGCTCTGGTCTGGTTATTGCTTCAAGATCAGATAGATCATGCAAAACAAAGAAACCAGGCATATATACAGTATCTCACAAAAGTCAGTCCCCCCTCCCATTTTTGGAAATATTTTATTATATCTTTTCATGGGACAACACTAGAGATATGACACTTTGATCCAATGTAAAGTAGTCAGTGTACAGCTTGTATAACTGTCAATTTGGTGTGCCCTCAAAATAACTCAACACACAGCCATTAATGTCTAAACCGCTGGCAACAAGAGTGAATACACCCCTAAGTGAAAATAGCCAAATTATGCCCAATTAGCCATTTTTCCTCCCTGGTGTCATGTCACTCGTTAGTGTTACAAGGTCTCAGGTGTGAATGGGGAGCAGGTGTGCTAAATTTGGTGTTATTGCTCTCACACTCTCTCATACTGGTCACTGGAAGTTCAACATGGCACCTCATGGCAAAGAGCTCTCTGAGGATCTGAAAAAAAGAATTGTTGCTCTACATAAAGATGGCCTAGGCTATAACACCCTGAAACTGAGCTGTGGCACGTTGGCCAAGACCATACAGCGGTTTAACAAGGTTCCACTCAGAACAGGCCTCGCCATGGTCGACCAAAGAAGTTGAGTGCACGAGCTCAGCGTCATATCCAGAGGTTGTCTTTTCAAAATAGATGTATGATGTATAATAGATGTATGAGTACTGCCAGCATTGCTGCAGCGGTTACAGGAGTGGGGGGTCAGCCTGTCAGTGCTAAGTTCATACACTGAACACAGTATCAAACTGGTCTGCATGGCTGACATCCCAGAAGGAAGCCTCTTCTAAAGATGATGCACAAGAAAGCCTGCAAAGAAGACAAGCAGACTAAGGACATGGATTACTGGAACCATGTCCTTTGGTCTGATGAGACCAAGATAAACTTATTGGGTCTAAATGGTGTCAAGCGTGTGTGGCAGCAACCTGGTGAGGGGTACAAAGACAAGTGTGTCTTGCCTACAGTCAAGCATGGTGCCGGCTGTGGAAAGCTACAGTTCATTGAAGGATCCATGAATGCCAACATGTACTGTGACATACTAAAGCAGAGCATGATCCCTTCCCTTAGGAAACTGGGCCGCAGGGGAGTATTCCAACATGATAACGACCCCAAACACACCTCCAAGACGACCACTGTCTTGCTAAAAAAAGAAGAGGGTAAAGGTGCTAAGCAAGTCTCCAGACCTGAACATCTGTGAGGCATCCTCAAATGGAAGGTGGAGGAGCGCAGGGTCTCTATTATTCACCAGCTCCGCGATATTGTCATGGGAGAGTGGAAGAGGATACCAGTGGTAACCTGTCAAGCTCCATGCCCAAGAGAGTTAAGGCAGCACTGGAAAATAATGGTGGGCACACAAAATATTGACACTGTGGGCGCAATTTGGCCATTTTAACTTAGGGCTGTACTCACTTTTGTTGCCAGCAGTTTAGGCATTAATCGCTGTGTTGCGTTATTTTGAGTTATTTTACAAAAGGTCATCCAGACCAAAAAATCCCTTTAGGGGTCCCAACAAAAAAGTTTAATGTATATAAAACTAATTCTTTAATTGTACCTTTAAAATTAAACCTACAGACGACAGATCATGAACAATTAAAACTATCAGGGACTGGCAATATGTCACTTATAGTCTTGGAATTGCTGGGAGGACTGAGTGGGTGCTTTATTTATCTGTGTGTTTATGGATGTTATTAACACATTGTGTTATATGGAACAGACTCATGTCCATCTGTCACCATCCACAGTGGCCACTGGGAACAGTTAGGACTTATCACAAATTGGCGATCAGGCAGCCACACTGTTTATTATAAGTCTGCGCAACACTACTTGGCAGTTTTCTGCTCAATTCACTAGGTGCACACACAATGTGGCTGTCTGTATTGCCACATATCAATTGTTCCCTGCCAGCGTTCATGCACTGTGGCTATTTTGAGGGCACACCAACTTTACAAGCTGTACGCTAACTACTCTACATTGTATCAAAGTGTCATATCTTCAGTGTTGTCCCATGAAAAGATATAATAAAATATTTACAAAAATGTGAGGGGTGTACTTACTTTTGTGAGTTACTGTAACTGCACATCAACTACAAAAGAACTCTAAAAAAAAATCTAAACATTTATTGATATTGATAATTAAATAACACAGGACAACTCTCTGTGTAAAATGATCTCTGGCCATGATAAAACCGCCCTACTATTAGGAAAAAGCCATGCATGAAAGTGTGAACAGATACATTAAATAAATACAGTATCAAAAGAATTAGGCACATGCAAAAAAAAGTAGGATATGCAATCAAAAAAATAAACGCAAATCAAATAGCATAATGTGAAAGGCCATGATACCTCTAAAGCAGTAAAATGCGGCAAGTCCCATAAGTAAATAAGAAAAAGGGGAGCAGGGAAATGCCACACATATCATAATTGATGCAGCTTCCTCTATCAAGTCCAGATAGATGCAAAGCCGCCAACTTTGAGGCAAGATCCACAAGGGGTTGTACTATTAAAGGGAATGACACATTTAGTTCTCTTTGGACATGTGTCATTGACTTGCCAAAGGACAATATGGCTGGAGTTCCCTCCATTGAGATCTCCATTGATCCCCAGATTTAGCTCACCACAGTATTTGGTAATGCAGCCAGACGTCATTGACCACCGTTAAATCCTGTAGAACTACTTGGGAATTAGTTGTCAGAGACTCCAAGTTGAGGAAATTTACAAGCACCAAAGGTGTATTACAGGGCATCATGACCATAACCGGTGGGAATCTCAATTCACTTCTCTCCTACCGTCAAATTTTCTGGTCATTTGTGTCATTGGACATTTATTAATTCAGGAAAATGCCCTGTGTGCAGTAGATTACATAGAAAATGGGCATTGATGGAGGAACTTAGATGATTGTATTTTCTTGACTGTCTGGATATGGAGATGTTGTCCATGTTGTGGGGGGTAAGACATAGGACACAGGAAATAATAATATGAATACCTCACAGACGTTACCCCTGGCCTGATCCTGTAATACAGTTGTAACAGAGGTAATATATAAGGCAGAAACTTTCTTGGCTTCGTGGTCCCTTAGCTTATGACTATATAATCATCCAGACGTGACCAGTGATAATATATCCATAACTGATTGTGTTTGTAGTTTTATAGTGCTTTATAGTGTCTTTTATTTGTGCATAAAGTAGTAAAATGTGTGAATTTTCTCCACCTCTTTCTCCTTGTAGTTTATGTAATTTGAAGGTTCTCATGAGCTGTGAGTCATAGAAGCACATATATGCTTATCTAAGCCATGCAAAAATGGATTGCCTTCCTGAATGCATAATGAGCCTGGGTCATGCAAACGCAATTAGATAAGGTCCTCTGGTTCTTCACCACTGATAATGGGCTATGTATTTCAAGATCTCTTGGAGGAGCCGCCTGCTTCCTGCGAGAAATCTCTACACACAGATTCTTTGGCATCAGAGTTTTCAGGAGTCTAAAAATAACAGAAGGAAAACAGGAGATGTTAGAAAGATAGAGACAGAGGAAGTATGGGGAGAAGAGGAACTAGTGGACCTGCGGAGGAGAGAGCGGGGGTCACACAAGAAACTGCGATACATCCACGAGATTAACAGTTATATATGTAACAAGAGCTTATGTTACGTCATCAGACCGATTACACCGCGCAACAATGATACACTGAGAGAAAAACATGTGATTTATACTAAAATGAGCGCGCTGATTCCAAATATGAACTCGGAATTTGCCTGACACATCTAGATTTTAACCCCTTAAGGACCCTGGGATTTTCCATTTTTGCGTTTTCGTTTTTCACTCCCCGACTTCCTATAGTCCTAACTTTTATATTTTTCCATTCACATAGCCTTATGAGGGCTTATTTTTTGCAGCACAAGTTGTACTTTTTAATGGCACCATTTACGGTTGCATACCGTGTAGTAGGAAGCGGGGAAAAAATTCCAAATGGGGTAGGATTGGGAAAAAAGGCAATTCTGATAAAGGTTTTTATTTTTAGGTTGTTTACACTGTACACTATGAGGTAAAATTGACCTGTTATCTTCATTCTCCAGGTCAGTACGGTTACAACGATACCACACTTGTATCATTTTTCTTGCGTTTTAAAACTGAAACAAAAAAAAGCTTTGAGGAATTTTTATTTTATTTTTATAACCATATTATTTTTATTAACTTTTTTGTAGTTATGTGTACAGGGCTGTGTGAGGGCTCAATTTTTGCGGGATGATCTGTTCTTTTCAGTGATACCAATTGAAAGTGTGTGTGACTTTTTGATCACTTTTTCTAAAAAAAATTATTGGTAGTTGAAGTGACAAAAAATGGCAAATTGGCCGTTGTTCCCCCCCGTTACACCATTTGCCGTATTCCATTAATACTGTTATATTTTAATAGTATGGGCATTTTCACATATTTGCAAAAACTTTTTTTTTAACTTTTTTTAAGTCACCTTGGGTGACAATAACTGGAAATTATTAGATTACCTATTGTGTTCATTGATGTCTATATAGACACCATTGAGAACTTAATTTGCACTATACCAGGGATGCTCAACCTGCAGCCCTCCAGCTGTTGCAAAACTACAACTCCCAGCATGCCCGTAAAGCCTACAGCTATCAGCCTACAGCCGTGCATGATGGGAGTTGTAGTTTTACAACAGCTGGAGGGCCTCAGGTTGAGCATTCCTGCACTATACCAATACAATGATGCCACCTAGTGGCCTGTATTGGTATAGTCATCTAATAGGCACCGAAGCCTGCTTGAGGCTTCAGCCTATTAGATCAATGTAACAGGTTCCCCGATCTCAGCCGGGGAACACTGTTACCGGAGCAGAAGTGCGCGTCTTCTGCTTCCGGACTGCACAGATGCCGTGGTCACATTTGACCACGGCATCTGAAAGGGAAAATGTATGCGTTCAGCATTATGGCTGATTGCATACATGTGCCGCGGGTCTCTGCTATTTAAAATGGCAGAAACCCGGTGGCTATAGCGCCCGCTGCACGTGCGAGTGGGCCCCATGTTTGGGGACCGGACTTCCGCCGTACATGTACGGCGGAGGTCCTTAAAGTTATACATGCAAAGCCTATTCAGTTATAATATTAATGCATTATATTAGGGATATTCCAATGGACATGTCCAGACCTGTCCGGACGCACTCAGGCTGATGTCAGCAGTAAGTATATAAGGCAAGCTGGACAGATTTTGATAAAGTGATCTGTTATAGTGCTATCAGTTTTGAAACTTAAGATGGATAAAGGCAAATGTGTTAACGATCCAGACAATTTCTGCTACATATGTGGCAAATACACTACTTATGATCAGCGCAAGAATCTGACAAAGCGAGTGCGTCTTGCAGCTTGGGATGCATTTGTGCTAGTAGTGCAGAACTTCCTTGGGAACAGACGATCTGCAAACTATGCTGAATTAGTAGACAACATGCTTGACTTTTTCCCACCCAATTTGGGACACGTAAGTGACGAACATGGAGAGCAGTTCGATAAAGATATTTCTACAATAAAGAACAGGTATCAAGGCCGCTGGAATCCCAACATGATGGGGAACTACTGCTGGTTTTTGCAATGGGAAAATATGACCGTTCACAAACGCAAAAGCAGATGCCTGAAGCCCTTTTAACAGTACTGGGCCTTGCTCAAGTAAGACTTTTAAATTGAAAAATTCGACTTTTTGAAATTTTATTATTCCATGACATTCTCATACACTGTTTACTACGCAAACTTTGATGTAGATCAGGTAACTGTTGGAGTAAAACTCGTTCTGTTCAAAATTATTCAATGCTTTCCAAGTGCTTAATTCATTTAGGCATACTTAGGCTTAGAAAAATTTTGTGACGTGTTACAACAATTCTGACTTCGGATTTGTAATCGGCACACTCGATTTAGTATAGGACAAATGGTTTTTGCCCAGTAGCAGACGAAAAGTTTTTTTTTTTGTTTCGTGGTGTTATCATGCAATGTTGATGATGTTGATATCAGAAATAGATACAGTTATTTGAAATAGTTTGTGCCATTCAGATACAATGTATCAAAGTCCAATTGTAAAAGACTAATTCAGGCGGGTGATGTTCACATCCAGGTGCTGTACACGTGTACAATAGACACCACATAGAGTGGACACTGACCCATTGTAGTCAAAGGACTAATTCACCTGTGCGATGGTCCACATGCACCATCCATCTCCCACAAGACTCACTCATTCTAGTGAATGGATCTGCAAGTAAAAAGGACTGCACACCGACCCCATCCGTTTAAGAACTCGTCAATATCCTTCAAAAATCACATACGTTTTAGGGCTCATGCACACGGCCGTAAGTGTTTTGTGGTCCGCAAATCAAGGATCACGGAAACACGGATCCCAGCCATGTGCATGCTGCCATTTTCTTTTCCACTTCAATAGAAACGTCCTACTCGTGTCCACAAAACAGACAAGAATAGGACATGTTCAATTTATTTAAATTTTTTTGCGGGACCGCAGAACGAACGTGCGGATGCGTACAGTGTGCAGCCTCATTGAGATGAGTGGGTCTGCATCCGATCCGCAAAAAATGTGGATCGGATGTGGACCAAAAATATGGCAGTCTGCATGAGCCAATAGAGTGTGCATGCTAGCATGTTGCTGCAAATCTGACGTATTGTGAACCAAATTTGCGGCATACTGAACATAGCGGTCATGATCAAGAACATGAGAAATTGTCTGTGTCATAGCGATTGAAGACTGAAAACTTAGTTGTAATGTTGTTGGGTCTGTAAGCTATGTGTGAATGACGTCTAGCAAAGGGTGCCTGAAATATTACAGAGTCTAAAAGATACAGTATTTGCCAATGGAGCAGATTTATCTAAAATTAAAACTGGCCAGTCACAGCAGAGCATGCATTTTTCCAGAGCAGCTTAAGAAATGTAAGCTGCACTATGATCAGTAGCTATAGGCAACATGGCTAGTTTTTTTCTTTTTAGACAATTTTGATAAATTAACATGCTTTTTTTTTTTTTTTTTTTTACTGTCAATTGAATTCACCATTTGTATGCAAATAAATATTAAAGGGGTTTTCTCAGACATTGGTGGCATGTTGCCAAGATACAGTATGCCACCAATGTCAGATAGGTGCGGGTCCCACCTCTGGGACCCACTCCTATCTAGACAGCGGGGTCCTCGAAGTAAAGGATTGCAAACCGCGCATGCGCAGCATGCTCTCTTTTAATTTGTATGGGAGTTCCCAAAAATAGCCGAGCAAGTGAGTTCGGCTATTTTCGGAAGTCCCAAAGAAATGAATGGAGGGCGGCCAATCCTGTGCAGCTACTCTCTTTTAATTTTGGGACACACATCTGTCTGACATTGGTGACATATCCTAGCGATATGCCACCAATGACTGATATAAGACAACCCCTTTAACTGTTGTATGATGAAAAGTTCTGCAACTTTCTTATACACTTATTCTTCATCATTTTAAGAACACTGCTTGTGGTCAGTGGATGGAAATTACATCCAGAGGCTGGGAATCTGTCCTGACCTTCCTACATCTCACAGCTGAGGGTTGCATCTAAGTCTAGACAATCCTCTATAAGCTAAACACATTTTAGGTCGTTACAATGTATCAGTGAAGTTAATATGTATCAGTCTGGTGTCCAGATTGAAAGGATTGTCTATACTGGATATATTATATAATGCTCAGCTGTGAGAAGTATTTTCTCTGTACGGGTTTTTGGCATCTGAAAGTAAACAAGAGTGTCCCCATTCACTGACCGGAAGCAGAGATCTTGAACATTGTGAGAAATAGAAACAAAAATATATGGAAAAGCAGCCAGTAATCTGGATACAAACAGACAAAGCAGCTCCTCTCTGAGCTATGAAGCCGACCCGCTGACAGCCCACGTTACAAGGAAGATTCCCTAATATATATGGTATAAAGAGGTTTGTCTGGTGACAAGATTACACGATGCACGTGATGCAGATGGCCGGGCTCCCATATATCATTTGCTGTTCTGTATGATTTGCCTGCATTCACAGTTATTGATGATTGACATTTGGGTATAATCAGAGGCGTTTGGTCAGTGCTGAGTATATGAGGAGCTCCAGTGTCTGCTCTGAGCAGGGCTAATTCTTCTACAAATAAGCTGCGGCACTGCGCGGCCGGCCTCGCTCCTCCTATTTATTTTCCTGTGCTCTGGGTGGCCTGGATTCACCTCCACCAAAGGTTTATTCACTCATCAAAGTGGTTTGTGTAATCGGCACAGCTCATGACACAAAAGTTGGTTTTCTCAGTCATTTCTTGTTTGTGCTTTTAATCATTCACAATGGGGGTCATTTACAAAGCCCGGCGTTTTAAAGGGGTTATACAAGTTCTATAATGCCCCCCCCCCCCAATACGCCCGCGTCGGGCACAACCGTCGTTGAATCTCCCCGTCGGGTGGATGAAAACATCCGTCGTTTTTGGTGTCTGGCGAGGATAGCACGACGCGGACAAGTCTCCCTTGCATCGTGAGTGACGCTAGGAAGGCTCGTTCCCATTGCGGCCTGCTATTGGCAGCAACAGGGAGATGCAGCGGCGGCCGTGCTGGTATAAGAAGCAATGCGGGTGCCAGGGAGTGAGGTAAGTACAACATTTTTGAGGGTCCCGGGCATACAAGGGGCATTATAGAACATGGATAACCACTTACTGGAGGAGAAAGCTAATTTACGATAAGGCTTAGGCTCAGAATGGGATCTTGCGGCTTTTTTTAGGGGAAAAAAAAGTTGCCTTCGTAAATGACCCCCGTTGTATGAGTTACCAAGAACACAAGGTACAGATCCTCAAATTCTAACACTGCTCTGATACTGAAACTCTGCACCGACCTGATAATTACCTGTGGAGAGTGATCACCCACTTTTATAGACCGTGTTGAAAGTGTTTACACTTGGCCATTTTATTTCTAAAACATACACCAATCTGAATGAATCTCTGTAAACAACAGACACTTTGTAACTACATCATATTACCAATCCTGAGTCACCACCTCACTTGTATTATACTCCAGAGCTGTACTCACTATTCTGCTGGTGGAGTCACTTTGTACATGCATTATATTACATATCCTGTACTGATCTTGAGTCATGTTCTTTATTAGGCCCCTTTCACACGGGCGAGAATTCCGTGCGGGGGCAATGCGTGAGGTAAACGCATTGCACCCGCACGGAATCCGGACCCATTCACTTCAATAAGGCTGTTCAGATGAGCGGTGATTTTCACTTGTGCGTTGCGTGAAAATCTCAGCATGTTCTATATTCTGCGTTTTTCACGCAACGCAGGCCCCATAGAAATGAATGGGTCTGCGTGAAAATCGCAAGCATCCGCAAGCAAGTGCGGATGCGGTGCGATTTTCATGCATGGTTGCTAGGAGATGATGTAAGTAAATTGATAAAAGTCAATTTACTGTATTATTTTCCCTTATAACTTGGTTATAAGGGAAACTAATATCATTCTTAATACAGAATGCTTACTAAAATGTGGCTTTAGGGGTTAAAAAAGAAAAAAAAAATACTCACTTCATCCTGTTGTTCACGCAGCCGGCATCATCTTCTTTCTTCTTCTTTCAGGACCTGGCAAAGGACCTTTGATGACGTAATCGCACTTACCACATGGTGAGGGCGGTGACGTCAGCGCAGGTCCTGCTGAATGAAGATAGAAATCTTCTATCTTCATTCAGCAGGACCTGCGCTGATGTCACCACGCTCACAACGTGATGAGCACAATTACGTCATCAAAGGTCCTTTGGCAGGTCCTGAAAGAAGATGATGGCGGCTGCGCAAACAACAGGATGAAGTGAGTAAAAAAATAAACATTTTTTAACCCCTAAAGCCACATTTTAGAAAGCATTCTGTATTAAGAATGCTATTATTTTCTCTTATAACCATGTTATAAGGGAAAATAATAAAATCTACACAACACCTAACCCAAACCCGAACTTCAGTGAAGAAGTCCGTGTTCGGGTCTGGGTATCACAGTCAGTTTTTTATCACGCGCGTGCAAAAGGCATTGCACCCGCGCAATAAAAACTGAACATCGGAACGCAATTGCAGTAAAAACTGAGTCACTGTGTGCATACATTACTTATACTGATCCTAAGTTACATCCTGTATTATACTTCAGAGCTGTACTCTATTTCTATCCAATATTACTTGTATGGGGCATTGGCTCCTGACATTACATGTCACTGCCTTCACTGTCATGGACCTTACAATTCCACATAGCAGAACTACTCGGCATTCTGGTCCATTAACACTTGCTCAAAATCAGAGAAACCAGATGTGGTTCCTGTTGCAGATAATTGTATCATAGGTGCACCGGTTATTGGTACTCCTCTGCCTCTGATCTTTAGCTTACAGATGTATCACTCGTGGACTATGTGAGCGCACCAGGCTCTGAACTAGGAGAAGGCTTGGACATTAGCCCCTTGGAGACCTGTAGGAATGGCACCGCTCATCATAAGAGTCTGGCATGGCTGCTGGAAGTCCTCTGCTCCAAAAGGTCATACCACAGCTCCCCCTGACATGAAATGAAAGGGAAATCGCTTCAGTCTTTCATTTTCATGTTTGCTCCAGTCATGAACGGCAGGCCAAGAGGGAAACAGGATCCTTTCTAGGGTCAAACTGTATAACCTTTACATGGCTGCAGAAGAGAAGAAAGAATCAGTAGCAGAGGCAACAGTCCATGCACATGAAGGGGTTAATCTTCCCCAGATACAGTGCAACCTGCAGAAGATCATTTATCATCTGGACAGAAGCCAACCCAGGGATTTAGGGTTCAAATGGAAGGGGGGGGGGGGGGGGGGGGGGGGTTGAGTCATGTTTTCTATTACTGCCAAACATGACATGCAAATGATACAGGAGCATCCCAAACCTGAGCTAGGCTGGAGCGTCATCTGAGGAGGCCCATCTGCAGATCACACCCAGATGTTTCTCTTCCTCTGTGTCCCCGAGGAGCACATTGCCCCCTCCATGGGTCACATTCTGTCTGTCAGCATTACATGTTCCCATCCACATGTTCTTCTGTCATAAAGTGTGGAATGCGGGCCAGAAGTATGAGGGGAGGGAAAATGGGGGCTATGAACCTGCGGGAGAAGCAATGACCCCTATTTATCTGGGATGTTGTAAATGACACATTATGGAATTCTGCTACAAGACTTGATCCAAAGCAGCTAAAAATCTGCTGCTGGTGGAAGAATCAGAATAATGCCCAACCCCCCCTGCACATCTCTGAGGGATCTGACAACAAACGACTGCCTCTATGCAGCTTCCAGGGCAGGATCTCTGCTTGCTGTTAGTGAGTGGAAACAGTTAGGGTGAGAAATTTATCAATCGTAGCATAAAAGCAGAGAAGTTGCCATTTAGCAAAAACGTGGCTCCAGAGCAGGTCAGCAGCCTTCGGCACTCCAGCTGCTGTGAAACTACAACTCCCAGCTCGTACACTTGCTTGGCTGTTCTTGTGACTCCCATAGAAGTGAATGGATCATTCTGGGAGTTGTAGTTTCAGAACAGCTGCATACCTCCCAACTTTGTAAACGAACAAAGGGGGACACATTGTGCGCTGCGCTTTGCGCACCGAGGCAAATATTTTCTGCACTAGGCCACGCCTCTAACTCTGCCCAAAACATAACTATACACCTAATCCCACCCAGTCTTCTTAATGCTAATTATTCCCCCTTAATGCCACTGCACAGTATTTATGCCCACATTGTGCCTCCTTCACAGAATTATGCCCAGCTGTGTCCCCAGTAATATGCCCACATTGTGCCCCCAGTAATATGCCCACATTGTGCCCTCAATAATATGCCAACATTGTGCCCTCAATAATATGCCCACATTGTGCCCCCAGTAATATGCCCACATTGTGCCCCCAGTAATATGCCCACATTGTGCCCCCAGTGATATGCCCATATCGGCTGTTCTAGTCTGTGAAGGAGGAGGAGCCGAGGCTAACTGCCGGCCGGCCCTACCCCCCGCACAGACCAGAGGTGTCGAGAGCCAGCAGGACGACGGCTCTGTGCTTCATTATGGCAACTGTCTCTGCTTCCTATGGATGCAGGGACAGCTGCCAGAAAGCGGGACATACCTCCCCAATACTGGGACAGCGGGACAGCCATGGAAATCCAGGACTGTCCCGCCGGATCCAGGATGGTTGGGAGGTATGCAGCTGGTGTGCAGGAGGTTGCTGATCCCTACTGTAGGGCTTTGTAGGGATAAAGATTAGGGAGGCTGTAACGGCCCGTTTCAGCAGACAAGGGGTTAAAATCCGTTTAGGCGATAAGCCCCTTTCTGAGAGACAGGCACAGCTACTGCAGGACACCAACCTCCCGAACTGGATTCAAAGTAGCACTCCAAACTGGAACCTCACGAATAGCTGCTAGCAGACGAACAGGAAAAGCATACAATCCTGGCAATCGGTCCTCTAACAGCATACAGTGAATCCCCCCAATAACGAGACAAGGCTCCGTGTTGAGGGTCAAACAGTGGTCTGACTGTACTTCACGTACAGCCTCTTTTATTCATAAACCACAAACATAGTACTGCCCACAGGGGTTTGAAATGCAACCAATCAGTAATTTACAACACATACAATGTAAGTACAGCCAATCTGGTGTACACGCCCCTAGGGGACCAGAATGAAGACTGTGACATAGGACAGATAAACAGCACTTAGGACACACAGACACAACACATCCCCACAATGCATCATGGTTTCCTCCTCTCTGCCCTCGAGACACCCGAGGCGTAATCCAATTATCTCTCAAGACAAAGAGAAGTCACCAATACACATGTGCAGAGAATAGGACAGACATCACCCTTTAAACACACAATGGGACAATGGCACAATAGAAACACACCCAGCATTTCCTCCCAAGCTGACAAGTTACACTTATTATAAATTGTTACAACTTTGTGAGTTTACATTGGCCATACATATATCTAACATCAATTTAAACAGTATAACTTGGGGACAAACCTATCCAAAATTCACTTGAATCGGTTCAGGGGTTTAAAAGTTAGTATATGGCCCATAATCCAGGGGCAAGAGGCCAGCAGCCAGTCCTCTCCAAAACCCAGTGGCGAGGTTGGTTTCGCCACAGAGGCCTTAAAAGGGCTTTCTGAGACTTTAATACTGAAGACTTATCCTCTGGATAGGTCATCAGTATCTGGTCGGTGGGGGTCTGACACCCTGGACCTCCGCTGATCAGCTGTTTGAGAAGGCATTGGCACTTGTAGTAACGTTGCGGCCTTCTCACAGCTTTTCCTAGGCCAGTGACGGCAACTTCATCGGTCACATGGTCTAGACCAGGGGTGCACAACCTGAGGCCCTTGATACCATTCTGTGCGGCCCCCAACCATCTGGTAACAGACATGTATGCCTATGTCTTGTGGCTGCTCACATATATTTTTCATGTATTTCTCCCATTAGATGGGAGTCCTGGAAGTGTAACTAGACATTAATGGTATATAATGTGTGTTCAATATGCCATAAGTACAATATTTCAGTTGTTAATATACCTTTAAATTTCAGCCCTCGTCATTGGTTCAGTCTGGCAATGTGGCCCCCAACCAGGAAACGTTGTGCACCCCTGGTCTAGACGCAGCTCAGCCCCATAGAAGTAAATGTTAAAGGGAACCTGTCACCAGGAGTTTGGGTATAGAGCTGAGGACATGGGTTGCTAGATGGCCGCTAGCACCTCCGCAATACCCAGTCCCCATAGCTCTGTGTGCTTTTATTGTGTAAAAAACTATTTGATACATATGCAAATTAACATAAAAGAGTCATATCTTCTGTTGTGTGACCAGAGAAGAGTCATATTTTCAAGCTCTGACTCATCTCAGGTTAATTTGCATATGTATCAAATCGGTTTTTATACACAATAAAAGCACACAGAGCTATGGGGACTGGATATTGCGTATGCGCTAGCGGCCATCTAGCAACCCATGTCCTCAGCGCTATACCCAAAATCCCGGTGACAGGTTCTCTTTAAGGACCCCCCAGAGCATCTCAGTTTTGGGGACACATGGTAACACAGTCCCTTTAGGGTTAATGCTGTAAGGTTGGTTCTGCTGTTTTCTAACCCCCCACACCCCCCCTTGTCTGTCTTTATTTCTATTTCAGGTATGAGGTACCTGTGGGTCATCACAAGGTCAGCTGTCCTGGCAGGAAGATCATTGAAATTTAATTGGCAGAATGGTGGCAGCGGCAGGAAAATGTCTTCTTATAAGTGCGGCAGAGAGAGGTATCAGCTGTCAGATTGCCCGACCTCGCCCACCCTCCCTCCCCTTTTTTCTTAAAGGGGTTATCCTACCCCTATAATGAACCCCCCTTGAATGACCAGGCACCTCATATAGGTTATACTTACCAATCTCCCTGGCACCCTCGTTGCTCCTCATCCCTGCATGGCTGCTGCTGCATCGCCCAGCCGTACAGATCAAAACATCCGGCGACGGGGGATTGTTGGGGTGTTGTCGCCCAGCTTGTGGTCTTAACTTGGTTTTAATATTTATTAAATTATTTGATGTGTTTGGTATTTTAATTATATGGTAACTCTAAATAATGCGACCAGTCTTCATGTCAAATGGTTGCCCAGTGTTTTTATTTATTATATATATATATATGGAGGAATGAGACTTGTGTTACCATGGGGCTGAGCGCAATACCAAGCACACTCGCTATGCAATGTACGGTGCTGTGCTTGGTAAGGCTAGTTTCACACTAGCGGCAGGGGAGTCTGGCAGGCTGTTCCGGCGGGTGCCCCTGGACTGCCACTCCGTCCCTATTGACTATAATGGGGGCGGGGGCGGAGTTCCGGCGGCAGCGCGGCAAGAGGCTGCCGGACTAAAAGTACTGCATGTCGTACTTTTAGTCCAGCTGCCTCTCGTCGTGCGCTGCCATGCTGCCGCCGGAACTACGCCCCCATTATAGTCAATGGGGACGGAGCGGAAGTCAGGGGCACACGTGAACTAGTGGCAGGACGGATCCGACATGCTGTTCACCTGCCGGACTCCCCTGCCGCTAATATGAAAGTACCCTAAGCGGCGAGCCGTGGAGCTCACAGGATTGCCAGTGCTCAAAGCTGATCGGCGGGGATCCTGGGTGTTGCACCCCCACTGATCAGAGGATAGGTCATCTGTATTAAAGTCTTGGAAAATCCTTTTAACCCCTTTTTTCTTATTTAACCCCTTTTTTCTTATTTAAACTCTAATGTACAAATCCTGTGACTCGGGGAAAAGTAATAAAGTTACGCAATTAAACATCATTTGTTCCCTCACAGCACAGAATGCGTATGTTACATATCTGCTCTCAGGGGACAGATGGATAGAAGTTACCACAGACCCTGTGGTAACATCTACAAAGAGCTATAAGTGGCCATATCTTGTTACACATCAGACGATAGGCGCCAGATGAGCCATGCACTGTACTAGGCCTCAGTCTCCTGTATGTGGGGGGAGGGCGGTGCGTGGTGTGGGGCAGGGGGTTTGTCATCGTGCTATGGAAGGGGTTAATCTTTTCGCAGGAAGGTGCAGATTCGATGTGAGTTTTGGACTATTGTTCCTTCTGCCTTTGATACAGAGGCCAAAAAACTCTCGATGGAGGAAGTCAGTCAGCAGATGTTGCCCTGAATCTGCCACAAGGATCTAAGGCGAAGTTAAAGGCTTCTATTTTTAGACAGACGGGGCTTCCGAGCATTCAGGGGGTCCGGCTGTCTGAGCAGAGAGGCACAAAAGAGACTTAATATGAGTTTATTTTCCTTTGCACTAGTGGCTTGGGGCAGTGATGACGCTCAGAGAGGCAGGAAAAGGTGGGGAAGACGGAGGAGAGATGCATACCGCCAGGCGGTGTATTCATAGGGACCATCAATGCGCTAAGCACAATGGGGCTCACTTCCTGACAGCACCCCAGACGCACAGATAGAATGGCCGACACAGAGCACATCCCAGGGCTGCAATACACAATGGAGAGATAAGGGCCGATAATACATCACAAGGGTCTAAGAGATGCAGAGAGGAGCTGACAGGCAGGATGTGACCACCTGTCAGCAGCTCCACAGTCCATTGATGGACATCTTCATGCATGTCCATAACCCCTCACACTTTAGAGCATTGCTGATAAATAATTATTCTTATTTGAAGACCGAACATTCTGATAAACTTTGGGGAAGATTTATCATTCCCATATGCCAGAAAATGGGTAAACCCCAGGTTTACGACTTTTCAAATTCCATTATGCACAAATGCCACTTTCCAAAAAGGGGGCATCATTAGTCATCATTTTCTGGCATACATTTCATTCTCGGTGCATGGACTGCCGGAGGATGCACTTAATTTATGAGGAGGCGTGCGTAATAAAATAAGCACAACCTCCGGCGGTGCAGGGGATATCAAGACTGGTGTCTTATGTATATAAGGGCTCATGCACACGACTGTATGTATTTTAAAGTCCGCAAAAAACAGATCCGGAAAAAAATACGGATGATGTCCGTGTGCATTCCGTATTTTGCAGAACGGAACAGCTGGCCCCTAATAGAACAGTCCTATCCTTGTCCGTAATGCGGACAATAATAGGAATTGTTCTAATTTTTCTTGCAGAACAGACATACGGAAATGGAATGCACATGGAGTAACTTCCGTTTTTTTTTGTGGGCCCATTAAAATGAATGTTTAAGCATATGGTCCGCAAAAAAAACACGGAACAGACACGGAAAGAAAATAAGTTTGTGTGCATTAGCCCATGGAATGATCGCCGTAATCTTGTGATACACGAGCTCACGCATGCGCAGTTCCTTCCATGAGGCTGATACCAGCACAGGGAAGGAACACTATGCCGTCACTGAGCTCGCGCATCGCGACATTGCGGCGATCTGACTTCATGAGCAAGGAGGAGATTTGTGGATACAGGCGGTGCTGGGCTCCTTCACAGGGGGACGTGGCTGGGCTCCAGAACGGTTAGTACAGCCCCTGGGGCTCCTTACCAGGCTGATTTACATATATATAAAATCATTTTTTTCCCCTAAATAAAACCACCCAGAGATATGCGACAGGTATATTGCAGACATGCTAGCGGCGAGCTAGCCGTGCATGTCCGCATCTCTATAGGGTAAAAAGAGGTGACACAATCCCTTTAATAATAAATAATAATAATAATAATAATAATAATAATAATAAAAGGTGGGATCTGATTGGTTGCTACAGGCAACTAAGCCAGTTTTCTTTTACACCAGTTTTGATAATTCTTCCCCTTAGTCTTTACTGTTCATTAGGGTCTGCCTTGGTCTGTGTTTTTTAGGCATATTTGCCCATATAGTGTGCTTAAAAAAACAGCAAAAAAAACAACCAAAAAAGTGCACAAGAAAAAAACAAAACTGTGTGTGACACCAGCCTTACTCTGCTGTCGTCACACTGTGACATGGAGGGTCTCTGGTGGCTCAGGGTTAGGGGTAGGTTCAGCAGCTGGACATCTGGAGCCTGTTCTGTACTCTGTGCAGAGATATCTGAGATTCTGACATGTGGCTGATGGCTTGTGACAGGAGCGAATCATGGGCACTGTCATTACTAATTACCAGGCTCTGGACTGAGAGGAGTCATCTTTATCTCTGTACATTTAGTTACAAGACATCCATCACGCTGCAGGGAACTCCTTAGGGGAAGACTCCAACTCTAACTTTGTGACTACTTTGCAGGACTTGTCTTGTATGGATTATGGGTTGTAGTCTTCTCCAGTCACATCCAAATCAGAATTTGTCTGGATTCTAGTTTCCAGAGAGGGGGAGCTGATGTAATACATTGTTAGGCCACGTGTCTAAAAGTGAAATGTGCAATATATTTTCCAGTGCAAGCTGCAAAATTGTGCTACTCTGGATGTGACTAGAGTATAAAGCAAATAATGCATAGTATCTAAAATGATACTAATTTACTGCCTCACCTTGATGTTTCCTTAGCAAAAAACAAAAACATTTGATGATGTCGTCAGAAGTAGTAGGTTTTCCGTGATTTTAAGAATCTCTAGCCTCCCTCCAAGGTCTGGTGCCTGTTAAGCGGTTCCTAAACATATGAATAGGTGACATGTCAGAAGTATATCACCAGTAGCCCCAGCAATGTGGCATGACTAAGGGCAAACAGCAGGACCAGTGCAGAAGTGGGGAGGTTAGGGGTTTCAGGAGAGGTCATCAGTATCTAATCGGTGGGGGTCCGACTCGTGGGACTCCCACCAATCAGCTGTTTGAGAAGGCAGCAGCACCACAGCCTTCTCCATGCTTACCAAGCACAGCGCCATACATTGTATAGTGTCTGTGCTTGGTATTGCGCCCAACCCCATTAAAGTGAATGGTGGTGAGCTGCGATACCAAGCACAGCCACTATTAAATGGGCGGCGCTGTGCTTGGTGTGCAGGGTGAAGGCTACATCGCTACTGTGAGCGCCAGTTGAGCGGTGGGGGTCTTGGGTGTCGAACCCCCACCGATCAGATACTGATGACCTATCCTAAAACCCCTAACCTCCCACTGGTCCTGCCGTTTTCCCTTAGTCATGCCACATTGCTGGGGCTACTGGTGATATACTTCTGACATTTCACCTATTCATACATTTAGGACCCATTTAACCTGCACCAGGACCTTGGAGGGAGGTTGGTGATTCTTTGGGCTCATTTATTCCTGCACCATACAGCCATTGACCATTCTGTATACAGGTATCCAGTATCTGGAGGCTTCTTAAAGGGGTTCTCTGGGAATTAAGAAAATAAAAATACTTATATATTACTTTATTATAAACATATTCCTAAATACCTTTCACTAGTTATAATGGCTTGTTTAGTCTCTTGAGCAATCATTAGGTGAAATAAAATAGCAGCCGTCCTATTAGTACACACAAAACCTGTCCTAATCACATATGAAGGAGAAGTTACTTCAGGACACGGGGGTAAAGAGCTGCCTCATCCTCCTCGTCTGCTCTGCTTGTTAGGGATTATGATCCTGAATACAGCTGATAAGATCTTCAGCTGAATCTCTGTATGAATGGAGCTCATGAGGAGACATGAAGTACAGAGACGAGGGTGAGGATGTGGAGCAGCAGCACTTGCATGCAGTCTCCAATACCAGTGTCATGGCGGGGAGTGAGTCGCTGCTATGCCGGATAGCAGAGAACAGGGAGCAGGTCACCTCCTAACGCAACCCTGAAGATCTCCCAAAACTCTTAATGCATGAGCCGCCTCAGAAGGTAAGGGGGCTCATGCTCACCAACCTAGAACCCTAGGTATCCCTGCTATGCCCTAAGCCTGAAGACAGGGCAGAGACCACCCATTCATCCTACACAACGGATGCATGGTGTCTCCAGAAGCCCAGCAGCTGGCCATCAACAAGACAGGGTTCACAGCCGAACGACAGGTAAGTAACAAAAGGCAACAGACAACCTAGGTTACCAAAACTTACCTGCCGCCGACAGGGCCGCCATCAGGGGAGTAAAGCCGATACCCCAGTAAGGTGCCAGGCCGGTCCCGAGCCATATATTTTTTTTTCTGTCAGTGTGTTAACTTTAAAATCAGCGCTTATCTCTTTACTATCTTACACTGACTCAGCTCTGGTAACAGCAGGCAGTGCGGGCGGCGCTCACTCACTGACGCCACGCGCCTGCTCCTCCCACTAGGCGGCGTGTGACATCAGTGAGTGAGCGCTGCCGCCCGCACTGCCTGTTACTGGAGGGAGCTGAATGTAAGGTAGTAAAGAGATGAGCGCTGATTTAAAGTTAAAGTTACTGTCTGCAGCCTGCAGGATACCGATTACAGTTTATAAATGTATACTACTGTGAGCGGCGGGGAGGGGGATCTATGGATGATGGCACTGTTATAGGGAGGGGGATCCGTGGATGACACTGTTATGGGGTGGGGTCTGTGGATGACACTTATGGGGAGGATCTGTGCACTGTTATGGGGAGGGGGATCTGTGGATGACACTTATGGGGGGATCTGTGGATGACACTGTTATGGAGGGGGATCTGTGGATGACACATAGCATAAGATGCTATATACAGTATGTGTCATACACAGATCCCCCTCCGTAACAGTGCCATCCACAGATCCCCCATTACAGTGCCATCCACAGATCCCCTCCATAACAGTGGCATTCACAGATCCCCTCCATAAGTGTCATCCACAGATCCCCCATAAGTGTCATCCACAGATCCCCCCCATAATAGTGTCATCCACAGATCCCCCCATAATAGTGTCATCCACAGAACACTGTTATGGAGGGGGATCTGTGGATGACATTGTCATGGAGTGGATCTGTGGATGACACATATAGCATAAGATGCTACATCCACAGATCCCCCTCCATAACAGTGCCATCCACAGATCCCCCTCCATAACAGTGCCATCCACAGATCCCCCTCCATAACAGTGCCATCCACAGATCCCCCATAACAGTGTGTCATCCACAGATCCCCCATAACAGTGTGTCATCGACAGATCCCCCAAAACAGTGTGTCATCGACAAATCCCCCATAACAGTGTCATCGACAGATCCCCCATAACAGTGTGTCATCCACAGATCCCCCATAACAGTGTGTCATCTACAGATCCCCCATAACAGTGTGTCATCCACAGATCCCCCATAACAGTGTCATCCACAGATCCCCCATAACAGTGTGTCATCCACATATTCCCCATAACAGTGTGTCATCCACAGATCTCCCATAACAGTGTCATCCACAGATCCCCCATAACAGTGTCATCCACAGATCCCCCCATAACAGTGACTGGAGCAGACCTGCTGATAAACACACCTAGGCCACCACCAGTCAAGGTAAAAACTTACAGTTGTCAATAATGTAATGTAGTGTAGGGGGCCATGTAATGTTTTGAGGCACAGATGACCACCAAGAATATCTAGAATATATAAAACTTAAAAAATAAAAAGTAAAATGTTGCATGAAACAATCATTAAATAGGTGGCCGACAAAAAGGGGCGGGTTAAAGGGTGTGGTCAATGGGCTGAGTCAAGGGGGCGGCAAAATTAGCTTTCGCCTACGGGGGGGGGGGCAGACCTTGAGCTGTGTAAGGGGCCCTTAAATTTCTGATGGCAGCCCTGGCCACCGATGAGATGAACCGGAAACGCACTGTCTAGATGTTTGCTTAAACCCCTCCGGGAAAGCAACCCCCTTTCGGAGGAAACACACCACAACACAATAACCTCCAAACAAGGCCCACACCATAACAACATACACCAGGTGGGATAGGGAAAACAGAAACACGCTGGAGGGGACACACAGACAGAGCAAGGGAAAGAATATAACAAATAAGGGTGGCTCACACAGACTAAAACATACAGCCAGGGAGCAGAGCTCCTACACAGACTGACAAGCAAAATAAAACTGACCTCAGGTTCCACCACCCCAACATATAAGGAGGCCTGAGGTCACACCCACCACACCTAGCAAATACACCTTAACCCTGTGCACACCAGGATGGGAAGGGACACACAACTTAAAGGGGAAGTGTCAAAACATGCAAAAACAACATGTTGCCACCAGCAACAAGCATGCACGACAAAAGTGTCATGGTCCACAATACCAGACCATGACACAGCCGTCACAACCACAGCCCCACATCATCATGGTCTGTCCTGTCCCTCCTCTCTGTGTTTACGTCTCCTCATGAACTCCATTCCCACAGACATTCATCAGACATAGATCATATTAAACTGTGTTCATTATCATAATTCCTGACAAACAGAGCAGAGAGGAGGATGAGGCAGCTCTTTAGCTCAGTGTTGTGAAGTAACTTGTCCTGCTGTGTGATTAGGACAGGTTTTGTGTGTACTAATAGGATGGCAGCCATTTTATTTTTCCTAATGATTGCTCCCCAGACAAAACGAGCCATTATAACTAATGAAAGGTATTTGGGAATATATTTATAATAAAGTAAGATTTAGGTATTTCCATTTTCTTAATTCCCGGAGAACCCCTTTAACACTCCAGGGTTACCAGTCCAGCACTGGGTTTCTTGGTGGCAGTACTGGTCTGCAGTCATTTATGAATGGACAGAAGGCTCCAATCTCAATTACACCATAAATCTACAAGACAGTTTCCTTGTTTAAATAAGCAATGATGAGAAAATATACAGTGAAAAGCAATCAACCCGGCAGGTAACCCTGTGTATACACAAGAGCACCAGTTGCCTTTGCCCCTCCACATCAGCCGCTGGCCTGGCTTTTATCTGGACTCAGCCTCTTTATACAATGTCCACTTATTGAATGAGAAAAAGAACACAACGGCCACTAACACTGAGCACTGAGCATTCCATCCTAGCTGCGCAAAGTCTACTCATTTATAAGGCCATGTTCGCATGCGGAATATTTGGTGCAGAAATTGGTAAGACTGGTCCATACATGTGAATAGTTTGTGCATCATGTAGATTTTTACAAACTGCATTAAGGGTGTGTTCACACCACATTTAGACCTCCGCTGGCCTCTTCCATGTTTTCTGCACACTGTCTGGTTCGTAGAGCTGGTGCAGCATAATTACAGTTTCAGTTCTCTTTCACTTGAATGGAACAAACAGTTGTACTTACAGCACACAGTAGACGTGTGCAGGACGCAGCACTTGCATGAGCACTGTGGCCCCATCAAACAGCTGATCGGCGGGGGTGCCAGGAGTCAGCCCTCCACCGATATGATATTGATGAACTGTCTTAACACTGAAGGCTTTTAGGCCCCAATGGGGATTATTTACAAATAATTTTATGCCACCTTTTGATGTAAAAGTCCCTTTTTTGAAAGGCAGTGCGACAAAATGAAGTTGCACGAGTCGAGGGCTGTGAAACAGGCGTAGATGCTGGTGAAAAAACTGGTGAAAAAACAGGCATATATGCTTGTGAAAAAGTATGCCAGCCTGGAGCTGGGGTAGGTTTTCTGCCAGGTGCATGGCTGCCAGAGGATTAGAAAATTTATGATCAGATGCACGCCTCGTGATAAATTAGGCTAATCCTCTGGCAGCACACTTCTTTGTGCTAGGATTCGATTACACTGGGACTTGCTCGAGCAGGCACCACCGTCATCTTGCATAGTATATACCCGGCATACACAGAGGACCTTGTTTGAAATTACTCACCAGCGATCTATAGGGGTGTAGTGCCGCCTAAACTTTCTTCAGTGTCGGTGGTAAACAAAGACCGCTGTGAAAATGGCGGTCTATCTAAATGCGCCTCAATGTGTTTTTACATTGACCTCAATGAGGGGAGAAACTGCATGTAAAAACAAGAGAATTATTTATTAAAGGGGTTGTCCAGGATTAGAAAAACATGGCTGTTTTCTTTCCAGAAACAGCACCACACCTGTCCACAGCTTGTTTGTGATATTGCAACTCATGGACACAGGTGCACTGCTCTTTTTGGAAGAAATCAGCCATGTTTTTCTCCTTATAGATAATCCCTTTAACATTAATATTTATAGCAATGTGTCTTTGATCAGGGATGAATTGGGAACTTAAAGCGACAAAAAGGGAAAAAAATGGCCACGTGTAGGTGGGTCCAAATTGAAAGGGGGTGGGGAAATACAATTAGGCTGGGACAGCACAAGTAGGCAGGGACAACAGAAGTAGGGGGGCCAGCAATACTGTTGTGCAGCACAAAATACTGTCCCACCAGAACCAAATATCACAGTGCAGCACAAAATACCAACCCAGCAGGACCAAATATCACAGTGCAGCACAAAATACTGTCCCAGCAGAACCAACTATCACAGTGCAGCACAAAATACCACCCTTAGCAGAACCAAATTTCACAGTGTAGCAAAAAAAATCTCTCCAGCAGAACCAATTATCACATTGCAGCACAAAACACTGCCCCAGCAGAATCAAATATCACAGTGCAGCACGAAACACCACCCCAGCAGACTCAAATATCACAGTGCAGCACGAAACACCACCCCAGCAGAATCAAATATCACAGTGCAGCACAAAACACCACCCCAGCAGAATCAAATATCACAGTGCAGCACAAAACACCGCCCCAGCAGAATCAAATATTACAGTGCAGCACAAAACACCACCCCAGCAGAATCAAATATCACAGTGCAGCACAAAACACCGCCCCAGCAGAATCAAATATCACAGTGCAGCACAAAACACCGCCCCAGCAGAATCAAATATTACAGTGCAGCACAAAACACCACCCCAGCAGAATCAAATATCACAGTGCAGCACAAAACACCACCCCAGCAGAATCAAATATCACAGTGCAGCACAAAACACCACCCCAGCAGAATCAAATATCACAGTGCAGCACAAAACACCACCCCAGCAGAATCAAATATCACAGTGCAGTACAAAACACCGCCCCAGCAGAATCAAATATCACAGTGCAGCACAAAACACCGCCCCAGCAGAATCAAATATCACAGTGCAGCACAAAACACCACCCCAGCAAAATCAAATATTACAGTGCAGCACAAAACACCACCCCAGCAAAATCAAATATTACAGTGCAGCACAAAACACCACCCCAGCAGAATCAAATATCACAGTGCAGCACAAAACACCTCCCCAGCAGAATCAAATATCACAGTGCAGCACAAAATACTGCCCCAGCAGAATCAAATATCACAGTGCAGCACAAACCACCACCCCAGCAGAATCAAATATCACAGTGCAGCACAAAATACTGCCCCAGCAGAATCAAATATCACAGTGCAGCACAAAACACCTCCCCAGCAGAATCAAATATCACAGTGCAGCACAAACCACCGCCCCAGCAGAATCAAATATCACAGTGCAGCACAAACCACCGCCCCAGCAGAATCAAATATCACAGTGCAGCACAAAACACCTCCCCAGCAGAATCAAATATCACAGTGCAGCACAAACCACCGCCCCAGCAGAATCAAATATCACAGTGCAGCACAAACCACCGCCCCAGCAGAATCAAATATCACAGTGCAGCACAAAATACTACCAGCGACTGCAATACAGTAAAATTCAGGAAGGGGACCTGTGGCTACAAGCCAAGAACATACTGTAAGTACCTGATGCTCCGAGCATTAATTAATGTTGAGTGCATCGGCCCACTGGGAAATTTCCCTATAGAGTCTATGGCCAGTCCGCCACTTCTTTGAATATTGCAGCACAAACATTTCCTTTTTACGATGATGGAGTAGCTGTCACTCATATCCTAAAAATTCCCCCTCTTGACCGACACAAATTCAAGTATTGTTTGATAGTATCCGTCATTTTACTCTGCTGAGAGAGGATGATTGTAATATCTTTCTGTGCAATTAGGGGACAGGAACATAACTTCATCTCTAATATCTCCAGCCGTATCCACAGATTTATAAACGCCATTGGTTCTTTTGTGTATGAAAATATTTGTAACATTTTTACAGGCCCAGAAAATTCCCATGAATTGGTTTGGTGAACCACAGCCCCCATCATGTTGGCTATTTCTTGGATACTGGAAGTATGTTTTCTCTGCGCCTCATCCCCTCTGTTTTTTAGGAGAGAGAAGGCGAGTCAGACACTGAGGAAGGAAGGAAACCTCTTCAGGTCTAATAGCATTTCCTCTCTGCTGTTGAGTCGATGTGGGAATCGAGTGTCACTGTCTCCCTGACTGAGATATCTTCCATAGCGGGCTCCATCCTAGGTCTGTGTAAGTCAGCGGGGGATGAATGTGGGGGGCACAGTGTTTATGACTGATGAACTTTCTTTGTGTCTGTTCTTTCTGGATTGCATGTCTGGTTTTCTGTGCATCTGTGACTGGTTCTCATGGGGTTTGTTTGACTACAGGTGATCCAGCCATGACTTATTACTTGAGCTCCTCGGCTGCTGATGGCTCTGCCGTGTTCCAGCTCCTGCCTCCTGGAGTTGTGGTAAGTTCAAAACTGTGTAAAACTATTAGATTGCTATAAGAAAGTCTAAACAGCAGCCATGCAGGTGAGAGTCATCCTGTTATTACTGCACAAAGTTTATTCACCTGTAGTACGACTAAGGCTAGGTCTACACGACAACATTTATCGCGCTACAGATAGGGCACAACTACACTGCAACATTTGTCGCGCGACATTTAGTTGCACCAATGTCGCGTGTCAATTTTTATAATGGTAGTCTATGGTGTCGCACTGCAACATGCGACATGCTGCGACTGCGACGCGACAGTCGCAGAAAAATCCATCTCGCATGTTGCAGTGCGACACCATAGACTGCCATTATAAAATTTTTCGCGCGATATTGGCGCAACTAAATGTCGTGCGACAAATGTCGTCGTGTAGACCTAGCCTTAGGCTGCGACTCCTAATGGTGGTCATGTAATTTCAGAAAAGGGAAACCGAGAGGCCTTAGGCCTATACTACACTGCACAATTTTGTAGCGCTCCTTGGTGATTTTAACTGTGGCTGGATGGTTAAAATCAATCAGTAACGCTACAAAGTTGCAGTGTAGCCGTAGCCTTAAAGGGCCTGTCCGCTAGTAAATTCACAGTTAAATTCACAGGCACAATGCTTTGTATGGCTAACTGAGCTGTATATAATGATACCTTTCACTTAGCAATCCTTTGCTTCATTCTGGAGAAAAAAATATATACTTTTAATCCATATGCAAATGAGCAGTTAAGTGCACTGAGGGCAGGTCCAAGCATCTCTGTGCAACCTAGTCTTCCTGCTTCCTTTGCCAGTCGCTCCCTCTTCTTCTTGATTGGCAGGGCAGGCGAGATGATTATGCCGGACCCTGGCCCTGTAAATAAAGGAATTTCATGGTGAAAAACTCCCTTAAAATTTTACATATAGAATTAATCTGAAGAATGTTGGCAATCATTAATGATCATCTACTGATCCTCACTGATGGCCTACAATAAATTCCAAAGCTACAGTCACAATTCTGCAGGCTTAATTAAAAACTGAATTATAGAATTCTTTACTTGTTCGGTTTCTGTGAGAGCCCTGCACAACAATTTCAGGGAAACACAGACTGCTTTTCTTTATCTGTAGGGGTAGGTGTGTCTGTCCACAAGCTTGCTTACTGTTTCCATTCACATCCAGAAGAATAGTGAGTGCAGCTCTGGAGTATAATACAGGATATAACTCAGGATCAGTACAGAATAAATAATGTATGTACACAGTGACTTCACTAGCGGAATAATGAGTGCAGCTCTGGAGTATAATACAGGATGTACGGTAACTCGGTATCAGTACAGGATAAGTAGTGTATGTACACAGTGACTCCACCAGCAGAATAGTGAGTACAGCTCTGGAGTATAATACAGGATGTAACTCAGGATCAGTACAGGATAATTAATGCAATGTATGCACACTGGTTATAAACTATATAACTGAACCTACACTGTAAATAGGTGGATGTATGTCAATTATACAGTAATGATCATGTTTCTGACTCTGCCTCACTATGTTAATAAAGGATATAATTTTTTCTGTACAGTATGTAATATAGATGGATGCCATTGCAAATTGCAAACATTTTGGGTGGTGACAGAGTGACGTGGGCTGCTTCCACACACAGTGGATGTGGCTTCCAGTTGGGTTCAGATCTTAAAAGGAAAATTATTTACTGTTTTTTCTTTTTGAATTTTGTACCAGTTTTTGCAAAAGGAAGAAAAAACACAAATAAATGTGATGCTGTCACTATGTGTGAACCTTGTCATAAACGCCCACTTTTCCCTATTTCACAGTACCTGGATAGAGAAAAGTTTATAAAAATTGCAACACATCATTGAAACATGTGCAGGATCAATGCTAATATACAACTAGGAGAAACAATGTATGTCGATGGGTTATGGCTTAGGAGCTTCAAGCTATTCTGGTCACATCATCCTGTAAACGCAAAATCACAAATCCTCATTTTAAATGAGTAATTTACACCATTGGTTTATCCTAGACTCAAAAGCCAATGTACTGTACATAAAATTTCCTTCTTGTCATCTGACTTTTCTAAATGTATCCAGTTGGTGTCTATGAGAGTTGTATTATGTAGCCACAAAGTAGTATTATAGCAGTAGTATAGTAGTATTATGTAGTCAGCAAAGGCATGTAGTTTATTGTAGCAATTGTACACCTACTAAGGAGGAAACTTTTATAGCTACTTTTAGACTTTTAATTTGTTCTGTCCACTATCCTTATTAGTAGTGTAAACCTTCCTCTCACTATAGGCAGCTTCATAGGCAGTGTTAGCAAATAAGGGACCTCTGGACCTAGGATGATAGGTGTGATGGCCTGAATCAGTTGCTTTATTAATACGTCTATTACTATAGTGCTGCTTACATTCTGCACATTGGGTGCAGACATTAAACATGACTGGTATGTGCCAGGCATTGGGCCCCTCATGGGTGGGGCTTGTGACTTCTCTACTGTGGAGGACAGGCTACAGTCCTTCAGTTTTTATTCATGCCAACATTTTCTAATGCACTGGTTTTCATCCCCACTCAGTGCTCTGCTTCTTGGATTGTTAGTTTAAATGTTTTTCTCGGAAATGACTGGAGAATCAGTGAAATGTATAGATGTCTTGTTTTTCTATCATTTGTATGCATTTACAAGTGATTCGGTAAGGGTATGCATTACACCTGTGTTACAGGAGGGGGCACTGCTCCTCAGGGTTAGACTGCCTTTCTTTGGTATGAACATGTGCACGGCGTGTTGGTGTATTACAGGCTGAAAGTCTTCTTTTTGAGATGTGACTATAGGTTGTCATTATTATTGTGGTTGGGTGTTGCAGACGCTGATATTATATAGTATCTCTATTGAATGTTCATGAAATTACTTCTATTTTGTTGAGCTGAATCCTGGGCTTCTGTGAGCAGCACCATGCGAATACATATAGGGGTACATCTAGATTCTGATGTCCTGAGTGGGACATGTCCCTTTTGTTGTGTGCTGCTGCCTATTCCCACAAATAGTGGCCTTTTCTCTAATCAGAATAAGATATCAGAGATTTGTGTTTATTAACCGTATAGCCTGTTCATCTAAGTTATCGTAATAATGGTTTGTGGGCAGAAAGAGTTCAGACTGATTATATGAAGCCATTTTTGGTATTTTCTGTATTAAAGTTGTCGATAGCTGTCGGCCAAAAGATCAACCATCTCTCCTGACTCCAACATACACATAAATTCTTGGTTTGGCCAATCATGTGTGTGTTATCAGCTGCAGGGCCGGCGCTTCCATATAGGCAAGGGGGGCAATTGCCCCCAGGCCCCCGAGTCCTTAGGGGCCCCCAAGCCCACCACCCGACACCGGCAGGTCACAGGGAGATGAACGCTTCCATTGTGGAAGCGCTCACCTCCATAGTCATCTGTATCGCCATCCTCAGGACAGCGATACAGATTGCTGTGCTGTGGGGCAGGGGAGGGAGACGCGTCTCCCTTCCCTGTTCCTCTGATAAGCTGCGGGCCTTGTGCCGGCAGCCTAACAGAGGCTGATGCAGGCGGCTCGATGACGTCATCGTGCCACCTGAGCCGTATAGCGTGGGACACAGGCCGGAAGAGGCCTGCATCGCATCGCTGTGTGATGGAGGTAAGCATAAGTGTTTATTTTATTTTTAAATAACAGACTATCTGTTACTGCCACATGGGGGGAGCGGGAGGCCCTTGATACTGGCACATGGGGTGTGGGTGGGGGGGTTTGGCACTTGATACTGGCACCTGGGGGGGGGGGTTGGCACTTAATACTGGCACATGGGGGGGTTGGCACTTGATACTGGCACATGGGGGAGGGTTTGGCACTTGATACTGGCACATGGGGTTTGGCACTTGATACTGGCACATGGGTGGTTGGCACTTGATAATGGCACATGGGGGGTTGGCACTTGATACTTGCACATGGGGGGTTGGCACTTGATACTGGCACATGGGGGGGTTTGGCACTTGATACTGGCACATAGGGGGGTTGGCACTTGATACTGGCACATGGAGGGGTTGGCACTTGATACTGGCACATGGGGGGGTTTGGCACTTGATACTGGCACATGGGGGGGTTGGCACTTGATACTGGCACATGGAGGGTGGCACTTGATACTGGCACATGGGGGAGGGTTTGGCACTTGATACTGGCACATGGGGGGTTGGCACTTGTTACTGGCACAAGGGGGGGTTGGCACTTGATACTGGCATATGGGGGGGTTTGGCACTTGTTACTGGCATATGGGGGGCATGGAGAGGCACTTGTTACTGGCACATGGGGGCATGGAGAGGCACTTGTTACTGGCACATGGGGGGGAGAGAGGCACTTGTTACTGGCACATGGTGGGTGGAAGTTAGGCACTACTGGCACCTGGGGGGGGGGGGGTTGGCACTTGATACTGGCACATGGGGGAGGGTTTGGCACTTGATACTGGCACATGGGGTTTGGCACTTGATACTGGCACATGGGGGGTTGGCACTTGATAATGGCACATGGGGGGTTGGCACTTGATACTTGCACATGGGGGGTTGGCACTTGATACTGGCACATGGGGGGGTTTGGCACTTGATACTGGCACATGGGGGGGTTGGCACTTGATACTGGCACATGGAGGGGTTGGCACTTGATACTGGCACATGGGGGGGTTTGGCACTTGATACTGGCACATGGGGGGGTTGGCACTTGATACTGGCACATGGAGGGTGGCACTTGATACTGGCACATGGAGGAGGGTTTGGCACTTGATACTGGCACATGGGGGGTTGGCACTTGTTACTGGCACAAGGGGGGGTTGGCACTTGTTACTGGCATATGGGGGGGTTTGGCACTTGTTACTGGCATATGGGGGGCATGGAGAGGCACTTGTTACTGGCACATGGGGGCATGGAGAGGCACTTGTTACTGGCACATGGGGGGGGAGAGAGGTACTTGTTACTGGCACATGGTGGGTGGAAGTTAGGCACTACTGGCACCTGGGGGGGTTGGCACTTGATACTGGCACATGGGGGAGGGTTTGGCACTTGATACTGGCACATGGGGGAGGGTTTGGCACTTGAAACTGGCACATGGGGTTTGGCACTTGATACTGGCACATGGGGGTTGGCACTTGATAATGGCACATGGGGGGTTGGCACTTGATACTTGCACATGGGGGGGTTGGCACTTGATACTGGCACATGGGGGGTTTGGCACTTGATACTGGCACATGGGGGGGTTTGGCACTTGATACTGGCACATGGGGGGTTGGCACTTGATACTGGCACATGGGGGGGTTGGCACTTGTTACTGGCACATGGAGGGGTTTGGCACTTGATACTGGCACATGGGGGGGTTGGCACTTGATACTGGCACATGGAGGGTGGCACTTGATACTGGCACATGGGGGGGTTGGCACTTGTTACTGGCACAAGGGGTGGTTGGCACTTGTTACTGGCATATGGGGGGGTTGGAACTTGTTACTGGCATATGGGGGGCATGGAGAGGCACTTGTTACTGGCACATGGGGGCGTGGAGAGGCACTTGTTACTGGCACATGGGGGGGAAGAGAGGCACTTGTTACTGGCACATGGTGGGTGGAAGATAGGCACTACTGGCACATTATTATTGGGCACTATGGGGGCTTCTACTGATGCCACAAAGAAGGGGTATTTTATATGGGGGGCTCTGTGTGGTACTAGTATTATCTGTTTCTGCAGTATAGTATTGGGGAGCACAGTGGCACAGTATTGGGGGTAGTAGGATGATTTGTCCAGAAGATGGGAGGATGATGGAAAAGTAAGCTAAGATTTTTTTATTTTTTTGTCAAACTGCAGAGACGGAAAATGGCGACAAAATGGTGGTCTTGTCTGAAGGTCTGAAAGGAGAAGATGAGGACAGAGAACATCTACATCAAAGGAGACATCACTGGATGTAAGAGGTATGGGGCGCTGTATTTCTGTAGTGATGGGGGGGAGACGTTAAAGTCAGCAAGTGTCATGTGGGGGGGGGCCTTATTGTTTTTCGCCCCAAGGCCCCATTTCACCTAGAACCGGCCCTGATCAGCTGGGGTTTTTAACCTCAGAATCTTCAGTGTGCTCATTCACTGACAGCAAGTGAATGTGGAAACTGGTGAGGAATTAAAGTAAAACATATTAGTCATAGGTAGAAAAGGGGTATGCACATGTTATGCTGGATCATGTTGGACCTAAAAGTCTTCAAACACAAGGGAACTGTCCTGGCCATGTGTCAGTCTATCTTGACTGATAGCAGTCTGATTGTGTGAGTCTGAATGTGCCAATCCTTAGATTTCACTATCTGCACAGCCTGCTGTATGAAAATTCTAGCTTCTAGACTGGATGAGTTCAGGATCAGCTAGATTACCATGTCCTTTACCACTGAGACCAGTTGAGCCTCTAATGAAAAAAGCTCTAGATACCAGGAACACTATGAGGGTCTATTGTAGAAAAAATTGTTGGCTCTTTTGAAGCTGCTTTATTTTTATAACGTTGAAGTAACATTACCTCGAGTGATCCTGGTAAGTGACATCTAGGAGGACATGGGTCTGGAAACCTCCCAAACGTAAGGCTTGCCATACACATGTGATACTTGCCAGCTGGAAGCTCGACTGCTGTCTCACCTGACTTCCCCATATATGCATGGCTCATAGTAGCTGAATGATACATTATATTAATGATTGAATTTTATCTCAATGAACCCCCTTAACATTTTGTTAACTTCCTTAGTATTCAAAAATAAGTCATAGCTCTTTTGTTCATCTATTCTTGAAATTGTCTTCCCTTTGGGCCCTTTCCAGTTGACCTTCTATCAGGCCCTGGCTTCTCTAAGGCTCCTTTGTGCAGCGTTCCTCCTTGTTCATGTCTGCTGTTGTGTAGTGTCCCTCCATATGTACTTTGGTGCAGCAGAGGAGCCTTGGCAGTGATGTGTACATGGCCCCCTGCTCCGAGCCTGAACACAAAGCTTTTTTTGGCATGGTGTATTCGTATGAACTATTGAAGTTTGGAGCAGTATAAAAATAGACCACCGCCTGCCACATTATTGGCCTTGTTGTATTTGGCTGCATGTCCGCAAATCGTTTGGATGACCAATCAAAGTGAAAATACTTAGGGTGGTTTAACACTGATTAATCCAGGCACTCATATTTAGAGCTGAGCCGAAGACCTTCCAGTGACAACCTGACAATAAATTAATATAAAACAGCACATTTCATAGGTCTGATATCATGAGGCAATGACATAGTAAAACAAGAAGAAATGAATACGTGAGGCCAGACCATGGACCTATTATGTTTATTATACTTTTGTGTTAAGTTGGAAAAAATTGGGGGGTTACTGATCATAACTGATGTATCAGATCCATCACAGATCCTGTAAATGAGTCATCAGAGCCTAAGTCTCTTTTCCGTGTTTATAGATAAATTCCACAGACCTGAGAAAACCACTTGACAACTTAGGCCACATTCACGCGTCAGTGTTTTGCTGGTGATTTCCATCAGTAATTGTAAGCCAAAATCGGGTACGGGTCAAAAGCACAGAACAGGCGCAAATCTTTCTATTATACCTTTCTCTGTGTAGGCTTCATTCCTGGTTTTGGATAACAATCACTGATGGAAATCACTGACTGAACACTGAAGTGGGAAGTAGGATTTATACTGAGCCTCAAGCAAGTGAAGGTATCAAAGAGGTACTAATACACTTTGCTACAAATTATTACTTGTTATATTTACACCACATAAGGGTGCTACTGCAGCAGGCAGCCCGCAGGGGAAAGTGCCAGGAGGAGTAAGGGAGTGATAGCTGTGGCACTGATTGGAGTAGTAGTGGTTCATGGTGGCTGTCCTCAATCTAATGCTCCCTGGGACAAGGAGCAGTGAATGGAAGGTGCACTCTTTCTTCCTCTGGGCACAACCTGGTATTGGGGCTCCTGCCTGGTGTTAGGTGGAGTGCCCCTTATGTTAGGTATATGGGTGCAAGGCAGGGCTCCTACATGGTGCAGGAATTGCAATGGTGGCTGCTGTGCAGGTGTCTGGTGCAAGGCAAGGAGGAGACTAGTGTAAAGTAACAAGCTTTACTGAGGTATCCTTGGCAAATACCACTTGTGGGGATAAGATCATTCTCTCCAAATACACACACACAATCTTTCCAGGGCTGTATATGGGAGAACAGGCTGTATAGTCTCTCTATTGTATCCAGACAGCTTCCGAAGTTGATCAAAGGGGTGCACATTTACAATATGCACTACAGTTCCGACAGTAGGGTTCTCCAAAGGGGAACTAATCTGTCTTAAAATCCATCACAATTAACACTTTACTCAAGCAGCAAAGTCCAAAGCCATAAATGAGCATTACCTTTGCTATCACGCACAGTCACTTGTGGTCCTAAACAGCCTATAGAGTCTTTGCTTCTTTCTCTCAGTGGTCTGGCAGTTGTCCTCGGCATGTAGCGATGGAGAACCTCTTGTAGTAAGCCTCATAAGCCTCACACTGCACAGGCACATGCACACTTTGGCTGCCTAGACAAGATTCTCTGGCTGATGCAATCAGACTACACAGCTCAGAGGGGGCAGATCCAGCCTTCCTCCTTCTGAATACAGCACAATAACTAAGCTGTGTTCCTGTATCAGCTCTTGGAATTACATAACACAGTCGTGAAAATACGTTAACTTTTAATGGTAGATGTTAGTCCTTTTCACAGTAAATCAACTTTTTAGCAGTGATCTACTGGGTCACTGCACTATTGGCAGCGGTGGTCCTGCAGCATCTGTAGCGCCTGTCCCTAAGAGTCAGCGCTATAAAGTCATGATCTAATAAGAGCTGGCTTTTTATTTGCAGCTGTTGAGCTTTGAGGAAATGTTAAAAATCCCATAAGTAATAATGTTCATTATATAGTAGTGATGTGGTGAGATATTAATGAGTGCAGGATATTACAGATGCTGAATTAGGTCATTAGCTGCAATGAAGTTATAGGGTGTAAATGTTGTCTGCTGATCACAACAGAACAAGACCTCCCAAGCCAGAAATAATAAGAAAAATTGAAAAAATTGCTGTCTGTAACTACTGCTATTTTTAAAGTCCATGTCCATTGAACACCACTTTACAGATTACATTAATGTTCAAATAGACTATGATGGTGACTGTGTACATACCATACATTAAAGGGGTTGTCCGGGTTCAGAGCTGAACCCGGACATACCCTTATTTTCACCCAGACAGCCCCCCTGAGGCTAGCATCTCATGCTCCGATGCTAAATCGCGCAGGGCACGGGCTCTTTTGTTTTTAATAACACACTGCCGGGCGGTAACTTCCGCCCGGCAGTGTGTTTGGTGACGTCACCGGCTCTGAGGGGCGGGCTTTAGCTCTGCCCTAGCCGTTTTACCGGCTAGGGGAGAGCTAAATCCCGCCCATCAGTGCCGGTGACGTCACCGGGATTCCTGGCAGCCCCATGGAGAGCCCCGGTACGTCACCGGATCTCCAAAAAATGCCTTTGCCCTGCACAATTTAGCGCAGTGCAAAGGAGAGCATCGGAGCATGAACTGCTCTGATGCTCATGTCAGGGGGGCTCCCGGGGTGAAAATGGACGGATGTCCGGGTTCAGCTCTGAACCCGGACAACCCCTTTAATTCTTGTACTGATCCTGAGATATAGCTTTTATTATATTCCAAAGACTCATTCACTATGCTGCTGGTGGATTCACTGTGTACATACGTCACTGTACATTAATTTGATCCTATACTAATCCTGAGTTACATCCTGTATTATACTCCAGAGCTGCACTCACTATTCTGCTTGCGGAATCACTGTGTACATGCATTACATTACTTCCTGTACTGATCCTGAGTTACAGCCTGTATTATACTCCAGAACAGCTCTCACTATTCTGCTGGTGGGGTCACTATATAAATATATTACATTACTTATACTGATCCTGATTTACATCCTGTATGATATTCCTGAGCTGCACTCAGTAGTCTGCTGGTGGAGCCACTACGTACATACGTTACTTATACTGTACCAATCCTGAGTTACATTCTGTATTATACTTGCAGCAAGCCCCGGAGGAGCTGGTCCAGAGGATGGGAGTGATAGTGGCACTGAGGAAGTGTTGTGTCACAGTGTACTCCCTCAGGCCGTTGCTATTTGGGTATCTGTACAGTATGATAATGGTTTGAAGGATCAGACCAGAAGTAAACATATAAGCCTCCCTTTACTTAGTGCAAATGTAACTTGTAGCTCATCCAGCAATATTAAGTACAAAGTGCAGTGTCTGGCACCAGATGAGGAGGTATGGTCGTTGGTTGTATGGAAATTTAATGGCACTTACAGGCACTTGTGAATATAGGTGTCCACTGTGATAAAGGCTTTATGTTAGTCTGGCCTGGTGGTTGTTCTTGGTCATGGGTGTTTGAGCCGTTTCTCTCATCTGCAGCAGTGTCTGTAATTCTGTAATTTTTCTGGTCACTCTGCTGTCTTGGCACCCTGATGCTTTCTGAAAGCAGTGTTCTGTATTCTTATGGTCTCTCTCGAGTGATGGTCTCATATGAGAATTGGATAGGGTTCCTAGAAGTAGGAGCTCAGGCATGTGCTTCTTCTCCCTTCACTCTCTGTATTGGAACTCCCCTTTCTAGAAGTAGGACCAGCCCATTACTACCAAGAGGGGAGAAACAGTGTGGTTAACCCTGTTCCTGCCAACCATTCCCGCCTCTGCTGGAATAAACAGCCTATACATGAAAATACACAACGATACATAATAAACGTTTGCAGATACCACCAGGTCTGGAGTACTCTATACTCCAGATGTGTACTTACTATTCTGCAGGCTTCATTGTTAAAATCTCCCAATAGTCCCTGCATTTTCCAAGTCTTCACAGAGCTTTCCCTGTTCAGCGTGCCAGTCTCTGGAGAACAATAGTCTGCAGTAACAAACTTGTGAAGTTCAAGCCATGTGATTGTCAGATGATGCATTTTTCCATAAATATATCTGGGAAAACATTAACTATAAAATTCCAGTTAATGAAGTGTAGAAAGAGGAAAACTGTGAAGGGACTTTTTAGACCATTCACCATTCCCTGAACTGACACCAGGACTGGATGAGAGGGTGCTAACCACCCCATAACCTGAACAATACCTACAAATCCCACTTCAGTCTCATCAGGGAATATTAGGAGATTATGAAAAAGATTCCCAATAGCAGTTTCTTAATCTCAGGAAAATACCATGGAGCGTGTTTAGGGATAAGCTAATTACATTTGATGAGGGGTTGGTAGCAGAAGTCTCTGTGAAGAAGTCTTCATTTGCACATCACAAATAAAAAAATAAGGCAGCTTTGCAAATAGCCTTGATCATTAATATCACCCAGCATTACTGCTACAAAAAAAATTAAACAACCATTAAAAGTAAGGGTACGCACTTGGATCATAGCCACCTCATGACAAATTACAGCATGGCAGTGCCAGCCACAGAGGGCTCATATTAAGTTGTTAGAACCAATAGATGGCCGTGTCCCAACTGCAGTATGTCCGAGTCATTAACACCTTAAAGGACCAAGCCATTTTTCACCTTAAGGACCAGGCCATTTTTAGCAAATCTTACATGTGTCACTTTATGTGGTAATAACTTTAAAACTCTTTTACTTATCCAGGCCATTCTGAGATTGTTTTCTCGTCACATATTGTACTTCACTGACAGTAGTAAAATTGAGTCAAAAAATGACATTTTTATTTATAAAAAAAATACAAAATTTACCAAAAAATTTTAAAAAAATTAGCACATTTCAATTTCTCTACTTTTATAATAGATAGTAATACCTTTAAAAATAGTTATTACTTTACATTCCCCATATGTCTACTTCATGTTTGGATCATTTTGTGAATGCCCTTTTATTTTTTTGGGGACGTTAGAAGGCTTAGGCTACTTTCACACCTGTGTTAGGTGGGGATCCGTCTGATATCTGCACAGACGTATCTGCACCTATAATGCAAACGCTTGTATCTGTTCAGAATGGATCCGTTTACATTATTCTTTTTAAAAAAAAGTCTAAGTCAAAATGGATCCGTCTTGACTTACATTGAAAGTCAATGGGGGACGGATCCGTTTTCAATTGCAAAATATTGTGTCAGTGAAAACGGATCCGTCCCCATTGACTTACATTGTAAGTCAGGACGGATCCGTTTGGCTCCGCATCGTCAGGCGGACACCAAAACGCTGCAAGCAGCGTTTTGGTGTCCGCATCTGGAATGGAGGCGGAACGGAGCCAAACTGATGCATTCTGAACGGATCCTTATCCATTCAGAATGCATTGGGGCTCAACTGATCAGTTTTGAACCGTTTGTGAGATCCCTGAAACGGATTTCACAAACAGAATTCAAATTGCCAGTGTGAAAGTAGCCTTAGAAGTTAAGAAGCAAATCTTGAAACTTTTCAGAAAAGGGAGTATCCCGTATTAGAGTGCCTGCATTGGTGAATAACCTGATATCCCCCTAGGTAAGTATGATATGGAGCGGAGATTTAATAATGCTAACTCATTGCCTAGTACGTTGTTTATTCGGGTTAGGGAGTTATGCCCACCGCTATAGCAGGAGTACACACTATCTCTGGGATGTTTGGTCCTCCAAAAGTCAAACCACCTGATCTCAGTCAATAATCTGTTGAGTTGTGAGGGGCTGATTGGGTCTATTGTATCCATAAAGCAGTCTAACAAGGGATCCATCATCATATTTAAACCGCCCATGCAGATTACTCTAGAATGTGGGTAAGTGGCTGCAAAGGTAGCTGCTAAATGTAATATTTGCATAGATCCAGGAGGGGGGTTATAGATACCTAATAATGTATATTGTACATTGTCAATTAGAGAGTGGACAAAGACATATCTGCCTTCTGAATCAACGGCCAAGTCTTTTACCTCCCAGCGTAGTTATTTGTGAATTAATAGTGACACCCCTCGTGAAGAAAAGGTGTGATGAGAATGTGCGGCCCACTGGACCCAGGGTTTCTGTAAAACTTTAGAGGTGGTAGTAGTTAGATGTGTCTCCTGAAGACACAGGATTTCCAGAATTCCTAATAGAGGCCAGCACCATAGATCTTTTTTGTGGTGTACCTAATCCCGTGACATTCCATGATAAGATTGTTAGCTCGGCCATGGACTCAAAGGCAGAAATGGGTTGTCAGATGTGAAGCTCGGCGCAAGGGTTGTAATTGTATACAACATTACTACAGGAATAACTGCATCTAACCAATGAAACATTGTTGTTTTAAATTCAAACAAAACTGTAACAGTATGCTAAATTCGCATGTAGTGATAGCTCCGGAGTGACGTCTCACTCCAAAATTTAGGCCAGTGAGACCGGGATGCCTCCGCCTATGGTAACTATTGGCAGAAGCATGTGGGCTGTGGATACAATAATGGCATATCCATTTAACTAATTAGTAGGGATGTCCCGATACCATTTTTTTAAGACTGAGTACGAGTACCGATACTTTTATTTAAGTACTCACCGATACCAATTACCGATACTAATTTTAACAATAAAATATACACACATGTATTTTCTGACCACTGACCAACCAAAAAGCCCAAAAACAGAACTATAACATTCCAAGGAGACGTTATACTGTATGGGGGCAGCCACAAGGAGACGTTATACTGTATGGGGGCAGCTACAAGGAGACGTTATACTGTATGGGGGGCAGCTACAAGGAGACGTTATACTGTATGGGGGGCAGCTACAAGGAGACGTTATACTGTATGGGGCAGCCACAAGGAGACATTATACTGTATGGGGGCAGCCACAAGGAGACGTTATACTGTATGGGGGCAGCTACAAGGAGACATTATACTGTATGGGGACAGCCACAAGGAGACGTTATACTGTATGGGGACAGCCACAAGGAGACGTTATACTGTATGGGGGCAGCCACAAGGAGACGTTATACTGTATGGGGGCAGCCACAAGGAGACGTTATACTGTATGGGGGCAGCTACAAGGAGACATTATACTGTATGGGGACAGCCACAAGGAGACGTTATACTGTATGGGGACAGCCACAAGGAGACGTTATACTGTATGGGGACAGCCACAAAGAGACATTATACTGTATGGGGGCCACAAAGAGACGTTATACTGTATGGGGGCAGCCACAAGGAGACGTTATACTGTATGGGGGGCAGCCACAAGGAGACGTTATACTGTATGGGGGGCAGCCACAAGGAGACGTTATACTGTACGGGGGCAGCCACAAGGAGACGTTATACTGTATGGGGGCAGCCACAAGGAGACGTTATACTGTATGGGGGCAGCCACAAGGAGACATTATACTGTATGGGGGCAGCCACAAGGAGACGTTATACTGTATGGGGGCAGCCACAAGGAGACATTATACTGTATGGGGGCAGCCACAAGGAGACATTATACTGTATGGGGGCAGCCACAAGGAGACATTATACTGTATGGGGGCAGCCACAAGGAGACGTTATACTGTATGGGGGCAGCCACAAGGAGACATTATACTGTATGGGGGCAGCCACAAGGAGACGTTACACTGTATGGGGGCAGCCACAAGGAGACGTTATACTGTATGGGGGCAGCCACAAGGAGACGTTATACTGTATGGGGGCGGGCTACAAGGAGACGTTATACTGTATGGGGGCAGCCACAAGGAGACATTATACTGTATGGGGGCAGCCACAAGGAGACGTTACACTGTATGGGGGCAGCCACAAGGAGACGTTATACTGTATGGGGGCAGCCACAAGGAGACGTTATACTGTATGGGGGCAGCAACAAGGAGACGTTATACTGTATGGGGGCAGCCACAAGGAGACGTTACACTGTATGGGGGGCAGCCACAAGGAGACGTTATACTGTATGGGGGCAGCCACAAGGAGACGTTATACTGTATGGGGGCAGCCACAAGGAGACGTTATACTGTATGGGGGCAGCCACAAGGAGACGTTATACTGTATGGGGGCAGCCACAAGGAGACGTTATACTGTATGGGGGGCGGCCACAAGGAGACGTTATACTGTATGGGGGCAGCCACAAGGAGACGTTATACTGTATGGGGGCAGCCACAAGGAGACGCTACTGTAAGGAGTCAGGACAATTTTTGAAGCCCCCCCTCCTCAGTATAATAGTCTTGTGGCCATCGTACAGTAATGTATATTTCTTCTTGCCCTAATGCCTGCTTTTAGAGATCAATGTGCAGCTTGCAAGCAGGAAGGGAAGGACCAGGGCCATAGAAGACAGACACTATCACTTTTAGAGGGACTCGCTCCTGGCAAACACAGCTCTGCTGCAGTGAATGCAGTGGAGCAGACTGTGATGTAATTGTAGTTATTGCAGGGACTCAGAGAATCGTCTGAGAGTTTATTAGTTAAAACGAATCGAATGAGTCAGAGACTGTGTCACCCCAGACTTCCTGCTCTGCTACATGCACCCTGTACACACACAGCTCCACTACATGCTATGCTAATAATGCCCCCCCTTCCCCCAGACGGACTTACAGGGAGCCGCAGAGCAGGAAGTCTGGCAGGGACTCGGTGACACGGTCTGTGACTCATTGGATTCTTTTAACTAATAAACTCTCAGACGATTCTCTGAGTCTCTGCACTACGCTCCCTGTGCTGTGAGTCAGTGCTGGTTGCCTCTGATTGGTTGGAGGGCGGGGAGGGGCGGGGAGGGGCGGGGCGGAGCTAGCTTCCACTCTAGGCTCCAATTACACTGCCTGCTGCTGCCTGTGAAGCTGTTAGCTGTGGGAGATGCAGGGGCTGCGGACGGACACATAGAAGCGGCGCACAGGTATCGGCAGCGGTATCGGGGACATTTGCACGAGTACATGTACTCGTGCAAATGCCCGGTATCGGTCCCGATACCGATATTGGTATCGGTATCGGGACATCCCTACTAATTAGGTATAGAAATTAACGCCCCCATAGATTTATCTAACATGGAACTAGATATAATCATGTAACCATCTAGGATATACAGTTGCAAGAAAAAGTATGTGAACCCTTTGGAATGATATGGATTTCTGCACAAATTGGTCATAAAATGTGATCTGATCTTCATCTAAGTCACAACAATAGACAATCACAGTCTGCTTAAACTAATAACACACAAAGAATTAAATGTTACCATGTTTTTATTGAACACATCATGTAAACATTCACAGTGCAGGTGAAAAAAGTATGTGAACCCCTAGACTAATGACATCTCCAAGAGCTAATTGGAATGAGGTGTCAGCCAACTGGAGTCCAATCAATGAGATGAGATTGGAGGTGTTGGTTACAGCTGCCCTGCCCTATAAAAAACACACACCAGTTCTGGGTTTGCTTTTCACAAGAAGCATTACCTGAAGTGAATGATGCCTTGCACAAAAGAGCTCTCAGAAGACCTACGATTAAGAATTGTTGACTTGCATAAAGCTGGAAAGGGTTATAAAAGTATCTCTAAAAGCCTTGCTGTTCATCAGTCCACGGTAAGACAAATTGTCTATAAATGGAGAAAGTTCAGCACTGCTGCTACTCTCCCTAGGAGTAACCGTCCTGTAAAGATGACTGCAAGAGCACAGCGCAGACTGCTCAATGAGGTGAAGAAGAATCCTAGAGTGTCAGCTAAAGACTTACAAAAGTCTCTGGCATATGCTAACATTCCTGTTAGTGAATCTACGATACGTAAAACACTAAACAAGAATGGATTTCATGGGAGGATACCACAGAGGAAGCCAGTGCTGTCAAAAAAAAAACATTGCTGCACGTTTACAGTTTGCACAAGAGCACCTGGATGTTCCACAGGAGTACTGGCAAAATATTCTGTGGACAGATGAAACCAAAGTTGAGTTGTTTGGAAGAAACACACAACACTATGTGTGGAGAAAAAGAGGCACAGCACACCAACATCAAAACCTCATCCCAACTTTGAAGTATGGTGGTGGGGGCATCATGGTTTGGGGCTGCTTTGCTGCGTCAGGGCCTGGACGGATTGCTATCATCGAAGGAAAAATTAATTCCCAAGTTTATCAAGACATTTTGAAGGAGAACTTAAGGCCATCTGTCCACCAGCTGAAGCTGAACAGAAGATGGGTGTTGCAACAGGACAAACGACCCAAAGCATAGAAGTAAATCAACAACAGAATGGCTTAAACAGAAGAGAATACACCTTCTGGAGTGTCCCAGTCAGAGTCCTGACCTCAACCCGATTGAGATGCTGTGGCATGACCTCAAGAAAGCGATTCACACCAGACATCCCAAGAATATTGCTGAACTGAAACAGTTCTGTAAAGAGGAATGGTCAAGAACTACTCCTGACCGTTGTGCACGTCTGATCTTCAACTACAGGAAACGTTTGGTTGAAGGTATTGCTGCCAAAGGAGGTTCAACCAGTTATTAAATCCAAGAACTGGTGTGTAGGTTCACATACTTTTTCCACCTGCACTGTGAATGTTTACATGGTGTGTTCAATAAAAACATGGTAACATTTAATTCTTTATGTGTTATTAGTTTAAGCAGACTGTGATTGTCTATTGTTGTGACTTAGATGAAGATCAGATCACATTTTATGACCAATTTGTGCAGACATCCATATCATTCCAAAGGGTTCACATACTTTTTCTTGCAACTGTATTAAGTAAACCGAACCAGTTCGTTGCCATCAGTTCATGACTAGTCCCTAGGAATTGCGGGAGTCTCAGTGGCTGGGGGATCTTCTCCTTAAAGGGACACTGACAGGCCCAATAAGCATATTTAGCTATATATATATGACTGCACAGGTCTTCTAATGTGCATTAGAATCGTATAAGTATACCCCCTGTCCACCTTATAAATACAGTAAACTCAAGTTTTATAACCTGATAGAATCGTCTTCTTTCTGCCCAAGGGGCGGCGTTTCAGCTTGACTTCTGCCCAGCCAGCTGCCCCCAACCGCCGTTTTGAAGCGCCGCCCAGCTCATCAATATTCACTTCGCTGGGCGGCTTCTGCTGTCCCCGATGTCTTTGAGAGCAGCGCTCTGAAGCAGAGTGCCCGGCGCAGGCGCAGAACGCAGAGGCTGAAGCGGCCTCTAAGAAGCAGAGGGGACGCAGGCGCGATGTGATCCCGGCCAGTGAGGGTGCCGGGCGCATGCGCTGAAGATGAAATGGACTCCGATGCCCATAGCTTTGCATTGGGCATGCGCTGCTCTCAAAGACATCGGGGACAGCAGAAGCCGCCCAGCGAAGTGAATATTGATGAGCTGGGCGGCGCTTCAAAACGGCGGTTGGGGGCGGCTGGCTGGGCAGAAGTCAAGCTGAAACGCCGCCCCTTGGGCAGAAAGAAGACGATTCTATCAGGTTATAAAACTTGAGTTTACTGTATTTATAAGGTGGACAGGGGGTATACTTATACGATTTTAATGCACATTAGAAGAGCTGTGCAGTCATATATATAGCTAAATATGCTTATTGGGCCTGTCAGTGTCCCTTTAAGGCCAGCCATACCATCAGGGGAGCACCCAGGAATTTTGTCTAGGGGGGGTCCGAAAGGCAACAAAATGTGGCATGTGTAGTGCGGGGGGGGGGGGGGGTGTCTGTAGTGTGTTGCGCTGATTCTTTTACTTGGCCATTTCTAAAAGCTCTGCAGGAACGGAACAATGCGGCGCATTTTTTAGTCCCGCCCATTATTAAAAGCCCCTCCTACATATAATAGGCCTCGCCCAACAAACACTGTACAGCTGAAATTCTATAGTTGAGGCCTGTCTCTACATATCATATGGAGAGGGGAGGGTCTGTCCTGGCTGCACTGCCTGCTTATACAACAAGCTACAGCCAGGAAGCTCCTCCGCTCTCCGCTCTCCTCCCTCCCCAGATCCTGCTCAAGGCCTGTGGTTCCCCCCACCATCTGTCACCCGCCCGTGGCCTGCTGCCCCCTTTGGCCATCCTCACCCAGCTCTGAATCCTCCTTCTGCAAATGGCAGGGGGAGGAGCCGGAGCATCTCCTCTCCTACATAGCGCCCCATACCTCTTACATCCAGTGATGTCACCTTTGTTGTAGACATTCTCTTTCTTTATCTTCTCCATTCAGACCAGACCGCCATGATGATTTTTTAGCCATCTCCCGTCTCTGCAGAGATTAACAAACAGACATTAGTTTCCCACATTTCCATCATCTTCACATCTTCTGAACACCCTTTCCTGCCACCCCCAATACTATACTGCAGAGAAAGTCCCCCTGGAAATACTACTACCACACAGATAGTACCGCCTTCAACAATTATTGGCACACAGTGCTCTAAAAAATAACTGCGCCCAGACACTAATAGTATAAAGATAATGTCCCCCAAAAATGATTGTGCTAAGCTGATACTGTGCCAGGGTGCCCCCCAAAGTAACAGTGCTCCCCAAAATCCCACCAATAGAAATAATTCTCTGCCAGAGGACACATAGTAGTAATAATGCCCCTATAGTACCCATACTAGTAATCATGTTCCTCATAGACCCCCAGTAGTAGTAAAGCTAATACCCCCTAGTAGTAATAATTCTCCCTATAATATGACAGTACATGAAATACCCCCGCTTAGTGCCCCCAGTTGAGCTAATGTCCCCATAATGTATGCCAGTATAAAATACCCCTATATAGTGCCCCAGTAAATGCCCTCATAGTGCTCCTCTTGCCCTTTCCCATAGTGTCCCCCATAATATGCCAGTAAAAAATGCCCCTTCTAAGTGCCACCATATGCCCCAATAGTGCTCCACTCCCCCATAGTGCCCCCAAATAATGCCCCATAGTGCCGCTCTCCCCTATAGTGCCAGTAAAAAATGCCCCCTTAGTGCCACCAGATGCCATAATGCCCCCCATAATGTGCCAATAAGAAAAAAGGCCCCTTTAGAGCCCCCACTTCCCCATAGTGCCCCCAAATAATGCCCCCATAGTGCCCCCAAATAATGCCCCATAGTGCCGTTCTCCCCTATAGTGCCCCCCATAATGTGTCAATAAAAAAAAGCCCCTTTATACCCCCCAGATGCCCCCATAGTGCTCCTCTCCTGCATGGTGCCCTCCCATAATGTGCCAGTAAAAAATGCCCCCTTAGTGCCACCAGATGCCATAATGCCCCCCATAATGTGCCAATAAGAAAAAAAGTCCCCTTTAGAACCCCCACTTCCCCCATAGTGCCCCCAAATAATGCCCCTATAGTGCCACCAGATGCCCCATAGTGCCGTTTTCTCCTATAGTGCCTCCCATAATGTGTCAATAAAAAAAAAGCCTCATGGTGGCCCCCCTCATAATGTGCCAGTAAGAAATGCCCCCAGAGTGCCACCCCCAAAAAAAATTGGGCTGTAAGAATTGTCAGATGCCCCCATAGTGCCAGCTCCCCCCCTCTCTCCAAAAAAAAAAAAAAGAAAAAAAAATTGAAAACACTGATACTTACCTCCATCAGCAGCGATGGGATGCAGGCTCTTCCGGCCTGTGTCCCTGCTGTGTGCTGCCCGGCATTAGTGCCTGCGGCCTATCAGAAGAACAGGGGAGGGACACGCCTCTCCCTCCCCTGCTGCAGCACAGGCATCTGTATCGCTGTCCTGAGGACAGCGATACAGATGGATATGGAGATGAGCGCTTCCACAATGGAAGCGCTCATCTCCTACTGCCAGCCGCCACCACCGCCGCTGCCGCAATTAAATCCAGGGCCGTGCCGCCTGTGGTGATCGGCGGTGCGGCCCTGAGGGATAAAAAAAAAAAATGTCTGGTTGTTCTAGGGGGGTCCAGACCCGCTGGACCCCCCCTGTAGGTGCGCCACTGCATACCATGACTTCTTCAGGAAATGTAAAGAAGACCACTCTGTCTCCGTCCACCACTCTGAGCTTTGCTGGATAGCCCATGGAGTACGGGATGTTTATTTCTCTCAGACGCCTCTTTACATCCATAAATGTGGCACGTTGTTTCTGCAGTTCTATGGAAAAGACTGGAAAGATGGATACTCTCGCACCATCATACTTGATTTCTTGCCGTCTGCATCTGGAAAGAGCTCCTTTATCCATTTTTCTATGAACTCGTCAGGTGTGCGACCTTCAGCTCTTTCTGGCAATCCGATTTTTCTGATGTTATTTCTGCGGAGCCTGTTTTCTAGGTCGTCTGCTTTTTGTTTCCAAGTCTCTGCTTTGGTATTTAGATCATATATGGACCATGGAACCGTAGCAGTAACATCTTTTATGCATGATATACTCTCTTCCGTGTGCTGAACTCGCTCCCGCAGGTTATGCAGGTCTTGGCGTAATAACCCCAGGTCAATTTTGACTTCTATTTTCCCTGTGAGAGATGTCTTACACGCTATTATAGCCTCCAGGACTTGAGCGGTTATTGTTAAATCCGATGCTGTACTTGCCCTAGTGTGAACATTTCTCTGTGGTAATGGTGATCGCGTTCCTTCGTCAGGTTGTCTGGCAAATTCACACAATTTTTCAGCAGTGCTCTATGATTTTTGCTGCCCAATTGTTATATCGGAATATCTGTGGACTGGCAATATGAGATGTAGGGTCTTGGAAGCACTGTATTTCTTTGTACAGTAGTTCTGAAAGATCTTTCTCCCTCTAGGTTTGTTTTAAATTTCAGTAAGGAGGGCAATAAGCTGTGTCAGTTATCTGACAGTCTGCAATTCTATTGAATATTTTGCACAGAAATATGGAAGAGGGTTGTTGTACCCCCCACTGACTTAATTGCCTGTAGTGCATTATTTTCCTGCCTTCACAGCTTGCTGCATGTGCGCAGCCAATATGGCTGACTGGCGGAAAAACCCTTATTCCTTCGCTGGCTTTGCTTCGCCCGCTGCCTCCCTATGCTCCCCTTCGCCTCTCACCAGTTCCGGAGCGCTCCTGTACTGCTCTGTTCCGCTTCACAGGTGGATCGCGCTTCTCCTTCCTCTGCACTCCCGGTGCAGCGTGCGGCGCAACCTCGGTGTGCTCTCTGTTGGGTGGAGCTCACCAGCTGCTAGTGGGGCTATTGCCTGTTAAATGCTGATATCTTCAGGATTTGTCCCGATATGTAGCTTTGGCCACGGAGCTCCCATTAGCTGCATCCAGCCATCTTGGTTGCTGGCCATGCCCCCCCCTTCACTGGGATCATTTTAAGCTGCCATGTCACATTTGAAGACCCCATGATGCACCCCTAGAGTAGAAACTCCAAAAAAGTGACCCCATTTTAGAAACTACACCCCTCAAGAAATTCAAAACTGATTTTACAAACTTTTTTTCACAAACTTTGTTAACTCTTCAGGTGTTCCACAAGAATTAATGGAAAATGGAGATGAAATCTCAGAATATCACTTTTTTGGCAGATTTTCCATTTTAATCCACTTTTTCCAGTAACAAAGCAAGGGTTAACAGCCAAACAAAGCTCAATATTTATGGCCCTGATTCTGTACTTTACAGAAACACCCCATATGTGGTCGTAAACTGCTGTACGGGCACACGGCATTGTGCAGAAGGAAAGGAACGCCATATGGTTTTTGGAAAGCAGATTTCACTGGGATAATTTTAAGCTGCCATGTCACATTTGAAGACCCCCCTGATGCACCCCTAGAGTAGAAACTCCCCCAAAAAATGACCCCTAGGGGATAAGGCGGCAGTTTTGTTGGTACTATTTTAGGGTACATACTGTATGATTTTTGGTTGTTCTATATTACACTTTTTGTGAGGCAAGATAAAAAAAAAATGCTGTTTTGGCACCGTTTTTATTTTTTGTTATTTACAGTGTACATTTGATCATGCGGTATTTTTATAGAGCAGGTTGTTACGGACGCGACAATACCCCAAAAATTACAATACAATACCAATTTTAATAAAAATATTTTTTAGTGTGTCTATATTCTGAAAGCCACAGTTTTTTTATTTTTTGGGCGAATATCTTATGTAGGGGCTCATTTTGTTTGCTATGAGATGGCAGTTTGATTGGTACTATTTTAGGGTACATATGACTTTTTGATCTCTTGCTATTACACTTTTTGTGATGTAAGGTGACCAAAAAATAGCTTTTTTGTCACACTTTATTATTATTTTTTTTTACGGTGTTCATCTGAGGGGTTAGTTCATGTGATATTTTTATACAACAGGTTCTTATGGATGCGGCAATGCCTAATATGTATACTTTTTTATAAATTTTTTAAGTTTTACACAATAACAGCATTATTTAAACAAAAGAATTCATATTTTAGTGTCTCCATATGAGAGCCATATTATATATTTTTTTTCGGCGACTGTCTTAGGTAGGGTTTCATTTTTTGCGGGATGAGATGATGGTTTGATTGGTATGATTTTAGGGTGCTTTTTGATCGCTTGGCATTACACTTTTTGTGATGTAAGGTGACAAAAAAAGGCTTTTTTTACACCGTTTTTATATTTTTTTTTATGATGCTCATCTGAGGGGTTAGGTCATGTGATATTTTTATAGATCAAGTCGTTACGGACGCGGTAATATCTAATATATATACTTTTTTTATTTATTTTAGTTTCACAATAATATTTTTGAAAAAATATAATAAAATCATGTTTCAGTGTCTCCAAAGTCTAAGAGCCATTATATTTTGGGCAATTGTCTTACGTAGGGTATCATTTTTGCAGGATGAGATAACAGTTTGATTGGCACTATATTGGGGTGCATATGACTTTTTGATCGCTTGCTATTACACTTTTTGTGATCTAAGGTGACAAAAAATTGCTTTTTTTACACTGTTTATATTTTTATTTTTTTACGGTGTTCACCAGACAGGTTAGCTCATGTGATATTTTTATATAGCAGGTTGTTACGTATGCGGCGATGTTTTTTAAAATATATTTTGATTTTAAACAAAAAAATAATTTTTGAAACAAAAAAATTATGTTTTGGTGTCCTTATTTTCTGAAAGCCATATCTTTTTTTTATTTTTTGGGCAATTGTCTTAGTTAGGGTATTATTTTTTGTGGGATGAGATGACGGTTTGATTGGTATTATTTTTGGGTACTTTTTGTGATGAAAGGTGACAACAAATTGCTTTTTTTTTTAGCAGTTTTTATAATTTTTTGTTACGGAGTTGACCAGATGGGGTGGATCATGTGATATTTTTATTGAGCAGGTTGTTACGCACGCGGTGATACCTAATAGGTCTGTTTTTTATTTATCTATTCTATTTTTTTCAATTTTATATGTCTCTTTTTTTGTATAATTGTCTTTTTATTAGAATAAGTACAATAATAAAAGTATACATATACAGTTTCTCGTGTGATCAATAGACTTTCAGATAATCCAAGTGAGAGAAACAACAGAATTGACAACACAATTACAGCACCAATGTGCAGCTCTAATCATTCTCAGTCAAATAACAGCTAATCTTGAGAAATCCCGAAAACCGGGATAATGGATCACTTACTCTATTATAAAAATTTGAATGGTTTGAGAAAACAAATGAGAGACAAGACAAGACACAAGAGGGGAGACAAAAGAAAAATGGGGAAAAGGCTTTTAGTTGTTCATATCAAAGAAAGAATCCCAGGGTTGCCAAATCTTATTAAATTTGTCTACTGTATTATTAATGCCCGCTGTCAAATATTCCATTCTTCTGACCTCCGCTATACTATTGAACAGCTCTAATTTAGTAGGTATATCTCGTCTCTTCCAGAACTTAGCAATAATATATGTCTCTTTTGTGGGGATCAGCTCAATAGTAGTAGGCACAGCAATTAGAGACAGTGACACAATGGCACAGTTCACACAGGGGTTTGCCTGTTTTCTTTATTCTCGTCCACAAACAAAATATAAGGCCTTTACATTCAGGCAAAGATACAAAATAAATTCCTGCTCGTCTGAGCACTAACTAAACATAAAATCACCCTTCCTATACGGGCGGCCTACTACCAGCCACACGACACAATTCAAAATAAACTCACAGTGTCCTTTTTGTTGTTTGCACAGACTTCAGCAGCAATGGTGAAAGCCAGTCAGTTCAACCAGTCCCCACCCAGACATGCTCATAGTGCAAACCTTTATAGCCCAGAAATGAGCTGAGCTCCATCACCTTGCTGAGAGCTCTATATGAAACCTGTTCTGGACAGGAAGAGAATGAGGAGCCCCGCTACCAACCTGCATCCTCATTCCATTGAAATCCAGGCCCGACAACACAATTTACCAAAGTCCTCAGCAAACTATGCTTTGCTAAAGCAGACCATCTTTTCCTGGATTTCTGATATCTCACCCAGGTTTCCTAGTTGAGATATCCACCTCCTGTAGCATAGTACATGGTATACGAAAGAAACCTAGGGGAAATATAACGATTCTCTACTACTTTTCCAGTCACTCTCTCACATACCCTCCTCCTTTGTTCGAACCTGTGGGGCCGAACACTTTTACTCACCAAACAGTGTGTTCTGGACAGGGCATCGGCATTCCCTTGCAGTTTGCCTGACCTGTGCTCAACCAAAAATTTAAAGTTTTGTAAAGTCAGAAACCACCTTGTGACTCTCGCGTTTTTCTCCTTGGCCTGACTCATCCATGTAAGGGGGGAATGATCTGTCACCAACCTGAACTGTCGACCCAACAAGTAATATCTTAGAGTCTCTAGAGCCCATTTAATTGCCAGACATTCCCGTTCAACAATACTATAATTTTTCTCTGCAGGTGTAAGTTTTCTACTCAGGTATGTCACGGGGTGTTCTTCTCCCCCAACCTCCTGTGACAGGACTGCCCCTAAACCAACATCAGAGGCATCCGTCTGTACAGTAAACACCTTTTTGAAATCTGGGGTCATCAACACTGGTTGTCTACAAAGGGCAGACTTTAACTCCTGAAATGCACTCTCAGCTTCTGTGCTCCATTTTACCATGGCCGACTTACTTCCCTTGGTGAGGTCTGTCAAGGGTACTGCTACACTAGCAAAGTTTGGGATAAACCAACGGTAATACCCCACAATTCCCAAAAAGGCTCTCACTTGCTTTTTGGTTATGTGTCGGGGCCAATCTTGGATGGCTTCTACCTTATTCACTTGAGGTTTTATTACACCTCTCCCAATTATATACACTAGATAACGTGCTTCCTCAAGACCTAAAGCACACTTCTTAGGGTTTGCTGTTAACCCGGCTGCCCAGAGGGAATCCAACACCGCCTGCACTTTTGGTAAATGACTTTCCCAGTCATCACTAAAAATGATGATATCATCTAGATAAGCAGAGGCATATCTACGATGAGGTTTGAGGATGACATCCATTAACCTTTGGAAGGTATTTGGTGCCCCATGTAACCCGAAGGGCATGGTGACATACTGAAAAAGGCCTTCTGGAACGACAAAAGCTGTTTTTTCTTTAGCACTGTCAGTAAGGGGCACTTGCCAGTACCCCTTGGTTAGGTCAAGGGTAGAGAAATACCTTGCATGGCCAAGTCTCTCAATTAATTCATCTACTCTTGGCATTGGGTATGCGTCAAACTTTGACACTTCATTTAATTTTCGGAAGTCATTACAGAACCTCACTGTACCATCTGGCTTTGGGATTAGGACTATGGGATTGGACCACTCACTTTGCGACTCTTCAATCACCCCAAGTTCTAACATCTTTTTTACTTCTTCAGATATAGCTTGTCTCCGAGCTTCAGGTACCCTATATGGTTTCAAGTGAACTCGTACATGCGGCTCAGTTATTATGTCATGTTTGATAACTGAAGTGCACCCAGGCAAATCTGAGAACACATCAGTGTTTCTTGAGACAAATTCTTTTGTCTCCTGCATTTGAAACTTGGACAAGGACTCTGAAATATGCACACCTACAGTATTATTACAAGGGTTGTTTATCCTATTTGCCGATAAATCTGGGGCAACACTGCCAGGGGAACTCACTGCTGACAGAGTCTCTCTGTCCTTCCAGGGTTTGAGCAAATTTATATGATACAACTGTTCAGGCTTTCTTTTACCAGGCTGGTAAACTTTATAATTTACCTCTCCCACTTTTTCTATTACCTCGTATGGCCCTTGCCACTTAGCCAGGAATTTACTTTCTACAGTGGGCACTAGCACCAACACTCGGTCACCGGGGTTAAAGGTTCTAACTTTAGCTGACCGGTTGTAGACACAACTTTGTGCCTCTTGAGCCTGCTCTAAGTGTTCTTTGACGATGGGCATGACAGCAGCTATTCTGTCTTGCATAAGAGCAATATGCTCTATTACACTTCGGTAAGGGGTGGGTTCCTGTTCCCAAGTTTCCTTAGCAATGTCAAGGAGACCACGTGGGTGTCTGCCATATAAGAGCTCAAATGGGGAGAAACCTGTTGAGGACTGCGGTACTTCCCGAACTGCAAACATCAAATAAGGTAATAAACAATCCCAGTCCTTTCCATCCCTGCTAACCACTTTTTTTAACATGCCCTTCAGTGTCTTGTTAAATCTTTCAACTAGGCCATCAGTTTGAGGGTGATATACGGAAGTACGCAGGTGTTTAATCTTCAAGAGCTTACACATTTCTTTAGTGACCTTGGACATGAAAGGAGTCCCCTGATCCGTAAGGATCTCCTTTGGTATGCCTGTGCGAGAAAACATGTAAAAAGCTCCTTGGCAATAAGCTTAGCAGAGGTGTTTCGTAAAGGCACTGCCTCAGGATAGCGTGTGGCGTAATCTAGCACTACAAGTATATGTTGATGTCCCCGTGCAGATTTTACAACAGGGCCTACCAAATCCATGGCCACCCTTTCAAATGGTACTTCTATAATGGGCAAGGGTACCAAAGGACTTCTAAAATGTGACACAGGAGAGGTTAGTTGACACTCTGGGCAGAATTCACAAAACCTCTGTACTTCAGAAAAAATCCCTGGCCAAAAAAACGCTGGAGGATGCGTTCTCTGGTCTTTTCAGACCCAAGATGACCTCCTAGCACATGCTTGTGTGCTAGATCCAATACCAGTCTGCGATACGGTTGGGGCACCACCAGTTGCTCAACAATTACCCCACGTATTTTATCTACCCGGTATAATAGATCCTGGTTAACAGCCATATGGGGAAACTCACCATCAGCACCTGGATACTGTGGTACACCATTCAACACCTTCACATTTTCCCTTGATCGTGTCAAAGTGGGGTCTCTGAGCTGAGCAGTCCCAAAATTGTCACGAGACACCTCTAAATTAGGCATATCAGGAACCCCCCCCCCCCCCCCACATCTTCAGTATCACCAGCTAGAACGGCTAGAGGAAAATTATCAACTTCGTCAGTGGTCACCCCTACTGTGGGAACCTCAGAATCGGGGTCATAGGGTTCAGGGGTAACCTCAGTACACACATTATCAGATTTTCTCCACAGGTTACATTTCTGCTCTGCCATAAGTCCCAGAATAGGGAAAAGTCTCTTCCCAGTATCACACTATGCATTAGTGATTTAACCACACCCACTTCATGACATGATACACCACATGGAGTTTCTATTGTGACCCGAGCAGTTGGGTACTCTCTGGTTTCTCCATGTATGCACAGTACCCCAACAGTATGTCCACTGTATGTCCCAGGGTTTACCAGAGAGCCGTGTACCAAGGTCACCAAGCTCCCAGAGTCCAACAGCGCCTCAGCTGTACAACCTCCTATGGACACAGTACACATTTGAGGTTCTAACTTAGACACAGTTTCTGCAGAATACACGGGTTGTGCAAACAGAGAAATACGTCTGGACATATTGCAGTCCATTGGCTCAGTTGTGAGGGGGCAATTAGCAACCACATGTCCAAATTCATGACACCGCCAGCACTGTACACGGCACTGTTCCCCATTTTGGGACCCTGGCCTGGACCTCCAGGTCCCAGCGGAACGTGGCACAGCTGGCTCCCCCTTTGAGCCATCTCCGCTTAAAGCATTTCTCATGTCTCTAGCAATTGGTACAGTCTTACCAGTAGACTTCGGTGACCTGCTGTCCCTGGGGCTGGCATACCTGGAAGATGCTTGGAGTAGGTCCTCTGTTGCACTGTACTGCTCCACGAGACTCACCAATTGGTCAGCAGTTGTAGGTCCTCCTTGTCCAACCCAGCGCTGGATCTTGGGGGGGTACTGACCTGATGAACTTATCCAGGACAACTTTTTCTACAATTTGACCTGGGGTACTTTCCTCAGGCTGCAGCCATTTCCTCACAAGATGGATCAGATCGTGCATCTGTGAACGGGGTGGCAAGCTCTCAGAGAAAGTCCAGTTGTGCACACGGCCTGCACGCACATGCATGTTTACTCCAAGTCGAGCAAGTATCTCACCCTTAAGTTTTGCATAATTTTTCGCCTCTGGCTCACCCAAATCGTAGTAGGCCTTCTGCGGTTCCCCAGTTAAGAAAGGCGCCACCACATCCGCCCACTGGTCGACTGGTAACTTTTCACGCTCTGCTACTCTCTCAAAGACCATGAGATAGGCTTCCACATCATCTGTGGGTGTCATCTTTTGGAGTGAACTTTGTACCGCAGCCCGTGCTGTTGGCAACGCTCCCCGGCTTCCTGACACGGCAGCATTTTCACCGGTAAGTCGCAAAGCCGCCATTGCCTCACTCAGCACCGCCATTTTCTCCATTAATTGGCGATTCATATCATCCTGCCTGGCCTGTGCCTGGTGCTGTCGTTTGTCAGCCTGTGCAAAGGTTTGCTGCTGCTGCAAAATCAGCTGTTGCTGTTGAAGAATGGCTTGTCCAAACTGTTTGCCCGCATCCTCCACCATATGTGGGGATCAGCTCAATAGTAGTAGGCACAGCAGTCAGAGACAGTGACACAATGGCACAGTTCACACAGGGGTTTGCCTGTTTTCTTTATTCTCATCCACAAACAAAATATAAGGCCTTTACATTCAGGCAAAGATACAAAATAAATTCCTGCTCGGCTGAGCACTAACTAAACATAAAATCACCCTTCCTATACGGGCGGCCTACTACCAGCCACACGACACAATTCAAAATAAACTCACAGTGTCCTTTTTGTTGTTTGCACAGACTTCAGCAGCAATGGTGAAAGCCAGTCAGTTCAACCAGTCCCCACCCAGACATGCTCATAGTGCAAACCTTTATAGCCCAGAAATGAGCTGAGCTCCATCACCTGGCTGAGAGCTCTATATGAAACCTGTTCTGGACAGGAAGGGAATGAGGAGCCCCGCTACCAACCTGCATCCTCATTCCATTGAAATCCAGGCCCGACAACACAATTTACCAAAGTCCTCAGCAAACTATGCTTTGCTAAAGCAGACCATCTTTTCCTGGATTTCTGATATCTCACCCAGGTTTCCTAGTTGAGATATCCACCTCCTGTAGCATAGTACATGGTATACGAAAGAAACCTAGGGGAAATATAACGATTCTCTACTACTTTTCCAGTCACTCTCTCACACTTTTTATGGGAAAGGGGCTTTTTTTGTTAATTGAAACTTTTTTTTATTGTTAAAAACACTTTTCAGTTTTATTATTTTTTTTATCTTTGTCCACCTATGGGACTTCAACATTACAGGGTCTGTTTCAATGCAGCACAATACATCTGTATTGTACTGCATTGACTATCAGTCTATTACACAGTGTAATAAACTGATAGTTTGCCTAAGAGACCCAGCCTGGGCCTTATAGGCCTCCGTACAAGCCGGGCCCCGCCAGGCCTTGGAATGGCTTGGGGCTGCCATGCCAACCATCGGGTCCCCGCCACTGCAACGCGGGGACCCGATGGCTAAGGAGAGGGAGCGCAAACCTCACATATGCTGCGGTCATCACTGACTGCGGCATATGAGGGGTTAATCCACTGGCATCAGCATTATCACCGATGTTGGTGGATGCAGCAAGGATCTAACTGTCAGTAACAGCCGGATCCATGCTGCAGAAGGCTCGTCCTGGGGCGCAAAGTACCGGTCTTTTAGGACGAGGATTCTCGTCCAAGGTCCTGGAGGGGTTAAAGGGGTTCTACAGGAATTAAGAAAATGAAAATACTTAAATATTATATTATTATAAATATATTCACGAATGCCTTTCATTAGTTATAATGGCTGTTTTGTCTGGGGAGCAATCATCAGGAGAAATAAAATTGCCACCTTCATATTAGTACACACAAAAACTGTCCTGATCACATAACAAGACAAGATACTTTATAGCAATGAGCTAAAGAGCTGCCTCATCCTCCTCTCCTACTTGTCAGGGACTATGATCCTGAATACAGTTTAATATGATCTTTAGCTGAATCTCTGTAGGAATGGAGTTCATGAGGAGACATAAAGTACAGAGAGCAGGTGGGGATTCGGATAATGAGCAGCAGCCCCACATTATCCTAGCCTGTCCTGTCCATCCTCTCTGTATTTCATGTCTCCTCATGAACACCATTCTTACAGAGATTCAGCTGTATTCAGGTTCATAATTCTGACAAGTAGGAGAGGAGGATGAGGAAGCTCTTTAGCTTCATGTTCTGAAGTAACTTGCCCTCCTGTTTGATTAGGACCGGTTTTGTTTCTACTAATAGAATTGCAGCCCTTTTTTTTTTATCCGAATGATTGCTCCCTAGACAAAATGAGCCATTATAATTAAAAACCCTTTGAGGACCATAAGATTACCGTCATCAATATAAAAATAATTATATTTTTTTCCATTTAAGAATGTATTTGAACAATAAATAAAACCATTTCCACACTTGTGTCATTTTTGGGGGAGGAGTTATTACACGGGACAAATGTGACTATTTAGGTTACTTTTAATGGAAGGCCAAAAGAAGCAAATTTGTTTTTGTTACAGCAACTGAAGTTCGTACACTTCAGTTACTGTAACGAAGCCATTTCATGAAATAACTGCCAAAAAGCTAGATCCATTTGTTGATAAGAACTTATATTTTGACTCAAACAAAAAAAAAAAAGTATTTTAAGTTCTTAATTAGATGATACAGGCAATTAAAAACATGGGACAAATACGTCCCTTGGTCCTCAAAGGGTTTATGAAAGGTATTTGGGAATATATTTATAGTAAAGTAATATTTAAGTATTCCTTTTCTCAATTCCCGGAGAACGCCTTTAAAGTTGGGAGGGAGGATAGCACGATTTTAATTATTTTTGAACTGCACCCTCCTTCCCACTGGATAGGGATGCATCAGACTGTACATATCCTTCTTCTGAAACAATAAAAACATGGCAGAATTGTTTGTTTCTTGTCCATGGTGTAATCACGGACTCTCCAGTGCAGATTCCTCATCTTTCCTGTACTGTTTCGCTGTTCCCCTTTCCTGGCCATTGTGTAATTTAATTATATTTTTGCTAAGTGAATCAGGAAATACATTGTACCTTCTGTCCAGCCCTGGGTTGTGTCAGTCTACCTAGCCAATACTTTTGTTGAATAGATGATTACCACTTATGTGAGGCATAACCTCATGGTCAACCCACCTCCTGTCTGACCAAACCTAATAAATATCCCAAAGAGTCACAGAAAATCCCTTCTCCTCAGTGCTTCATTACGTTATGGCATATAACACTGGTAACAGAGGTGGGGGAGGCAGGATGGACTCTATTGCCAAGATGGGTTGTGAGTATGTTCTACACAGTGTTCTCCTACCCTGTACTGAGACACATCATTAGGAAATCATTATAACACTTATCGCAATAATCATATTTATCATATTTCTGATAAGGAAATTGTAACTAAAGCATTTGTCACATTTCTACTTCATCACAATATAGGGGAATGGAAATCTCTGACCTTGATCTGATCCAAGAGTAATGGGAAGAATGTCTACTGTAGATACTTTATAGGAGAGGCACTGCCCATAGGAAGTTACAGTCTATATGAAGTAAGGGATAGATACGAGAAATGGAATAAGTTAAAGGGAGTCTGTCAGATGCTTTATGGCCATTAAACCAATACTGAAACATGTGCAAATATATTGTGGTGGCCCCAGCATATGGCTGATATCATATGCAAATGAGTCTGCAAGTTCCACAAGGGAGGTCCCAAGTCGGCAGTTCTGACTTTCGTCAATCCAACTCAACACCTCTGCCTTGGTGTGGACTGACATCTCCAACATTGTGCTACATCACTGAATGAGGCACTGAAATCCTGCTTCTGTGTTCTCGGGCATGTGCACAACTCTTTCTGCTGTGAGCAATGGCTTCAGTGATGTACCAAGCATGCGCTACATTCATATGCTGTACAACCAGATATGCTACCAGAGTGGAAGCAAGACATACTGCACATGCATTGAGACATTTCAGTGTCTTAAACTGTAATGCAGCCACCAGTCATTACCAAAGCGGAGGAATTGGAGAAGGTTTACTAGACAAGAGCTGGATAATTTACTGGGCTTGGGACCACCCTTGGGGAACTTACAAACTCATTTGCCTACAGGATCAAAGTTTATTTTCTCTGTAATGCTAGGTCTATTTCTGGCCACTATATCATACCTCCCTTTTGGAGGGACAGTCCCTCTTTTTGACCCAAGTTCCTCTGTCCCTCTTTCCAACCTAGATAATAAATGTACAATAATAAACTTACTAAACTGATCCAAAAACAATCTGTCTGGCTCCTATCTGTACATTACACCTCAACATATATATATATATATATATATATATATATATATAATTTATTTTTTTATTATTATTTTTTCATTATTTGGGAAAATTTGGACCTTAAAATGTCTATATTAAATGATGTTTGTGCTAATATTTAAAGGGGTATTCAGTGGCGTACATACCAGGGTCGCAGGGGTCGCAGTTGCGACTGGGCCCGGCACTCCAGGGGGCCCGGCCGCCTGTGGACCCCCCCCAGGCCGCTGGCAGGGCCCCCGCTGTACTCACATGTAATGGAGCGCTCTGATGGGGCCCGGCATGAAGTACAGTGGCAATTTCGGGCCCCATCAGAGCGCTCCATGTCTCACACACACCCGGCCAGGAAGTTCCGTTTCCATAGTGAAGCAGGGAAACCTCTCTGCTCCCTGCTTCACTGATCTTCAGAGCTCAGGAGCTCCACCTGCTGGCCCCAGATCGCGCTGCTGGCTGTGGGAGGAGACCTGAAAGCCCGGCAATCTGCCTCCTCTCATCAGGGAAGAAGGTAAGTATGTGTATTTTTTTTTTTTCTAACGCTGCAGACTGGGGGCAGGGGGGCAGGGGAAGGGGGGGTTTGATGGGCACAACTAGAATGAGGGGGCACAAAAGTTGGCATCTCTACTGAGGGGCACCTAATCTGCCATAACTAATTTGAGGGGGGCACCTAATGCGTCATAACTACTGTAGTGGGGGCACATATAAAGGCATAACTATGAGGGGGCACATATGAAGGCATAACTACTGTGACGGGGTATGTAATCTGGCATACCCAATGTGAGGGGCACATATGTGGGCATATCTAATGTGAGGGGCACATAATCTGGCATAACCACTCTGAGGGGGCACATATCTGGGCATATCTACTTTGAGGGGGCACATAACTGGGCATAAATACTGTGAAGGGGCACATAATCTGCCATAACTACTGTGAGGGGCACATAATCTGGCATTACTACTGTGAGGGGCACATAATCTGGCATTACTACTGTGAGGGGCACATAATCTGGCTATACTAGGTGAGGGGCACATAGTCTGGCATTACTACTGTGAGGGGGCACATAATCTGGCATTTTTACTGTGAGGGGACACATAATCTGGCATTACTACTGTGAGGGGACACATAATCTGGCATAACCACTTTGAGGGGGCACATATCTGGGCATAACTACTGTAAGGGGACACATATTTGGCATAACTACTATGAGGGGGCACATATCTGGGTATAATTACTGTGACAGGAACAAAGGTGGGCATAACTACTGTGAGGGGCCACAAGGTGGGCATTAGTACTGTGTGGTTGCACTTAAGGGAAATGTCCTAGATTACCCTGCTATACATTGGCATGGCTCAGTCTTACAGGCCAGCACAGCGGCCCCTGCTGGTGATTTCACAGGGGCAGTCACCATCCCTTCCTTATGTGATTATTCTTTTTTTCTCCCCACAGGGACCTTGTTCTGGATCCAGCGGACATCACGCCGATACCAGCGACACCCTGGATGAGGTAGGACCAGATTTTATTAGGACTGGGTGAGTGTAGCCATGCATTGGGCTTAGGGCTCTTTAACAGGAGCGGATCCCGTGCGGGTAATCCACTGCGTGAAAGACACCCAAGCCCCATTTCGGACAGCAGAGACACGGAGCATTAACATGATTGGTAATGCTCTGTGCCTCTCTGTGATCTTTTTACTACAAAATCACAGAGACATAAAGTTGTCACCGTGATTTTGTAGTAAAAAGATCACAGTCAATCATGTTACTGCTCCGTGTCTCTGCTGTCCGGAGCGGGGCTTGGCACTCATTCACGCAGCGGATTACCCGCACGGAAAGATCCCTTAGTAAGAAAATCTGCTGGTTCTTTGTAAAAAATTTTGCACTGTGGCCCATTACACTATAGTTACAACACTAGTAGGGGAGGTAGTGGGGGTGGCTTGGAGGCAGGTTGGGGGGGGGGAGGGGGCGACGGGGAGGGGGCCCCATAGATCATTTTCGCACAGGGGCCCCATGGATTGTGTGTACACCACGGGGGGTATTCCACAAAGGGGATGCACTTGCTGTATAAAAAAAATTGCTGAACTTATACCCACCTTACCGATACTCTGGTGCTGCAGTTATGACAATAACAGGTGCCTGATGCTTCTTTCTCAACATGGCAGGAAATGGCCATGACCTTGGCGGATTGGCGCATAGCAAATGTGGTGCCAATATTCAAAAAGGTTTCAAAAACAGAGCCCAGAAACTATAGGCCGGTAACTTTAACATCTGACGTAGGTAAACTGTTTGAAGGTTTTCTAAGAGATGCTATCTTGGAGTACCTCAATGAAAATAAGCAAATAACGCCATATCAGCATGGCTTCATGAGGGATCGGTCATGTCAAACTAAATTAATCAGTTTCTATGAGGAGGTAAGATCTAGACTTGACAGCAGCGAATCAATGGATGTCGTATATCTGGACATCTCCAAAGCATTTGACACTGTACCGCATAAAAGATTAGTATATAAAATGAGAATGCTCGGACTGGGAGAAAATGTTGGGATCCCGAAAATTAAATATGGAGGGATCCTCATGGGATTATAATCATCCCAGAGGTTTTGCTTAGGAGTTTTTGGCGGGAATTTTCCCGCCAAGAAGATAAGGTTTATGGCTAAAAATAGGAAGATCACTGGGCAAAGTAGGTGAGGTCAGTGATTGGGTCAGGAAGGGACCTATGGGATTGGTTGCTGGGCAGAATTGTGTAGGGATACCCAGTAACAGGTTCGGGATTGGGTGGAAGTTTTGGGGCTGGGACCAGGTTGGAGTGATAAAAAGAGGAGTTTGACTTCCCCACCCGCCCTTCCCCTTTTTTATTTCGTTTTCTGTCACGGCCGCTTTGTTAGAAGGAGGGTAAAAGTCGCTCACTGATAAGGTGAGCGGACGAGTTGAGTCAGTAGTTTAGGCCAATCTTATGGCTGGTCTAATGATTGGTTTGTTAATAAGATATTGATGATGAGTTAATTCATTGGTAATTTATTTTATGATGATTTATTATTACCGTAATTAAATTTAAGCTAATCTTTAATAAAGTGGCCGTGGCCTTATTTATTCCACCCATTTAATGTGTCCACGTGTATTTTTTGTATTGTTTAAGGTATTGAGTAGCTGGTTATAGGTTTTGGGTATGATTTATAATGGATAGATTGGAGGCTTGGGCAGATAAGTGGCAGATGAGGTTTAGCACTGACAAATGTAATGTTATGCACATGGGAAGGAATAATGCAAGTCACCTGTACATACTAAATGGTAAAACACTGGGTAACACTGACATGGAAAAGGGGAAGGAATTTTTTCCCCCTTAAGTGGGGAAAGTTCGGATTCTACCTGACAGTTTTTTTTTTGCCTTCCTCTGGATCAACTTGCAGGATAACAGGCCGAACTGGATGGACAAATGTCTTTTTTCGGCCTTATAAACTATGTTACTATGTTACCTGCCTCAGGAAGTGATTGGATCTTTTACACAATGAGCTGTAAGTGTCCCACTTTGACTGGCCAAAAAGTTGGGTGGTATGCTATATGACTTTTATCTGGCATTTTTAGAAGTTTTCCTCTGTACATGCTGAACATCAAGTTTGCAGATCTCTCAGAAATGTTGGGTGGAGATTAAGTACCATTAACTGCATGCAGAATGTAGAGTAGAATCTCATGGAGGACATTACAGAGAAGTACTGACCTGTATTGGTTGTGAATTTAGCATTTATGCAGAGATATAAATCTCCTATGTAGCTGTGCAGTCCCTTTAGTGTCTCTCTTTGAGTCCTGTCTCACTCATGCTGCTGCTCACTACCCCCTACTCCCCTCTCCATAGACCTGTATTGACATGTGTAAAGATGTGTATGGACCAGCAGTTCAGTGGAACACTTTTAATCAGATTGTCAAAATACTTAAGTTTTTAGGCTTAAAGAAAAGGTGAGGAGTGAACATCCAAATTTGGGGGTAAAAAATAAATAATATTTTAGTGTATTTTTTCAGTCTGGCTCCAATGTCTTCGGTCTGGTAATTAGAGACATATTATAGGATTTTACTCTGTAGGAACCATTATCATGGAATAATCCATCAATGTGCACCCAAGTAGCAAACAGAAATCCTGACAACTTACTGAAATGCTGGTATGCCTTCCAGTGTGGGACTATAGGACATTGGGGTCACCAGAGAGAATGAGTGCCAGGCTTATTGCTATACTGAACAGGTCTACTTTTCATTGTATTTACACTTATTGCATATGTAAAATATGTCATCCATAAGGACTAATACATTACTAATACAAATTAATCCCCAAAAAGTTCCTGATCCATCACAGTTGGAGCCCTTGATTTCTGTCTGTGATTCTCTGCTCTGCATTTTCTGCTGATCCCTGGAGCTCGGTTCTCCTTCCTAATTTTAGTCGATTGTTCTGTTTCCTTCACATTTTTTCATTACTTATAAGATGCCATTGTTTCCATGAAAGTTTATTTGTCCCCTTGACCCCTACTGTCTTCCACACGACTCTTTTCTCTCCCTGTTTATTAAATCCTTACATTGTTCTAATTCTTTGCAGTTCATTGTTAGGATTCTTTGTTTCTCTGTTGTTTGACTTTGGCTCGACACAGCCGCCTGCTCTTTATAGGTCCTGGCACTATTCCCAAGTGGAGGAACAGCTCACTGGGACTCTTGCTCAACATTTTTGGTCCCCTGCTTAGTGCACTTAAGCAGTGATGATGTACACAATCTGTCTCATTGCCATTCCTTGGCCTCATTTCAACAGGCAAATTCCATTTATTATATAAAGTCATTAACCACAAGTGGAAGATTGCAACTTCAGAAAGACTCCTGCACAGTCTGATATTCTCTAGTGAGGAAGGTACTTCCAGAGGGATAAATGCTTCCAGTAAAAACAAGTTATCTCCTATCCTAGCCATCGATGGGGCTGTTACTGCTGGGTCCGCTACTGATCACAAGAATGGAGGGTTCATATCCTCTGTTTGGATGAAATAATGATCAAACCTGCATACCACTGCTTCATATATATCTATTGGACTGCCGGACATAGCTAAGTACAGCACTTGGCTATCTCCGGCAGTCCCATAGACTTTAAATGGAGCAGTGTTGTGTATGCTAAACCATCGCTCCATTCAAATGGGGGAAGCGGGTCTCTCTCCTCTCGTGACCCAGTATTTGGACTTCCATCAATATAACAGTTATCCCCAACCACTGGATAATTTGAACTAACTGTGATACCCATTTAGGGAACCCATACACAATACAGGTGAAACTCGAAAAATTTGAATATCGTGCAAAAGTCTATTTATTTCAGTAATGCAAATTAAAAGGAATTGCATTAATGCAGCGTAAAATTAGAATGTTGTGAAAGGGTTCAATATTCTGGGCTCAAAGTGTCACACTCTAGTCAGCTAATGAATCCATACCCCCTGAGCAAAGGGTACCTCAAAATTGTGACTTTGGGGTTTCATAAACTGTAAGCCATAATCATCCAAATTATAACAAATAAAGGCTTGAAATATCTCACTTTGCATGTAATAAGTCTATCTCATATATTAGTTTCACCTTTTAAGTTGCATTACTGAAATAAATGAACTTTGCATGATATTCAAATTTTTCGAGTTTCACCTGTAGTCTGAAGTTGATCAAAATGGGCAATTTCCACCAATACAATCATTCATCAGGCGGAATTTACTAAGAAGGATAATTTTTCCGATGAGTTGACAAGAATGTTCATGAAAAAATTATTTATCCTTCACCAGGGGAAAAAATGTTTGAACGATAGTAACGGCCAATATGAAGCCCCATAGCAGAACTTGGTATGCGACTTCAGGTCACAGTGCAGTGTGGCCCGGAGGAAGTGGTGTGAGGAGCAGTGAGTCCCGGATCTGCAGTGATGTCCAGAGCAAGTTAGGTGAGTTTATTTTTATTTTTTTAACGTCCAATCTGAGGCTGATTGGGTACGATCAGCGGTCGATGTGCTCTAATCTGAGGCTGATTGGGGGTCTGATCTGAGGCTGATGGAGGCTGAGGGGTCTGATCTAAGAATGATGGAGGTTGGGGGGGGGGGGGGGGGTCTGATCTGAGGCTGATGCAGCCAGGGAGACTGAAGGGAGCCAAGGAGCCGGAATGGTGTGGTGGGGAGCAGTTGAGGTATGACTTTTTTTTAACAGTTAGAGCATGCTGCTATCCAAAACTCCAAACAACCCTTTTAAAGGATTATCCGCACAGTGAGTATGCTTTCAGTTAAAGGGGTTGTCTGAGTATTTAGTACTGATTAGGCTACTTTCACACCTGCGTTCGGGTGTCCGCTCGTGAGCTCCGTTTGAAGGGGCTCACAAGCGGCCCCGAACGCATCCGTCCAGCCCTAATGCATTCTGAGTGGACGCGGATCCGCTCAGAATGCATCAGTCTGGCGGCGTTCAGCCTCCGCTCCGCTCAGCAGGCGGACACCTGAACGCTGCTTGCAGCGGAGGCAAGCGGATCCATCCAGACTTACAATGTAAGTCAATGGGGACGGATCCGTTTGAAGATGACACTATATGGCTCAATCTTCAAACGGATCCGCCCCCCATTGACTTTCAATGTAAAGTCTGGACGGATCCGTTCAGGCTACTTTCACACTTAGAAATTTTTCTAAGTTATAATGCAGACTGATCCATTCTGAACGGATGCAAACGTCTGCATTATAGGAGCGGATCCGTCTGATGAAACATCAGACGGACCCGCTCCGAACGCTAGTGTGAAAGTAGCCTTATTAAAATCCTTAGAGTAGGTCATCGGTATCAGATCGGTGGGGGTCCTGCTCCCAGCACCCACGCCTATCAGCTGTTTGAAGAGACCATATCATTTTGTGAGTACCACGGCCTCTTCCTAGGCCAGTGACATCACGTTGGTCGGTCACATGGCTAAGGCGGAGCTCAGTTCCATTCACGTACTGATCCTATACTGATGACCTATACTGAGGACAGCTCATCAGTCTTAAACCTTGGAGGGAATTAGCAGGCCATGTTTACAGCATCTTGCTGTTTTGCATCAGCTAATATACCTGGAGATATGAAGATTTATCACTGTTATGAACTAAATTACAATGTGTGGATCATCAGGTGCTGAGCTTTTTCTTAATTTATATGGCTATACACGGTAAAGGTACCTTTACACGAGCCGATTATCGTGTAAATTATTGTTAAATCAAGTGAAACTGCATGATTATCGAGCAGTGTAAAAGCAATGAATGATGGTGAGACAACCGGCAGTCAGTAGATTTCTCGTTGGTTTGTTTGTGTGGGCACAAAAATCGTCGTTGGACATTAACGATTTCATACATGTAAACAGGATTTGTTCACTGCACACACGATTACAGACGAGGGTGTGTTTAAGCAAGCCACTCAAGTTATCGTTTTGTGTAAATGCAACTATCTGCCTATGGAATATGCTATGGAAATTACGATTTTGTGAGCGATAAATGGCGCGTCTAAAGGGTCATTGTTGAGACATTCACTAAACCAAGAAATGACTTGTGCGTCGCTCAATCGTACCAATCATCTACTCGTGTAAAGGTACCTTAAGTGATATATAGATGATATCAGTTACCGTTTTCTGTGGATTAGCTATGTACTCATTGAGTCTTTGCATCATATATCATCACATCAGTGACAGCAAGATAAGTAAATGACTGCACAGGGCAGGTTACAGGAAGCAGAAATCAAGTTTCCCTTTGAGCCCTCTCTTGGTTCCTGATGACTGCACGTGTCTCAGTAGTGTTTGAAGTAGCAGATAATTGTCACGGCGGACGTGCACTCAGACTAACAGATAAACCACCAACCAGGCTCTAGGCGAGAGGCAGGGGAAGGGTCACCTCCTAGCTAATCTCTGACCTCTCTCCCTGCACTGCTCAGCCCACATGCAGACCTTTGTGGTAGGTATGATGTGTCCCCGTGCCTGGGTTTAAACACCTTAAATTCCCTGAGATGGTGAAGAGGGGAAATAGGAGCAGCCTGTTCGCACAGAACCTGGATGGGAGAGATGACACAAAACAATCAAACTTGAAACCACACTTATCTTTCTGAGCTGGAACAGACAACCTTCCTTCCTAGCTTCCAAGACCAAAGTGATTCCTACAATCCGCTCAGAGCACTGGGGTGGAGTGCTATTTAAACTCATGACCCCACCCAGTGCACCTGATGAGAGGCGGATCCAGCACGGCTCCAAAACAAAACACTAAACTCGTGCTGCTATTCTGGCCGACCTCCGCACATAGTCAGGGCGGGGCATGACAATAATGCTCCTCACTCTGTCATGTGTAGCTTTACAGTTTATTCTGTGTGCAGTTATGGATGTCCTTGATCAGTGTAAGACTGGGGTTCCTTGGACTCAACCCCTACATCATTGATTAAGTCTAATAGGTTTTAATGTAAAAACTTTGGGGCCCACTATAGTATGAAATCTTGGGTTCACTGAGGATCCTTTGGTACTTTGGTGGGCCAGTCCGATGCCATGTCTCCTGGAGGTCAACCCCTGTGCCTGGTAATGATGCTAGGGACGTGGTCTGGGCATAGAAATAAAGATAGCTGTGGGTTGTGCAATTGATTACCTGGTAGCTATCCACTCTGATTCTCTCATAAACATGTAGTTTGGCATAGGGGACATGTTTCATTAGGAGGGGATTATAAGAAGCCCCCAGATACCTTTGGCACACTTCGGTGGACATGTAATGGACATATTAATGTAACCTATTTCATCCTTTATTTTTCTCTTACTGGAGGTGTTGAAAGATCCTTGTGTAGTACATGTTGTATTTTGATGCTGTCATATTACTGGGAGTTTTTAGACCTTTCCACGTGGTGGAGTCCTTGTGACTGAGGCCAATGAGCTGCTGCTACGGCTCAGCTTCAATAATATGTATTAATAGTTTTTTGAGTGACGCGTAATAAAAAGTGTTGCAACATTCTAATAGATTTGGTGTTATTTATCATAGACCAGTGTTTTACACCTGTCTATGACATCCCCTGCGCTCCTGGAGGATGTGACTAATTTATGACAAGGCACACGCATCCTCTGGCAGTCTGAGCACCTAAACAGAAATCTACGTCAGCTCAGAAAACTGGCATAAATAATGAAAAATGTGTTGGGCTCACTGGTTGCAAGAATAAAGCGCTCCGTTTTTTTTTTCATTGAAGCACAGTTTCTGTCTGTTAGTGCCAAACCAGTTTGGTGAATTGTAAGCATATAAAAGTGATATTTGTCCAGCAAGTAGCTACACAAATTTATTCCTTGGAGTGTAAAAGTGTATTAACCCTCAGTTGACGTATTTCTGTTATCCCTGAGAATATAGTGCGCTGGAATTTTGGATCGACCACGAACAATGTTACAAATATCCAAATGGCCCTCAGCAGCAAAAATGTTCCCCACTCCTGTTCTAGTAGAAGGGGTGAAGCTGGAAAGCACAGTCTAAGGGTCCATTCACACAACCGTAGGTGTTTTTTGCGGATCCGCAAAACACGGACACTAGCAGTGTGCGTTCTGTATTTCGCGGACCGCACACCGCCAGCACTATAATAGAAAATGCCTTTTCTTGTCCGCAGTTGCGGACAAGAATATGACATGTTCTATTTTTTTTCGGGGACGGAATTGCGGATACGGAAATGTGGATGTGGACAGCACATAGCATCCGTTCCGGCCCCATTGAATATGAATGGGTCCGCAAAATCCGCAACAGATCTGGAAAAAAATTGCGGACGTGTGAATGGATCCTAACAGAAATGACGAAACAGTTTCCAGACATAAACAACCATCTGACAGAGCTAAACTGTTTTTTTCCCTACAAACTTCAGCTCTGCATAGTCCCTTGTGGTAACTGTGGAAAATTGACAGCTTCTCAGTGCAGAGGCTGGAAGTCCCAAAGTTTCTCAGTATTAGCTGGCTGTGCATTATCCCGTTCCATAGTGCAGTGCAAATGTACAAGATATATTGCAATAAATATATAAAATACAGTTCAAAAATATAAACAGTATAAGTGTAAACAACTGCATATTTAATAGTGCAAGTTAACCCTTCAATGCATAATATAGTAGTGAGTTGATGGTTTTGAATAACAGCAATTGGGGCAAATGTCTACAAACGTCCATACTCCAAAGTACCCCTGCTCTAGGGTACTGCATAGGCACATCCTTCGGCATCCCAGGGGCTATCATAGACTATCGTAAAAGGCCGGTCTATGATAAATTACCCCCAATACATTCAGAAATTTGCTGACCAAGGTTAAAGCTTCAGATGGACTATGCAAGGTAAAGAGAAGCTGGGCGGCACAACCTGAATCCCCTGGTCAATCCTGCCAGCCTTTACGAGCAACACAGGTGCGGAGGTACAAACGTAATCAAATAGAGCTGCCAAACAGGTGGTGCAACGCCAAAAAAGCAAATAGCAACAAATTCCACAAGATAGGAGAAGATAATAGGCGGCATTCACCCAGCAGGATTCCTTTATTTCATCCGGTATACAGGTAAGATGCCTGTCAGGGCATACAGGGGCGGACGGTCATCAAGCATGCACAGAGGCGACAGCCGTTTCGCACAAGACTGCGCTTCTTCAGGCCGCTGACGTGGACTATATTTAGTGCATGGCTCCGAAGTGTCCCTCTTTTGAAGCGACATCCCTCTTTTTAACCCGAGTCCCTCTGTACCTCCTCATTACTCAAATGTCCCTCTTTTTGACCTGGGTAATACACAATACAATAATAAACTTACTAAAATGATCCAGAAACCATCTGTCTAGTTGCTACCTGTAGATTACACCTCAACTTATTATTATTATTTTTAAATTTTGGAGCAAATTTGGATACTAAGATGTCTACTAAGGGTCCATTCACACGTCCGTGGTGTGTTGCGGACCCGCAAATTGCGGATCCGCAACACACCCGGCCGGCACCCCCTATAGAAATGCCTATTATTGTCCGCAGCTGCGGACAAGAATAGGACATGTTCTATCTTTTGCAGAGCTGCGGACCGGAAGTTCGGGGCCGAAACCCGGAAGTGCAGGGGCCGCGCTCCACAAATGCGGAAGCGGAGAGCACATAGTGTGCTCTCTGCTTCACGTCCGGGCCTATAGAGAATGAATGGGTCTGCACCCGTTCCGCAAAATTGCGGAACGAGTGCGGACCCTTTTGCGGACATGTGAATGGACCCTAATATGTATGTTGGAGACTACTGTCTTGACATGGCTGGGAATGCTGCTCAGCCAATCACTAGCTGCAGCCATGACCTATCTCAGCCAGTGATTGGCTCTTTTACACAATGAGCCATAAGTTTATTCTTTGACTGGCCAAAAAGTTGGGTCGTATGCTGATAATGTCCCTCTTTGGACTTTTTAAAAGTTGGGAAGTATGCATAATGACATCAAAAGCCATACACAGCTATACCTATGAAAACTTTTTATGTGATACTAGCAGAAGGACCCGGCTTTGCACGGGTATATTTAATCTATTTCATTTAATGTTTGTGTGTGTCGTTAAAAGATATTGACAGTATCCACTATAACAGTGACATCTACAGTACCCCGCCCCTTTAACAGCGACCTCCACAGCGGCCTGCCCCCTCAACAGTAACATCCACAGCGCCCTCCCATTTCACAGTGACCTCCACAGTGGCCGCCCCTTTATTAGTGACATCCACAGTACCCCGTCTCATTAACAGTGATTTCCACAATAACCCGCCCCTTAACAGTGACCTCCACAACACCCCGCCCCCTTAACAGTGACCTCTACAGGACCCCGCCCCTTAACACTGACCTCAATAGCGGACTGCCCCATTAACTGTGACCTCCACTGTTCCCTGCCCCCTTAACAGGTACCTCCACAGTGCCCGCACCTTTAACAGTGACCTCCACAGCATCCTGCCCCCTTAACAATCACCTCCACAGCAGCCCGCCCCTTTAACAGTGACTTCTACAGCATCCCGCCCCCTTAACAGTGACCTCCACAGCGGCCGCCCCTTTATTAGTGACCTCCACAGTACCCTGTCCCCTTAACAGTGGCCTCTACAGCAATCTGCCCCTTAACACTGACCTCCATTGCGGACCGTCCCCTTAACTGTGACCAGGGCCGGCGTCATAACCCGGCATCCCCGGGCAAGTGCCGGGGCCCAATGCTCCTGGGGGGGCCCACTGAGCTGCTATGAGCACTTCCATCAATACAGATGGGAGCTCTCACTGCTGTCATTTCACATACGCAGTACCCCTCTGGTGGGCCCTCTGAGCTGCAGAGACTCAGAACACGCCCCCTCTACACAGGACACGCCCCCTCTACACAGGACACTCGCTGCCTGAGGAGACTGGAGAGAGACCGCACGGCTGGAGCTGGAGCAGAGAAGTGTGAACACAGTCTGTGAGTGAGTCTGCACTGTGTGACTGTCTCTTCTCTGTGGGACAGAAGGAAAGGGGGGGACACTGCTGCTTCATTCTATTTAGTTGTGTTACTGTTTTATTAAGCTGATTGCCTCCATGACACCTGCCCCCCCCCCCCCCCATATCCTGTCCTATATCACCCTTATGGAGCCCCTGCTGTCTCCTTTCCTCCCTCATGTATCCAGGGCTCCTGTCCCACCCTCCTATCTCCTATTGCTGCCCTGCACAGACCTCCTGCCACTACTTGTATGAATCCCCCTCAGAGCCCCTTCAACCTACTTGCTGTGTCCACCCCTCCTGTCCATCCAGGGCCCCGGGCCCCTGTCTCACTCCTCTGCCTCTCATTATGGTGGCATCTGAACCGCATTCACCATAAGGACCTTCTAACATCACAGGGTCATGTGACTGTGCCCCTCACCCCGTACTGTGCCCCTTTATACCCTGCATTGTGCCCTCTTACCACACTCTGTGCAGTGCCCATAGTCATTCCCTGTACTATGCCCTCTTATACCCTTTTATCCGGTCACTGTATGGTGGTTTTATCCTTGTATGGCGGTGTTATCACTATATGGCGGTGTTATCACTATATGGCGGTGTTATCACTATATGGCGGTGGTATCCAATAACTGGATGGCCATAACTGTATCCCTTTCTGCCCACACCACTTTTTTTAGACCTGGCATGAGCGGGAAAAGATACAGATTGCGGTGTTAAGGACCTTTGCGCCACATCTGTGTCAAAAATACGCCTAATATAGACGTATTTCTATATAATAAATGACCCCCTAATCGTATGATTATTCGGGGGGTGGGGCTAATATCTTTATATTATATAGATTCTAGTGTATTATACTGTGCCCTGTATTTTCCAGTAGAAAATGATCCTTGGGAAGCACAGTCCTCATCCCTGACCACCAGGACCAGGCAGCGCTCTGTCAGTACATGGCGGCCTCCCCTCTCCTCCATGCTGCTCCGCTGTGTACTGGTGCTTATTCTGACACTAGGGCTGGGTTCACATCACATTTTTGCCATCCATTTAATGCATACTGAAAATGTATGCATTGACAGATGCCTCAGACTGATGCCGTACAGTGGCGTCCGTTCACCATACAGTTCCATGGTAAAAAAACATATACGTTAACGTATGCATTTTTTACTTGACTCTGCAGGATACAAAAACGTGGAGTGCAGCACATGTGTATACATCAAACCGATAGGAAAAACGTAATGTGAACACACATTGGGGGGGAGGGGGGCGTACTAAATTTCGCTGTGGGGCCCAGTCAGTTCTAGCTACATCACTGCACATCTCCTTCTCTCCTCCAGGCCTGGCTCGCTGCTGCAGCGGGCCGGAGGAGAGAAGGAGCGCAGGGAGCTGCGGTTAGTGAATGACAGGACCACCAGCTCCCCTGCAATGATAGGTATGTGAGGGGGCCACTGGGGGGTCATTCATCACACTGTGAGGGTCCCTTACACAGTATAATGACTCCCAGTGCCCCCCATTTAGTATAATGATCACCATTGACCCTCCATTTAGCATAATGACCACCAGATCCCCCATTAAATATAATAACCCCTCGTGCCCCCTCCATACAGTATAACCCCCAGTGTGGGGGCGACTGGGGGTCATTATTCTGAATGGAGGGTCACTGTGGGGTCATTATACTGTGAGGGCCCTTTACATTGTATAATGACCCCCAGTGTCCCCCATTTAGTATAATGATCACCAATGACCCTCCATTCAGTATAATGACCCCCAGAGCCCCCTCCATACAGTATTCCCCCCGTGTGGGGGCTACTGGGGGTCATTCAGGGCCGGCTCCAGGTTCATGTGGGGAGCTGGGAGCTGCGGTTAGTGAATGACAGGACCACCAGCTCCCCTGCAATGATAGGTATGTGAGGGGGCCACTGGGGGGTCATTCATCACACTGTGAGGGTCCCTTACACAGTATAATGACTCCCAGTGCCCCCCATTTAGTATAATGATCCCCATTGACCCTCCATTTAGCATAATGACCACCAGAGCCCCCATTAAATATAATAACCCCTCGTGCCCCCTCCATACAGTATAACCCCCAGTGTGGGGGCGACTGGGGGTCATTATTCTGAATGGAGGGCCACTGTGGGGTCATTATACTGTGAGGGCCCTTTACATAGTATAATGACCCCCAGTGTCCCCCATTTAGTAATAATCACCAATGACCCCCCATTCAGTATAAATACCCCCAGAGCCCCCTCCATACAGTATTCCCCCAGTGTGGGGGCTACTGGGGGTCATTATTCTAAATGGGGGCGACTGGGGGTTATTATTCTGAATGCAGCGCCACAGGTGGTCATTATACAGTGGGGGGGAATTGGGGGTTCATTATACTGTGTGAAGGGCCACTAGTAGTCATTATACTGTATAGGGGCCACTGGGGGTCATTATACCGTGTAGGAGCCACAGGGGGACATGTCAATGTAAAAAAATGCCTCATGGGGGCCCACTGGGATTTATCGCCCAAGGGCCCACATGAACCTGGAGCCGGCCCTGACTGTGACCTCCACAGCAGCCTGCTCCTAGGGTGGCCAGAGGTCTGGTTTTAGGCAGGACAGTCCGGCTTTCAGACTCCCTGTCCTCTGTCCGCCGCAGGGCCTGGACGGACACAGGGATGTCCTTTTGAACAGCTTACTCTGAGACAGCAGCACAGTGCTGTCTGAGGGTGAGCTGCAGGACGAAGGTCACCCTCCCTCCCACCCCTGCAGCTCACAGAAGTTGATTTTTACCTTCATTTTTTTCAATCCCCGTTGGCTGTGGGAGAGGGCGTGGCCTAATAGAGTTGGGGCGTGGTTTAGAGGAACCTGGGGGCGGGGATTTTAAGTCCGTCTTTTGAGGGTGGTCTGAATGGCCACCCTGCCTGCCTCTGAACTGTGACCTCCACAGCACTCCGCTCCCTTAACAGTGTCATCCACAGTGCCCTGCCCCTTTAAAGCTGACCTACAGCAGTTAAGAAAAATGGCTGAGTTGTTATGGAAACCTGGTGTAAAACTGTGTGCATGTGGAGACTAAGGGCCTGCGAGCTTCTATTGGCTGATAAGGGTCATGTGACCAGGCTTCCATTCGCTAATGCATTTTTTTTGGGAAAATCTCAGGAACGGTACTTGCTAAAAAGCTGATACCCGGTCTAAAACCTTACCGGACACCTGATGTCCCTGTGTGCCAAATTTCATGATTGTAAATGCGAGGATTCCTTTAGCGGACATACATAAATACACACACACATACACTCAGCTTTATATATTAGATATCGATTCTATAGCGCAGGACATAATCACCGACATTGGAAGGGGGGTGGGGGGAGGGTTTCAGACCCATCAGCTTCACAGCTATGTAACAGTCATTTAATATAAAGAAATGTACTGACTGTTTCCTGCCTCTCACTGTGGCCTACTTTACAGTAACCTAAAGAATCTTTACATTTATCAAGCAAACAGAAACTGTTCAGATCAGACGTCTGTGCACCTGCAGAACAACAGGAAACTGCCTTTCTTGTGTTGTGTGAATTGTTCTTTGCTGATGAAAGCTTCATGGCTGCACACCGGCTCCTAACCACAAGTGTGAGGGAGCCCAATGTAACAATAGTAGACATGCACTGAGTACTGGAATGAAATGAGTACTGTTCTGTAGTCATGTCTGGTCCCTGCAGGCTGAGCAATTCACTCGCCGAGTATATTGTGGCTTCCTGGGACAATAATGCTTCATTTGAATTGAAAGCTGACTAAAGACTAAAATATGAATGAACTAATTCCTGCATGTTCAGTGTCTGCACAGAGCTTGTTCTGGTGATTTGCATTCTGAGCAGTGTCTGACTGGGGTTCCTTATGCCCACCAATAGAAATCATTCTGGATGCCCAACTCCTATCATCAATAAAGTCCAACAGGCTGTTAATCAAAGAAATAGACTAGTGACAAGTGACTGGCTTTTTTTTTTTTTTTTTTTTACTGGATCTCTGGTGCCCACTATGGTATTGGAGCCTGGGCCCACCGGAGGCTCTTCTGATACTCTGGTGCCGGTGGGCCAGTCCAACCTTGATTCTGGAAAGTGATGTCTTTACAACAGACACTGAAGTAAAGACCGGCACTCGCTTCTGTTTGCAATTATGGCGTTCTTTATTGTCACACTGCATAATATGTGACGCGTTTCGGCTAATGAAAGCCTTCCTCAGCGGAAACGCATCACATATTATACAATGTGACGATAAAGAACGCCATAATTGCAAACAGAAGTGAGGGCCGGGCTTTACTTCACATATATACGGAGTGCCTCTCGAGCACCGCTATTCACCACCACCGGAGTGCCGACTTATGAATACAACATTTACAACAGACACTGTTATCTGATGTAGAAAACAATGGCTGCCGGCCATCCAACAACCCTCCTCTGCATTATTGGAGAAGATAATCTGTTAAAGGGGTCGTGCAAGCAGTTTATATTGATGACCTATCCTCAGCATAGGTCATCAATATCCAATAGACGGGGGTCCAACACCCAGCACCCCCTCCAACCAGTTGTTTGAAGAGGTGGCGGCACTCCATGTGAGAGCTGCTTCCTCTTCATTACACTACGGGTTGTCTCCCCTGTAGCGGTGGCGCAGTGTAATTACAAGTACTTGCTCCATTCACTTGAATGGAATGAGTACTTGTAATTACAACGCACTGTCGAGCCTTCAGAGATGACGGGAAGTGTAATAAAGAGAAAGTAACGCTTGCATGGAGCGCCGCCTTCTCTTCAAACGGCTGATCAGATATTGATGACCTATTCTGAGGATAGGTCATCAATATAAACTGCCTGCATAACCCCTTTAAGTGCTTTCTGTTAACAGCTTGCTGATGGTTTCCAATAATAACCAGCACCAGCAGAACAGTGAGTGCAGCTCTGGAGTGTGATACAGGATGTAACTCAGGATCCCTGTAGGATAAGTAATGTAATATATGTAGACCGTGCCATTGCCAGCAGAATATTGAGTGCAGCTCTGGAGTATAATACAGGCTGTGAATTAGGATCTGTAAAAGATAAGTATTGTAAAGGATGTTCATGGTGACTCGATCAGCAGAATAGTGAGTGCAAGTCTGGAATATGATAAGGCTGTGTCTCAGAATCAGTACAGGAAAGATAATGTAATGTATGTACATAGTGACTCCACCAGTGGAATAGTGAGTGCAGCTCTGGAGCAGGTGATACAGGTGCAGAATGGCAGAAGAGACGATTGACCACAATGAATGTCCACACATGTGGCCCCTTAGTGTGTCTTGTAGTGTGGCCCCTGGACCCTTACCCTTTAATTACAGTTTTTCTTTTATTCTATATTTTCAGAATTCCAGTTTCCAGGATTCTTACATCTCATATGGATTTCCAGTTCATGAGAATGAGCATAAGTGGAGTCATCCCTTGTGGAAGAACCCAATGAACCAGGAGGTTCCATGTGGTGCAGACATAGCAGGTATATTGTACGTATGTGCAGTGGACGGTTCACTGTAGACTGAGAGCCGTTGGAGTTTAGTCGTCTTCTTACAGCAGCTGCAGTTCTGGTGTTTTGTTTCACAGCTGGCATTGTTCACTGTGCCACAGATGGATACTTACGGAGAGACAATGCAGCTCAGCTCATGGTGACAATCATATTTAGTGTTGAGCGAATCGAAGTATCCGAAACTAGTTTTCAATCCGAATTTTAGGAAACTAATCGATTTTCCCTGAAATGGCAGTAAAAATAACCAGACTAAACATACTCACGAAGAGCCCGCTGCAGCCATCTTGATTGAAGATATCGCTCGAAATCTCATGCGCGGTGGCGTATGACGTCACCACACTAGCCAGTGTGATGACATCATCACATCACCGTGTGAGATTTCGCATGGTGTCTTCAATCAAGATAGCGGGGTGGGCTCTTTGTGATCAAATGGATAAAGTGAACATTTATTTTAAACTGATTAACCCTAGACGTCCTAATTTTTTATCTTAGATGCCGTGATCTTAAAACGCGGCATCTAAGGGGTTTAATGACGGGGGGTGGCGCAATCGCCATTCCCCGTCATTGGGCTCGTTACATACAAAGAAATGACCTTCGTGACGAAGTAAGTTGTCACGAAGCGAATTTCTTTGTGAAATTCGGCAAAGCAGCCGAATCAAATTTTCACACAACTTCGCTCATCTCTAATCATATTCATGAAAATGAAGGGGGAGTTATCACAGCCTCGATCCCTGCGAATAGTCCCTGGATATTAATAAATCATGTAGAGGGTATAATATCTCTTCTTAAATGTTCCATCTATAAATGCCTGACAACAATGGGCGTAACTACCAGGTGCTATGGGGCCCCAATAACAAAAGGGGCCCATCTCCACTAAGACACGTGCAGTTAATGATGTATATATACAATGGAAGAGTGCATTAGTTTTTGCATTATTTCTGTGCTGTAACATCACCATCACCCTACGTTTTATCATACTATTGTGACATCACTGTGAGCCTTATTGCTGTACTGTGACATCATTGTGCACATTATTCCTATGCTGTAACTTCACTGTGCACGTTATCCCACCATAGTGATATCACTGTGTGCATTATCCCTGAGCATTAGGAAAACCAATGGGTCCTTGTTATGCCTCTGGTGACAACCCTAAAAATAATGATTGTCAGATTCTTATATTTGATATAATTTCAATAATTGTAAATGTTATTAAATATTATTAAATATGTTATATGGATGGTTCTATAAAGACAAAAACAAAAGTCAATCAGCACATTCTAAGGGCTTATTCACACGACTGTATGAATGGGTCCGCATCCATTCCACAATTTTGCGGAACGGGTGCGGACCCATTCATTTCAATGGGGCCGCAAAAGATGTGGACAGCACACAATGTGCTGTCCGCATCCGTAGTTCCATTCCGCGGCCCAACAAAAAATATAAGAATAGGCATTTTTCGCGGACAAGAATAGGCATTTTATATATAGCACCGGCCCTGCAATTTTTGGACCGCAAAACATGGCACAGTCACGTGAATGTACCCTTAGACAAAGGTGTGCATCGCCATGGCTGAAAATACAAAATCACACACAATACAACAGCAATCTGCTACACAAAATACATGACAACAAAATATATAAACTAATGCTATACTCATTATATAAATGAATGTGAGGTTCTTATTTGTGTCCATCCACGACAGCAAGGTGACGTCTCTTGGATGGGAACCTATGCTAAATGCTACCTTTTTTGGTGCAATTCAGGGCAAGCAGATTCCACACGCCATACCTTTCCTGCTGCCCAAGGACAGACTGGGAACTTAAAGAGTCCCTGGCAAAAAAAAACTAAAAGTGGTCCCATTGTTGTAGGAGGGTCTGAATTGACAGAAGGTGGGTCAACACAAGCAAATAGGGTCAGCATAAGTAGACAAGCGGGGTCAGAAATCCCATATTGCAGCACAAAATACTGTGCTAGGGTACTTTCACACAAGCATTATTCTTTTCCGGTATTGAGTTCCGTCCTAGGGGCTCAATACCGGAAAAAAACGCTTTATCCTTTATCCTAATGCATTCTGAATGGAAAGCCGGATCCGGTACCTAGTGTTCTGGCAAAACTGATCCGGCTTCCTGGTCTGCGCATGCGGAGACCTTTAAAAATGCGAAAAAAGTAAATACCGGATCCGTTTTTCCAGATGACACCGGAGAGACGGATCAGGAAATTTAATGCATTTGTCAGACGGATCCGTATCCTGATCTGTCTACAAATTATATCCGTTTGCATACGGATTTCCGGATCCGGTAGGCAGTGATCTGATCTTCATCTAAGTCACAACAATAGACAATCACAGTCTGCTTAAACTAATAACACACAAATTATTAAATGTTACCATGTTTTTATTGAACACACCATGTAAACATTCACAGTGCAGGTGGAAAAGGTATGTGAACCCTTGGATTTAATAACTGGTTTAACCTCCTTTGGCAGCAATAACTTCAACCAAACGTTTCCTGTAGTTGCAGATCAGACGTGCACAACGGTCAGGAGCAATTCTTGACCATTCCTCTTTACAGAACTGTTTCAGTTCAGCAATATTCTTGGGATGTCTGGTGTGAATCGCTTTCTTGAGGTCATGCCACAGCATCTCAATCGGGTTGAGGTCAGGACTCTGACTGGGCCACTCCAGAAGGCGTATTTTCTTCTGTTTAAGCCATTCTGTTCTTGATTTACTTCTATGCTTTGGGTCGTTGTCCTGTTGCAACACCCATCTTCTGTTGAGCTTCAGCTGGTGGACAGATGGCCTTAAGTTTTCCTGCAAAATGTCTTGATAAAATAAATTTTTCCTTCGATGATAGCAATCCATCCAGGCCCTGATGCAGCAAAGCAGCCCCAAACCATGATGCCCCCACCACCATACTTCACAGTTGGGATGAGGTTTTGATGTTGGTGTGCTGTGCCTCTTTTTCTCCACACATAGTGTTGTGTGTTTCTTCCAAACAACTCAACTTTGGTTTCATCTGTCCACAAAATATTTTGCCAGTACTGCTGTGGAACATCCAGGTGCTCTTGTGCAAACTGTAAACGTGCAGCAATGTTTTTTTTTTTACAGAAGTGACTTCCTCTGTGGTATCCTCCCATGAAATCCATTCTTGTTTAGTGTTTTACGTATCGTAGATTAGCTAACAGGGATGTTAGCATATGCCAGAGACTTTTGTAAGTCTTTAGCTGACACTCTAGGATTCTTCTTCACCTCATTGAGCAGTCTGCGCTGTGCTCTTGCAGTCATCTTTACAGGACGGCCACTCCTAGGTGCTGAGCAGTGCTGAACTTTCTCCATTTATAGACAATTTGTCTTACCGTGGACTGATGAACAGCAAGGCTTTTGGAGATACTTTTATAACCTTTTCTAGCTTTATGCAAGGCAACAATTCTTAATCGTAGGTCTTCTGAGAGCTCTTTTGTGCGAGGCATCATTCACATCAGGCAATGCTTCTTGTGAAAAGCAAACCCAGAACTGGTGTGTGTTTTTTATAGGGCAGGGCAGCTGTAACCAACACCTCAAATCTCATCTCATTGATTGGACTCCAGTTGGCTGACACCTCACTCCAATTAGCTTTTGGAGATGTCATTAGTCTAGGGGTTCACATACTTTTTCCACCTGCACTGTGAATGTTTACATGGTGTGTTCAATAAAAACATGGTAACATTTAATTTTTTGTGTGTTATTAGTTTAAGCAGACTGTGATTGTCTATTGTTGCGACTTAGATGAAGATCAGATCACATTTTATGACCAATTTGTGCAGAAATCCATATCATTCCAAAGGGTTCACATACTTTTTCTTGCAACTGTATATGTAAGGATGGGAAACGCCATAATATTGTTCATTAAGAGCTCCAGGTAGATAACAACATCCATCTCACAACCTAAGGTGCATGACACATGTGGGGGCATCATATATGTTGGGGTTCTCTTCATGTGCGTGCAAGTATATGGGAATTACTGCTTTCAGCATGCAGGTAATATGTATGGTTATTTTTAGCAAAATCTAAAATCTCTTGACCATGTGATCTGGATCCTATTACCACACCTTTCCTGCTGGTGACTGAAATTGGTGAGATTATCTAGAAACATATTTTATAACTGCAATAAAAGTGTAGGACTGAGTTATATATGACTGATATCCTTTATATGACTGCTATAAAATCATCAGATTGTAAAAACACAGGATATTCTTTTTTTCTAAGAAAAATTACATGTCACTAAATTACGCAATTCAAATAAGAGATACATTTCTGTAGTATGTGAATGCTACCTATGATTAAACAAAGATGTAGCCTTTATTGGTGTAAGGTACATTATACAGTACTTAGGAGAGCATACAAATGAACAGATGTATTATCACGATAACAAGAGTGCCGATACCAAGTTCACACAGCACGTTTGTAGAAGCATCAGGGAGAAGGGTCTAGGGCAGGAATGTCCAAGCTATGGCCCTCCAACTGTTGCAGAACTACAAGTTCCATCATGCCTGGACAGTCTACAGCTATTAGGGCATGATGGGAGTTGTAGTTTTGCAACAGCTGGAGGGCCGCAGGTTGGGCATCCCTGGTCTAGGGTGTACTCTGAATTTTGGACCACATTAGCCCTTAGCTGCTATTAAGATGTATTGATAGCTCCTAAGATTTATCATAAACCCAGTTATGAAGCGAGTTTTTGGGGAAGACGCTTGTAGATCCCTAGGACATTACTGAAAAATGGTGCACTACAATGGTAAATGCAGTTGACAATATATGGCTAAACCCTCTCGCTGATATTAAAATGAGACTTTCGCCAATATATTCTTTTATCAAGAACAAACTGGAGACTGCGCACCCCGTCAAGGTATCTCAAAATGGCACGGGACCTAACGCTAACCTACCTATGCCGTATGGACAATTTATGATATGTTCTTGATATAAGAATATATGTTCTTGATATAAGAATATATGTTCTTGATATAAGAATATATTGGCGAAAGTATCATTTTAATATCAGTGAGAGGGTTTAGCCATATATTGTCAATTGCATTTACCATTGTAGTGTTGCATTTTATTCTGTGATATTGTTTAGATCCCTAGGACAACCAGTCTCCTACTCTAGGTATATACAACACATTCCAGTTGGCTTAATCATGGGCTGGAGGAGCCTCTGTTGATGAATGGCTGGCCTTGTACATAATCTATCCCTTTGGTTTAGCAGGCTTCAGACCAGCATCATTTGCCGATTGGCTGCATATCCTCCTCCTTGATGGTCCCAACTATGGGTGGGAAATGTAGGGAGGAATGGTTAAGGTGGATATGCTATTCAGCTGGGACAGGGGAAGTAATTTTAGTAACCTGGATTGCTCTTTTCAGAGCGTAGAGTAGGGCAACACAAGTAGATAGGGCCACCTTAATTAGGCAGGGACAACAGACATAGGCAGGGCCAGCAATACCGTAGTGTAGCACAAAATACTGCCCCAGCAGAACCAAATACCACAGTGCAGCACAAAATGCTCGCATTAACCCTCGCCGCAGTATTCATCTTTATCACCATCATAAGGATGGTGATACAGCTGAATTCAGGAAGGCACCTGGCCCCCTGGGCATCAGCCCACGTGGAAACTTTTCTGTAGTGTCTATGGCTAGTCCTCCTCTTTTAGGCTGGAAGAGTTGAATGCAGAAATTAGGACTTCGGGAGGAAATGTCCAGTACATCCAGTCATTTACTGTAGCTTTATAGAATTTCTAGGTAGGATTATCTTTCCTTCAGAGAATATACTGTAGACCCAAAATAGCTCCCCTCCCCCACCCTACTGCAAGTAAGGCTTGTTTCCAAGGGCAGACTGGAAACTTAAAGTGGCCCTGGAAAAAAAAAACTTAAAAGTGGCCCCATGTTGTAGGGGGATGGGGTGGACACAAAAAGGTGGGGTCAGCATGGAACAAAATACCATCCCATCAGAACCATATACCACAGTGCAGCACAATATATTTCTCCAAAAGCTGTGCCTCTGTGGTGGCCATCAATAGCTTAGAGAAAAAAAGACAATGCAACAGCACTCTGCAAACCAGATAAAGTACAATAATGCCATAGTCACAAAAAGTATTGTAGTGCTAATGCATTAGCACTATAATATTTTTTGTGACTATGGCATTATTGTACTTTATCTAGTTTGCAGAGGGCTGTTGCATTGTCTTTTTTTCTCTATGTTTTCAGCCATGGTAGAGTGCACCTGCGCATTGGGATGTGCTGACTAACCCCCTTTTTTTGCGGCCATCAATAGCTGCCATTTTCTGTCTTCCACTTACCTCTGATTAAGATATGGAGAAAGGGCTTAGGAGGTGAGATGTGGGCCACAGCAGCTGAATTCAGAAGGGCATGTGTGGTAACTGGCTAGGTACATGAGTACCTGATTCTTACAGCGTTAATTACTGTTGAGAGCTCATTATGTACCCAGCCAGTAGCAGAGAGGAGGACTTGGGCGGCCCCCTGGGCATTGGCCTACCAGAGAATTTCCCTGTAAGGTTTATGGCCAATCTGCCACTGCTTTCTTCACACTTTCGTGAAACTGATCCGGCAGGATGTTCCGCTCGGGAAAAGCAGGGGCGGACTGGGAACTCAAAGCGGCCCTTTAAAAAGTTACTCAAAGTTGTAGGTGATTGCAAATTGACAGAAGGCGGGGCAACACAAGTAGGCAGGGCCAAAAACAAGCCACAAGTAGGCAGAGATAACAAAAGTAGACAGGGCCAGCAACACAGAAGTGAAACACAAAATACCGCCGCAGAAAAACCAAAGATGACAGTGCAGCATAAAGTATTGCCCTATCACCATTCCGAGGATGGTGATACAGTTGAATCCAGGAGGGCACCTGCGGTTACTGGCCAGGTGCATAAGTACCTGATGCTCCTACATTAATTAATGCTGAGAGCATCAGATTGTTATGTACCCGGCCAGAGGCATACCACCCAACTTTTTAAACAAACAAAGAGGGAGACATTGTGCAGCGCAAAGTGCGCCACGGCAAATTTTTTAAGCACTAGGCAACGCCTCTAACTCCGCCCAAAACATAACTATGCACCTAATCCCAACCAGTCCCCTTAATGCCCCCACAAAGTAGTTATTCCCCCTTCATGCCACCACACAGTATTTATGCCCAAATTGTGCTCCCTTACGGAATTATGCCCAGCTGCGCCCCCAGTAATATGCCCAGTTATGTGCCCCCTCATGGAATTATGCCCGCTGTGCCCCCAGTAATATGTCAGTTATGTGCCCCCAGTAATATGCTAAGCTGTGCCCCCAATAATATGCCCTGTTATGTGCCGGCAGTAATATGCCCTGTTATGTGCCCCCAGTAATATGCCCTGTGATGTGCCTGCAGTAAAATGCCCAGTTGTGCCCCCAATAATATGCCCTGTTATGTGCCCGCAGTAATATGCCCTATGTGCCCCAAGTAATATGCCCTGTTATGTGCCCTTCACAGAAAGTTAAAAAAATAAACACCACATACTCACCTTCTTCAGGAGCAGCAGCAGGACATCGGCTGCTCTAGTCTGTGAAGGAGGCAGAGCCGAGGCTGACTGCCGGCCGGCCCCGTTCCCCTCACAGACCAGAGGTGTGGAGAGCCGGCAGGGGAAAGGAATAATGAATCAGGGAGCCGATGCCGGCTCTCTGCATCATCATTACAGGCAACTGTCTCTGCTTTCTATGGAAGAGAGCGGGACATACCTCCCCCGGACTGGGACAGCAGGAAAGCCACTGCAATCCGGAACTGTCCCACCAGATCCGGGACGGTTGGGAGGAATGCAGAGGTCATGAGGAGGGTTTAGGCATTGGCCCACTGGGAAATTTCTCTGTAGGATATATGGCCAGGCCGCCCCTGCTGGTGCCAGCAGGCATCCAATGAATATAGGAGAGCAGGTTCCAGTGTTAGTCCCCATGCACACGACCATATCCATTTTGAGGTCCACAAATCATGGATCCGCAAAATAAGGATGCGGTCTGTGTGCTGTCCACATTTTATTTGCAGACCCATTATTTTCAATACACTCTAGATACACTCTATATACAGGTCTGAAGATAATAATGCTGTGTGCACTGAATATTATCACCCCCTGTAGACACTACAATCAGGAATCGGGGGGTGGGGGTCTCCATGTTTTCATATCCATCCTTACTTTGGTACAGTGGATGGAGCTCCATGCGGTAACATGCTGGGAGTTATTGTCTGTGTAGTGAGTTGTCATGCTCACCATAACTTGTGGTCAGTGAGTCAGTCCTCCCGCTGTCAAAGCAGATTTCATTTTTACTCATATTTCTACTTCACAGCGCATGACGGTTGCTGAACCTCTCACTGTCTGAGCAGCGTTTCTACAGCTTGTCTTTGTGACAACACCTAGCAGTAACTTCAGGCCCGACAACTGCATAAAACTCAACTGCACCAGTAGCTTCACAGTCAGCAGATCAGCAGATCCAACATCAGCCTCAAACCGATACCCAACTATAAACCGTTTACCGCAACCACTGCTGCATATGTGATATCACTGTAAGGCCTCACCCATACCGTTATGTCCATATTTTGGTTCGCAAACAACTGATACATCAAATATGGTTAACTTCCATGTGCATTCCGCATTTTTCTCACTCCTGTCAATAGAAAGAGCTATTCTCATCTGCAAAACGAACCAGAATAGGGCATGTTTGGGGAATGGAAAAACTGATCCATAAAAAACACACATGTACGTGGCCCCAAGGACATAGAAACATAGAATGTGTCGGCAGATAAGAACCATTTGGCCCATCTAGTCTGCCCAATATACTGAATACTATGGATAGCCCCTGGCCCTATCTTATATGAAGGATGGCCTTATGCCTATCCCATGCATGCTTAAACTCCTTCACTGTATTTGCAGCTACCACTTCTGCAGGAAGGCTATTCCATGCATCCACTACTCTCTCAGTAAAGTAATACTTCCTGATATTACTTTTAAACCTCCTCTTGTAGCAGTTTTTCTTCTTTTAAATATTCTCTCCTCTTTTACCGTGTTGATTCCCTTTATGTATTTAAAAGTTTCTATCATATCCCCTCTGTCTCGTCTTTCTTACAAGCTATACATATTAAGGTCCTTTAATCTCTCCTGGTAAGTTTTATCCTGCAATCCATGTACTAGTTTAGTAGCTCTTCTCTGAACTCTCTCCAAAGTATCAATATCCTTCTGGAGATATGGTCTCCAGTACTGCGCACAATACTCCAAATGAGGTCTCACTAGTGCTCTGTAGAGCGGCATGAGCACCTCCCTCTTTCTACTGGTAATGCCTCTCCTTATACACACAAGCATTCTGCTAGCATTTCCTGCTGCTCTATGACATTGTCTGCCTACCTTTAAGTCTTCTGAAATAATGACCCCTAAATCCCTTTCCTCAGATACTGAGGTTAGGACTGTATCACTGATTTTATATTCCGCTCTTGGGTTTTTATGCGCCAGGTGCATTATCTTGCACTTATCAACATTGAATTTTAGTTGCCAGATTTTTGACCATTCCTCTAGTTTTCCTAAATCCTTTTCCATTTGGTGTATCCCTCCAGGAACATCAACCCTGTTACAAATCTTTGTGTCATCACCAAAAAGACACACCTTACCATCGAGGCCTTCTGCAATTTTGCTGATAAAGATATTAAACAATATGGGTCCCAGAACAGATCCCTGAGGTACCCCACTGGTAACAAGACCTTGGTCTGAATATACTCCATTGACTACAACCCTCTGTTGTCTGTCCCTCAGCCACTGCCTAATCCATTCAACAATATGGGAGTCCAAGCCCAAAGACTGCAATTTATTGATAAGCCTTCTGTGTGGGACAGTATCAAAAGCCTTACTAAAGTCTAGATAAGCGATGTCTACTGCACCTCCGCCATCTATTATTTTAGTCACCCAATCAAAAAAATCAATAAGATTAGTTTGACATGATCTCCCTGAAGTAAACCCATGCTGTTTTTCATCTTTCAATCCATGGGATTTTAGATGTTCCACAATCCTCTCCTTAAGTATGGTTTCCATTAATTTCCCCACTATTGATGTCAGGCTTACTAACCTATAGTTGCCCGATTCCTCCCTACTACCTTTCTTTCGAATGGGCACAACATTTGCTAATATCCAATCTTCTGGGACGACTCCTGTTGCCAGTGATTGGTTAAATAAATCTGTTAATGGTTTTGCTAGTTCACCACTGAGCCCTGTGATTATTTTAGTCACCCATCGCGGTGAGCGCGATGACGTCAGTGCAGGTACTTTTGCAGGTCCTGCAAGAAGAAGAAAGAAGACTGTAGCAACGGCTACAGTCGCTGCACACCCTCGTACATACCCCACGTTCTTCATGTAATGGGCGTCTTCTGATCAGCAGCGGGATCCCACCCCCTGGGCCTAACACGCAAATACTATTTAGTCACACACTGACACACAGGACATGGGAGCTAGTCATGCTCATTCATACGCTCCACACTCACTCACAGTCATTCATTGAGGCTCCTGCCAAATACCCGGAATTTTTTCTTTTCCTTTTATCCTATTTATAACTCGGACAATTCCTTCTCTGAGTTTTCCAGATCTCCCTGCTCTTCCTTTAGCAGTGGGAAATATGGAGATGATTTTACAAGCAGCATCTTGCTGCAGTTGCTGGAGGGTCTGAGCTTTCTAAGAGCTTCCTTAGTGTTTGAGGTGCAGTAAAAGCCACTTTAGGGGCTGCATTGGAAAAGAACAGCTGCAGTTTTTACAGGTGAAACATGTTAAATGTGGGTTTCGTCTGTTTTCCAGCATGCTTTGCCAGTCACAACCTGCAGCTCTCCAGTGTCCAATGGTTATGATGCTACTACTGCCAGCATGCCATGACAGCTGCAAGCCGCATCTCTCCAATGCCTGTGATACTACTAATGCCAGCATGCCCTGATAGCTGCAACTTGTGTCTCTCCAACAAGTGTGCAGCTATAACTTCCAGCATGCCCTGATTTCTTTTTTTTTGCCAATATTTTATATGGATGATTCTTTAAGGACAAAAACAAAAGTTAATCAGCAGATCCTAAGACGAAGGTGCACGTCGCCATGGCTGAAAATACTAAATCAAATACAATGCAACAGCAATCTGCTTACACAAAATACATGACCACAAAATATAAACTAATGCTATAATAACTGTATAAATTAGGATGAGGTTTTTAGCAAATACATTTTGATCAAAATTATTTGTGCCCATCCACCACAGCAAGGTGGCGTTTCTTGGATGGGAATCTATGCTAATTGCTACCTTTCTGGTGTCAACCGGCCTCCAATGAATTCAGGGCAAGCAGATTCCACCCGTAGAATATACTGGACCCACTCTGTATGCTACCCTTCCTGGTACCAGAGATCAGGTTCCAGTATTAGGCTCCATGCACACAACCGTATACATTTTGAGGTATGCAAATCATGAATCTGCAAAATAAGGATGTGTGCTGTCTGCATTTTATTTGGAGACCCGTTATTTTAAATGGAGCCGTGCTCCACAGTTTGTGGACATAGTCTATCTTTTTGTGGAATGGACATACGGATGCGGACTGCAGACCCATTAAAGTCAATGTGCAGCGTCCCACTAGCTTTCACTAACTGTCATCTTCTGTAATTTCATGCTGCATTGTACTACTGTGTGAAATCCCTTTTTTCCAGGCTGTCAGGTGCACTACATACATCCACCACTAGATGGGGATAGCACCACAGTATATATAGGACAGTTTAGGCCTAGCTAGGGGAGTTGGGAAGATGTAGTGGTTGAGTGCAGGAGTGTGGAGGTGGTAGGAGAGGTCTACTCTCCTCCCAAGCTCTTTCTCCACGGCCCAGAGGAGCCATAGTTGTATCTCAGAACTAAGCCAGGAAGGCAGGGTCAGAAGAAAAGTCTCCATTCTACCATTCACTCTTCTGGAGTAGCAAGTGAATCTTGGTCAAGTTTATTGTTGGACAAAGACAAAGGAAGGACAAAGCTATTGTTCTGGGCTCTAGGCGCCTTTGTATCTAGGTAAAGGACTTATTAGCTTCTGGCAGCCTCACCATTATTCTAAGGACAGATACGATTTCTGTTGCATCACTTGTGTGTAGAAGACGAGGATTTGAACTACCTCAACTGAGACTAAAGCAAGGCAAAGAGCTGAAGATCAGTGAGTACATAACTAACTAACCTAGCCTGACACGTTACTACCAACACAGCCTGTTACTAGGATTCATCACATCCAACTTGTATCAGAGACTGTTTAATAACTGGATGTAAACTGTTATCAAGAACCTGGTTATAGTAAAGTTCCCAGTTGGATTTAAACCTTACTCATTCTTCTAACTCCATACCACTACCACTCTCAACATTTTGCACCATCAAGGTGCGGGCGTCACGACAAAACCTAAACCAGGGGCCCAGCCGCACAAGCACTCAGCACCCATTCACCATCAAGGACACCTCGATTACCACCTGGCCGGTGTCCCCTGTAAGCGAGTGTGCCCCGGAGAATCCAGTGGTGTTCTCCCCTTCACTGCACTGCTGGCCCCGGGAGGCGTCTGCTAAACCGTGAGCAACCGATGAACTGTATGTACATTCCGGCCCACCGTGAACCTCACGTGTTCTACCCCTGCGGACTGGCACGTTGCAAATCGGTCCCCCAAAAACGTGAATGCAACACAGGCCAGATCTGTATTTTTCAGATCTGTGATTTCCAGACTGCAAAGCGAATACGTTCATGTGCATGGGGCCCCCTACTACACTTATTAAAATCATCCCGGGAAAGATGTTTTAGTAAGGAGTGCATGACTAAACTGGAGATAATCACACCTCCAAGTGCATACTATAAAGACAAAAGTTAGTCAGCACATCCTCAGACACAGGTGCGGGTCACCGTGGCCAGAAATGCTAAATCAAATACAATGCAACAGCAATCTGCTTGCCCTGAATTCATTGGAGGCCGATGGCACCAGAAAAGGTAGCATTTAGCATAGGTTCCTATCCAAGAGAAGTCACCGTGGTGGATGGACACTAATAAGTTAGATCAAAATGTATTTGCTAAGAACCTCACATCCATTTATATAGGGAGTATATCATTAGTTTATATATTTTGTGATCATGTGTTTTGTGTAAGCAGATTGCTGTTGAATTGTATTAGATTTTATATGGACTGTTCTTTGTTACATCTCTTTTCATAGCTGACAGCACAGATTCTAGAGGAGATGCACTCAGCTTTCCCAAATGATCGGAGTTACCCCCTCAAGAATTTGTGTGACCTCTCCTAGTCTGGTTATACAGTGATCCAGAAGTGAAAGATGTCCAGCTACCTTACTGGGTTAGATGCTAGGACAGTTCAGTGACTACCCCTGCAGGAGGTATAATGTCAGGCATATTGGTTATTACTTTGCTTTCCCAGGGACCAATATACCCATGGCAGGGTGCAAGTCAAGAAGTTAGATGCAGCGGTCTATAGACGGATGGTGGAGTCAATAACCAGGCCTGTTAATTGTAATAAATAGTCTTTCTTTACTGAACTGATGATGGGAGTAATAGTACATATAGCAACAAAAGACACAGTTCCAAAGTATAGAACGGTATAGTCTCCTCCCAATAGCTGTGAATGGGCAGCAACAAAGATAGGGTACTTTCACACTAGCGTTTTTCTTTTCCGGTATTGAGTTCCGTCCTAGGGGCTCAATACCGGAAAAAAATGATCAGTTTTATCCTAATGCATTCTGAATGGAGAGCAATCCGTTCAGGATGCATCAGGATGTCTTCAGTTCAGTCACTGTACGGTTTTTGGATGGAGAAAATACCGCAGCATGCTGCAGTATTTTCTCCATCCAAAATTCCGGAATACTTGCCGGAATGCCGGATCCGGTATTATTTTACATTGAAATGCATTAATGCCGGCCCTAAGTGTTCCTGAAAAACTGAACCGGTTTTGCGGTCTGCGCGGATCCGTTTTTCCGGATATTGCAATACATTTGTGAGATGGATCCGCATCATTCCTTCATGGATACTCTGACGATAAAGTTGCTTCTTTGGCAGCTGTAGTCGCAGAGATAAAAGTTCTCTGTACTTTGGCCTAGTCTACGGGAGCTAGCACATGTCAGTAAAGTCTGTAGCCTCTAATTAGCCAGGGGTGGGCCCAGTCCATCACCCTGGCAACCTAACCAGGTCTGCCAGTATTAACCATATATTGCTTATACATTGCTTCTAGGTATACATAACTCATAAAGAAAAAAGTACTTTTTACTTATTTTACACATTTATATAGCGCTGCTATATTCCTCAGCGCTTTACAGACATTAGCATCCAGCTGTCCCCAATGGGGCTCACAATCTAAGGTCCCTATCAGTATGTCTTTGGTGTGTGGGAGGAAACCGGAGAACCCGGAGGAAACCCATGCAAACACGGGGAGAACATACAAACTAATCCTTTTGGTAGTAAGTAACCCTTTGCAGTGGTCCTGTGGGGCACTGGATATAGATATGCCTGTCTGTAACCACAAAATTATGTTTATTCTTATTTACCCATAAGCTACAGTATTTATTGCACTTTTACAGTTTTCAGTCGTCATCCAGGTGACCTGTATTATGGAGGAGTATTGAGATAGTCTATTCTATCATTTTTGCACTTGATATTTTCAAATCAAGGATTCATTCAGGCAATGAGAATGAAGAGATACCCCATAAACCTTTATATGCTTCTATATAACAGCAGCTTGAGCTGCAGCTTCTTTAGAAAGAGTCCTGGAGGCTTGTGGTTAACCCCTGGTGGAGCATCTTCAGGAATAGCTTCGGGGGAGCCAGGGACGATCTGAGAGCCTCAGCTCCATAGGAGTTAACATGACAGAGCAGACAATTCCTTATAGATTCTCATGCAGCTGCACATGACTTCACAAGACACACATCTCCATCTCTGAGAGTCTCCATTCTTCTCCCTCTTTCTAGTGTAATGTGCAGCGCCCAGCCCCCTCAGCTCTGCCTGTTGCAGTATAAGCAGTGGCTCCCGGCCCTGATATGAATGGGGCCGTTCTGTGTGTTCATTAAGACTGGTTATGAATCAATTTAGCTCTGGGGAGGCAAAGGCCTGGGGCGACTCAAAGTGGGTCATCTCTGGCTTCATACACACAGGCTTTGTGTCCCATTCATGACTTCACAGCATCGTCTTTTACTATGATAAAATACCAAGAAAACAGGATGAGTAGTTCAGGGTCCTGACGAGCAGGGTGAGATGTTACAGAAGTGAAACTGGGGCAAGTCACAAAACTCCATGTAATGGCCGAGGCAACATTAGAGAATTACCACCAGGCTATTAGTGGAACTAGACCATAAGGCCTCATGCACGCCGCAATTTGCAGTCCCCAGAGCACAGGCAACATCTGTGCGGCTGCCGCGACAGATCCAGACCCATTCCACTTGAATGGGTCTGTGATCCGTTATGCGGTGAGCACACGGCTGGTGCCCGTATATTGCGGAACCTTCTGTTTGCAGGCCCCAGACCAGGCAGCCGTGTGCATGAGGCCTAAGGGTAGATCTACACAGAGGCTTTTTGCAGCCCAAGCCGCAGCAAAAGTTCGAAACCATCCACTGAGTTGCAAGAAATCTTGTGGACCGCAGCTGTCACTCAACAGCTAAGACCTCGTTCACATTTCTGTGTCTGTCTGATGTCCATGGAAAATCTGAGTTTGGTCTGTGTGTCCGGTTTTTGCTCTCCGTGTGTTATCCATATTCCACAGACAATGCTCAACTTAAAATTAATTTCCAGAGAATTTCCTACTAATGGTCCATGAAACACTTACAGAACACGAATGCCATCCATGTTAGGTCAGTAGTTTTTTTCGGGTGGCCACTGGCTTCACCCCAGAAAGCCGGACCTCACCGGCCACGGCCCCAAATGAATAAGCCACGCCCTGGCTCTGTGAAGCCACACGCCGATCACAGGCAGGAAAAAAACGGGGAGAGGACAGCAAAGACGTTTCTGAGGGGAAGGTGAGCTGGGGGCAGCCAGGGTGCTCGTCTCCCCCACAGTGAGCCACAGGGAGCCATGTCTGGGGTCTCTAGTGACTGACTGGGGGCGAGAGAAGCCTCAGTCAGTTGCTGCAGCTCACACTCAGACAGCGCAGTGCTACTGTCTGAGCGTGAGCTACTGAAAGGGGCCGGACGGAGGACAGGGAGCCAGAAAACCGGACTGTCTGGCCTAAAACCGGACATCTGGCCACCCTAAGTTTTTCACGGACCCATAGACTTCAATGGGCATGTTCGGCCCGCATCACTGACCAAAATAGGGCATGTCTCCGTGATTTTTGCACTGACCCACAGTGAAAAACCACTGATGTGTGAACCAACACATTAAAATTAATGGGTACGTGTGCTGACAGTGGAAAATGCACCTAGCACACGTCTGTGAAACATGGAAATGTAACGAGGCCTAAAATCTGTTGGTAGTGCCACAAAAAGTCTCCATGTAGCCCAGGCCTAGCAGGAAAAGGGGGTTTAGACGTTGAGGTATGATTAAAAACTGGTTTTGCCTATGTCGTTTCAATCACAACTTAACAGCAAGATCTGAACGCACTCTAAGGCTGGGTTCACACCTGAGTGTATTCGATAAGCGATTTTTACAGGCGTTTTTATCGAGCGTTTTTGAGGCGTATTTTGGGGAGTTTTTGTATTTTGGAGAAGCGCGTAGTACGCGCGTTTGTGTGATTAACCACAGAGGCATCCAATGAAAAACTGCCACAATACGCGTGACAATACGCCCCAAAGAAGCTCCAGTACTTCTTGGGGCGTAGGGCGTTTTACAGCGCGTTCGTACACTCTGTAAAACGCTCAGGTGAGAACCATGCCCATAGGGAAACATTGTTTTTTGCCTGTTGAGCGTTTTACAGCGCGTAGGAACGCGCTGTAAAACGCTCAGGTGTGGACCTAGCCTAAGGCTACATGCACTCGATTGGATCCGCAAAATATGGATACCTTTCATGTGCATTTCACATTTTGATATTCTTGTCTCATCCATTCTATAATTTGTGGAATGGATCTGCAAAAATATGGATGTGTGCATGAAACCTAAGGCAGAGCAACCACATTTAAGGTGGCCATAGATGAAGATAGCTGGAGAATGCACCAAACATAGTGCTATTTATCTCAAGGTGTCAGGTTAAAGATTAGACAGATCTTATTGAAATGTTAGCTTTAATCCCTTGCAGCTTCCCGTTCAGCCTTCAATATACATATATATATTTTTTAAATATGTCATCAATAGGACCAGATATTCTCAATTATTGGGTAGAAACATTTATAGTATAATAAAGTCACTTGGTCTTCTGCTTCTAGTCACGCGAAATGTCACATTATATTGCTGTGCTGAAAACAAGTGCTGGGCTCTCTGGACTTCTGGATTATTGGCTTCTAGATTAAATTAATTTCTCTATGCATATCTTTTATATAGTTGCCTGATCTCATGAGATGCACTGGACAAATTACAGTTGGCTGCTGATCCTTCCTATCTGTTCTGGGTCATATGTTTTATATATCACCTAGAAGATTGCGTCCAGCAGTCATAGCCTGTGGATATTATATAACCTGTGGATCCATAGCCCAGGCCTGTGTTCTCCACGTCCAGCTGCGGTTACATGTCATTTCTTAGGTATTTTCCTGTTCGTTCTAAGCCGATTAAGAATTGTATAAACCTCTGCAGAATCATTTTTATGTGCAGCTCGTTTTCTGTGACCCTTTGAGCGCTAGTGGAGTAAATTGATGTAGAAGGATCTTATTCTCCCCACCTCCACTCCTTTCTCACTGACTTTTCCCAGCCATTGGGATGACACTACACGCAGCCCATTCATTTCAGCTTGAGCCCCCTCTCCAGATGTGCCGTGTTTAGAAGTGACGCAGGCTTCAGGCTCCATTAAAGGCTTCATCTGGGAGCAGTGCAGCTGTGAGGAGAATAGGAGAACAGGAGTGGGGGTTGCTGGTGGGAAAAAAAGTGATGTGAAGGAGCTTGGGAGAAAACTTACAAGTCTATGTGTGAAGGGCTGAGAACATGATCCGACTCCCAGAGATGGGGCCATCTAGAAGACCAGTCCAGGAGATGCTGATAGCTTTAGGGTGATGTTAGAGGTCACCAAGATATGGAGGAGCAGTTGACAAATAGTGGCTATAAATACATTATATTTGTATCTGTGGGGGTGTACATGTATCATAAGGTGAGATTGAGTCCATTATACCCGAGTGTATCTTTGGGTCACACACAGGTTCGGTTATGGATCATAACTGGGGGATATTGTTGATGGTTTGATAGTGGAGCTGTAGAATGTGCCTGTAGAGAGGAGAAGTTTCAGCCCAACAGAGATGTTCACTTAAAGTTCAGATCTGCCATATAACAGATGTGGAGCTGAAGATACGTCTGAAGATGTGGCAGGTTGTGATGTGGGGAATTGGTCAGCACTGATCACATAGATACAGGCATAGCTGTCAATGTCTGACTGGAGTTCCTTGGGCAACCAGAGGAAAATATTCTTGAGGCTCAACCCCTATATCATTAATAAAGTCTGACCTTAGTGGCAAGTGATTATCTACTGAACCTTTGGGACCCACTATGGTATCAAAACCTGGGCCCACCAGAGGATCCTCTGGTACTCTGGTTGGCCAGTCCGACCTTGACAGCTATCACTCAGGCACAGGGCCACACAATAGACTACAAAAATTGAGGGAATTGACCCCTTCTCTGTTTTTCAGTTGCAGGTTGTAGACAAGCTGAAGCTGAACTTCAACGTCTTCTTATCTTATACAGCAGTTGGGAATCATAAACTGGGAATGGCATAAAGTGACATCCAGAGATCGAATCATTGATGCACTCGAGTCAAATGTGCCAGACTAGTATAATTATGCACCAGGCACTATGATCTAGGGTGCAGCCAGCTATCGTGATGAGTCCCAACTGGTGATTGTTGAGTTCATCATAACAGAAGTAGAATGGGAAGGAGATAATGAACCAATGGTCATTCCTATGGTCTCCTAAATTAAAACTGCATTTTTATCAAAATAATGTATAACTGCATGATACGTGAGAAGGTGAGAAGCTTCTGACCAACTTATGTTCAGTCTTTGACACCTGTCTGGAAGGCGTCCATATGCTTCTCCTCAGCCACCTCTTATTGTTGAAGAATTTACCTTCCATATAGCATTGACATGGAATATCATCGGGCAAGGTCCTGAGCCTTGTTAATTCTCTGCTGAGATATGTATATGAAGCTCTTCATGGAAGCAAAGTATTAAAATTGTAGATGGACACATAAGGAAGAATCCCACTTTCAGTACTGAATTCAGCCTCTGCAGTTTATCTATGTACATAAAGCTTATCTACTTTATAATGAGAGCTGAAGCTGAAGCTTTTTGATAGACTGTAGACGACATTTATTAAGATTGGCACAAGGGGCATTGCTAGGGTCTCAAAAGATCCGGGGCCCAAGCCCCAATGAATGGGGCCCAGTTCTCCAAGTTGCACCCTCACACACACACACACCGCATTTTGCTGTACTTGCTATACAGCAGCACATACCTCTCACATCCGGGGCCTCCCAGGTGGCGTCTCCTCCGATGTAGATCTTCTCTGTCATCATCTTCTCCATTCGGTCCGTATAACTTCTTTCAGCCGCCTCGTGTCTGCAGAGTGTGACACACAGACATCTTAGTGTCCTCACATTTCTATCGTCATCCCCCAACCTGGAGTCCCCACAGTGTTATCCTGCTGCTCGCTGTGCTCCCCAATACCCCCAAATACTATCCTGAAGAAATATGAGTGCGCCCATAGTAATAGTGCTCCTCATAGTCCCACCAATAGTAATTCCCTTCTAGAATGCCTTCATTAGTAATACTGCCCCCTACAGTGCCCCCAACAGTGATAATGCTCCCCAGGAATGCCCCCATTAGTAATACTGCCCCCTACTGTGCCCCCTACCATGATAATGCTCCCCAAGAGTGCCCCCATTCACAGAAGAGCCCTCTGGTATTAATAATGCCCTCACAGAGGCCCCGCCCCCCCCCCCCCCCCTAGAAATAAGGCCTTTATTGTTTCTCCAGTGGTAATAAAGTTATCTATAGACCTCTCTGCCTATAATGTCCGCTGGATTTTTAATACCCCTACAGTGCCCCCAGTATTTATAGTGCCCCCTGTTGTTATATTCCTCCCTCCACCATACAGTCCTATGTAAATAACATCACTCCGCTCCCCGCAGCCCCTCCAATATATAGTCCCATGATGTAAATAACACTATTTCCCTCACTACGCCATAGAGTCTTATGTAAATAACATCACACCATCTCTCCAGTCCCCTCCAATATACAGTCCCATGTAAATAACATCTCTCTCTATCTACAGCCCCCTCCAAAATACAATCCTATGTAAATAACATCACCTCCTCCCCAGCCGCCTTTAACATACAGTCCCAAGTAAATAATACCACCCCCTCCCCAGCTGCCTCCAAAATGCAATCCCATGTAAACATCACCCCTCAACATTCAATCCCATGTAAATAACATCATTCCCCCCACCAGCCACCTTCAACATACAGTCCCATGTAAATAACATTGCTTCCTCAACATTCAGTCCCATGTAAATAACATCACTCACGCCCACAGCAGTCATCAACCAGACCCATGTAAATAACATCAATACCTCCCCCAGCCCCCTCAGACATACAGTCCCATGAAAATAACATCGCTCCCTCCCACAGCCGCCTCCAACATACAGCCCCATGTAAGGGCGGGTTCACATCACCGTTATGGATTCCGTTTTTGTTTTCCGTTATAACATGGTTATAACGGAAAATAATGGAATCCCTAAGACGGAAGTCAAAACGGAAGCCTTTAAGAGGCATTCCATTTTGCTTTCCGTCTTAATAGAAGTCTATGGGAATCATAATGGATCCGTCTGATTCCCGCTATGCAAGATGGAAAACAGGTCGACAGGACTTTTTTTCCGTTCTGCATAACAGAAACCAGACGGATCCGTTATGATTCCCATAGACTTCTATTATGACGGAAAGCAAAACGGAATGCCTCTTAAAGGCTTCCGTTTTGACTTCCGTCCTAGGGATTCCATTATTTTCCGTTATAACCATGTTATAACAGGAAACAAAAACGGAATCCATAACGGTGATGTGAACCCGCCTAAATAACATAATCCCCTCCCACAATTGCCTTCATCATACAGTCCCATGTAAATAACATCACCCAGGCCCCTCCAACATTCAGTCCAATCTAAATAACATCACTCCCTCCCACAGCTGCCATCAACATACAGTCCATGTAAATAACATCACTCACTCCCCCAGCCACCCCCAACACAAAGTTCCATGTAAATAACATCCCTCCCTTCAGCCCTAACATACAGTCCCAGTTAAATAACCACAACTCCCAGCATTGCTCTGCCTCTCCCTTCACTTACCTCTCCCCATGTAGCAGACATCACCACAGCTTCGTCTCCTCTTTACTGCCATCCTCTCCAGCACTGGTCACATGATGGTGACATCATTGCAGGTCCTTCCTAACCACTGCCTTTTTTACTGGTCACATTACCTGTGATGTCATAACAGGTCCTTCAGCTCTTCCAGTGCATTAGATTGAATTGTATTGCCGTCTAGAGGATGGCAATACAGTTGTATCTAGCTGGCAGGCAGGATATTCGGGGCCTGGGACAAAAAATCAGGGGCCCAGGCCTCGAATGTTTTAACCTAGCAACGCACCTGATTGGCACTTTACATGCCAGTCTTAATTGATGCCCCACTAGCCCACCCCTATTAATAATTGTGCCACATCTGTGCAGGTCTATATGCCAGAACTGAAATCTATGGCATCATTGGAGATGGTGTACATTTCAGGTATAAGTAACCTACATCAGTTACCTGGCATAGATTGTAATGAGTGTGCAGGGTCCAGCTATGCTCGACTCCATACCAGCCACTCCCTGCCCTGTGCAAATTTTGGAAAACTTGTTTTTACTGATATCAGAGTGAGCCTGTCTTCATGCTATGCTGCCCAAAAACTATGAACGCTGTAAAAACAAAGCCCAAAAAACTATGGCTTCATTTCTGCAGTTTTTTCCACGACACCCCCTCCAAAAAATTATAGAAATTATACATTATATGTACCTTAAAATGGTTTCATTAGCTACTCCTTCCCGCTTACTTCTGTATAAACAAATTGTACTTTTGGAATGTCAGAATATGGGAGAAAGATTGGGGGTCATTTATTAACATAAAACTGACATAAAAAAGCCACAAGACCCTGTTTTTATACCGTTTTTACGCTGTTCTTGCTACTTCGAGACAGTTTTACGGGTAAAAGATGCCGAATATCTCACATTATATAGTAGTATATATAGTAGATTTTCACTCCAGGCGTAAGCCTCCTAATAATTTATGAACATTCTCTGGCAGCGTAGGGGGGAATCAAAAAACTGGTGTAATGCGCTGGTCTTTGTAAATGACCTCCATTGTGTTTATTGGGTTTGGAGTAGAACATGAGTGAGGCCAGAGGGGGCACAGGAGTGCAGGTGGACATTGAGCGAATTATCCTGGTCCGACACTTCATGCATGAATATCTGAAGGATCCATGACTGAAGAGAATCAGCTTCATGGAGTAAGTGGGAGAGGAGCGGCGTCCAGCTATTGTCTCCTCCCCTCCCCAAAAATAAACAGCATAAAAAAAAAGGGAAAAAAATGGCAGCCGGTTTTAAATACTCAGGCCACTGGGGGTCTGGAGGTTATGGGAAAGGAGGAAGCCTTCCCTCTAATCAGCCCTGCACACACTTCCCTTGCTGAAACAAGCCAGAGAGCCCGTGTACTGCCACTGCTCCCGGGAGTGTTAACTCTACAGCCGCTGGGCAGCCAACGGGGGCGTCCAGATGTCGTCTGTCATGTTACAGTTCTTCCCATGTATGAAACAAACAGAAGAAATGTCACTACCCTGTGACTGCCTGTATCCCCCATTGCAACCCCAGAAACCTCACAGCAGAGAAGATCCATATCACGCAAGTTGAATATTAAAAATGATCACATCCCACCCTGTGATCCCCCCCCCAGCGTCTTGCTGTATTGTATGGAAGTATGTGGGTGCTTTATAAACACACAGCAATAATAGTGATTGTGGTGTCAGCTGCTTCTTCATAGGACAGTGTTTTATCAGCTGTGACCCCAGAGCAGCACGGACCCTGGGATACTGAGGCATGTTCTGGAGGCTACCAATTCACTCCTACAGAGCTCGAACACGGCTATAACATGACCAATCTGTAATAGCAGATCCCGCTCACTATGATCCTGAGACAGGATAAAACATCTGCAGGTGCGGCTCCGAAACCGCAGCGAAGGATTAGGGATCTCGGAACATTTTATGATTAATTAATATGTGATTTTGCAGAATATGTACAGCCTGGGTGAATGTCATGGAATCAGTGAAAAGAGCAGGGCCCAGAGCAGCAGAGTATTTCAGCAGATGTATGTTTTGAATTAGCAGAAAGTCATAGAATGACGAGAACCCAAATGAGTAAAGATGTATGCCATATGGATCGTATCATATAGTAGAAGCGCCCAGATACTGCTCCATGACTTTTCTCCTGTGTGCTGCTTGTTTTGATGTATATTTCCTCTTTCTACCTGTTTTCTTCCAGCTCCCTCACTATCTCTCATAGACGAGCCTCCCCCTGACTGCCTGACACAATCCTAGGTCTTTATGACTGGAAAATGATGTGTCTGTTGCTAACAGTCTATAGAGTAACATGACAAGATCACACGCCCTGAGCTCTGCAGCATCTCCCATTCATAACAGGTACAATGTAGGAGCAGCTGTGCGCGCTCCACTCACACATCGGCCTGCCAAAACCCAGCTCTGCTATTACACACAATGTAAACACACAGACCTTCGGCCTAACTCCTTCCCTGCCAGGCCAACTGCTCTGCCTGGATAGGACACATTGCACCTTTAAGACATCAGAAACTGGAATTTTTGGTCTGATGCCTGGTGACTTTAAAGGGGTTGGTTCGTCTTGCACTTTGGTGGCATATCGCCTATTGCACCTACCGCGGCCTTCATACATTTCTGTGGGAGCGCTGGCTCAACTATTTCCCAAATTTCCATGGAGGTGAATAGATAGGTGGGCGCGCTTGCGCAGTGCCCTCTCCATTCACTTCTATGGGAGTTCAGGAAATAGATGAATGTGCTCACACGGCTCTTTTCAGAACTTCCATAGAAGTGAATGGAGAGCATGTTGCGCATGCTCTCATTCGCTTTGGGGAGTTCCCATTCTAGAGATAGGTGCAGGTCCGACCTATGGAACCCGCATATACCGGACATTGTTGGCATATCCTAGCGATATGCCACCAAGATATGAAATGGGCCAACCCCTTTAAAGCAGGTTTGTGACCAAATTTTCCAATACAAACTGCATGCATTTGCAATGAGCCGGGGCGTGGTATGGTTAGGCGGACGCCAAAATATGCACTGCGTCCGGATATGGGTATAACAGTCTATGTTTTTTGTTTGTGACGCCAATTGCAGCGTGCGCAGGGTACAGTCTCAGGGCCCTCTAAGGTGTTGCAACTCACATACCAGGTTAGAATGCCAGAGTGGGGTAATGTCTCTGTGTAGTAGTAGGTGTAGTGTCAACGGTGTCTCCTACCTTGGTACGGTTGGACTCCTGGATCCTGGCTCACTTGCAATACATGAGTGTGTTGCTAGTAGGAGTAATTGAGGAACTTGGTAGCAGTAAATGAGATCCAGACTTGGAATATAATTCAACTTTTCTTTACTGGAGGCAGCATTAATCCATATGAGATACAGCAATAGTCTTTTGTCCCAGCAGGTATTGGCAATGTATGGCAGGGATCAATATCTCTTCTGCTCCTATCATGTGCCTGGAGAATATGGCAGGAATCTATATCTTCTGCTCTGTCTATCTTCTGCTGTGTATGGGACTGACTAGCTGAGGAGGAATTTGGTTTCTCCTGGTCTCTGGATGTTACTCACAGTTATGCTCACAGGGAATGGTTCGTCCTGGAGTTCTGGAGATGGCTGCTTGCTTGTCAACCAGCTGAGGCTGAAGGCTCAGACTGGGGATGAAGATCTTTGGTCTCAGCCGAGACACGATTCTGGTCTGGGATCCCTAGAACTGGGAGCTCCTACCAGCACAGCCTTCCCCTAGCCGGGGTGGCTGGCACACACACTCTAGCTTCCTTTCCTCCCCACGAGGCAGGACATGGGCGAGCCCACTCTGCTCAAAGAGGGGGGAGCTAAACTAGAATAAACTATTCCAGTCTAGAAATGCTAAACTGTTCTAAGGCCCTGCTAACACATTGCTGCCACCTGCTGGTGAACATGAAAATTACAGCAAATACATGTAACAGGCTTAGAAAATGCACATTTGTGAGAATGTGATGTTAAATTACACAGGATGACAATGCAGATACACTTAACAGGTTGTAGCGGGGTAAAAGAGTTTAGTAACATAACTCTGGGATGTTACACATTATTTAGTAGATCTCTCAACCCTGATGAGACTGGTGTACTTGCTTTGAAAATCCACATCAGAGTGGCTGTATATTCATTTGTGAAAGTTTTCCCGTCTAATATTAAAATATTCTGGTTTGAATGATTACATTTATTTTTTTAGAGAACGGGATATTGAACAATTTTCTAATATACATCCATTTAAAATGTTGCTTGCAGGCCTGTCTTTCTTATATCCATACAGTAGCCTCTCCCCCCCCACAAAAAAAAATAAAAAATAATGGTATGGCTACGGCTGGATAGGACTAAATATAGCATCAGTCATGTGAGCCATTATGTGACCTGGCTTTCAGTTAACTGCCCAGGTATCTAACAAGTGAATAACAGTGTATTGAGGAGCAGAACATGTACAGTATTACTACCTGTAGCAGTATCTTATCATGCTTGTCAGTGTGTTCATGCTTGTCTGTGTGTTTTTTTTACACAAAACTTTATTAACAACATGACTACATCACCTAGAGACAGGCAACCATTTTTACAAATCACCTACAGACAGGCAGTCATGTAAATATACACACTAATTTAGTTACTGTAATAACCACAATAAAAATCATGATTCCACCAGTTTGGCCAGTACAGGATTACACAGGATTGATGCATGGGCTATACCATTCTACTGTATGAAGGGGTCAACTGCCTGATATAATAAAGGTATGTATGCAGAATTTTTAATAAATGTATATTAAAAAAAACGTATGATTTCCTATTGAACAAATACATTTTAAAAGTAAAAACTGGAATACCCCTTTAATCTCCACTCACCTAGAACGTAATTGGCAAGCACCTTTCAGTGTACCTTCTCACCTGCTGCTGAAATTTCACACTGCTTAGTAGAAGCTGCAGTCTCCCTGACTCTGTGGAGTGACAGAGAGCAAGGCAGGTTCACTGTGAAATTACAGGTTCTAAGTCATCTACTATATTCTTTTGCTGCAGAGACTGCAGATTGTACTGATCAATGTGAGATTTCAGCAGCAGCAGGGGAAGAGCTACACTTAAAGGTGCTTGTCAATTAAGATCTTAATAGGCGCAGATTACCTCCTGAAATCACCAGGCTCTTCAGCTCTCTAACTCCGTAGCTGGACTCCTAAAATACTCATTTTAAAGGGGTTCTCTGGGGATGATTTCAAATGGCTGCAAGCAACCTGCCTTATAATGTGAGCAGGAATGGTTGTCTTAACTTGCAGAGCAGTCTAGGGGGATGAAGGGGCGAGACCTCAGTAGACACTACACTGCTTTACAATAGATGGTAATGGTGCGATCCTGCCTATGATAACCCAAAATGGCTGAACAGCCTACAGGAAAACTCAGCAATATGTTAGGATGACCCTATGTCCATAATCTGCTACAGTGCAGGAGCTGAAGGACCTGTTATGATGTGACTATCATGTGATCAATGCAGGAGGGGCCGGAATTTAGCAGTGGAGAGGAGAAGTGGTGAGGACCTGTGATGATGTCACTGTCATGTGATCAGTGCAGGCAGGTGTGGAGTTCAGCAGTGCAGAGGAGAAGTGGTAAGGACCTGTGATGACGTCACTGTCAGGTGACAGGCGGGGTGGAGTTCATCAGTGGAGAAATGGTGAGCCTGAGAAACCTACACTCACCTAAAGAATTTTTAGGAACACCTGTTCTATTTCTCATTAATGCAATTATCTAGTCAACCAATCACATGGCAGTTGCTTCAATGCATTTAGGGGTGTGGTCCTGGTCAAGGTAATCTCCTGAACTCCAAACTGAATGTCAGAATGGGAAAGAAAGGTGATTTAAGCAATTTTGAGCGTGGCATGGTTGTTGGTGCCAGACGGGCCGGTCTGAGTATTTCACAATCTGCTCAGTTACTGGGATTTTCACGAACAACCATTTCTAGGGTTTACAAAGAATGGTGTGAAAAGGGAGAAACATCCAGTATGCGGCAGTCCTGTGGGCAAAAATGCCTTGTGGATGCTAGAGGTCAGAGGAGAATGGGCCGACTGATTCAAGCTGATAGAAGAGCAACGTTGATTGAAATAACCACTCGTTACAACCGAGGTATGCAGCAAAGCATTTGTGAAGCCACAACACGCACAACCTTGAGGCGGATGGGCTACACCAGCAGAAGACCCCACCGGGTACCACTCATCTCCACTACAAATAGGAAAAAGAGGCTACAATTTGCACAAGCTCACCAAAATTGGACTGTTGAAGACTGGAAAAAAGTTGCTTGGTCTCATGAGTCTCGATTTCTGTTGAGACATTCAAATGGTAGAGTCCGAATTTGGCGTAAACAGAATGAGAACATGTATCCATCCTCTGATGGCTACTTCCAGCAGGATAATGCACCATGTCACAAAGCTCGAATCATTTCAAATTGGTTTCTTGAACATGACAATGAGTTCACTGTACTAAAATGCCCCCCACAGTCACCAGATCTCAACCCAATAGAGCATCTTTGGGATGTGGTGGAACGGGAGGTTCGTGCCCTGGATGTGCATCCCTCAAATCTCCATCAACTGCAAGATGCTATCCTATCAATATGGGCCAACATTTCTAAAGAATGCTATCAGCATCTTGTTGAATCAATGCCACGTAGAATTAAGGCAGTTCTGAAGGCAAAAGGGGGTCCAACACCGTATTAGTATGGTGTTCCTAATAATTCTTTAGGTGAGTGTATATTCCCCCTCTGAATTGTCCTCTCATATCACATTGTAACTGCCTGGAAATACTGGAAGTTGTAGTCCTTTCCTCTTATACTCCCTCTTTGAATTGTCCTGTAATATCTCATAATAACAGCCTGGACATGCTGGGAGTTGTAGTTCTCTCCTCATACCCCCTCCCTGAAATATCTTCTGATATCCCATAACACCTACCTGGACATGTTGGAGATTGTAGTGCATTCCTCTTATTCCCCCCCCCCCCCAGGTCCTCTGATATCACCTACTGTTTCGGGGTCCTTGCCTTTCATCAGCAGTACATAAGCATACCTTTATTTCCTGTAAAATAACTTTCCATACTGTCTCTTTGATGAGTACAGTTCTCCCCCTCTTTTCTCCCGAACTGCATGTCCGACCTCTTACCCAGCCAACCAGTACCCTACTCTGTACTGATGAGGGCCGGTAACACCGAAACAGTACTGTCTACAGAGTGTAGATGGAAACCCGTCCGATTACAGGGAGTTCATGCACATTCCATATGGATGTGGCCTCTGGCTGCTGAGCCACCATGCTGCCCATATTCCATAACATGCAGTACGGTTTGCCACCTCTACCATCAAATTTCCCAGGCAAGGGCCTAAGAAAATCTCCAAATGAGATAGCCCTTAACCCTTTATAGGGTATGGAATGCAGAACATACCATATGGTATCTGCTGCTCACCCTAAAATCAATGCCACATTTTGAAAAGCCCCTTCCCCACGTATCAGCTTTCGGAGTAGATCCAAAATGCTAGAGATCTTCCCAGGAGAGAAAACACAGAACCCCAGGACCTGGCTGTGTCATTACATCCTATTGTCGGCGCCGTTCATGGGGGCCGAGGTTATGATAGTGGGAAGTCTACAGATCCTGAAATAAAATAGAGAGGGGGGGGGGGGTCTTTTTTCACAGAACATAAAGCAGAGTTTTATAGTAGAATTCCATGGGGCCAGAGTGTGGTTTATGGTCTCCTGGTGTTTCTTTAGGTTTAATGGAGCACAGTGGGAGTCACTGCCTGATGCATGGACCTCCTCTCCTCATGTAGCCCATGTTCATTTAGGTCCTGGCCTGGTATCAGAGGCAGAGACCCCTCACCCCTCTGCAGTATGAGCGTGATCTTATCGGTGGAGCGCAGCCTTCTGCCTCTCCCCAGCTTGGCCGTCTCTGCTCTCATTAAGATGTGTTTATAAACCAAGAGATATTTTTAGTTTCCGCCTCACGGTCGCTAGGGCAGATTCCTCTTTGGAACAGGGTGCGAGGGGGGAGCTGGGAACGGGGTTATATAAACTGTGGGAAATGTGTGCATGACCCATGGGGGTTTAACCCTTTTAACCCCAGAGGGGCACTGTCAGGCCCAGATTTATGACAGTTATAATCTTGTACTAATAATCTATGGCTTCGAGGCTCTGAATGGTAGAAATGAGCGAGAACATTATTTTACCAGCTGTTTATTGGTATTATTCCTGCAATTTAGTTTCTAATTTTGTACGTCCCAAGAGTCGTAGAAATAAGGTGCAAAGCAACAATGTAACAACGCGACACTTTCCTGACACTTCCTTAACAAAGCTTCATTGATAGGCGACCCTGTGTCGCTGAGTAAAGGATTACTGTAACATACCTGTAAGTTAAAGTCTATGTCCACCTATGTTCCTCTTCTTAGACAGAGGGAGTAGTCAGTTTTCTCCACATCAACATACTATATAAACTGTTCTCAAAATGCAAATCACAAGAGCAAACTGTGCAGACACTGAATAACCAGGGGATGAACAGTGAGTGCAGCTCTGGAGTATAATCTATCTATCTATCTATCTATCTATCTATCTATCTATCTCACAGGGGTTATATTGTCCGGCATGGTGTAGCCTCCATACATTTGTTGTACAGTATACATTATAATCCCTGCACCATGCTATACAATATACATTGTAATCTATATACCATGCCGTTCAATATACAGTATAACACCTACACTGTGGGGTTATGTTATATATTGTACGGCATGGTGTATAGATTATAATGTATACTGTACGGCATAGTGCAGGGATTATAATGTATAGCATGGTGTATGAACTATACTATATATTGTACGGCATGGTGCAGGGATTATAATGTATTCTGTACAGCATGGTGTAGGGATTATACTGTATATTACACAGCATGGTGCAGGGATGATAATGTACATTACACAGCATGGTGTAGGGGTTATACTGTATATTGTATAGCATGGTGTATGAACTATACTATATATTGTACGGCATGGTGCAGGGATTATAATGTATTCTGTTCAGCATGGTGTAGGGATTATACTATATATTACACAGCATGGTGCAGGGATTATACTGTATTGTACGAGATGGTGCAGGGGTTAAACTGTATGCTCTTTAATGTGACAATTATCTTAGGTTTTCCTATCGCCCACCTTTGATGGTGCTGTGCCCAGCTCTGAGCCGACCCTGCTCAGCAGCTGCCAAGGCTTAGGGGGAACATTGGCTCTGACTGCTCTACATCTAGTGTGAGGGTTGAAGCTGAAGAAGCACAGCCTAACAGAGACAATGTTGCAGTTTTCATTTGTAAACAACAGTCTGACAATGCTAAACTAGATGATCAGAAGTTCACTGTGATCTCTGATGCCTAACTATTCTGCTTCCCCTTCCTTCCTTTTTCCTTTCGCTTCTTCCCTAACCCTTAGGCCCCTTGCAGACGAGCGTGAGCGGATTAGGTCTGGATGCGCTGCGGATGCGTTCAGTGAAAAACGCGTGATTTCGCAAGCAAGTTCATTCAGTTCAGTGATCGCGTTCAGTTGTTCAGTTTTTATTGCGCGGGTGCAATGCAATTTAATGCGTTTTGAACGCGCGTGATAAAAAACTGAATGTTTACAAACAACATCTCTTAGCAACCATCAGTGAAAATCGCATTGCATCCGCACGTTCACTTCTATGGGTGAAAAACGCAGTACATAGAACATGCTGCGATTTTCACGCAGCGCACAAGTGATGCGTCTAAACCAATGTTCATGTACACAGACCCATTGAAATGAATAGGTCCAGATTCTGTGCGGGCGCAATGCGCTCGCATCACGCATTGCACCTGCGCGGAATACTCGCTCGTCTGCAAGGGGCCTTAATGTCTGTAATATCTATAGATAATCTCTAAATTGTACCACTATACAGTGGACTATTATTGCTGTTTCTGTGTTAAAGGGAACCTGTCACCAGTTTTATGGTGTCCTAACTAAAGGCAACATAAATAAGTGACTGATTCTCTTAGCAAAATGCTGGGTCACTTTCTTTAATTGACCCAGTCAATCTGCCAACATCTTGTATTGAAAAGCTCCAGCTGATAATGATGAGTCCTGAATATTCATGAGCTCCTGACTCTCTCCGCCCACCTGCTGCTGAATGACAGTTATTTTCCATATGAATCAGCAGCAGGTGGGCAGGGGATTGGCTATATCTCTGAATTAAATATACGCTGGACTCAATGACATCACGCCGCACTCCAATCAGCTCATTAGCATGCGGCATGTGGCATCTTTGTGTGTATATTATGAGGTAACCATCTGTCACACCAGTAAGTGAATACATCTAAGGTACTTTTTAGTAGTTAATAATTGTATATAATTAGTTAGATTATAATCAAATATCCACATGACAGGATCCCTTTAAACATAAAATTCTCCATCAAAATAAAATAATTTAAAAGAAGTTGACTGTGAATGGCTTTTCCTCCAAAACTCAATTTGGCTTAGTCTCTTATCATAGCAGTGGAAAATGACTAGCTTCTCAGTGCACATGCTGGAAATTCCCAAAGTCTCTTAGTGTGACATGGCTGTGCATTAACCCTTTCCACAATTCAGTGCAAATACAATGCAATAACAGGGGAAATGAACAGGATATATCATACACAATGCAATTCAACAGTGCAAACAATGGCATAAATGACAGTGCAAGTTAACCCTTTAAAGTGCAGCAAAGTACTGAGCTGATGGCTTTGCGTAACAGCATCAGCAATAGGTGCAAATGACCACAAATGTGCAGACTCCAAAGTACCCTTGCTCCAGGGCACTACACTTACTCCTCTCCGCATTCAGGACACAATGCATGCTCAGTCTAGCCGAGCATGCATGTGTATGGTAGGGTCGGGAGTGATAGCAGTTGGTGAATTAAGCATTTGGCTGACAACTATCTAATCTGTATGAACACTGCAGCCTTAGGCCTCATGCACACGACCGTTGTTGTGTTCCGTTCCGCAAAATGGGGTTCCGTTGTTCCGTGATCCGTTTCCGTTTTTGTTTCCGTGTGCCTTCCTTTATTTTTGGAGGATCACCAGACATGAAGGAAAGTAAAAAAAAATCTAAGTCAAGTTTGCCATGCAAATGATAGGAAAAAAACGGACGCGGATGACAATCTTGTGTGCCTCCACGTTTTTTCACGGTCCCATTGACTTGAATGGGTCCGCGAACCGTTTTCCGTGAAAAAAATAGGACAGGTTATATTTTTTTGACGGACTGGAACCACGGATCACGGACGCGGATGACAAACGGTGCATTAGCCGAGTTTTCAACGGACCCATTATAAGTCAATGGGTCCACAGAAAATCACGAAAAACGGAACAACGGACACGGAATAAAACAACGGTCGTGTGCTTGAGGCCTAAGCGTGTTGATGCTACCATGCAAATCACAGAGCAAGCACATTATTTCCATGACGACAGCATTAAAGAGATGGAGGGATAAATGCAATAAAGAGAATATTAGAATTTCCATGTAAAAGCCATTCAGCTGCATTACGAGGACCAATTTAAATAGTGGCAGTGGTCGGCAGGATCACCAGGAGACAGCCTCTCGTCTATTTGGAGCTGCATCTATGCCTTACATCAAGTTAGAGAGGTTCTATACATGAGCTGTAATCACCCATAAAGCTATATGGTGCATCTTCCATTCCAGGGGCGTAGCTAGAAATGCATGGCCCCATAGCAAAAAAAATGTATGGGCCCCCCCCCCCCCCCGTGCCATCCACAGATCCCCCTCCCCTAAATAGTGCCATCCACAGATCCCCCTCCCCTAAATAGTGCCATCCACAGATCCCCCTCCCCTAAATAGTGCCATCCACAGATCCCCCTCCCCTAAATAGTGCCATCCACAGATCCCCTCCCCTAAATAGTGCCATCCACAGATCCCTCTCCCCTAAACAGTGCCATCCACAGATCCTCCTCCCCTAAACAGTGCCATCAACAGATCCCCCCTCCCCTAAACAGTGCCATACACAGATCCCCCTCCCCTAAACAGTGCCATCCACAGATCCCTCTCCCCTAAACAGTGCCGTCCCCAGATCCCCCTCCCCTAAATAGTGCCATCCACAGATCCCCCTCCCCTAAATAGTGCCATCCACAGATCCCCCTCCCCTAAATAGTGCCATCCACAGATCCCCCTCCCCTAAATAGTGCCATCCACAGATCCCTCTCCCCTAAATAGTGCCATCCACAGATCCCCCTCCCCTAAATAGTGCCATCCACAGATCCCCCTCCCCTAAATAGTGCCATCCACAGATCCCTCTCCCCTAAACAGTGCCATCCACAGATCCCCCCTCCCCTAAACAGTGCCATCCACAGATCCCCCTCCCCTAAACAGTGCCATCCACAGATCCCCCTCCCCTAAACAGTGCCATCCACAGATCCCCCTCCCCTAAACAGTGCCGTCCACAGATCCCCCTCCCCTAAATAGTGCCGTCCACAGATCCCCCTCCCCTAAATAGTGCCGTCCACAGATCCCCCTCCCCTAAATAGTGCCATCCACAGATCCCCCTCCCCTAAATAGTGCCATCCACAGATCCCTCTCCTCTAAATAGTGCCATCCACAGATCCCCCTCCCCTAAATAGTGCCATCCACAGATCCCTCTCCCCTAAACAGTGCCATCCACAGATCCCCCTCCCCTAAATAGTGCCATCCACAGATCCCCCTCCCCTAAATAGTGCCATCCACAGATCCCTCTCCCCTAAACAGTGCCATCCACAGATCCCTCTCCCCTAAACAGTGCCATCCACAGATCCCCCTCCCCTAAACAGTGCCATCCACAGATCCCCCCTCCCCTAAACAGTGCCATCCACAGATACCCCTCCCCTAAATAGTGCCATCAACAGATTCCCCCTCCCCTAAATAGTGCCATACACAGATCCCCCTCCCCTAAACAGTGCCATCCACAGTATCTGGTGCCTCCCCCCCCCCATGTGCCAGTCAGTATCAGGTGCCAACCCCCCCCCCCCCCCCATGTGCCAGTATCAGGTCAGGTACCAACCCCCCTCCCCCCATGTGCCAGTATCAAGTACCCCCCGCTCCCCCCATGGCAGTAACAGTCGGGTATTAAAAAAATAATAATAAACACTTCTACTTACCTCCATGTCAGCGATGCGATGCAGCCTCTTCCTGTGTCCCGCCCTGTATGTCCATATATGGAGTCAGTGCTTGTATTTCAGACAAGGTTTCTGCTGGGATTCGAACCCACGACCTTTTGTTTTAGAGGCAAAGCATCTAACCACTAGACCATAAAAGCTGCCTTGCTGCTGACTGAAAAATTATGAGACTTCTACTGTTATAGCTGGCTAAGTGTACATCTATACACATGACAGCTGCTCATATATAGAGATATAGCAGAGCTGAGTGTGCTGGGATAGCTGTCATATAGAGATATAGCAGTGCTGGGTGTGTTGGGGCAGCAGTCATGTGTATAGATGTACACTTAGCCAGCTATAACAGTAGAAGTGTCAAATTTTTTCAATCAGTTGCACTGCCTCCTTTATGGTTGTGAGGGTAAATGCTTTGCCTCTGATACACTGATACATTGGAGGTTGTGGGTTTGAATCCCAGACACATCAGGAGACTTTAGAATACAGTAAGATTAGATCACATTAGCGAGGGGGCCTGAACATTAAGACCGCTGCTGTGAAGGGGGCCCTGAACATTATGACATCGATATTTAACTAACTTGAAAATAAACTGTCGGGCCCCGAAGCAGCTGCTTCCCCGGTAGTTACGCCACCTCCTGGCTGCCTGTGTGTAGTGTCTGTGTTAAAAAAAAAATGAATGGACGGGCCCCCAGTGGCGTAGGGCCCCATAGCCACTGCTATGGTTGCTATGGTGATCCCTACGCCACTGTTCCATTCCTCTGTTACAGATCTCGCATATACCATATACCAATGCAACTACGTTTTATCCTGTTTTTTTTCCCCAGAATCTAGAAACAAGCTATACTAGGGAGTAGTTAGTATCAGGGGTCTGATAAGACTGGAACTGGGTGAAGCTTTCACTGTGACATTCATTTATCTTATTACTGCCCACATATTCTGTAAAGAAAATTGTAACACGAACTCCCATCTGTCAGCGGGGGTGGGGTGTGTGGGGGGCACTATTGGAAGTCCTCTCCATCTCATCTGATACTTTGTTAAGGCCCTTTTACATGGCCTGATGTAGCAAGCGATTTTCGGGAAAGAAGCATTCCTTCCCGACAATCTCTTGCTTGTCAGTGGAGGAGGCCATTGCTATTACATGCAGCGATGTCCTCCAAACTATGGGGAGGAGCGATCACTAATGCCATCACTCGTCCCCATGCTGAATCATTGTTTACTGGCTGCAGGGTGCTGTTTAGGGTCCAGTCACAAGTCCGTAGTGTATTGTGGATCCGCAATACACCCGGCTGGCACCCCCATAGAACTGCCTATTCTTGTCCGCAACTGCGGATAAGAATAGGACATGTTCTATTTTATTCCGGAGCCGCAGACCAGAAGATCGGGGGCGCGCTCCGGAAATGCGGATAGCACACTGTGTGCTGTCCGCATCTTTTCCGGCCCCATAGAGAATGAATGGGTCCGCACCCCTTCCGCAGGATTGCGGAACGGGTGTGGAGACATTCACGGACGTGTGAATGGCCCCTTAGAGAGCACGATCTGCTGCCAACAAATTATGATTTAGGGGATCACATAAAAGATCCAATTACCCAATGAATGGGCGTTGTGGGTAATCGGTGGCAACTATACATAGGCAGATCATCGATCATCAGGCAGTGTTAAGGGCCCTTTGCTGTAAGGGCCCCTACACACAAATTTTGTCTGGCCTTTTTTTTAGGGCTTTAAAGACACAAGAATAACCTCATGTGTTTTTCTTTGCCCACCTGCATTTTTGGGGCATTTTTTGTAAACAGTATATTTTCCCAATAGTGTTTTCCTTGTGTTTCCCCCTGTAAAAAAGGAGATGTCAGAATAAAAAAAATCAAACCCCCAAAAAACGCCCAGATCTCCAGCATGCTGCGCCTTTAATAAGGGGCAAGAAAGACAAAAAAATTCACCTAATGAGCAAAAACTGTGGGGAAAAAAAACGCTTGTGTGTCCTGCGCTTTATATTACACATAGACCTTCATCTAACATAAGAAGCTGGTGTTTTTACTACAAAAAATGCACTTATAGTGAAAAAGTGCAGGAAACGGCAACAAAAAGTTACTGAACCCACCCTAACTTGTCTTTTTTTTGTTTGTTACATGTGAAGTGGTTGCAGCCTTTACCAGTAAGGGTGGGTTCGCACTTGCATTAGGGCATTCCGTTATAGGTTCCATTTGTAACGGAATATAACTGCATTGCCAGACGGAATGCAAAAGGAAGCCTTTAAGAGGCATTCAGTTTTGATCCGTCATAATAGAAGTCTATGGGCAGCACAGGGGTTTCCGTTATGCCGGACGGAAAACAAAGTCCTCTTGCATTCTGTCCGGGAATTCTGTTATAGTCCGTCACAAACGGAACCTATAAAGGAATGCCCTAATGCAAGTGCGAACCCATCCTAAGTGGGGGCAACGTGACAATGACAACACTTTAGTATGATGTTATAGATCCATCCCTGAACTAGAAACCCTAAAAATATAACTTATATGGGTGGATGTAAGAACATAGAGCGTCCAGACATATGTTAGATAAATGCACATAAAGGACCGGCACTCGCTGAAGTAGAATGATTATTCAAAATTGAATGGTCACATACAGAAGGCAAGTGACGCGTTTCGGCTACTATCAGCCTTTTAAAATAAAAAAAAAAGCTCATAGTAGCTGAAACGCGTCACTTGCCTTCTGTATGTGACCATTCAATTTTGAATAATTATTCTACTTCAGCGAATGCCGGTCCTTTTTGTGCAAGTACGTGAGGTTTTACCCTGGACGTGCGCACCGCATCTCTGACACACGGAGTGCCGACTGTGTCTTCTCTGGATATGTTAGATAAATGACATTATATCATATTTTATATACTGCGGGTGGGAGCAGGAGTAGTAGTAGGATGGCCTGAAGCTGCCCATACAGATTAGATATGAGCAGGCGTGTATATCGATCAGTCATACAAATGATCCTTGCCCATCACCCTTCCTTATTTCTAACTGCTGTGTAAGTGTAGCACCCCCTCAGCTGTCATCAGACATAATCTGTGTTCTGGAGTGTTTGGACGTTCCTCTTGGCCACCACCGTGCAGACATTTTTGTTGTTGCTCCAGTGGAGGGATCTGTATTAATATTGATGAAGAACCTCAAGTATGAAGCTAGAAATACCTGCACAGGAGCAGCTGTCACACCTCAGACAGCAGCCTCCGCGCTTTACTTTAGACAAGATCCTGGCTCAGTTCCCCAGGAATGTAAAAATCGTGATTCTTGGCGGGTTGCAGTTCACATTGAGGGAGTCTCATCGAGCATCACACACACAGCGCCGCTTGGCAGCCAGTTGCCGTTATTTTGTGCCTGCTGACCCATGTGTAAGTGTAGGCCACACCACTACTGAGTATGTCAATGCATGCCACATCACGGAGGGCATCACTGCCAAAAAGTCATCAGATTACCCACAACACTATGCCTAGTACTGGTGCACATCATGAATATTTTTCAAACCCTGAAAGCGCCTCATTTTTCTATGCCCCCCCCCCCCCCCAATCCTCTGTAAAGTCACTGATGATGCAGACAAATTTAAGTACTGAGATGTTGTAGCTTGTGTTGTGCATGTGATGAAATACAGAAGAGAATGGCAGAAGGCGACAAAGAAGTAGACACCTATTGAATATGGTTTTAAGTGGGTGTATTTTGTTTCAAGTGAGGATGACCTGGGCAGTGATGTCACTCCTGTTGTGCATGATGACATCATCTGGTAATCTTCTTAGGCAGTTACAATGTTTGTGTTTTACATTATATTGACATACATTATATCCAGTAGGCCAGGACTCCATTAGTCTGAAAGCCCTGGTATAAATCTTGGGGTCTCTGGAGATGAGCCGTGCTCCGTGCTTATACACTAAGTGTCCTCACAGACATAATCAATAACTTCCTATAGCTTCATGTTATTACAGTGATGGTCATGTCCACTAATGGGGTACAAAGTATTTTATCAAATCTTTAGTGCAAGTTCACATCATGGAAAATAATGAGTCTCAACGTCTCAGGAAATCCTGGCTGTGACTTTCCCTGCATACTGACTCTTTTCCTTAATATTTGGCTAGTGTCCCCCATGATGTACCAGTAATGGGCCCTAGTAGATGCCCCCATAGTGTCCCCCATGATGTGCCAGTAATGCCCTCAGTTGATGCCCCCATAGTGCGCCACAGAAAAGAATAAAAACAGTTATACTTAGCTCCACGCTGGCAGCGATGTAGGCCTCTTCCGGCCTGTGCCCCGCACAGTACAATGCCTGTCTCAGGTGGACACGCCGCTTGCCCCGGCCTCTGATAGGCTGCAGGCCTAGTGCCTGCAGCCTATCAGAGGAAAAGGGAAGGGAGACACCTCTCCCTTGCCCTGCTGCAGCGTTCAACTGTATCGCTGTCCTGAAGACAGCGATACAGATTAATGTGGGGAGATGAGCACTTTCTCCCGCTGCCCTGCCGCCAGAGCACCGGATCGGGATTCAGCCAGGAACACGGTTCTCCGATCCGGCTGTAATTTTAACAACCGGCTGAATCTCATGCCTGAGCGGTCTCCTCCCCTAACTAGCTAGCGCTTGCTGATCTGCCTGTCTAATACATGCTTAGCACCCAGCTATTTATATAGACACTCCCCTAACATTGACACGCCCATGGACATAACATCAGGTCATGTGACCACAGCCCATAACAGTAGATAGGAGCAATAAAGGTAATAGAAATATATTACAGTTACCTTTATAAATGACTATTGTAAATGATGTTGACTTAATAGGATGGAAGAATCTCCTCCGTCTGTACCACTAACCTGCCCCTTCAATAAACCACACCGACACCGTCTTGTTTTGGAGAAATTGACCGTGATGGCCGAACTTTATTATCCACATATAATAATAATAAATAATAACAATAATAATAACAACCGACACATTAACACAACCTTCAACGTTATGACCCACTGCACAGTAACAAAAGGATCCTGGAGGGCAACCCAAACCAGCGCCATCTTCCTTAACCGTCTCACCTTGTACTTCAAGCTTACCCTCGGCCGCACTCACCGACCCAAGAGCACCAACTGCTTGAAGTAACCAAGTATCTCCTCCTGTAGGCCTTTTAGCCCAAACAGGAGCCCCCATCCTCGGCATTCAGAAACCACATGAGATGCAGGCTCCAACATGTCCCGCATCTCTTAACCATTGAATCGCTCCCCCAGGATCCCATAACAATCAGCCACGAGAAGACCACCGGTGACACCTCACCTGTGGGCGTCCCGCCAAACCCTCAGGGCCGTCTCCAAACCCTCCTGAATGCTCAAAGCCCACATGTCAATACCAACATCATTAAGGTGCACTCCATCATCTCTCAAGAACTGAGGCGACGCCGCCTCCAATTCCCGATGGCGCACCACTATCCCACCTTGCCTGCGAACAAAGCGCCCCACCTCCTTATTAAATTTCGCCCGCGCCTTGTTAATCCGCTCCACAGACCTGGCAAACCTCCAACTACTCCTCGCCACCACCTCCGACCAAACCAGCAAAATTTCAGGAAAATCCGCCAGCAAACGCAACACATCCAGCTTAATATCCCGTATCACATCCCGGGACCGACGGACCCCCAAATCATTTCCGCCGACATGAAGAACCAACACGTCCGGCGGACGATCCAACTGAACATTCAAATAAATCTCCGGCAAAACTCTCCCCCCAAAGAAGCCCCCGCAAACCAATCCACCTAATCCGCATGTCTTCCGCCGAAAAACCCAACTGGCGTCCGTTCCGCCTGACGTCCACACGCAAGGCCCCCCAATGAACATACGAGTGCCCGAAAATCCAAGCCAAACAAGGCGCCGACCCTGCAACAAAACAAACACAATTAAAACCACATCCAAAATTGTCAGATACTTTAGCAACATCCCACCCCTTCAAAGCCCTTAACCAGACATTCACAACAAATGGGGCCGGATATATGACCGAAAACAATCCGACTCCCAGCGTCCTATACGCCGAATGACCTCCTCACCTAGGCCCCACCTAGCCGCCTCTGTCGCGGCCCCTATCCGAAAAGAGTGGGATGCGTATTCCATAGCGGGCAAACCAGCAGCCAATAAGCACTTCCTGAAAACAGCGACAAATTGGAAACGAGACAACCGCGACCCATCCTGATGAATCAACAACGTCCCCTTCCCACTCGGCCGCACCTCCAAGAAATCCTCCACGCAACGCACAGGACAAAGCACTGACCCTCCCAACGGCCTCAACCATAAAACAACCCCTTTACCCTCCTGGTCCGTCTTTGACCTGCGAATGCAACACCGCAAAACACCATCCACCAAACCAACATCTTCCCATAACAACCCCCCAGTGCTCGTGCGACTCGCTGCCACCAACTCTGAGATGCGAAACACTCCAAAAAATGCCAGAGAAAAAGCCGCCCTAAACAAACACACTTCAAATGCCGACATACACACCGATCCCGCCTCTGCCCATAACTTCTGCAACACCGCAAATGAAACCGGCCTGCGATTGTCCCTCCGTACCCCGCAACGGCGGTATCCCTTCAACGCCTGCCGTACCATAAAACACTTAGACACATCGGCCATGCCTCGCAACCGCAACCAAAAGGCGACAGCCGCTAACCTCTTTGACGCCACTGAAAAAGATAAACCTGCAGCATAAAACGTTCCTAACCAAAAGACCAATAACGTTCGAAAATCCTCCAGCGAGCTACAACCCCCCACTTGCTCAATCAATTCCTCCCACAAAGACCACACAGAAGAGTAAGCAGCCCACGTACCGTTACTAAGTGACCGCCTAATCAGGCCCGCTGACACCCCAAGGCCACGCTCCAGAGCCACTGAGGACAGGGCAACCCCCGAATTTCGGGACCCGGCGCCAAGCCGCGGAAACGCTCCCACTGAAAACGAGAAAGGGAATCGGCCAATGAGTTATCCACTCCCGGGACATGCTCCGCAACAAAACAAGCATTCAATCGCAAACCCCTCAGCACCAAGTACCTCAGCAAATTCAACACAGGCGGTGAATTAGCCGACTGACTGTTAATTGCTTGCACAACTCCCATGTTATCGCAGTAAAAACGCACCCGCCGATTCCTCAGCCAGTCCCCCCACAACTCAGTGGCCAAAACAATAGGAAAAAGTTCCAACAACACCAAGTTTGAAAGGAAACCAGCCTGCCTCCATTCAGCCGGCCAACCCCCTGCACTCCATTGACCCCTACAAAAAACACCATATCCACACGAACCAGACGCATCCGAAAACAACTCCAAGTCCACATTACTAACCACCGCTTCCATCCACACCGACCTACCATTATAATCCAACAAAAAATTCTCCCACACCACCAAATCATCCTTCACAGCCCCCGGCAACCGTAAATAATGAAAAGGCGCAGTAATGCCAGCAGTGGCTAAAGCCAAGCGACGGCAAAAAACCCGCCCCATTGGCAAGATGCGACAAGCAAAATTCAATTTTCCCAAAACCGATTGAACCCGCTTAAGTTGCACCTTCCTATCCTTCCTTAAAAATACAACCTCCTGCAAGAGATCAAGCACCTTATCCTCGGGCAAACGACAGCCATAGAAAAAACTGTCAATCTCAATACCTAAAAACTTAATGACCGTGGCCGGGCCTTCCGTCTTGTCCGCCGCCAACGGTATTCCAAAACGCGCCGCAACCCTTTCCATCGTATGCAGCAACACCGCGCACACCCTAGATCCAGCAGGACCAAGAAACAAAAAATCATCCAGGTAGTGCAAGACCGAGCTCCACCCCGCCTCCTGTTTCACCACCCATTCTAAAAAACAACTAAACGACTCAAACAAAGAGCACGAGATTGCGCACCCCATAGGCAAACAACAATCAACATAAAAACAACCCTCCCACTGAAAACCAAGCAAATGCAAACTGTCAGGGTGAATGGGCAACAATCGAAACGCAGCCTCAATATCAGTCTTAGCCAGCAGAGCGCCCTGCCCGAAACGCCGTACCCAACGCATTGCCTCATCAAAAGACGTGTATGACACTGAGCATAACTCGTCCGCTATCCCATCATTCACAGACCCACCAAGCGGATAAGACAAATGATGAATGAGCCTGAACTTATTGGGCTCCTTCTTAGGAACCAAACCCAATGGAGATACCCATAAATCCGGCAAAGGACACTCTGAAAAGGGGCCTACAACTCTGCCAGCCGCAACCTCCTTCACAATTTTATCCCTTACCACATCAGGGTAGCGCAAAGCTGAAGTCAAATTCCGGGAAGCAACCCGCGTCCCAACCAAACTACACGGGATAACAAACCCCGCGTTAAACCCCTCCAACAACAACCGAGCCGCCTCCCTATTTGGGTACATCCTTAAATACGGCTCCATCTCTTCCACCCTCACCGGTGTCACCCCTCTTTTGCATAACCTCGGATCCCTTACCCTTCCCCCTCCGGAAGCACCGGGACAGGCTATGGGAACCTCCGCAACCGGAGCACTCATGCTTAAACCTGCAGTCGGACAAGAACCGGCAATGTCCTTCATTGAATAACCCTTTCTGCCCCCAACCTGAGCCTCTGCAGCCGAGACACCCCCGGCCGCTCCACGAAAGGGCTGAGACCCCCCACCTCGAGGTGCCGCCATCAACCGCATCCACAGACCAATATCCTTATGGCCCCAACGAATGCTAGGCCTGACCGCCTTCCGCTGCCGGAACTGCTCATCGTACCTTAGCCAAGCCACACCCCCATATGTCCGATGAGCCTCCCCAATAGCATCCATATAACAGAAAAGAGCCGAGCAGTGCTCTGGAGTCTTTTCCCCAATGACGCTGGCAAAAATTGCAAAGGCCTGCAACCAATTCTGAAAAGTGCGCGGAATCAACCTAAACCTCCTCCTTTCTTCCTCCTCCTTCTTACTTTCATCCAGCTTACCCCTATCCAAATTAAATTTTTCCAAAGGTAGCAACGAGAAGATCTCCACATATTCATCTTTCCATATCTTCTCCCTGACCTCCTGCTTCAAATGAGCCCCCAGCGGCCCCTCAAAACATACGTAAATCTCACCCTTTGCTGAATCCGCCAACCTAACACCATCCACCACATCACCTTTTTCTCCAGCTCCCCGCCCAGAACCACAGGCCTGGCCACCGGCCACCGCAACCCCACTCTCTCTCTCAGTAAACCCTGCGCCGCCCCTGGAACCAGCGCCAAATCCGTAGCAGGAGACCACACAGCCGCCGGATTCCCCACAGTACCCGGGCCCAACCGTGATAACAAAGCGAGCATACCCGACAATACATCCCTCACCAAAGCCTCAGAACCCCCCCCCCCCACTATGTAACACTGAATTCCCAACCCCCCCAACAGGCATTTGACACGCCGATCTCTCACCTGGCCGTCCCCGGACGATGTCGCCGGCAGCCGCAGACCTCCCTTCTGGTACCACAAACGAGACGTCACTTCCAGATGGCCCAGCGTCGTCCATACCGCCAGCCGCAGACTCTTCTCCTGGATCCACTTCGCCTTCCTCCAACTGCAACAACTCCTCTTCTGACTCCGGTTGCAAAGGGCCAACATCCGCAGCCCCTTGTGAAGAAGAGGCCCTCACACCTGGCCGCACACCTCTCATCCCGGCGACTCCCAGTAGAGCAGGCTCCACAGCACCGGCACTGTGAGCCGTGGTCTCATGCAGCAGTTCAGGGGGCTCATCCACCACCGCAGCTCCTGATAAGGCGCCATGTCGCCGACCCACCGCCAGGGGTCGCGACGCACTTCCCCTTCCAGCACCATCGCTCCGCGCCTCAGGCCCACCATGATGACGTCGCCGATTAGAAGAGACTGACCGCAACGCAGGCAAACTCCTCACACCGTCGTCCAGGAGGCCCAGGCCGTGAAGCGACCCGGCCGCAGCAACACCGCCGCCGCCCGCAGGTAAGACAGACCCGACTCGTCCCTCCCGCAAAGCCTCCCGCGGGGAGACAGCCGCGCGCGCCTGCCTTCTTCCTCTCATAGGCCGGGAGACGGGACCCGCACCAGACCATCCCTTTCCCGCCGGCCTGCCATCTCTCCTCGCCGTCCTCCCGCTGCGCCTGCGAGCCGGGTCAGCCACAGGCATCGCAGGCTGCAGCGGAGGGTTCCTGATAGGGCTCCACATTCGCCGACGCAATCTCGGAGTTGTCTCAGGGCTCAGGCGTTCAGGGGGAACAGAGCGCCTAGCCCGGCCGGGACGCACCGCCTCAACAGTCGCAGACTGACTGCATGGTTTCTTGTAAACGTGCCGCACCATGTACCTGTACAGCCGCCCTAACCGCCTCCAATAAATCTTCCAGCGACGACATCTTGACACTGCAAACGCGCTTCCACTATACTAGCCACTGACTGACGCCCCTCCTCCAACCTACATATACTGCCCGCCAAACTGCACGTCCTCCCCTTCCTCCCTTAGACCAACCCCTACCCCAACAAACATTAACCCTTTACTGTCCTACGGTCTTCCCCCTAAGTCAATCCGCACTCCATTATGGCTGCGCCTCATTCCGTCGCTTTCATTATGCAAACTGGAAAACACTTTAGGCTACCTGCGAACGTTGTGGATTTTTTTTTGTGCGGATTCCCATGTGGAAAAACTGCAGCACAGCAAAGTTTATGAGATGACACAAATCTTATGTATATTTTGTGGATGTTTTCCATGCAGAAATTGACCTGCAGTGTAGAATTCCAAATCCTCAGCAAGTCAATTATGTTTGTGGCTTTAGCTGCGGATTTCACTGTTTTCCGATGAAGGGAGAGATCTGCGACAAAACTGCATCTAATCTGCACCAAAATCTGCAGTTATAAATTGTGAAATTGCTGCAGAAATGCACATAAATCTACACTAGCTCTTATGTGCGATGCAGGGGGCCTTAAAGCCAATCTGTCAGCTCCGAACCCCCCCCCCAAACTAGAGTAAAGCTACTTTCACACTCGCGTTTCGTGCAGATCCGTCAGATAATACAGACGGATCGGTTCAGATAATACAAATGTCTGCATCTGTTCAGAACAGATCAGTTTGTATTATCTTTAACATAGCCAAGACGGATCCGTCTTGAACACTATTGAAAGTCAATGGAGGACGGTTCCGTTTTCTATTGTGACATAAAAAACGGATTTGTCCCCATTGACTTACATTGTGTGTCAGAACGGATCCGTTTGGCTCAGTTTCGTCAAGACGGACACCAAAACTCTCCAAGCAGGGTTTCGGTGTCCGCCTCCAAAGCAGAATCGAGACTGAACGGATACAAACTGATACATTCTGAGTGGATCCTTTTCCATTCAGAATGCATTAGGGCAAAACTGATCCGTTTTGGACCGCTTGTGAGATACCTGAATGGATCTCACAAACGGAAAGCCAAAACGCCAGTGTGAAAGTAGCCTAAGCGGTGAATAGTGTAAGTGATGCTGAGTCTGCTTATGTGATTTTTATCTTTATACTCCCTTGCGTTCTGACACCATGCTCCCACAAACCACCAGTAAAATGCATTGAGAGGACTCTTCTTTAGGCCTCATGCACACGAACGTTGTTTGTTTCCGTCTCCGTTCAGTTTTTTTTGCGGATAGGATGTGGACCCATTCATTTCAATGGGTCCGCAAAAAATGCGGACAGCACACAGTGTGCTGTCCGCATCAGTATGTCCGTAGCCCCGCAAAAATAATAGAACATGTCCTATTCTTGTGCATGTAGCCTTAACTCAGGTGTCCGCTCAATGCATTTTACTGCCAATTTGTGGGAGCACAGCATAAAAATGGAAATTAGTAAAAAGATCTAAATCACATAACCAGACGCAGCATCACTAAGGCTACTTTCACACTAGTGTTTTCCCGTATTGAGATCCGTCATAGAGTCTCAATACCGGAAAAAAAAAAGTTTTCGTTTTGTCCCCATTCATTGTAAATGGGGACAAAACGTAACTGAACAGAACGGAATGCTCCAAAATTCATTCCGTTCCGTTTGGTTGCATCCTCATACCGGAGAACAAACCGCAGCGTGTGATGTGGGATGCAGAAAACGGACATAATAGAAAACGGATCCGTCCCCCATTGACTTTCAATGGAATTCATGACGGATCCGTCTTGGCAATGCTAAGCTACTTTCACACTTGCGCTTTCCCTTTCCGCTATTGAGATCCGTCATAGGATCTCAATAGTGGATAAAAACGCTTCAGTTTTGTCCCTATTCATTGTGAATGGGGACAAAACTGAACGAAACCGAGTGCACCAGAAAGCATTCCGTTCCGTTTGGTTGCGCTCCCATCGTGGACAGAATAATGCTGCAAGCAACGTATTTCTGTCTGCGATGTGGTCCGGAGCAAGACGGATACGTCCTGACGCACAAGGTAAATACATTTACACCGTAAAATAATCGTCACCAAGAGTTTTATTAAATGCTTTTTAGCCATTATCTGTGGGATTCTCGGGCTCCATAAGCCTTCTGTGGGTACCAGTGAGATGTCAGTTGTTTTCCTAATCACATCGGCCTCATGCACACGACAGTTGTTTTTCTCGGCCTCCGTTCCGTTTTTTTTTTTGCGGATAGGATGGGGACCCATTCATTTCAAGGGGTCAGCAAAAAAATGCTGATAGTTCATCCGTTTGTGCTCCGCGTCTGTTGTCCGTGTTTCCCTTCAGCAAAAAAAATAGTGCATGTCCTACTTTTTTCACATTTGCGGACAAGGATAGGCATTTATTACAAGGGATCTGTGGGGAAAAAACGGATCCTCCAAAAAAAAACGGATGCCGCATCCGTTTTTTTAGCGGACACACAATTTGCGGACGCAAAAAACAACTGTCGTGTGCATGAGGCCATCCTGAAATTCATTACTTTGTATTCATTATGTCTGATTAGTCACCCTATTACCTGACGAGATCCAAGGCTAATGAGACCTGAACAGGAAATTGATATTCTATTGGTCAGCAACCCCAATTCTGTGTGTTCCTGCCCAGGGATCTGTTCACACTGGAGGCTTGCTTGGTGACGCAGTTCCAGCATATGCCTTTTGTTTGCATAGAATTTGCAGATTAGGAACCCCAGAACCCTTGAATTTTATTGGATAGTGTTTTATGTAGTTTGTTCGGCAGTGTAGTTTCCCCTACTTAAGTCTTTTAGACCATTTTCTGAACACCATGTCTGTCAAGCCCTTCCTTTTTTATGGTCCATTAATTTTCACAATTTCTGGGATGATATTTAGCAGAGTTTGCGATATAGAACTTTTTTGTGCAGAAAGCAGAACCTCCTGGCCTAGCTCGGTCCAAATCCTCTTGAAGAATGGCGCATGCCACACTATAGCCACTAGTGCGCCATGATGTGATGTGTCATGTGCACAGCCACTTTTATCAGGCGGACAGGGTTTTATCTGTCTCTGGGGATCCTTGTAGTTTCCTAGGAGCCAGGCCTTCACAAAGTGCGATAAATGCTGTGTTTGACACGGGGAAGGGGGAGGGGGGTGTAATTAGGCCAAGCATGTTATTTAATTAACTTCGGCAAGAGCTGTTGGGGAGGCACGTGCTGGCTGGTGAGGGCGCTAACAAACGTCCTTTCAACTGGTCTAATTGTCTGGGCAGAGAGGAGCCTTTTCTCTCAGCCTGGTGGGGTGTCTGTGATCTGTGTCTGGGTGGGATGCATTGTGCGCCTGTCATAGGAGGGGGCACAGACCCCACCGCCCTGGGACATGGAACAAGAATAGATTCTTTCCCGCTCAGTTTGTGTGTGCGCCATTGTTGGACTCGTCACTGAGGGATCTTTCATCCTTTTATTTCTTTCTGTGGGTGCGTCACTTTAACTCTATTCAGCATGACTATGGGCTATGATAGGGACGAGCTAATGGCGAAGAATAATTTTCAGATTATTGTCTGGGGAGACCCTGTAGACAGACTATAGATTGGTTCTCAGGACGCAGCCGTTCTATGACCTGAGTTGTATCTATAAACCCGTTGTGTCTGCTTAGGGATTGTCCTCTATACACAACTGTTGTGCGGTTCATCGCCATATTCCACAGATCACAAAATTAAACTGGCTATTAGCTGCCATATGCAGCAGGATCCTATAGAAAGGAGAAAAGCGTCAAAGCGGCCATACATCTCAGATACTGCAGCTGTCAGCCAAAATAGCCATTCCTTGTGACCTACTGGTAGACTTTGCTGGTTTATCTCCCTTGAGAACAAAGGATCGAGCATGTTGAAATCCAACTTTCCAATACTTCTTTCTTCTGACATCTGCCTAAGGCCTCATTCACACATACGTGGATTTTCACGGACCACAGTCCTCATCCCTAATTGTGAGCCAAAACCAGTTGCAGGTCAAAAACACAGAGAAGGTGGAAATCTTTCCATTATACCTTATACCATGTAGGTTCCTCTCCTGGTTTTGGATAACAGTCATCGATGCAGTATGATAATAAATAGCGGGGGGCACACCGATAATGAAGTGAAGGAGTGCAGGCCTGGTATAAAAATAAGCATGAACTGAACTGAGAGAAAGAAATACCAATAACAGCCGCACCTCCAAGAATCAATGATAATTTATTGAAGACACAAAATTTAAAACCATGGACAATAACAACCTAATCCCACTGGAGGGAGAAAATGATGAAAATGGGACAAACATCATCCAAGGATACCATGAGTAATATGGTGCTAACATGAACAAAATACATCCATAGGACCAAAATAATATACTTATCCGGTAGCACAGTGGTAACACAGGAGGAGAGATAATAATGAACAACCCTTCAGTAGGACAAGCAGGAAAGAAAATTCCTCACGCGTATCGCTAGTCTCCAACTAGCTTCATCAGAGGTCCATGTTATCGATGCAGAACACTGACCAAACACTGACTGTCTGAATAAGGTCTCATGAATAGTGTTGAGCGAGAATATTCAAATTGCGAATTTTAATTGCGAATATCGCTACTTCGAGAGTTCGCGAATATTTAGAATATAGTGCTATATATTCGTATTCGCGAATAGTGTTGAATATTCTAATCACAAATTTATCGTGAACTTATCACAAATATATTACGTTGCCGGTTTTCGCAATCAAGTAAACAATGACTGGGGATCACGAATTCTCGAATTTGCAAATTTATGGTGAATATTCGGCCAAAAATTTACAAAATATTGCGAATTCGAATATTGCCTTTGCCGCTCATCACTACTCCTGAACATGACCGTCGTTTTGGTCTGTGTCTGAACTGCATTTTTTGCGGATTGCAACGAGGATTCGCTCATTTCTATGGGACCCCAAAAATGTATGCTACACAGATGTCATCCATGCACCGTTCGCATCCATGTGTCTGTCCCGCAAATTATAGAAGGATAGGTCATCAATATATACTGCCTGCGCAATCCCTTTAAGCCTTAGGCCTCTTTCACACGGGCGTTCCGGGAAAAGGTGCGGGTGCACCCGTGTGAAAGGGGCCTTATGGAGATAGTCTCGACATCACCATGCACATGGCAGGTTTGGCTGACATTCATCTAAGGCATCCTGCACACGACTGTGTTGCCGTATTGCAGAACGAATTTGCGGATCTGCAATACACGGGCACCGTTCCGTGTGCATTCCGCATCACGAATGCGGACCCATTCACTTCAATAGGTCCGCAAATCCGGAGATGCGGAATGGTGCGGCACAGAACTGAACCCTACGGAAGCACTACGGAGTGCTTCCGTGGGGTTTCGTCCCGTACTTCCGTTCCGCAAAAAAATAAAACATGTCCTGTCTTTTTGCGAAACAGCCGGATCGCTGACCTATTAAAGTGAATGCTCACTGAAAAAAGTGGCCTAAACGCGTGGAAATGCTCCAAACCCGGACACTGTAGTGTGTCTATAACCGGGGGAGCAATACGCATTTTTTGCTGGGGATTGCCGTTATCTGCAGACCGCATGCGGAGGAATTGCTCACCCGGTTATAGACACGCCACAGTGTCTGGGTTTGGAGCATTTCCACCCGTTTAGGCCACTTTTTTCAGTGGTGGTAACGTTCTTTTGCACCTGGTGGCTTCTGTGTCACATGGTCTGTTGTGGGTGCGGCTTCTGTGTCACATGGTCTGTTGTGGGTGCGGCTTCTGTGTCACATGGTCTGTTGTGGGTACGGCTCACAGCTTTATCCTACCTCACAGTGCATTGGTGATACCACTATGGAGGCATGTGAGAGCCTGGCTGTGAGTTGGTTCCTAGCACTGTTCAGACCCTGTTCACACACCACAGGCAGTTTAGTGGTAGGACCCCATGCGTGCTGAGACACCGTGATGTGGTGCATGAGGGGCTCCGATACGTTCCTGACTGGAGGATATTGGCAAAGTTCTCAGCTTTTAACATCGGCCTGAGGAATTATCTAGTATTGTCAGTTGTGTATCATTTTGGTGCAGTTTTTGCAGTGATTTGTGTACATTAAAGTGAATGGGTCTGCGATCCGCTGCCCCACGGTCGGTGTTCGTGCATTGCGGACCGCAGCACGGCCACGGGGCGCACACGTTCGTGTGCAGGAGGCCTAATGTGTCACCCTAAGGCCTCATGCACACGACCGTTTTTCGGGTCCGCATCCGAGCCGCAGTTTTTGCGGCTCGGGTGCGGCCCCATTCACTTCAATGGGGCCACAAAAGATACGGACAGCACTCCGTGTGCTGTCCGCATCCGTTGCTCCGTTCCGAGGCCCCACAAAAAAATAAAAATAGCATGTCCTATTCTTGTCCGTTTTGCAGACAAGAATAGGCATGTCTACAATTTTGGCGGTTTGCGGACCGCAAAAAACGGCACGGTCGTCTGCATGAGGCCTAAGTCGATGTACACACTCTTTAGAAAATGCCTTAGCATCAGCTGCAAAGTCTGCATATGTTATAATAAAAATTATGAAGCAAATGTACCAGCACTGCCCTGTGTGAAGACGTCCTGAATAGTTTTTACTGTTGTCAGGCTTACCCCAGACACACTCCGCTTTCAGTTGCACACACACAGTCACACTCAGTTGTCAGGCACACACAGTTGCTAATGGTTGCCAGGTTCTCACACTGGGGGAGATTTATCAAACTGGTGTAAAGTAGAACTGGCTTAGTTGCCCATAGCAACCAATCAGATTCTACCTTGCATTTTCCAGAGGAGCTCTGAAAAATAAAAGGTGGAATCTGATTGGTTGCTATGGGCAACTAAGCCAGTTTTCCTTCCCACAAGTTTTGATAAATCTACCCCAGTGTCATGCCCAGTTGTCAGGCACAGTCATGGCTAAATCTTGCAGCGTGTATGGGCAGCTCTGGGAGACTTTGCAGCCGTTTTCCAGTCACTTGTAGCAGATCTGCCTCCTCCAGTTAAATGCTCCTGACCACAATGAGGGACACATGGACTATTTTATGACTCTTTCTGGTGGTTTAATTAAGATTAGCTGGAGGGCTGCTGCCTCACATGAGACCCCAGCCCTGAGTGCTATTAATCACCTGCCCTGCAGGGGGTTGTATCTGAGGAATCTCGTTTAACCCCCTGGCTTCTGATAGTTGCCTGCAAAAGCATCCCTCCTCCATATGTTTAGGTAGCCTGCAGCAAAGAAACAGATGATGGGGAGTGGAGGGAGAAGGGGTCACTGATGACCTTTTCAGGGGGCTGCGTTCAATAATATAACAAGCATGTATAGGAGAGGGGGGCATGACCCTGCTGCTGGGGAAGGCATTCCTGCTACTACTGGACTCTTTGGGTGAATTCACACATGGTAAATTTGGTGCAGAAATTTTTGCAACTGAAAATCACTTTTATTTATCTAAATGAGGCTGTTTTATTTGCCAGCATATGGATTTTTGTAAGGATTATAAAATGCAGCCAAACACCTCCATCTGTGGTTTATCTCTAGCAGGAATAAATGAGTAACATGCCTGGTCCTTATTTCTCCTGAAATCTTCCAGATTCATTGGAGAGTTGACCACCACATACATTAGATGGTTGGCCAAAACTGCCGAAATAAGCGGGTTTAGCCAACAGTTGCCTAACGAATAAGGCCATCTATGTGATGAATCCACCCTAATCTGATGAGTGATCTAATGGTGGATCTGTTCGCAGTATTGAACTGTTCCTCAAATGTTCCTTGTCATAATTTCCATGTCATGAAAGTATATGATATAGTATATGTATAGATCCAAACATTTCTGCTGCTGAATTTCATAATATATCTTTATTGAGAATTGCACAAAAAAAAGTGTTACTATGCATTTCCGATTCACATAGGCAGGACTACAGCTATAATATGAATTCTCAATAATACATATATGATGCTGTATAGTACTTTTATGATGCACATATATGCACAATATACACACATACATAGTACACACGCATGTATACACACATATATATATTACCCTCACATATAGTATAGAAAATACACATTATTCCCACCTTACACACCCATACATACAAATTGGACACACATACACATTATACACATATACCCACGCTCATATATATAGAATGCCTACATAAATACACATACTCACACATATATATACACACCATGGTGATGGACCATGAGCTCAGTGACGTCACCACAGGTCCTTTGACAGGTCCTGAAGAAAGAACAGGAGATCGGCAGCTGAGCGATCAATTGGAGGAGGTGAGTTAATATTTATTTATTTTTTTAACCCTCAATTGACCTTTTACTAAGCATTCTGTATTAAAGAATGCTATTATTTTCCCTTATAACCATGTTATAAGGGAAAATAATAAAATTTACACAACACCGATCCCAAACCCAAACTTTGTGAAGAAGTTCGGGTCTGGGTACCAAACATGCCGGTTTTTCTCGAGCGCGTGCAAAACAAATTAAAACGCTTTGCACTCGCTGGGGAAAATCGTGCATGTTCCCGCAACGCACCCGCAACACCCGTGTGAAACCATCCTTAAAGGGAACCTGTTACCTCCCAAAACCATCCCAAGCCACCAGCAGTGTGTTTCTGATGATGCTATTCTTTCTGAAGGCAGATGCAGCAAAAGTACTGAAAACTTTGTTTTATCCCCTGCCCGGCGCGCTTCTCCACACATGCTTGAAGTCAAGGAGGCAGGGGCCTCCTTGCTTCAAGTCACAGTAAACGTGCCCCCTTCCCTGCCCCTTTACTGTGACTGACAGTGCTTATGCAGAGAGTTCGGCAAAGCCAGCCAAACTGCCAGCTGTCAGTGACAGCGAAGGGGCGGGAAGGGGGCGCGTTTACCGTGACTTGAAGCAAGGAGGCCGCTGCCTCCTTAACTTCAAGCATGTGTGGAGAAGTGCGCCGGGCAGGGGATAAAACAACGTTTTCAGTACTTTTGCTGCATCTGCCTTCAGGAAGAAAGGCATCATCAGAAACACATTGCTGGCTATACGCAGGTACTGCTGGCGGCTTGGGATGGTTTTGTGAGGTGACAGGTTCCCTTTAACACTGACCCCCCCCCCCCCCCCCCCCCACAGTGCCTCGCCACTTAAAATTGGGAACTCCACAGCAGCTCATCCCGTTAACTTTGACCTTCACAGCAGCCCGCCCCTTTAACAGTGAGTTTCACAGCACCCCACTCCCTTGACATTGACCTCCTCAAGGGCCTGCCCCCTTAACAGTGACCTCCACAGTACCCCGCTGCCTTAACAGTGACCTCCACAGCAGCCTGCCCCCTTAAGGCCCCTTTCACACGGGCGAGTATTCCGCGCAGATGCGATGCGTGAGTTCAACGCATTGCACCCGCACTGAATCCCGACCCATTCATTTCTATGGGGCTGTGCACACGAGCGGTGATTTCCACGCATCACTTGTGCGTTGCGTGAAAATCGCAGCATGCTCCTCTTTGTGTGTTTTTCACGTAACGCAGGCCCCATAGAAATGAATGGGGTTGCGTGAAAATCGCAAGCATCCGCAAGCAAGTGCGGATGCGGTGCGATTTTCACGCACGGTTGCTAGGAGACGATTGGGATGGGGACCCGATCATTATTATTTTCCCTTATAACATGGTTATAAAGGGAAAATAATAGCATTCTGAATACAGAATGCATAGTAAAATAGGGATGGAGGGGTTAAAAAAAAAGAAAAAATAATTAAACTCACCTTAATCCACTTGATCGCGCAGCCCGGCTTCTCTTCTGTCTCCTTCTTTGCTGATTGCAGGAAAAGGACCTGTGGTGACGTCACTCCGGTCATCACATGATCCGTCACATGATCTTTTACCATGGTGATGGATCATGTGATGGACCATGTGATGACCGGAGTGACGTCACCACAGGTCCTTTTCCTGCAATCAGCAAAGAAGGAGACAGAAGAGAAGCCGGGCTGCGCGATCAAGTGGATAAAGGTGAGTTAAAAAATTTTTTTCTTTTTTTTTAACCCCTCCAGCCCTATTTTACTTAGCATTCTTTATTCAGAATGCATTTTTTTTCCCTTCTAACCATGTTATAAGGGAAAATTATACAATCTACAGAACACCGATCCCAAGCCCGAACTTCTGTGAAGAAGTTCGGGTTTGGGTACCAAACATGCGCGATTTTTCTCACGCAAGTGCAAAACGCATTACAATGTTTTGCACTCGCGCTGAAAAATCGCTCATGTTCCCGCAACGTACCTGCACCTTTTCCCGCAACGCCCGTCTGAAAGAGGCCTAACAGTGACCTCCACAGTGCCCTGCCCCTTTAATGCTAGGGCTACACGACGACATGTGTCACGCAACATTTTGTCTCAACAATTTTTATAATGATAGGCTATGGTGTCACAATGCGACATGTGACATACTACGACACGACAGTTGCAAAAAATCCATCCAAGATGCATCCATCGCAGCATGTCACATGTCGCAGTGAAACACCATAGACTATCATTATAAAAATTGTTGCGCGACATTGGTGCAACTTAAATGTTGTGCGACACATGTAGCAGTGTAGTTGCGCCCTATGTGTCGTGCGACTTATTGTCATCGTGTAGCTCTAGCCTAAATCTGACCTACAGCAGTGAAGTAAAATGGATGGGTTGTTATGGAAACCTGGAGTAAAACTGAGTGTATGTGGAGACTAAGGGCCTGCAAGCTTCTATTAGCTGATAAGGGACATGTGACCGTGTGTATGGCAGTTGGGATATGAAGAGAAAGACTTGCAGGCTTGTATTGGCTAATGGCTAATGTATATCTCAGGAACGGTATGTCCTAGAGAGCTGTGACCCCCACAAGATTTATTTCCAGGTAGCAAGGGATGTGTATACCAAGTTTCGTTGAAATCGATGGTTGCGTTTTTGAGTGATCACGGAACATACATACATACGTCCTTCTTCATATAGAGTATATAGATACACACATGACACACCAATACATTCACATCACAGAAACATAGTTCCACACATTACACATACAGTACAGATCAAAAGTTTGGACACACCTTCTCATTCAAAGAGTTTTCTTTATTTTCATGACTATGAAGGCATCAAAACTATGAATTAACACATGTGGAATTATATACATAACAAACAAGTGTGAAACAACTGAAAATATGTCATATTCTAGGTTCTTCAAAGTAGCCACCTTTTGCTTTGATTACTGCTTTGCACGCTCTTGGCATTCTCTTGATGAGCTTCAAGAGGTAGTCCCCTGAAATGGTTTTCCAACAGTCTTGAAGGAGTTCCCAGAGATGCTTAGCACTTGTTGGCCCTTTTGCCTTCACTCTGCGGTCCAGCTCACCCCAAACCATCTCGATTGGGTTCAGGTCCGGTGACTGTGGAGGCCAGGTCATCTGGCGCAGCACCCCATCACTCTCCTTCATGGTCAAATAGCCCTTACTTTCAAAGTTTTCCCAATTTTTCGGCTGACTGACTGACTGACCTTCATTTCTTAAAGTAATGATGGCCACTCGTTTTTCTTTACTTAGCTGCTTTTTTCTTGCCATAATATAAGTTCTAACAGTCTATTCATTAGGACTATCAGCTGTGTATCCACCTGACTTCTCCTCAACACAACTGATGGTCCCAACCCCATTTATAAGGCAAGAAATCCCACTTATTAAACCTGACAGGGCGCACCTGTGAAGTGAAAACCATTTCAGGGGACTACCTCTTGAAGCTCATCAAGAGAATGCCAAGAATGTGCAGAGCAGTAATCAAAGCAAAAGGTGGCTACTTTGAAGAACCTAGAATATGACATATTTTCAGTTGTTTCACACTTGTTTGTTATGTATATAATTCCACATGTGTTAATTCATAGTTTTGATCCCTTCAGTGAGAATCTACAATTTTCATAGTCATTAAAATAAAGAAAACTCTTTGAATGAGAAGGTGTGTCCAAACTTTTGGTCTGTACTGTATTTGCATCTGCAGAGTTCTCATAGTCCATGAGTAGAGAGGGGTTGTGCCGAGCAGAGCCTGCTTTCTGCACTCTCTCCTCTCCCTATTCTGCCCTGGTACCTGAATCAAGTTACAACAGTCAATAAGAAGCTCCTGCTGTTGTAACTTTATGCAGCTCAGACAGAAGAGGAAGGAGAAGGCAGGATTTCCAGAGGCCCATGTCCTGTGCCCTTTCCACATTTCTACTTGACAGCACCCAGGGTCCTAGTCTAGCCCCCACACACAGACATTACTACACCCTTGCCTTCACACAGCCATAGAGCTAAAAAGGTGTTCATTCTTGCATCCTGAGACTTTGTAATAGACTTGTGTATTTCAGTTCATTTCCCGTTTTTTAAATCTTTGCTTGCTGTCGGTGGATGGAAACTTAACATGTGAAAGGCAGCCAAAGAGCCTGGGCTGCAGACTGATACTTATATAGGGAACTATTAGGACGGAGAACGCAGATGTGTGCTGCTTATGTGTTTAGCTCACATAAGGTTGTCCTCTAGACTAGACCAATACACTGTAACAGACCTTCAGCTTCGCATAAGGATATATGACACTTGTGCTGTTCACATCTGTGTTGGAGACTCCATCCAAATTCGCAGGAATAATAGCGCATCATCCACTATGTAATGATGGAACCCAACAGATCTGGCTCCCCATCATTTTCACCTTTCTGTTCCTGTGACAGAGCAGATATCCAGAAAAAGTTAGCACAGATGTGAACATAGCCTAATTATCAATAAACATAACAACTGGAGAGCTTGAAAGAAAATATCTCCTTGGGTTGTTGCCTAATTTTAGGTTTACTATAGAGAGCTCAGTTACTGAGAAGCATCATGCCTCCGTCTCCCCTTATAGGGGTCACTGTGTGGACATTAGGTGGAGTCGAATACTCTGAGATACGTCAGAGTTTTGCAGTCTGTGGCTGCTGTGGAGCTCACATGAAATGTCCGGGCAGCCAGTATTACAGCTGATCCTGCAACATTTCCTTCACATCCAGTCTGTTAGTCTTGTGCTGATTTACACTGAAGAATTTATAGTACCCTCCACCCAAAACTCAAAAAAAGAGCAGAAGTAAGGCTACTTTCACACTGCCGTTTCTGGATCCGCTTGTGAGATCCGTTTCAGGGCTCTCACAAGCGGCCCAAAACTGATCAGTTTAGCCCCAATGCATTCTGAATGGATAAGGATCCGTTCAGAATGCATCAATTTGGCTGCGTTTGGCCGCCGTTGCATTTTATAGACGTTCACTAAAACGCAGCTTGCAGCGTTTTTGTGACCGTCTGACTATGCGTAGCCTAACGGATCCGTCTAGACTTTCAATGTAAGTCAAGACGGATCTGTTTTTTTTATGAATAATGCAAACGGATCTGTTATTAACGGATACAAGTGTTTGCATTATTCGTGCGGATCCGTCTGTGCAGATACAAGACGGATCCGCACAAAACGGGAGTGTGAAAGTAGCCTAAGGGAGGATGAGTGGCGCAGTGCTGAGAAGGAGGAGCAGACCACAAGATAGTCCCGGGACACACAATCTTCTTATTATGTCTGCATTGTATTGACTTGTGGAGCACTGAACCTGGATGTACACATTATATAATATCAATGCATCCTAGGTGATGTCTGTATTACGTGAGATGATCCCCGGGACGCACAATCTTATTATTATGTCTGCATTGTATTGACTTGTGGAAAACCTGGATGTACACATTATATAATGTCAATGCATCCTAGGTGATGTCTGTATTACGTGAGATGATCCCGGGGACGCACAATCTTCTTATTATGTCTGCATTGTATTGACTTGTGGAAAACCTGGATGTACACATTATATAATGTCAATGCATCCTAGGTGATGTCTGTATTACGTGAGATGATCCCCGGGACGCACAATCTTCTTATTATGTCTGCATTGTATTGACTTGTGGAGCACTGAACCTGGATGTACACATTATATAATGTCAATGCATCCTAGGTGATGTCTGTATTACGTGAGATGATCCCCGGGACGCACAATCTTATTATTATGTCTGCATTGTATTGACTTGTGGAGCACTGAACCTGGATGTACACATTATATAATGTTAATGGATCCTAGGTGATGTCTGTATTACGTGAGATGATCCCCGGGACGCACAATCTTCTTATTATGTCTGCATTGTATTGACTTGTGGAGCACTGAACCTAGATGTACACATTATATAATGTCAATGGATCACTCTGATTTTGGCAGGATCCAGTGTTTTAAGGGGACCTAGGTTGGACTCCTTTGGTTTCCATGAGATAAACACCAGATTTGCCTATTAGCTGCTTGCCCCCATTCCACCCCACTTCAAAATGCTTTTTTTAAAGTTTGGGAGCATATTTGATGTAGCCAACGAATGTCTGGTGGGGAACTGACTGCTGTGAGACCTAAAGATCATTAGGACATGTAAGTACCCTATTCACAGCAGAGAGGTGACCATCATAATAAACATATGTTTAAAATAATCCATAACCCAGAGATACATATACAGTGAAATCTGTCTAAAAGACCACCTCTTTAAAAAGACTACCCCCCCCTTATCCAGGCTAGATCTACCCCCTGATCCAGACTGCTCATATTCTTTGAGAAGAATACCTATCTAGAAAATCACTTTTTAAGTCATCTGAAAGAGATTTCACTCAATAGGTCACAGAATATGGTCATCTACATCTTACAAATGACATAGCCGTTGACATGCGGACAGATCACCTCTTGAGTACACCTGAATATCATAGGGCACCTGATGTTACTGCCATCACTGTGCTCTACAGCGCCTCCCCCAGGGCACAAGATGCAAGGACGCAGTCACTGGCTTCTATCTCGTGATCCTTAAGTTCTCTTTTAGTCAGTGAAGATGGTCGGAGTGTTGCCCTGACTTCCCTCGTACTCAGCATCTGGCTAAAAGACTTGGCACTAAATGAAAAGTTTTCTCTTGTGCCGTTCCAATTGCCAAACTTCACAGAACATTTTTCCCCATCTGCTTATTTAGTGGATTTTTTAGAGAAGGAAAACAGTGACCCGAGCCTTGTGCTGCCTCGCTCAGCATTTACTTCTCACTTGAAAGGCTGAGGAGAGAAGCAGAACTGCCTTGTGCTGGGGTAAAACATATGAGAGATATCACCCTATTTCCAAACATTGTAGCCCCTCATTATAAATATAGGGCGCTCAGGGGCGATTTAGGAGGCGCATTACAGATTTTACCACTTCAGTTTAGCAATTTACCTCTGAGGTCTCAACCCATCCAGACTCCTTCAAAGCGCTATTCCTGGTACAAGCCATTCTGCGGTAAATATCCATATGATGATGATGTGTCTGTCCTATGTTCAGACTGATAATCAGTAGTAAATACAAATCTCCAGTAAATGTGCACCTGTTGTCAATATGACCTGTTAGAAGATATGGATGTCAGGGACCCCTTCTATGAGCCACATCAGAGAGCCCTAATGAATAAAAAGCCAATGCAGAGTGGAAAATGTTAAGCCACCCTTCCTCTGTGGATAATAGCTGATGACAGGGTTTTCAGAAGCAGGACTTACAGCTATTAGTCAGTGCTCTTATTTTATATATACAGTAGAATGCTAGTTGCCTGCAGTCACCACTAGAGGGAGTTCTGGAGCTTACTGTATACATACTGCCAAAACAAAATGACAAATTTACCTCTACTATCTCATAGTGTCTAAAATGGTTAAAAAACATGGTGCAAGGCAAAAGGTATGTTATGGAGTAAAAGACACATATTTGGGCAGGCCCTGTGGCCGGTTAAGTGCTAGGGCTTCTTTCAGTGTCTCTAGGTTTCCCTGCTCAATTTTCTGTAAGTTCTTTTGTAACTCTGTAATCTGACTCTGCAGTATTTGATGTTGTGAACGTCGTGATGGGCGCACGACCATGGGCACAGTCCACTGTGGTGCCAGGGATAAAGTTGGCGGATCACCGTAGTCTGTCGGGGTACAGATGTAGCAGGGTTACCACTCAAACTCTTAACTCAAATTTCTTAAATCATTGTGTTATCTTGAAACAAAAGCCATTGAAAAGCAATTGAAGGTGTTTGCTTCTCCAGTCCGCCACGTACTGTTTGGGTGAACAGTAGCCCTTCGGGACACTTTCCTCATTTCCCATCTTCTGGATCCTTCACCTTGTTCTGGACAACACAAAAACCCGATATAACACGTTGAGCCTAATGTCCCACACACTCTGGGTAGACACTGGCCGGACTCCTCCTTTCTGTCGTCTCTCGGTCACAACACCGGGGTGACCGATTGACACAGGCACTTTAGAAGACTTTTGGGTTTCTATCAGTCTGTGTTTCCGTTACAAAGGGTCGCACATTAAAAACAATAAACCACAATACATCAAGGAAGAACCCTTGAGTACTGTCCCATCGTCTCTCGCACCTACTGGAGCCGTCTAAAGACCTCTGTATAGAGTAATCACTGGACGTGAAGACCTTTGAGTCCCGGCAGCACACTCTGGACTACCGCGGACCGCTCTCCCCCCTTCTGTGATCGTCCCCTTTTTGGAGATTTGAGTCAGACGCCGGGCTGAACTCCGATACAGGCTAATAGGAGAACCCTGTCTCTCAGTCAGTGATACTTGTCAACAGGGTCTTCACAACCTATAGGCACAACACAATACATCAAGACTTTAAAAAACATATGGGGTTCTTACTTTCATGCCCTCGAGGACGTCCCAGACTGATGCCGCACCCCTCCCACCAAGAGGCTTCACCAGGGGACACTTTATAGGCAAGATGACTCAGTTTTCCTACCTCGTATTACGGGTCGCGATCCCGGTGTCCGTTAGTGCGCCTCTCCTCATCTAGTCTCCGGGGGTACGGGAACAGAGGGTCCAATCCTCGAGCCCCACGCTGGGCTCCAAATTTGTTCTGGTTTATAGGCGTTAGCTGAATGCCTGGCCGCCATCTTAGCTAAGCAGAGTTCTCAACAAGCAAGTATCCATTTTGTCTTAATGGTCCATAACAGGTACACTATTTTATTTAACGCAGATTGCACCAAATTCTGCTGTATTTTCAATAATAAATCTGCTCCAGTGTTTGGTGAGCTGCCTCTAGTGGAGGATGCACACAGCCATTATATTATAACTGTCAGTACAGAGATTTATAGCTCAGAAAAAACTGTTAATGGGGTTATCCAATTCTAAAAATGCCCCCCACAATTCCTGGGCCCCTCCTATAGATTATACTTACCCCGCTCCCTGGCGTCCACATTACTCCGGATCACTGCGCGACGGGGAGGTGCAGTGGCGGCCGTGCAGGGATCCAGAGTGACACGGGTGCTGGGGAGTGGGGTAAGTATGATCTATCGGAGGGGCCCGGGCATTGTGGGGGGCATTTTTAGAATTGGTTAACCCCTTTAATCCAAGCAGAAATGTGCAGCTATTTGTAATGAATACAAAAAATTGTGTTCATATGTGATACTGTCTTCTGAGCTGCTGTATCTAATCCTATTATGTGTGATATTTTCTGCTGAGCTGTTGTATCTAATCCTGTATGATACTGTCTGATGATCTGCTGTATCTAATCCTATCATGTGTGATACTGTCTGCGGAGCTGCTGTATCTAATCCTATCGTGTAATACTGTCTGCTGAGCTGCGATTGCGGACAAGAATAGGACATGCTCTATCCTTTCTGCGAAACCGCGGAACGAAACCACGGATGCGGACACCACACGGTGTGCTGTCCACATCTTTTGCGGCCCAATGAAATTAATGGGTCCCCACCCGACCCGCTAAATTGCGGAACAGGTGCGGACCCGTGCATACGGCCTTCTGATTGGGCCCTAATCCTGTGTGATGCTGTCTGATGATCTGCTGTATCTAATATACTACCATGTGTGATACTGTCTGTGTAGCTGCTGTATCTAATCCTATCATGTGTGATACTGTCGCTGAGCCATGTATAAGTGTTGCTGTGTCTGTGAATTCCTCCAGTTTGTAAAAATAGGGAAGTGGATGCGTCTGTTTTTTTTTAATTTTTTTTAAACCAGTATTGTGATTCTCATTTTCCAGTTCAGAGTGAATCCATATTACTATTCTGAGCCGCAGACAGATATTGCTCTAATGTTTATCATTTATTTTAGTTTCCAATTGACCTTAAAGGGGTTGTCCAATTATTTTTTATTTATTTAGGGAAACTACCAGGAGCTTATTACATGAACATCAACTTGCCTTCCCAGCCCCCTCCGATCCAGCGCCACTGCTGTGTCGTTCTCCCCATGCAGCAGCGTCTGTGGATGGGGTGGTGGCGCTGGATAGGAGGGGGCTGGGATGTTAAGCTAAAATTTGTGTATTAAAGGGGTCATTTTTTTTTTATACCAGCGATTTATATGCCGGACTTAATCCCCATGCGCTTGGTTCCACCGGCTGTGCGTCATGGTTGAAACTAGGCCAGCTTCCTTGCTGGTGTAGTTTAACACCATTTTCCACGCCATAAACTGGCACAGAAAATGGTCAATGAGACAGGCGGGCCGGTCTGCCATCTTCCGTGCCCATGCCACAACCTTTTTACCGTCACCTTGGAAAAGTGGTGTGAGCGGGTAAAAGTCACAGATTTTTTCGTAAAACCCCTTTGTGACAAAATCTGCGCCTAAAATAGGCCAAAAAGTGGCATATATTTCTTAATAAACCCCCTAAGTTTGTAACTTCTGTACATGTATGGTATTAATGTGCAGGGGATGTAAGGTGCGAGTTCACACGCTGAGCTGATTCCATACATGGCAGGTGCCGACTGTATCATACAACAGCCACATGATGGGAGTGATCAGGATCAACGATGACACCAATTTTGAAGAAAAGGTTTACATTTTTTACGTTTCTTTTTTTTTTTTTTTTAAATACAACTTAACAAAAATTACACCGATTTGGTATCGCCGTAATTGTACCGACCTGCGGAAGGACATCGTCATTTTGGTGCCTTGGCAGAATTGTGTGTTTTTTTTCAATTTCATCCCACAAAGAATTTTTCTCTTGTTTTCCATTACAAGGTATAATAAAAGGTGTGATTTTAAAAATACAACTTGTCAAACAAAAGCCTTCATATGGCTATGTGAATGAAAATGTTTTAAAAGTTGTGGCTTTTGAAAGATAGAAAATAAATGCTAAATCAAAAATTGACCCAGTCCTTGGATAACCCCTTTAAAATGTTTTTACTCTGTGATTTTTTTTTTATTTTTTTTTGTAAGTTGTCCACAAAAAAAGAAATAAAAAATCAATTTGGAAACGCGCTGTGCATCCAAGCCTGTGATGTTTGATTCCTGTTTTATATTATTACAGGGTAAAGGAGAGTGCATATAATATAGTGGTCTGGGGGTTTATATATAGGCATATTATTGGAGGTATATATGGCAATATATATACAAAGGGCAGAGGGGGGTACAATGCATTCGGGAAGTCTTATGCTGCGGCCTTGTGCTAAAATGTAAAAAAAAAAAAAAAAACATCATTCTGCACTCAGTATCCCATAATGAGGAAGTGAAAACAAAATTTTTGAAATTTCTACAAATTTATTAAAAAGGAAAAACTAAAATTTTGCATGGTCAGAAATATTCAGACCCTTTCCTATGATACTTGAAATTTAGCTCAGGGAGGGGGGGGGGGGGGCTCCTGTGGTAAATTCAGTTGAATGTACATGATTTGGAACTACATAGCCCCCTCTATATAAGGTCTCACAGTTTACAATGCATATCTGAGCAAAAACCAAGCCTTGAGGAGAAAAGAACTGCCTGTAGAGCTTAGAGACAGGATTGTGGGGAGGCACAGAGCTGGGGGAGGGTACACAAATTTCTGCTGCACTAAAAGAGTACAGTGGCCTCAAGAATTCTTAAATGGAAGAAGTTTAGAACAACCAGCAATCTTCCTAGAGCTGGCCGCCCCATCAAACTATGTCATTCGGGTAGGAGGGCCTTGGGTAAAGATGTGACCAAGAAACCTCCAGAAGGTCAACCATCACTAGCGCACTCCACAAATCTGGGCTTTATGGCAGAGTGGCCAGAAAGAAGCCTCTCCTCAGTAAAAGACACATGAAAGCCTGTCTGGAGTTTGCACAAAAGCACCTAAAGGACTCTCACACTATGAGATTCTTAAACGGAATGTAGCATCAGAAAATTATTTTTTGTTAAAATCACGTTTTTATGTTTAACATAAAATTTTGACGATTCTATTTCTGTCCATGTCACTATCTATATTTAAACAAAAGCCATAAAATCCTGCAGTTTTTACACTGGCCACTAAGCCTAATAATAGGCGCCACTTCTTGGTCTGTACACTTTACTGCAGTTACCTGCTTATCATTACAGGCAGGATTAGACAGATAAGACAGGATCCACCATCATAACAGGTGATTTCCTTGTACAGTGACCTCTGCACAGGGCACAGAGCATGCCCAGAAAACTCTCCTATATAAGTAAATGAGTCCCCTCCAGACCATTGTGTCTATGGCCCATGGGGCTGCCATAAAGCAATTTTCTTAATGCTTTCTAGATGCTGTTAAGAACAGCTCAGGCAAGATGGCTGCCCCCATAATCCTATTCAGGAAATAGAATAAAAAAATCTGCAATCAGAAAATAAAAAAAGAGATTAGAAAAAAAGGATATGTGTTCTTATCTGGTTTTAAAAATTGGTGACACATTTCTATTTTAAGGGCATCTGTCAGTATTTCCGCTTGGCAGCTGAAGGCATCGGTGTTGGTCCCATGTTCATATGTGCCCGCATTGCTGAGAAAAATATTTTTAGTATATGCAATTAAGCCGCTAGGAGCAACAGGGGTGTTACTGTTACATCTAGAGGCTCTGCTCTCTCTGCAACTGCCGCACCCTCTGCATTTTAGGAGAAGTCAGGGCCACATCTATACTGCCTGTCCCGGTCAATCAAAATGCAGATGGCACAGCAGTTGCAGAAAGAGAGCGGAGCCTCTAGGTGTAAAGGCAACAGTATCAGACTGAGGTACTTGGGGCCCACCAGTGTTACTAATTCTGGGGGCCCACCTTAGGGCTCCTCCACACAAACTTATTATTTTTCCATGTCTGTACCGTTCCCTTCACTTCAATGGGGCCACAAAAAAATGACTCTGTGTGCATTCTGTGTCTGTATGTCCGCATGGCCGTTCTGCAAAATGATAGAACATGTCCTATTATTGTCCACATTACAGACAAGGATAGGACTGTTCTATTAGAGGCCGGCTGTTCTGTTCCGCATAATGTAGAATGCACACACACGGTATCCATGTTTTGCGGATCCGTAATTTGCAGACTGCAAAACATCCAACGGTCGTGTTCATGAGCCCTTACAGTGATAACAGAGATAGTAAAGATGAAGTATGATGGCAGACATTCACAGCAAAACGCACAAACATACATGTGGCAGAATTTACACATATATGGATATCCTGCACTTAAGTCAGTCAGAAACAAGACACACGCAGCGCACACCAATCACTCACTGGACACATGTGGGACACAAGACACTTATACATGGCTCACATGACACTGATACATATGTCACATACTGCACATACACCACTGATACATAGAACATATATAGCAGACACCAATCACACATAGGAAACAAGCAATGCACACACCAAGACATTTATGCCTAACCCTATTAATTGTAGCACACCTAAAGGGGTTAAATGGGTTGTCTCACTTCAGCAATTGGCATTTATCATGTAGAGAAAGTGAATACAAGGCACTTACTAATGTATTGTGATTGTCCATATTGCCCTCTTTCCAACACATTATACACAGCACGTATCCGTGGTTATTACCATCGTGTAATCCAGCAGCAGTGGCCGTGCTTGCACACTATAGGTAAAGGTGTTGGCCTATGCGCACTTCCAGCCTTTCCCTATAATGTGTAAGCACGGCCACCGCTGCTGGATTACACGGTGGTAATAACCACGAATACTTGCTGTGCATATTGTCATGGGAAGGAGGCAATATGGAGTATCACTATACATTAGTAAGTGCCTTGTATTAACTGCATGATAAATGCCATTTACTGAAGTGAGATAAACCCTTTAACCCCTTTAAGCATAAATGTATGGCATGAAATTTACCAAATCGTAACCTCCTCAGATTGCACATAATCTACAGTATATTTAAAAGGGTTGTCCTACCATAATGACCTATTGCCTATCTACAGGATAGGTGATAAATATCAGATTGCTGGGGGTCTGACTGCTGAAACACCCACTGATCACGAAAGAAATCTATGTACACAAGGGTCTTAAGACCACGTTCCCTTGTTCATGGGGGTCTCAGCAGTCAGACCCCCACCAATCAGACACTTAGCACTTGTTGTGTCATAGCTATTGGACCTTTACACATTCCCTATGTTTAAGGTTTTCTTTGGGTGTAAAATAAAAATAAAAATTTAAAATCTGGCCCAAAATATGTGTCAAACTAAAATAGAAATGCTCGCCTGTTAAAGGACCTGTGTCTACTTTTCTAGTTGTGAATGGACCCTTAGGGTCACCTGAGGCAGGGTAATAGCGGGGATCCTGGAGCAGGGGTACCTGGAGAAGAGGCAATATTAGTGGTGCATTTAGAGTGGGGGCATCTGGAGCTGGGGCACTTATGGGGGTGCACCTAAAGCAGAGGCATTAGGGTCACCTGAGGCAGGGTATTAGTGATGATCCTAGAGCAGAGGTATTAGGGGGCAACTGGAAAAGAAGCAATATTAGGGGTGCATTTAGAGTGGTGGCATTGGGGGGTATCTGTAGTTGGGGCATTTATGGGGGTGCACCTAAAGCAGAGGCATCGGGGGGACCTAGGGCAGAGTCCCCCCAATGCCACTCTGAAATCTGCAGAGAGCAGCACACATTCATAGATCTGTGTCTGCTATAAACAAATCCCCTATTTTCCCCTTGCAGTCTCCTACAGCTCACTACTGTCACACACCTGAGAAATCAGCCCAGCACCGCAGAGGAGTCTTTCTCTCCAGCAGCCAGTTTTCTGACAGCAGGGAGGGCAGGAGGAGGCAGACACCTTTTCTCCTCCTTCACTGCCAGCAGCCCCAGAAGTCTAGAAGATGCGGGGCCTCCTATACAATGTACCCCAGTAGGAGGCTGCATCGCTGTGCATTTATCATGTAGATACTGCCACCTACTTCCTACAATAATAATCTCTCCTGAGAAACAAGAAAAATAATTACTCCTCCGTCTTATATTCGTGTGCAGGAGACTGAAGGGCCCATCGAGGAATCCCCCGCCTCCCCAGTGGGCCAGTCCGAGCCTGCTTATATAGCACTGCTATATTCCACAGCGCTTTACAGACATTAGCATCGAGCTGTCCCCAATGGGGCTCACAATCTAAGTTCGCTATCACTATGTCTTTGGAGTATGATAGGAAACCGGAGTACCTGGAGAAAACCCAAACAAACACAGGGAGAACATACAAACTCCATCCAGATGTTGTTCTTGGTCGGATTTGAACCCAGGACCCCAGCGCTGCAAGGCACCAGTGCCAAGCACTGAGCCACTGTGCTGCCAGAGGCTCATTTGTATATATTAAAATAATAGCAGTGTGTTTAAAAAAAAGTGAATAAAGCTCAAAATCCTTCTATTTCTATAGACACAAATGCATTGGGAACACTATACATTCTATTCCAAATCAAAACATTAAGAAAAATATATCAAATTTGTGTTGTTCCTCTAAAAAATTGAAGAAAAGTGAATATTAGACTGTTGAAAAAAATTGCAGTGTTTATATTCTTCTTTACAAATTCAAACATTCACTATATAAACTGAAAAATGTTTGAAGATTTTGCTTTCCTTTGAATCACTTCACTAATATTTAGTTGTATAACCAGTGTTTCTGAGAACTTCTGTACATCTGTGTTGCATGGAGTCAACCAACTTCTGGCCCCTGTGACCAGGTATTCCAGCCTAGGATGATTGGACTGCATTCCACAGTTCTTCTCTATTTCTTGGTTTTGCCTCAGAAACGGCATTTTTGATGTCACCCCAAAAGTTTTCTATTGGATTAAGATCCGGGGATTGGGCTGACCACTCCATAATGTCAATCTTGTTGGTCTGGAACCAAGATGTTGCACGTTTACTGGTGTGTTTGGGGTTGTTGTCTTGTTGGAACACCCATTTCAAGGGCATTTCCTTCAGCATAAGGCAGCATGACCTCTTCAAGTCTTCTGATGTATTCAAACTGATCTATGATCCCTGGTATGCGATAAAGAGGCCCAACACCGTAGTATGAGAAACATCCCCATGATACTTGCGCCACCATGCTTCACTGTCTTTACAGTGTACTGTGGCTTGAATTCAGTGTTTGGGGGTCGTCTGACAAACTGTCTCCGGCCACTAGACCCTAAAAGAACAATCTTACTTTCATCAGTCCACAAAATGTCTCTTTAGGCCAGTCAATGTGCTCTTTGGCAAATTGAAACCTCTTCAGCACATCTTTTTTTCAACAGTGGGACTTTGCCGGGGGCTTCTTGCAGATAGCTTGGCTTCACATAGGCGTCTTCTAATTGTAACAGTACTCACAGGTAACTTTAGACCTTCTTTGATCTTCCTGGAGCTGATTGCTGGCTGAGTCCTTGCCATTTTGGCTATTCTTCTATCCATTCGAATGGTAGTTTTCACTTTCTTCCACGTCTTTCAGGTTTTGGTTGCCATTTTAAAGCATTTGCGATCATTTTAGCTGAGCAGCCTATCATTTTCTGCACTTCTTTATATGTTTTCCCCTCTCCAATCAACTTTTTAATCAGGGTACACTGTTCTTCTGAACAATGTCTGGAACGACCCATTTTCCTCAGAATTTTAGAGAAATGCACTGTAACCAGCATGTACAACATTTGCTGCCTTCCTTCCTTAAATAAGGGCAATAATTGCCACCTGTTTTTCAAAGAATGAATGACCTCACTAATTTAACTCCACACAGCTATTATTTTGAACATGCCCCTTTCAATAAGTGATTGAATTACAGAAAATCAGCAGCATGTATGGCATGACTGTTGGGTCTGTTGGGTTTCTATTACTCTACTACACCTGCTAGTAAATTATTTGCCATGTAGAAATATCATTTCTACCAAAAACAGTGATTGATCAGGTTAGTGATGTCTGACTGCTATTATTTTGAACACAACTGTATGAACATGGAACTGACCAGGGGTGTAGCTATAGGGGGTGCTATCAGGCCCAGGAGCCTGACGTGGACGAAAGACCCTTGTGCCACATAAGAAGACACTGGCATTATAGACAGTGCATGCAGGTCAAGTTACACCTCTGGCTGGAGGGAAGGGGTTAGGTCAAGTATTTGGCGTGGGGGGGGGGGGGGCCGTTTAAATATTTTCCTCAGGCAGCACAAAGGCTATGGTCAATGCCCCTGGCCACAAAGCACTGAGGTAAGGGGGGTCCAAGCTGAACTCTTCGACCAGGGCCCATGAGCCTTTAGCTATGCCCCTGGGATGGACACAGATGCCTTCAGCTGCCATGGACACATGCAACAGGTCAGCCAGTTTCATAGGTACAAATCTGCTGACAGATGTCCTTTAATGAAAACTGCGTGTGCTCTGGACCTCAGACTGGGCTGAAGGTTCACCTTCCGACAAGACAATGACCCTAGGCACAGAGCCAAGACAACACAGAAGTGTCTTAGGGACAACTCTGTGAATGTTCTTGAGTTGCACAGCCAGAGCCCTGACTTGAACTCAACATCTTTGGAGAGACCTGAAAATGGCTGTCCACCGATGGTCCCCATCTATTTTTTGCGGTGCAGAGGCACGGATCTAGAAGCTCATGGATTCGTAGTGCTTTCAATCAGTGTCTCCATTCCGCACTATATCTTGCAGATTGCGGACCCATTCAAGTCAATGGGTCTGCATCTATGATATGGGATTCACACAGCCAGTGCCCATATATTGTGGACCCGCTGTTTGCAGTTCACAATACGGGCACGAATGGTCTACGGTCGTGTGAATGAGTCTTAACTACCGTATGCAGCATGGACAGCAGCAGCTACACAGGCTGGTAGTGACTCAGTAAGGTTCTGGTAGATTGTCACAAGTATCCGGAGCCATGCTGAGTGCAGTACATCCCACTACATCCCACTTGCTAGAGGGTTTGTGGGGGAGGATCCATAGGTTGAACATGACGATTGAGGTAGTCCTACAGATGCTCAATTGTGTTAAAGTCTGAGGAACTAGGGGGCCAGGGTAGTAAATTAAAGTCTTCGTCATGCTCTTAACCAATGTCAGACATTTCCAGCCATGTGACATGTCGCATTGTCTTGCTAGATAATCCCATTAGCCCCAGGGAAGACAATCAGCATATACGGGTGTACATGATCTGCAAGGATGGATTCATATACCTAAATTGGCTAAGAGTGTCTTAAACAAGAATGAGTGGGTCCAGAGAATGCCCCAAAAACATTCTCCAGACCATAACCCTGCCACCGCCAGCTTGTGTTCTTCCAGCACTGGTTGCAGGGTGTTTCTTTTCTGATGTTTTTACCTGACATGACAACGTCCATGCGTTCAATGAAGCAGAAAACATGACTCATCAGAGAAGGCAACCCTTCACCAATCAGCGGAGGTCCAATTCCGATACTGCCCAAAAACGGAAGTCTTTTTAGCCAATGGAACTTCGTTAGTAAAAGTGCAGTGACTATCCATCTACTTTGGAGCACCATAAGCAGCAGGGTTCGCTGGTAGTCCCTTGGTTCATTTTGACAGTGAGCTGTTCCCAGGGCCGTAGCTAAAGGCTCATGGACCCTGGTGCAGGAGTTCAGCTTGGGGGCCCCCATCCCTCAGTGCTTTGTGGCCAGGGGCAGGGAAGCTCATAGCCTTCGTGCTTGCCCGAGGCAAAAAACGCCCCCCCCCCCCCTGCCCCCATGCCAAATACTTGACCTAACCCCTTCCCTCCAGTCAGAGGTCTAACTTGAACAACATGTACTTTCTATAATACTGGTGTCTTCCTATGTGGCACAAGGATCTTTGGGCCCCCTCAGGCTCCTGGGCCCGGTAGCGACTGCTACCTCTGCACCCCCTATAGCTACGCCCCTGGCTGTTCCAATGTAGCATGTCGGTCCGTCCTCGCACACCTTCATAGGTGACGTTTACCTCTCACATCAATTGCATGTGGTTCTCCGCGGTTTCCATATCGCTTATTCACAATGGGGCCATTTGTCCACTCACCATACACTTTCACAAACTGCGCAGTTTCAGAAATACTGCCACCCTTGGCCCAAAAGCAAATAAACATCTTTTTTTTACAACTCTGATAAATTGCTCCTTATACCCATGACAGCAATGAGGGATATGTGTGCAGACAGCCTATCGCACACCGTGTATACCCACCAAGCCAGCTCACCACATGGGACTTCTTTCATGAGCTACGTGCTGCTGACATCGAAAGTAGGAAAGTGGTCACAATAATGTGACTTGACTGTAAAACTCATCATGTAGATATGTCTCAGGCAGATACAGTATGGAAATAGTCTGATTAGACGCTGGGTCTTGCTACAAGAGGGTGTAAAAGTGCTTACCCACTGGCCTATAAAAAGGCTCTCAGAGGTTACTTTTGGGTAGTGTACCTCTTGGTGACAGATCATTGACCGATAGACTTGTCTCTACAATGCACTTGAACATATTTTGCCCAGTTGACAGACTTTGAGATGGGGTGCATCACTGGACTGAGAGAAGCAGGATGGTCATTTCAATGAATTGCCCGCCATCCAGGCTGTTGTGACCTCTGCCATCTGGCCTGAACAGTGAAAACCGGGACTCATCCGTGAACAGAACGCCTCTCCAACGTGCCAGATGCCATCGAATGTGAGCATTTGCCCACTCAAGTCGGTTACGACGACAAACTGCAGTCAGGTCCAGACCCCGATGAGGACAACGAGCATGCAGATGAGCTTCCCTGAGACGGTTTGACAGTTTGTGCAGAAATTCTTTGGTTATGCAAACCGATTGTTGCTGCAGTTGTCTGGGTGGCTGGTCTCAGACGATCATGGAGGTGAACATGCTGGATGTGGAGGTCCTGGGCTGGTGTGGTTACACGTGGTCTGCGGTTGTGAGGCCAGTTGAATGTACTGCCAAATTCTCTGAAACTCCTTTGGAGACGGCTTATGGTAGAGAAATGAACATTCATTGCACGGGCAACAGCTCTGGTAGACATTCCTGCAGTCAGCATGCCAATTGCACGCTCCCTCAAACGTTGCGACATTTCAGAGTGGCCTTTTATTGTGGGCAGTCTAGGGCACACCTGTGCAATATTCATGCTGTCTAATCAGCACCTTGATATGCCACACCTGTGAGGTGGGATGGATTATCTCGGCAAAGGAGAAGTGCTCACTAGCACAGATTTAGGCCTCATGCACACGACAGTATTTTTTCATGGTCCGCAAAACGGGGTTCCGTTTTTCCGTTTTTGTTTCCGTGCGTCTTCCTTGATTTTTGGAGGATCACCAGACATGAAAAGTGAAAAAAAAATCTAAGTCAAGTTTGCCTTGCAAATGATAGGAAAAAAACGGACACGGATCATGGACGCAGATGACAATCTTGTGTGCCTCCGTGATTTTTCACGGACCCATTGACTTGAATGGGTCCGCGAACCGTTGTCCGTGAAAAAAATAGGACAGGTGATATTTTTTTGACGGACTGGAAACACGTATCACGGACGCGGATGACAAACGGTGCATTATCCGAGTTTTCAATGGACCCATTGAAAGTCAATGGGTCCGCAGAAAATCACGGAAAACGGAACAACGGACACGGAACACAACAACGAAAGATTTGTGAACAATATTTGAGAGTAATGGGTTTTATGTGTATGTAGAAAATGTTTCAGATCTTTGAGTTCAGCTCATGCAAAATGGGAGCAAAACCGAAAGTGTTGCGTTTATATTTTTGTTTAGTGTAGATAATAAATAGATATATAATGATAGATAGATATTAGAGACATAGATAGATAGGGTTTATATATAGTTATACTATATTACCAGTGGTTATCTGTATTATCACATGGGGGTATGTATCATGACTGGAGGTATATATAGATATTATCACATGGGGGTATGTATTATGACTGGAGGTATATATAGATATTATCACATGGAGGTATATATAGATATTATCACATGGAGGTATATATAATGACTGGAGATATATATATATATATATATATATATATAAAATGACTGGCGGTATATATAGATATTATCACATGAAGGTATGTATCACGACTGGAGGTATATATAGATATTATCACATGGAGGTATGTATAGATATATCACATGGAGGTATATATAATGACTAGAGGTATATATAGATATTATCACATGGAGGTATGTATCATGACTGGAGGAGGTATATATAGATATATCACATCGAGGTATATACACTGCTCAAAAAAATAAAGGGAACACAAAAATAACACATCCTAGATCTGAATTAAATATTCTTCTGAAATACTTTGTTCTTTACATAGTTGAATGTGCTGACAACAAAATTACACAAAAATTAAAAAATGGAAATCAAATTTTTCAACCCATGGAGGTCTGGATTTGGAGTCACACTCAAAATTAAAGTGGAAAAACACACTACAGGCTGATCCAACTTTGATGTAATGTCCTTAAAACAAGTCAAAATGAGGCTCAGTAGTGTGTGTGGCCTCCACGTGCCTGTATGACCTCCCTACAACGCCTGTGCATGCTCCTGATGAGGTGGCGGACGGTCTCCTGAGGGATCTCTTCCCAGACCTGGAATAAAAAGCATCTGCCAACTCCTGGACAGTCTGTGGTGCAACGTGACGTTGGTGGATAGAGCGAGACATGATGTCCCAGATATGCTCAATTGGATTCAGGTCTGGGGAACGGGCGGGCTAGTCCATAGCATCAATGCCTTCGTCTTGCAGGAACTGCTGACACACTCCAGCCACATGAGGTCTAGCATTGTCTTGCTTTAGGAGGAACCCAGGGCCAACCGCACCAGCATATGGTCTCACAAGGGGTCTGAGGATCTCATCTCGGTACCTAATGGCAGTCAGGCTACCTCTGGCGAGCACATGGAGGGCTGTGCGGCCCTCCAAAGACAGCACCGCCAGCATTCAAAAGTGACCAAAACATCAGCCAGGAAGCATAGGAACTGAGAAGTGGTCTGTGTTCACCACCTGCAGAACCACTCCTTTATTGGGGGTGTCTTGCTAATTGCCTATAATTTCCACCTGTTGTCTATCCCATTTGCACAACAGCATGTGAAATCGATTGTCTCTCAGTGTTGCTTCCTAAGTGGACAGTTTGATTTCACAGAAGTGTGATTGACTTGGAGTTACATTATGTTGTTTAAGTGTTCCCTTTATTTTTTTGAGCAGTGTATAATGACTGGAGGTATATATAGATATTATCACATGGAGGTATGTATCATGACTGGAGGAGGTATATATAGATATTATCACATGGATGTATATATAATGACTGGAGGTATATACAGGGAGTGCAGAATTATTAGGCAAGTTGTATTTTTGAGGATTAATTTTATTATTGAACATCAACCATGTTCTCAATGAACCCAAAAAACTCATTAATATCAAAGCTGAATATTTTTGGAAGTAGTTTTTAGTTTTAGCTATTTTAGGGGGATATCTGTGTGTGCAGGTGACTATTACTGTGCATAATTATTAGGCAACTTAACAAAAAACAAATATATACCCATTTCAATTATTTATTTTTACCAGTGAAACCAATATAACATCTCAACATTCACAAATATACATTTCTGACATTCAAAAACAAAACAAAAACAAATCAGTGACCAATATAGCCACCTTTCTTTGCAAGGACACTCAAAAGCCTGCCATCCATGGATTCTGTCAGTGTTTTGATCTGTTCACCATCAACATTGCGTGCAGCAGCAACCACAGCCTCCCAGACACTGTTCAGAGAGGTGTACTGTTTTCCCTCCTTGTAAATCTCACATTTGATGATGGACCACAGGTTCTCAATGGGGTTCAGATCAGGTGAACAAGGAGGCCATGTCATTAGATTTTCTTCTTTTATACCCTTTCTTGCCAGCCACGCTGTGGAGTACTTGGACGCGTGTGATGGAGCATTGTCCTGCATGAAAATCATGTTTTTCTTGAAGGATGCAGACTTCTTCCTGTACCACTTCTTGAAGAAGGTGTCTTCCAGAAACTGGCAGTAGGACTGGGAGTTGAGCTTGACTCCATCCTCAACCCGAAAAGGCCCCACAAGCTCATCTTTGATGATACCAGCCCAAACCAGTACTCCACCTCCACCTTGCTGGCGTCTGAGTCGGACTGGAGCTCTCTGCCCTTTACCAATCCAGCCACGGGCCCATCCATCTGGCCCATCAAGACTCACTCTCATTTCATCAGTCCATAAAACCTTAGAAAAATCAGTCTTGAGATATTTCTTGGCCCAGTCTTGACGTTTCAGCTTGTGTGTCTTGTTCAGTGGTGGTCGTCTTTCAGCCTTTCTTACCTTGGCCATGTCTCTGAGTATTGCACACCTTGTGCTTTTGGGCACTCCAGTGATGTTGCAGCTCTGAAATATGGCCAAACTGGTGGCAAGTGGCATCTTGGCAGCTGCACGCTTGACTTTTCTCAGTTCATGGGCAGTTATTTTGCGCCTTGGTTTTTCCACACGCTTCTTGCGACCCTGTTGACTATTTTGAATGAAACGCTTGATTGTTCGATGATCACGCTTCAGAAGCTTTGCAATTTTAAGAGTGCTGCGTCCCTCTGCAAGATATCTCACTATTTTTGACTTTTCTGAGCCTGTCAAGTCCTTCTTTTGACCCATTTTGCCAAAGGAAAGGAAGTTGCCTAATAATTATGCACACCTAATATAGGGTGTTGATGTCATTAGACCACACCCCTTCTCATTACAGAGATGCACATCACCTAATATGCTTAATTGGTAGTAGGCTTTCGAACCTATACAGCTTGGAGTAAGACAACATGCATAAAGAGGATGATGTGGTCAAAATACTCATTTGCCTAATAATTCTGCACGCAGTGTATAGATATATCACATGGAGGTATATATCATGACTGGAGGTATATATAGATATTATCACATGGAGGTATGTATAGATATATCACATGGAGGTATATATAATGACTGGAGGTATATATAGATATTATCACATGGGGGTATGTATCATGACTGGAGGTATATATAGATATTATCACATGGAGGTATATATAGATATTATCACATGGGGTATATATAGATATTATCACATGGAGGTATATATAATGACTGGAGATATATATATATATAATGACTGGAGGTATATATAGATATTATCACATGGAGGTATGTATCATGACTGGAGGTATATATAGATATTATCACATGGAGGTATGTATCATGACTGGAGGTATATATAGATATTATCACATGGAGGTATGTATCATGACTGGAGGTATATATAGATATTATCACACATGGGGTTACATACAGTTACAAGATATTGTACAGTTATATGGTAAAAGTTGAGTGAGGCGGGTATATCTGCTCAGTTCTCTCCCATTGGCCCGCCCGTGTCAGCCCCGCCCCGTGTCAGTCCTCGGCCCCGCCCTCTCCCCGCCTGTCTCTGCCTCCCTCTCTCTCGGGCAGGACAGAGCTCAGAAGAGCGGATCACAATAGACGGGCGGGCGGCACATTCCGGACCCAGCACCCGCATCAGCAGCCATGAAAGCGGCTCTAGACATCAAGCCGACCCTGACCATCATCAAGACCGAGAAGCCGGAGTATGAGTCGTACTCCTGTGCCGGTGAGTAGCGCTGTGCGCCCTGGACTGCTGGGCGGAGGGTCCCGGGCCCCGCTCTTACCACCCGAACTGATCCCCACCGACAGAGGACAACTGGCCGACTAGAGGCTGCCCCCAGAGTGCCAGCACTGGGCATCATTAACCCATTAGTAGCCTGAGAGTGCCACCTCCGGACATCATTAACTCATTACTGCCCTGATACAGCCACGCCTGGACATCATTAACCCATTACTGCTCTTATAGAACCTCCACTACGCATCATTAACCCATTACTGCCTTAATAGTGCCACTATTCGGTATCATTAACTGATTACTGCCCTGCTGGTGTCACCCATCATTATCTTCATACTGCCCTGATTGTGGTATGGTGAGCAGAACACTGCCCTTACAGTGCCACCCCCAGGTATAATTGACCCAGTACTGGCTTGATAGTGCCTTCATCCTGCCACCACTGGTCCTCATTAATCCATTACTACCTTGATGGTTCCACCATTGGGCATCATTAACTGATTACTGCCCTGGTAGTGCCACCACCAGGCATCATTATCCTAATACTGCCCTGATTGTGCCCCCAGGGTGGTATCATGAGGCCAACACTCCCCTATTGCCACCAAGAGGTATGACTAACCCAGTATTGCCTTGGTAATGCCACCTCTGGGCTTCATTAACCCATTACTGCTGTCAGTGTCTCCACTGGGCATCACTAACGCCTTGAAATTGTAACCACTGGACATCATTAACCCATTACTGCCTTAATAGTGCCACCATTCGCCATCCTCAACCCATTACTGCCTTGATAGCACCACCCCTGGTCCTCATTAACTGATTACTGCTTTGGGAGTGCCTCTACTGGGCATCATTAACTGATTACTGCCCTGCTAGTGCCACCACCAGGCATCATTATCCCCATACTGCCCTGATTGTGCCACCTGGAGGGTATGGTGAGTCCAACACTGCCCTGATGGCACCACCAGGCCTCACTGACACAACCATCGCTGGGCATCAGTGAAGGAGAACCCTATCAGTTCTTGAGATCTTTGTTACTTTGCCTTGAGCCCTAAATGAAGCTGCCTGGTATATTGATGGGCAGTGTCCTGGTCAGTACAGCGTAGGGACCCCCTACCACCTTCCAGTCTCTGTCATTTGCCCTCAGTGAGGGATCTGCAGTAATTGGATGTAATGAATGTGGTTCCAGCTGCTGAGGGACCTGCACGTTTGCCTTGAAGGCGGTGGGGGTCTTGAATCTCAGGCAGCAGATAAAGAGATTACAGTAATTTGATTAGTTCTGTACCATCAGCTGAATGCTACAAGTCATGGATACATCAGGCACTGGAGTAAGAGCTGGGTAATGGCGGAGACTGCAGCTGCTGAGCACTTCTTGGACCGCTCTTCCATGTATTGAGGGCTGAAGGCTCAGTTGTAAGTAGCTCTTTACTGGACTGGTTTGCAGCAATGAGTGGGCCCTGGCCCCATTGTCAGCCACCATGTGCTGATTGTGATTACTCCTGACTGGGGCAGGTCATATTATACTCCATTCATTGATGAATCCTGAATATATGGGGTGAGCCATTCCCTCCCCATGTGACGTGGCCCTAAGCTGTCACCTACACCATGGGGAAGAGGTCTCTATTACTCCTGGGTTTAGATGATGGGAGTGGAGCTTTCTTTCTTTTTCTGCTCAAGTTGTTTCTATGACTTTTTTTTTTGCTGGCACAGGAGTTACTTTGTGCCCAGGTTCAGATAATCCAGTCATTAGAATTTAGTCTTTTGTCCATGTGGTGGGGGCTGGGAAGGTGTAAACAATCTGTAGATTACAGCTGGCCAGGGCCTCGCCCGGTCTGTGGTCCTGGGGCAGATAAGGTGGTGATGACAGGGCTCATTGCTTCTCTTTGTCCTCATTACAAGCCAGATAAAGTAGAATTTGTGGCCCCATTCTTGTGTTGACCTTCTCCCTGGACATTATCCAGCTGATGGACCTTTTGTTTCATCTTGTACCTTGGTGAGGCAGGAAATGTGACTTCACATCTCACCTTCATCAATGTCCAGAGTCCGATGTGGACAGGTGAAAACCTATTATCACTCCAAGATGTAGGGAGTGTGACTGTCCAGTATTGGGGCAGTAGTAGGGATGATTTAGGGAGTGTGACTGTCCAGTATTGGGGGAGTAGTAGGGATGATGTAGGGAGTGTGACTGTCCAGTATTGGGGCAGTAGTTGGAATGATGTAGGGAGTGTGAATTTATGACTCTTCAATTTTGAGGCAGTAGTAGGGATGATGTAAGGCTAGTGACAATTTTTGGGGGTCTTATTACTCCTTTTTTTTTTTTTCTTTCTTGTTTTTAGATCATTATATTTGTATTTATGTGGTTTGTGGTAGAACCCCCTCCCCCATGAAGTACATATCTGTCATTGGGGCGGGAGCAGATGATGGTTGGGAAACACTGGTCAGATTTCTCTTCTTTGGAATCCGATGATGTCATCATTATCTTTCCCATCAGTAGAGGGATTGCTCAATTTATCTTTGCACATCTCCCTGGGGTTAGCACTATGGTCTCTGTACATGGGTTGTCTAGGTATATGAGGCACTGCTGCCTGTGGACGGGTAAAGAGTATTTATAACAACAATAATTTGGGGGGGGGGGGGTGGACGACGACGAAAATAGATTAGAAATTTCGGAATATGTATGGTTTGTTCTTGGTATTGTTTCCCAGTACAGGTTCATTAGTATTTTATTGTGTCATGTAAAAGAGCACCAATATATATACGACAGGAGGGGAAAGCCTCCCAGTCTAGACCCCCCCCCCAGATGTTGTCCTCAATGGGCAGCAGTCTGTATGTGGTTTGATTAGCAGTTTAACATGAAGTAGATAAGTATTTGCACCCTCCTGCTCTATTGAGCAATCCATTGGTAGCCACTACCTTGTAGTCATTTTGCTTATGGTAATAGTTAACATGATTCCCCTAAGTGACACTTGTAGGTAACATGACTAAGGCTTGAGGCATGGGGTCTTAAACCTTCTGCTTTGTGCCTATTCCCTGAATCCTGTTTCATTTATTTTACTAAGTGCAATAAAGTGCACTCAACCAACATAAAGGGTCTCAGAGTGTCTTTGTGTGGGTGTTTAATTGGGGTTATTGGGCTGAGACTCAGCAGAGTCCTCAGCTCTGCATGCACTGTGGTCAGGGTGAGGAAGCAGAAGCCTTGCCGTTCTTGTAGTGGTTTCACACCTCTTGTCAGAGCTGCAGCTACGTGTCTGTCATCTCCATGTCCCTAGCAGATGTTTTTTCCATACCATCATCTATGGTGAGAAGTGGGGTTACCTTTAGTCTGCCACACAAGTATCAAGTCACGTCAGCTCCAGGGGCACTTCTGGACTTCCAGTGGTGATATTTTGTATATTCTATATGTATAACCATCTAGTTGGGCGTCACACCTGTGGTACTGACAATTGGGGTCTCTTGTTGAAGCACTTTCATTACAAATAACATATGCAAATATTTTGGCATAATATTAAAGTCTAAATTACTTGTGTTCCAAGTTTGGGTGTCGCTTTCCTTTATTCGGAACCGATTATCATAAATTTATTAATTATTGTTATATACCCTGGTATCCTCTGATCACCAAGTTACAGGTTAATTATCTCCATAATCAGTGGAGTTGCTGTGTAAATACAATCCTTTAGTGATTCTGCTGCTGGAGTTACTGTCTACATATATGATTTATTAAGTGGTAATCCTGAGTTATATCCTGTATTATACTCCAGAGCTGCACTCACTATTCTGCTAGTAGAGTCACTGTGAACATACATTACGTTACTTATCCTGTATTGATCCTGAGTTATATCCTGTATTATACTCTAGAGCTGCACTCACTATTCTGCTAGTAGAGTCACTGTGAACATACATTACGTAGCCTTTATTATACTCCAGAGTTGCCTTCTAAATTCTGCAAGCTTCCGCTGAACATTCACAGCATTCCCTGCTTGACAAATGAATGTGACATTACTGGCCCAGGAAAAGGTCGCAGCACTCACAAGAGAGCCATGGCATCCTCAAACTACTGATTGGCAGCAGTGTCAGGAGTCAGACCCTCACAGATCAGATATTAATGACCGATGCTGATGACAGGTCACCAATATATGAATCCCGGAAAAACCCCTTTAAGCTGGCCATGCACATTAGGGTGATTTCACACCACCTCTATATGTTTCCCTTGTTCAGGAGCAGAACAATGAAAATAACTGAATTGCCGTATTTGGCACATAACTGAGACAAACTGAGCTGAACAGAACCTAGTCCGGTCTTTTTGATGAAACCTGTGATGGAGTGAACAGAGCTTTCAATGCAGATGTGAACAAACCCTTAAATAGCTGTTGCACAAATACTTGTTTGGCTGAGCGCTGTTCCTTTTGACCCTCCACACACTCTGGGCTCAGTGGAGCCTGCATGTATTTTCAATGGGGGAGAAGAAAATAATACTACTTCTACCCTCCAGACCTCCTTGGTGGGGGCTTATCTGTTGTGAGAACAATGAATCGGGCAGGATTACATCCGACATACCCCAAGAACTGCTGTCAGTGGAGAGTCAGGGCAACCCCATAAACATTAGATGGTCAACCCACCTCTCTAAAATTGACGGGTTCAGTCAACATTCTTCCAATGAGCACTTTTACTTTGTAACTAAGATGGAGAAGCCTGCACCCACCTCCTACGGTATATGTTGGCTGTGGCAGGACCCGTGTGCCCTGTGGTCAGAGACTTCTGACATGTTACACTTTACACACATGACATCTGACATATGGGGTATCTCGTCGTTAGTCTTCTGTGGCCACAGAAATGTAATATGTGTATCTTCAGTAAATCATTCCTTTGATGTGTAATGAAACATGCTGCTGTGTGGAGTAGATACTGACACATTGACATGTGTGGAGCACATGCGTGTCCGCCCTCAGCTTTATTTAACCCCTTGTATATGTCCCTACAGTCTTTTGCTGGTGAGTAGTCGGTAGTGGAAAAGCTGTCTGGTCAGGAGTGAACACTCGATAACTGTAGGCAAGACCCACCTTTGACCTGAGATCTTGGTCTCTGATCTACCATTGACCAGAGCAGAAATGGCCTGTGAATCGGGGGTCAGAAAAGATGGCTGCTTCATTTGTATGGCTGGCTGTAGTTGTGTTGTGAGAGTTGTGCAAGCTGTGGCTAGTGTTTAGTAGAGGGCTGGGCAATTGACCGGAGCCAGGTCCTCAGCATGGATGTCTATTCTGGTGGAAAACCCTTTTAGAATCTGCGTTGGAAATCCAAGGCATCCAAGTAATCCTCTGGTTTCTCCTGTAGTTTTGCAACCGTGAATACGCCCACGGTCTACCATCCAATGGAGCTAATCCTACACCCATCTCCTATGTGGAAACCACTCAAAGAAGGGACATGCCCCTTCTTGATGCAGTTTGGCGTTCATCCACAGCCTTATCAACAGTAGTGCACATTCCCAATGACAACAATGGGAGACATGTTGACTCCACAAACAAAACCTACCATGTCGATGATCCCCCAAAGGTTCTCTCCAGATTATCGTAAGACTTTGGGTTGGAGCAAAGTTCATATTTATCCTGCTATCCTTTGTAGTTTCCCTCCGATACAGTACAGAAATGCCAGAGGGAAACTGATGTCAGAACCAATCCCATGGTTTTTTGTGAGATCCTTCATGGCATCCAGAGCATCAGTTTTGATGTGGAATGTCTACTAGTGGTGAGCTGAAAAATGTATATCGGCATGTATATTACATGTCTACTTTCTGAATACTGTGAAGGACCTGAGGGGAACCGTAATGGCAGCCAGATCTTCTGACATGAGGCATGTGTATCCTGGTTTGTTTGGAATTTTTCCCACATGTCCCAGTGATGGCATGTTATGATAATGGCGTCCTGACATATACTGAGCGTGAGGTGGGACACTGGGGGGGTGAGAAGATTTTGCCTGGTTCCCTAAGGGAGCAGCACAAAAAGACTGTGAGAAGGAATTCCTGTAAGGAGGCCACACTTATAACTGAAATGACTTCCATATGAAAGGGGGCACTGCTGGGGGTGTGAGAAATTTTGTCCTTGGGAGTAGAATCAGTGGGTGCTGCAGTCTGCCTCTTCTGAAGCCACATGTGAGAGGGGGAGCAATCAAGACCCTTTAACCCTTTCTCAGCTGCACCAGCGCTGAAGTCCATCCTTCCATTCTGGTTCCCACATTACAAGAGTGTAAATGTCATATGTGCTATGCGTGAGGACTGCCGGCTGGGAGGAGGTCGGGCAGTGTGGGAATATTTGGGAAGTGCAGTCAATCTGGCTGCAGAAGACGGAGCAGTGACTGATCTCCCATGCACGCTGTGACGCTGTGACGACAAACTGGTGGTCTCGTATTACACTGGGATGACTCAATGGTAGGAGGTGGAGAGACGTTAACCCTGACACATCTGGACGGACTAGGGTGCTCACAGCTCATTTTTTGGCTTTACAGTCCATATAATGGCTCCAAGTGACTTAGCCGCCTTGACTCTGAGACTTGAGCCCCTCACTGTGAGACCTGGGGGTCTATACTGTTATATTACTAGTATTTTATTATATGGTATGTCGGGCATACAGTGGCAGCCATCACCCATGTTACCAGGGGTATACATTTATTTACTTAATGCCTCTGTACAACGATGTATAAAAGGACGGCCTTCAACCCCGTTTGGGTGAATGGTCACCTGTGGACAAATTTGACATATGCACCAGGAGCTTTTCCCATAAAATGTGGCAAACGGACATTGCAAAAAGCATGGATTTACTGTGATTGACATTCACTTTGAGGTCGTTTTATGGTGAATGACAGGAGAATCTGTGGGGGAAAATTTATCAAAATTGTTGCAAAGGAAAAATGGCTTAGTTGCCTTTAGTAACCAATCAGATTCTAACTTTCATTTTTCAGAGCTCCTTTGGAAAATGAAAGGAACCCTCTGATTGGTTGCTATGGACAGCTAGGACATTTGCACCAGTTTTGACAAACCTCCCCCTATTTGCTCATGTCTGGTTCTAAATAATTTGGTGCCTCTAAACTCCTCCAATACGTCTAGTTGCAGCACACTCTCCTGAATGTAGACGTCTGTGGTTGGTTTTTTAGTTCTGTGAGGCCACATTGTACCCCCAGTAGAGAGATGTAACTGATCGGTGCTGAATCGGGGATTAGATTGTTGACATGGAGTCCACGTGTATCGGGTGTAACAAAGTCTCACCCATTGTGTGTTCTCTGGAGTGCTTCCTCTTATCCTGCATCAAGTGGCGGCCTCTTTTTGTGTGAGCCCCCAACTACTGCGATAATCCCCTGTAATGTCCTCTAATCCCATGTGAGCTTTGTCAGAGGAGCCCACCAGCTGAGCTCGGCCTGGAACATGAGCCAAGGGCTCGTGTTAGTCACAGTACAATGTAAGGTACATGGGGAACACTGAAATTAATAATCTACAGTACCCCCCCCCCCCCATAACCCTTCCCTGACCAGAGTACTAGGGGCGTTCTCACTTTATAATGGCGCCAATATTACACATTGACATCACTGGAACTGGATCAGATATAATCCTGATACCGCAGGATTTCAGCTCCTGAGCCGTGGTGTCAGATATTCTGACACCACTGGGAGACCTTTCTATTCACTAACAGCAAGCAGAGACGTTTGGAACTAAAACAGAAAGTATTTTAGAGAGTTGCAAAACTTTTCCTTATATAGCACTTAGAAAATCCCCTTAGAGGAGGTTTGGTGGGCTCTTACTACACAGCAGAAGCCATTAGTCATATCTGTAGTGCAGCAGTTCTGGTAGCACAGAAGGCTGAGCTTATTACAGTAAGGGCGCCTTCACACGCGGCAGATTTTGTGGCGGAAAATTCCACAACTGAAAAATGAGTTCCACTCACCTAAATGGAGCTTGCAGAAATCCATGTGTTTGCTGCCCCATTTAAATGAATAGAACTGATTTCCAGTCGCAGAATTTTCTGCTGCGTGTGAAGGCGCCCTAACCCTGTACAACACCTTATTCATGGGCGTGGGGGGGGGGTTCATACATATTTTTTGTGTTCCGTGCTCATTAGATCTTAAGAAAAATCCCACACCCCAGATGCCAAGCCATAACAAAGTGTTTGGGTTCCTGATGTGATAAAATGAAGAAGGGGAGTAGTTCCATCATTCCATGTGTAATGTAAATACCGTGATAACCTGAATCTACATGAATAGTAATTCATATCACTGCAGTGTCCACTAGGAGGCGCAGTGTTGTCCTAGTTCAGCCGCCACCACCTCCTGCCTTCTTCATTTGCACCATAATCGGGGAAGATTTTAGCCTTTCTGCTGCCTGAAGAGGATAAGGCTCAGTTCAGACCTGAGCGTTTTACAGCGCGTTCCTACGCGCTGTAAAACGCTCAACAAGGAGAAACCAATGCTTCCCTATGGGAATGGTTCTCACCTGGGCGTTTTACAGCGCATACGATCGCGCTGTAAAACGCCCGACGCTCAAACAAGTACAGGAGCGTTTTTTTGGGCGCTTGTCGCGCGTTCCCGTACATAGACTTTCGGGAACGCGCGACACTGTGTGTACGCTTGTCTCTGTATGCGCGATTGTAAACGCCCGTACAATCGCGCATACAGAGCGCTCCTTTCAGAACGCTCAGGTCTGAACTGAGCCTAATGGAAAGTCCATGTCCCACCACTCTACCCAATTACTCAAATTAAGAGCAAGAAAGTGAAGGCATGGGTGACTTATCTACAGAGAAAGTGTCACCTGAAGTGAAGCTCTGACTTTTGGTTGCCCTATGACAGGGATGGCCAACCTGCGGCTCTCCAGCTGTTGCAAAACTACAACTCCCAGCATGCCCAGCCTGCCTACAGCTATCAGACTACAGTTGTAGTTTTACAACAGCTGGAGAGCTGCAGGTTGGCCAGCCCTGCCCTGTGACCTAGTGTTGGCACCCACTTCCAATATTTTATGCATCTTCTATGGCTCGACATTTGGTTTTCGGGGAGGTGCAGTAGTCGGTAACATTCCTGCAGAATCCAGTCCGCTGCCATCAAGGTCTCTCAGATCTTAATCATCCTTTGCACAATGCAGGGTTGGTGTCCTTGAGCCTCGTCCAGACTGGTTTAAGGGCTAATTAAGGACAAAGGAACATTCCTGGTGCAGCTCGCGGGGCCACATTCATGACTATGAAATGCGGCCCCTGAATGCTTCACAGATGATCTGAGTCACCCAGATCCTGAGCTGCTCTCTGTGAAAACTTGGGGTCGACTATCCACAATGCTGGAGACGTTCCAGACATTAAGCTTGTCCGAGGCGGCGAAATCCTTTGATGAATAACCCAGCACATGGACATGATAGTAACAGCTATAGTCCGTATGGTGAAGCCTTTATACTGATATATTGGGGACAACGGTGTGGACAGTGTACGGCTATCTGACTAGAAGACAAGTGACTGCGATCTATTGCTCCTGTTATCAGCGATTTCAGGATGGGAAGAATATCTGCTCACCATTATTACTACTTTCACATGATCTCTAGTTCTAGGATTCCGCAGATACACTTGTATCCATACTTGTGACTGATATTAGACATTCCTGTTATTACTCTCTTGCACTAGGCCTTGTCCACACTTCCATTTTTCACGGATGTCTGCTTTTAAATGTCTGTTCACATTTCAGTATTTTTTTTACTGACTGTGGGTCAGTAAAAAAAAAAAATCCCGGAGATGTGCATACTTTTATCTGTGATGTGGACCAAGCACGCCCATTGAAGTTTATGGGTCCGTGAAAATCACAGACGCAGCACGGATGCCACGGTTTTTCACGGAAGACTGATAGAAAATGCTCTTGAAATTAATTTTCAGCTAAGCAACGTCTGTGAATTACGGATGACATACGGAGGGGGAAGACGGACAGGCGGACCCATCGCTGATCCTTCACGGATGATACACGGACTTGACACGGAAGTGTGAATGAGATGTCAGTTCACACTTCAGCAATTTGGTCAGGGATTTTCCATTAGTGATTGTGAGCCAAAACCAGGGTCAAAAGACATAGAACAGGTGTAAATCTTTCCATTATACCTCTGCATGTCGCCATGATTTTTCCACCGACCCCCGTGGTCAATAGAAAACCACCGATGTGTGAACAAACACATTAAAAGTCAATGGGTCCGTGTGCTGTCCCTGATGTGACCTATCTAATGCATTCGTACTGGGGCGAAGGGGGTGCTGCTTTCTTCCGTTTTCCTGGGTGACACTGAAGTTGCTGCCTGGACAACTAGCCCCGATCCAGCAGAGGTCTGAGAGGGCAGACATCTGCCATGATAGGGAGGATTGTCCATAGGAAGGTCACCACTGATGAAACGGATTTCTGGTTGTCTGATCCATCATGTTAGTTACAGATAATTACTGATTGTCTTTCCTGGTCAGATTACTCGTTTGACATCTTTACATAGGATTCTTTTACGTTTTATGGAATTTCCCATGTCGTGACGCCATGTTGTGAGTCAGTGCAGATTAATACAACCCCCCACCCCCCCCCAAAACATGGATTAACCCTGCAGTTTTTGGAAACACAATGGATGTGGCAGCGACACACTGCTGCGCACTTGGCACTGCGCAGCGCGGTGTGTCAGGATGCTCAGCTCCGGATTTGGCTCTGAAATCTGGCAAATCATTTGTTCCTAGAGATAAATATGGGTTTGTCAAGTTCTGTGTAGAAGCTGCTGAACATTTGGCAGCCAGGAGCTGTGTGTGACACAGCAGACTGTTCCTGGAAGGAGTCTCTATTATTAGAGGCCTCGAGACGATCTCCCAATAAAACGCTCTCACGTGTTGCACAGGACTGTGTGATCTGTGACCCCGTGTAGTGGGAGACGCTCATCAACTCTGCGGATCCATGCTATACTATCCTTGCTATTAAAGGGCCAGTCCAAGTAAAGCATAATTAATACCATTTGCAAATGTTGTATTCTACTTTAGTCTTCAATTCATCACCATTTCCTCTGCTCACTGTCGGTGAACAGAAACCATCTCATCTATATGCAAAGTCTGAAAATCTGCTCACAGCTGAGGGTTTGTTACAGTTTTATTCTGAGAGATGGACTAATACATTTTACCTGCCCTAGTGCGTTTCAGATTTGTGTTGCTGCTGTATTTAGCTCACAGAGAATTGTGCAGACTGGAAGCAACTGTAGCAAACCCTCATCTGTGTGCGAAATTTTAGGTCTGTGCAGCAAGCAGAGATTTTGGCCCATAATGATCTAATCTCTATAACAAGTGTAAGGGGCAAGTGATTAAAGGGATTATGCCAAGTATGATCGTTCTGCCCTGTCCACAGGATAGGAAAGAACTAACTGATTGGTGAAGATCCGACCGCTTCGACCTCCACTGATCCCCATATCTCCTGTGGATAGGGGATAACTTTCGTACTTTGCACAACCCCTTTAATGTAGGATGGGCTGAAATGTCAGATATCCCCGACGTGCTTTTGGTAACCTGTGTCTCTCTTGCAGATATAGAGTGCGCTGATGTTCCCCTGCTGACACCCAGCAGTAAGGAGATGATGTCTCAGGCTCTTCGGGCCACCTTCAGCGGCTTCACCAAGGAGCAGCAACGTCTTGGCATCCCCATTGGTGAGGCTCATGACTGATCATATAATATAGATGAGTTCAGAAGTAAATTTTTCCCCCAGTCAGTTCTTAGATTTTGTGGTATCTAAGGCTACTTTCACACTAGCGTTTGGTGCGGATCGGTCATGGATCTGCACAGACGGATCCACACAGATAATGCAATCGCATACATCCGTTCAGAACGGATCCATTTGTATTATCTTTCACATAGCCAAGACGGATCCATCTTGAACACCCCTGAAAGTCAATGGGGGGCGGATCCGTTTTGCATTGTGTCAGTGAAAACTGATCTGTCCCCATTGACTTACATTGTGTGTCAGGCCCTGAAACGTATCTCACAAACGGAAACCAAAACGCCAGTGTGAAAGTAGCCTTAGGAGGATTTACAGCGCACAGTTGTCGCGCAGATTATCAGGAACGAACGTTGCTGTGAACACATGTTTGCGATAATCTGCCCGTGTAAATGTGCTGCTGATCACCCAATGAATGAGCAAACCTCTCATTCATCGGGGGCAGTGATCTCTCATGCAGCACATTAAATCATCGTTTTGGGGCAGCAGGTTTTGCCATGCTGCCCAGAAAGATCGACTCTGTATGAGGACGAATGATGGCAGCAGTGAAGGTGATCAACGCATGCAAATGCAGCTCTTCGCTTCCAGTAATGGCATTTTTGGGGAAAGAACGGTCCCTTCCTGATAATTGTCTGCTCGCTCTGTGTGTGTCTAAATGTGCCCTTACTTTTAGCTCTAGGGTATAATGTAGGGTCACTCATAGTACCAAGCCTGATGGGAACACTGTCACTTCTGTCTCTCCACCAGACCCTCGAGAATGGACAGACGCTCACGTCAGGGACTGGGTGTCGTGGGCAGTGAACGAGTTCTCCTTGAAGGGTTTAGACTTCCAGAAGTTCCGTATGAGTGGGGCAGCGCTGTGCGCGCATGGGAAGGAATGTTTCCTGGAATTGGCGCCGGATTTTGTAGGAGACATATTATGGGAGCACCTAGAAATCTTACAGAAAGGTAACGTATTATGGCTCGGTTTCGCTTTTGAGTTGCTGTCGGTTGTTGTGTGCAGCATCTTTTCCACCGTGGCCTCCGTTCTTGAGCAGGGATCAGACTGGGAATCTTGGATTTGATCATATAGAAGCTCTAATATTGTCTGACCAGGGCCACAGTCGTATGACCTAATGGTGCGGTCAGATATAATGATGGCGTATTCTCACTTATGTCATGCAGGTCTGAAGAAGAGGTTGCTCTTCACTGTGGACGAGCTATCAGTAACCAAGTTTCTTTCTTTTTATCTTCTTCTCCACCTTTTTGGCTCAGAAGACTCAAAACTGTACCAAACGAATGAGCTGGCCCCAGCGTACCCAGAGTCCAGATACAGCTCGGACTACTTCATCGGTGAGTATTGCTGGAGCCCGTCTGAACCAGCTTTTTGGTTGGACATTATGGCTTTGCGCACACAGGCCATTACATTGGGAGGTTTGTGACTTTGTTTTTTAAAAATTAAGCAGCAAGCTCTGTCCAAAGACGTATTTTATAAAACATTTTGTAATCGTGCACATGCATGTATTTCCATGCAGTTTGGTATCGGTCAGTGTGTACATGCATCCTGAGCATGGACTCCATACAAGTCACTCGCAACATGCGCTGTAGAACAGTGAGGCAGAAGTTTCATTAATACGATGGGATGCGACTGATGTAAGCAATGTCATGTATTGCAGGTTACGGCATAGAACACCCACAATGTGTCCCACCATCCGAATTCTCAGAGCCCAGCTTCATCACCGAATCCTACCAGACATTGCACCCTATCAGCTCAGAAGAACTCTTGTCTCTAAAATATGAGACTGACTACCCCTCTCCACTCCTGCGAGACCCCCTACCGCCTGACGCGCTCCAGGGAGACTATTATAATATCAAACAGGAGGTTGTTTCTCCAGATAACATGTGTGTGGGACGGATCAGCCGAGGTAAGAGCTTCTGCCAAAACGCATGAGGGGGAAGGGGAGAATGCAGGCGATCACTGAACATGATGGAATAAAGATATCGAGGGACTTCCACATTCTTAAGATTTGAAAACAATTTGAAAGAATCTTGTTGTGCATCAGTGGCTGACAGAAGTTGTCTTTAATGTAGAAACGTTGAATAAATTGGAACATTGTGAATTCCTCTTAGATTACGGTCATGTATGCTGCACAATGTCTCTTCCAGGAGAGGAACAGACTACCAGAGTTTACCATATCCAGCATAGCCGGATATCCCCATGGACTATAACATGATCCAATGAGGAGCTGTCTGGTTTCTGGCATAAATTCTGGCTTTCAGTCCGGCAAGAAATACTGCATGCAGCAGTATTTGTCCGGTTGAAAGCCGGCATTTATGCCAGAAACAGCCCGATCCCCCTTGGATCCCATTATAGTCAATGGAGATCCGGCCATAAGCGTCAGTATCCGCTGCTAGATATGGTAAACTCGAGTAGTCATTTCCTCTGTCGGAACAGACTACGTGCTGCATATGTAACCGTAACCTTAGCGTGTAGTTAATTGGAGTCAGAAATCTTTGCATATGGCAGTTTAAAATGAGTGTAGACTTGGAAGATGGTAACTTGGCAAACATCCTTGGTTTTAAAGAGGACCTTTCACCACTCCTGACATTCCTGTTTTAATAGCTTCATGCATTCCCCATGTAATAACAATTCTGGAGCATCTATTCTTATGGCTCTATGTTGTATTATTTCTACTAGAAGTTATGAATGAATTGCTAGCAGTCTGCAGTAAGGGTACAGAGGGGTGGTAACCAGTTGGGGGTGTGTGCCTGCAGAGACTTACTCTATCCAATCAGTGCTGCCATTTTCAGACTGCAGGTACACATCTCCAACTGGTTACCCCCCCTCTGCACCCTTACTGCAGACTGGAATGGTACAACATAGAGCCATAAGAATAGATGCTCCAGAATGGTTATTACATGAGGAATGCATTAAGTTATTAAAAACAGGAATGTCAGGAGTGAAAGCTCCTTTTTAAGTGTGCCTCTCCAGCTGTCTTGTGCAGTGAAAATTTTCAGCATGATTGAAGTTTATCCCATATGTACTGCCATAACACTCAATGTCTGCCGCTTAATCCCTTTATGGTATTTCCACACGGGGCGAACCCACTGTCAATTTTCTGCAGCGGAATTGCATGTGGAAAATCCTATTTACATATTACAGTAGCAGCAAAGCGGATGAAAAATCTGCAGAAGCTTTAAACAACTGAATCTGCTGTGCAGATTTTATATCGCAACGCGTCAGTTTATGCTGCGGATTTCACTCGTTGCAGGGCACAGGGTGAAATCTGTGTAACCCATGCAGACTTTGGCAGCGATCCATTGCAACTTTTCTGTAGCAAAATACATCCCATGTAGATGTACCCTTTGACTGATGCCTACACTTATCATGTCATCCTTCAATTCGGCTCTATTAACTTTGGCCAATCTTCCGGACAGGTAAGCTCGGAGGACAGGAGTCATTTGAAAGCATTGAGAGCCATGACAGTTGTGACCGTCTCGCCCAGTCCTGGAGCAGTCAGTCTTCCTATAACGGCCTCCAGCGTGTTCCCTCATACGACAGCTTTGACTCTGAGGACTACCAACCTGCACTGCCCAATCACAAACCCAAAGGAACATTCAAGGACTATGTGAGAGACCGAGCCGAGTTGAATAAGGACAAGCCGGTCATCCCCGCCGCTGCCCTGGCTGGATACACAGGTACAGCTCTTACATTGTAAAAGTGTGCTGTGTAGTGGGGAAATTTAGCGAGTTGCCAGAGCGTTGGGCTGATACAGTGCCGAGCGACACAGCACCCGCCTCATCTGCTTGATGTTTAAATGCCTGAGATTCCAGCTGAAGCTGGTATGGAAGGCGAAGACTAGAGACTGCAAACTGCCTAGTAGTGAGTGGGTGGTGAGGAGCGCATCTCACTCGACTCGGCAAGTTCTTAAATTGGGTCATGATTCCTGTCTCTGATAAGTAAACCTGAAGCTGCGCCTAGGACAACGCGAAAAGCAGCTTTAGGGTTTTGGTGTTTTTTTTTTTTTTTTCAGTTACAAGTCGCTTTCACACCTTCTGTGTGACTGACGTAATAGCATCTGAGGTGCTGAGATCCAAGTTGATCTCGCCAAGCACTGTTAAGAGGTGTTAGCCATGGAGAACACAGAAGATGCTTGAAGACAGTTACAAAGTAGAATCGCAACTCATGACCTTATAGGCCTGTGCTATAGGGGTTCATATACAGTATGGAGATATATAATGCAAAGAGGAGGCTCTCATAGCAGACCGCTTCTACAGTGAGGACCAGCTGGTCCTCACTGTAGAAGTTTCCATGCAGCAAATATCACCACAATGTCAACCATTCTCAGCTATCCTACTAATAGTAGTTTATCTTTCATCATTAGTCATCCTCATAATTTTTTATTTTATTATTGTGTTGTATTCATTGTAAGCTGTAGTTGTAGAAATCTTCATCTTCTGGTCAGAGGCACTCCTCTATGGCCCCCACGTGTCTCCTGCGTGTGTAAAGGATTATTCTGTCCATAGTCCCTCATGGCCGTATCGCCATGGCCCTCTCGTGTGACCATAGTCCTCTTGTTACTGTATCTCCAGGCTTTTCTTGCATCTTAATTCCTTTTCTGAGATAGAACAGTATCACATGTGTGACCTACAGCCACTATTTTATGAGACAGATTTATTTGACTCTTCAGCAGTAAATGTCGAGTGTCCCCTCCTCCCCCCCCCAACTTGCCAATCTTTTCCTAAACAATTCCAACAGAGATACACAAACTATACATCCATATACTCTCCCAGGCCACAAATATGTACACAATGGGGATGTGGATATCGTTCCCAGGCGGCGGCTCTGCGAGTCTTCTCACCAGATGGAGGAGAACATTTGGACGTTGTGTTTACATAGACCCTGACGCAGACAATGTGGGCTGCAGATAGGTGGCTTGTATCAGAAGCTGCTGACACGCCTGGTCCTCAGGTACATCATTGCTGATGGGCCATGTCTGTGGACTTATTTCTGTTGATTGTGTCATGATCGCTACAGTGGATGCACGATCTTGTGTAGATCATAAAAAGTTGTACTTTCCCTATTTAAATCTACAAATTGCTGTTGAAACAGAGACAACGCAACATGGAGTCCGGGATAAGAGGCGCCAGGGGGAGCGGACGGATAAGACCGCATGTCAGCCACTCGATATCTGAAGAAATATTTTCTTACTTAAACAGAAAATGCTCTTGTGAGCCTGGGAACGTTCCCTTCCTCCGAGCACCCCTGGGACTTGCGGTCGCTGCGCTCACAGCTGTGGCCTGAAGGCCAGAGCCAAAAGTGTGCACAGGTCACAATTCATTTCAGGCCTTCATAGCGCAGTGGCCTCCATATTGTGCATTATAGATGCAGCACAGCCGGATTCGTCTCTGCTTTGTACATCTTAATACGACTCGTCACCCCAGATGGAGACTGTTAAATATGTTCCCCCATCTCCAGCCTCTCCATTAAGGCTCACTGTGTTTGGGTCCATGATAAGGCGACCATTATGTAGCTGCAGACCAGACAGTGCCCTAAGAAGGGGACAGAAGGGGTCTGTTTATATCCTTTTATTTTTAGAATCAGGGTCCCCCCGCCCCCCCCGTTACAGAATGGGGAGACATTTTTTCCCGATGAGGCTAGCGCATTCCGATCATGTGACTGACTAGATCAGGCCGCCATGCCTGGCTGTGGCCTGTAACAGAGACTGCATTGTGTGCAGGGATAGCATGTGAGTCCCATTGACTGCATGTAGTCTTTGAACCCTGTTTAGGTTAGGGGTCATCGGGTTACAGCGGGGGGACACAAACGTGCTGTTATCAACCAGTCTGTGGTCGCTTGGGGACTTTCCAGCCTGTTACCAACACCAGGGCCCAAGAATCCAGTCTCGTCCATCAAGCAGTCACATGTTTAATGAAGTAGACAGACTCATATGGCTGTCGTTTTCAGTAGACGCATTGTTCTGTGCAACTGGAATAGGCAAGATGCCTTCAGGGGCTGTGACTGGGATGCCATCGAGTTACAGACACTCACAATTAGGGGTTATATGTAGCATTCATCCCCTCAGATTTACATGCTCTGAGTAGTAGCTGTCTTTTTGCCTATGGAAACTAGGGATGTCTCGATACCATTTTTTTAAGACTGAGTACGAGTACCGATACTTTTATTTAAGTACTCACCGATACCAATTACCGATACAAATTTTAACAATAAAATACACACACATGTATTTTCTGACCACTGACCAACCAAAAGGCCCAAAAACAGAACTATAACATTCCAAGGAGACGTTATACTGTATGGGGGCAGCTACAAGGAGACGTTATACTGTATGGGGGCAGCTACAAGGAGACATTACACTGTATGGGGGGCAGCTACAAGGAGACGTTATACTGTATGGGGGCAGCCACAAGGAGACGTTATACTGTATGGGGGCAGCTACAAGGAGACGTTATACTGTGGGGGCGGGCTACAAGGAGACGTTATACTGTATGGGGGCAGCCACAAGGAGACGTTATACTGTATGGGGGCAGCTACAAGGAGACATTACACTGTATGGGGGGCAGCTACAAGGAGACGTTATACTGTATGGGGGCAGCTACAAGGAGACGTTATACTGTATGGGGCAGCCACAAGGAGACATTATACTGTATGGGGCAGCCACAAGGAGACGTTATACTGTATGGGGGCAGCTACAAGGAGACGTTATACTGTATGGGGGCGGGCTACAAGGAGACGTTGTTATACTGTATGGGGGCGGGCTACAAGGAGACGTTATACTGTATGGGGGCAGCTACAAGGAGACGTTATACTGTATGGGGGCAGCTACAAGGAGACATTACACTGTATGAGGGGCAGCTACAAGGAGACGTTATACTGTATGGGGGCAGCTACAAGGAGACGTTATACTGTATGGGGGCAGCTACAAGGAGACGTTATACTGTATGGGGGCAGCTACAAGGAGACGTTATACTGTATGGGGCAGCCACAAGGAGACATTATACTGTATGGGGGCAGCCACAAGGAGACATTATACTGTATGGGGCGGCCACAAGGAGACATTATACTGTATGGGGCAGCCACAAGGAGACGTTATACTGTATGGGGGCAGCTACAAGGAGACGTTATACTGTATGGGGGCAGCCACAAGGAGACGTTATACTGTATGGGGCGGCCACAAGGAGACATTATACTGTATGGGGCAGCTACAAGGAGACGTTATACTGTATGGGGGCAGCTACAAGGAGACGTTATACTGTATGGGGGCAGCTACAAGGAGACGTTATACTGTATGGGGGCAGCTACAAGGAGACGTTATACTGTATGGGGGCAGCTACAAGGAGACGTTATACTGTATGGGGGCGGGCTACAAGGAGACGTTATACTGTGGGGGCGGGCTACAAGGAGACGTTGTTATACTGTATGGGGGCGGCCACAAGGAGACGTTATACTGTATGGGGGCGGCCACAAGGAGACGTTATACTGTATGGGGGCAGCCACAAGGAGACGTTATACTGTATGGGGGCAGCCACAAGGAGACGTTACACTGTATGGGAGCAGCCACAAGGAGACGTTACACTGTATGGGAGCAGCCACAAGGAGACGTTATACTGTATGGGGCAGCCACAAGGAGACGTTACACTGTATGGGGGCAGCCACAAGGAGACGTTATACTGTATGGGGGCAGCCACAAGGAGACGTTATACTGTATGGGGGCAGGCACAAGGAGACGTTATACTGTATGGGGGCAGCCACAAGGAGACGTTATACTGTAGGAGGGGCCACAAGGAGACGTTATACTGTATGGGGGCAGCCACAAGGAGACGTTATACTGTATGGGGGCAGCCACAAGGAGACGTTATACTGTATGGGGGCGGCCACAAGGAGACGCTACTGTAAGGAGTCAGGACAATTTTTGAAGCCCCCCCTCCTCAGTATAATAGTCTTGTGGCCATCATACAGTAATGTATATTTCTTCTTGCCCTAATGCCTGCTTTTAGAGATCAATGTGCAGCTTGCAGGCTGGAAGGGAAGGACCAGGGCCATAGAAGACAGACACTATCACCTTTGGAGGGACTCGCTCCTGGCAAACACAGCTCTGCTGCAGTGAATGCAGTGGAGCAGACTGATGTAATTACAATGTATAGTTATTGCAGGGACTCAGAGAATCGTCTGAGAGTTTATTAGTTAAAAGAATCTAATGAGTCAGAGACTGTGTCACCGAGTCCCTGCCAGGCTTCCTGCTCTGCTACATGCACCCTGTACACACCCAGCTCCACTACATGCTATGCTAATAATGCCCCCCCCCCCCTTCCCCCGGACGGACTTACAGGGAGCCGCAGAGCAGGACGTCTGGCAGGGACTCGGTGACTATTCTTTTAACTAATAAACTGTCAGACGATTCTCTGAGTCCCTGCAATACGCTCCCTGTGCTGTGAGCCTCTGATTGGTTGGAGGGCGGGGAGGGGCGGGGCTAGCTTCCACTGTAGGCTCCTATTACACTGCCTGCTGCTGCCTCTGAAGCTGTATCAGCTGTGCGAGGTGCAGGGGCAGGCCGCGGACGGACACAGAAGCGGCGCACAGGTATCGGCAGTGGTATCGGGACATTTGCACGAGTACATGTACTCGTGCAAATGCCCGGTATCGGTCCCGATACCGATACTGGTATCGGGACATCCCTAAGAAACAGTTGACCAGTTTGCCAGGGTGAACCTATTGGGGGCTTCCCTTTTGGTGATGTAATCATAATAAGGAAAAACAAAAGGGGCGCAAAATGTATCACAGCTGCCGAGGGACCCCGATTATTCTGTAATGGTGGGTGTTTAGTTCTTGCGTTCTAGGTCTCTAGATTGTTGTCATGAGTGCGAGATATTGCAGAGGTGACATGTCCTTTCCTCTGATGCATCTAAACATGTACTAACACTAACCTGTGTGAGATTTCTTGGCCTGATGCGAGTGTTAACCTCACTACATCCTGCTGCGCTCCAAGAACACGAGGCTCTGCTGTGCAGGTTGTCCATGTGTTTCTACCCTTCCTGTACATCTAGGACTGTTCACTGTATGAGCTCAGCTGCACCAGGAGCAGTCATGGAAAAGGTGCAGCTGTCGGCATCCACCCTCAGACTCATTTGTAGTTTCCCCTCTAGCAGTTCTTTAAAGGAAATGTGTCCTCAGAAAAGGGTCTATTGTTATTATATTGAACACATTTTTTTTGCTGGTATTTTTATTTTTCACGTCAATATCTAAACTTAAACACTAACCATAAAATCCTGCAGTTATCTGCTTATCTGTCATTCCAATCCTGCCTGTAATGATATCACCTCTTTGTATAGATAAGACAGGATCCTCCATTCACAATAGGTGATTGTCAAAGCTTATCTATTCTTTCCTTATACAATGACCTCTGCACAGGGGACAGAACCTGCCTAGAAAATTCACCCATAGAAGTCAATGAGGTCTTCTCCAGACCTTTGTGTCTATGGCCCATAGGGCTGCTGTAATTTCTGTATTTTCATAATGTTTTGTAAATTTTGTTAAGAACATCTCAGGCAAGATGGCCGCCCCCATACTCATGTTCAGGAAACAGAATAAAGAAATCTGCAATCGTAAACTAAAAACATTAGAAAAAAGGAGATGTATCACGATCTGATTTTAACTGGCAATAACCTTTTTGGTAACACGTTTGCCTTTAAAGGGGTGGTCTCATCGCTGTGGCATGCTCGTCTATTTTCGACAGTCCTATTGAAATAAATGGGAAGCGCACCGCACAAGCGTGGCCACTGCTCCATTCACTTCAATGGGGCTGATGGAAATAGCCAAGCATGCGCATTCCCATAGGAATGAGTAGAGGGCAGCTGCGCATGTGCCGTGCACCCTCCTTCACTTTGCAGGCTCTGTTCAAAAGATACCCGCACCTATCGGACATTGGGGGCATATCCTAGCGATGTGCCCCCAAATGCCTGACATGAGACAACCCCTTTATTAAGGGGCTTTTAACCACTTCTCATAGGACCTATGGGTGGATGTTTATCTCTGAATGGACGTTCTGGAATCGTGCAGCTGCCGAGCGGGGGGCCTGCACTGAATCAGCCCTGCACTAAGGCTGTACACTGCTGTAAAGTCTCTCTGGGGGGTGTATTTCCCCTGTAACTGGGTCTACTATGTGTCAGCCCTAGTTACAGGAGAAATGAATGGTGAAAAAAAAAAAAAGTTAAATGTCCCCCAGAGGTCTTGTATGACCTTATGGGGGACGGAAAGTGTAAAATAAAAAATAAAAAAAATAAGACAAAAAGTGTTTTAAAAAATAAATAAAAAGGTTTTACGTGTAAAAATAAATAAATAAAAATAAAAAAAGTTAAAAATAGAAAAAAATAAAATAGACATATTTGGTATTGCTGCGTCCGACTGGCTCTATAAATATATCACATGATCCACCCTGTCCGATAAACACCATTAAAAAATAAAAACTGTGCCAAAATAAGCCATTTTTGTCACCTTACATCACAAAAAGTGCAACTCCAAGTGATCAAAAAGGCGTATGTCCCACAAAATGGTACAAATAAAACCGTCCCCTCATCCCGAAAAAAATGAGCCCCTACATAAGAAAATCGCAAAAAAAAAAAAAACATGGAGACATTAAAACATCCTGGGGGGGGGGGGGGGTGTTAAAAAAAATGCTATTATTGTGTTAAAGTGAAATAAATAAATAAAAAGTAAACATATTAGGTATGGCCGCATCCGTAAATACCAGCTCCTTTAAAAATATCACATGACCTAACCCCTCAGATGGACACCATAAAAAAAGTTCCAAAAAAACAATTTTTTTGTCACCTAACATCACAAAGTGCAACACCAAGCGATCAAAAAGGCGTATGCCCCCCCAAAATAATAGCAATCAAACAGTCGCCTCATCCTACAAAAAAATGAGACCATAACTAAGACAATCGGTCAAAAAATAAAAAAGTGAAATTTAGAAATGTTATCTCCATTTTCCTTTAATTCTTGTTAATAAAGTTTGTTAATAAAGTTTGTAAAATGAGTTTTGAGTAACTTGAGGGGTGTAGTTTCTAAAATGGGGTCATTTATGGGAGGTATCCACTATGTAAGCCCCACAAAGTGACTTTAGACCTGAACTGGTCCTTAAAAAGTGGGTTTTGGATATTTTCTTAACGTTAAGAATTGCTTCTACAATTGTAAGCCTTCTAACGTCCTAAAAAAATAAAATTACATTTCCAAAATAATGCCAACATCTAGTAGACATATGGGGAATGTTAAGTAATAAATATTTTATGAGGTATCACTTTCTGTTTTCAAAGCAGACAAATTGAAATTTAGAAAATTGCGAATTTTACTAAATTATTGGTAAATTTTGGATTATTTTATAAATAAAGGTAAAATATATAGACTCAAATTTACCACTGTCATGAAGTACAATGTGTCACAAGAAAACAATCTCTGAATGACTTGGATAAGTAACAGCTTTCCAGAGTTATTACCACATAAAGTGAGATATGTCAGATTTGCTAAATTAGGCCTGGTCAGGAAGGAGGAAATCGCCCGGATGTGAAGTGGTTAAAAATTGTCACCAGTCCCCTTTTTAACCAGCCGTGTGACAATAGTTTTCCAAAAATGACAGCAGGAAGTGGTGGTCCTTGCAGATGCTCCAGAGGTTGTCCACTATTTTTGGATACATGCCTGGTTGATACTTCATTGCCGCCATATCCCTAGGTGAATTAGGTGACAGCCTCAGGGGGAGGTGTAATGTCCCCCACTTTCTGCTGTCCCTTTTGGAAACATTTTGAAGTTTTTGTTTCTCCATACTCCTGCCTGTATCTCAGGTCTAATTGTTCGGTTCTTTTCCTCCAGGCAGTGGACCCATCCAGCTCTGGCAGTTCCTCTTAGAGTTACTAACAGACAAGTCATGCCAGTCCTTCATCAGCTGGACGGGGGATGGCTGGGAGTTTAAACTCTCCGACCCAGATGAGGTAAGTTGCCTAAATTTCACCACGATGTCCCAACCTTTAAATGACCAGTTACCATTTGAGGGGGCCAGTTTTCCTCTAGGCAGAAATAGCCTGGTACAAGTAAAGGTATTGAACCTCCCAATAGTCACATTACCATCGAGTTAGTATTTAGGAAGTAAGCACCTGTCTCACGCCGGCACTATGCTCTATGCATCTCGTAGAACCACTGCTTAATAGTCGAATTAACCCATTGGGTTGCCGGCTTGCTTAAACAAAGTGTTTTGACTGCAGCAGATCTGACTTTGAACACCTACACCTCAGCAGTGACCTGCCATTGTAGCACGTGAATGCTGAAGCAAGTGATTGGCCGAAAAGGTCATGGTACAATGCCAATTTTAATGTCCACTGGGGACCAGATGTGGCCAGTAACAGGGTAATCGTGGGGGAATGGTGGGACTGCAGACAGTGACTTGCTGTGGTTTTTTTATTTACCATAGTTTGGCATGATTGGGGTTTTCAGCTCCTAAGCCACACAATTCCTTTAAGTTGGGGGGAAAAAAAGCTTGTTGCACCTAAACTCCACTCCTTTCTGTGGCCAGCCTCTCCCTCGTGGCTTTGGTACTGCCTGGCCCGGTCAATCAAATGAGCCAGAGAGAGGCTGACTAGACAAAGGGGCGGAGCTTGTGTGCAACAAGAGCAACAGTGACACCCTCATTGCTCCAAATGCCTAATTTGGATATTAAGAAAAAGTATCACAACTCGGAATGGAGGCTCAGATCAACAAAAGAAAAACAGTGTTCTAATCTGGTGAACTACAGCTGGATAGTGAGGTCGCTGGTGACAGATTCTCTTATGCGCTTGACCGTATGTGCATTGCAGTCCGCAAACTACTGATCCGCAAATACAGGCTGTGTGCGTACCGCCTTGTCTTTTTCCCTTCAATAGAAATATTTGGGTTGCGTGCATGAGGCCTTAAGCAGCCGTTATTTACTACTTGCAGTGTATCGTACCACATGGTTCACACTTGTTCAATTTTTTATTTTGTATAGGTTGCCAGACGTTGGGGCAAAAGGAAAAACAAGCCTAAAATGAACTACGAGAAGCTGAGTCGCGGTCTGCGATATTACTATGATAAGAACATCATTCACAAGACAGCTGGGAAGCGATACGTTTACCGCTTTGTATGTGATTTGCAAAGCCTCCTTGGGTATGTTCCGGAAGAGCTTCATGCAATGCTAGACGTGAAACCAGACACTGATGAATAAGGACACAGGCCGGGGATGGGGGGGTGATGGTGAAAATCAAAGACAAAACCCTAGGGACCCAAACTGCACCCTCCACGCCCACAACGGTTTATATGCATTGGATGCAGAGGATTCTGGGAGGCGATCTTCCATCATTTGCGAGTTGGAAATTGACTGTGAATCTTGGTTACTGAAGATCTCAGTCGGATGTTGCTCACCTTAAGGCTGAAATGGAAGAGCGACGCGATGGCTTCTGTGAGCGAGCGTATTCATTCCAGACGTTGTGCCAGTATTTCTCATGTTTTGCTAATGAGACCTTTTCCTTATTGTCGGCGGCCAGCAGCGGAGAGACGGTGAACTCCAGCTTCCCGTAGGTGGAGGAGTGGCGCTGCCATATATAAGGGGTAGATTTTATATTTCATGTTGTTTTTCATGGTTTTTGTATTTGTTTTCATGAAGCTGAGTGTTTCAACTTACAGAAATCTTACTCAGGACACAATTCATAACTGTAGCAACCAAACGCAGCTCTTCCTTGCACAAGTCTCGCTCCTCGGTCTCACTAATTTATGTCTTCTGCTGAGCCTCTGAGACTATGGTTGCACCCACATCCTGTTTGCCATCTTGCGTATTCCCAGATTTTGTATTTTTATAGAAAAGGAAAATATATGTATATATTTTATAAAAAAACAAAAAAAAAAACTGTAAAAGAGAATTGTACAGATTTAAATTGCTTTGGTTTTTCCAATGTGCCAAAGAGGGTTAATATGTTCTTTAATGCTCCGCTATGACAATCTTGTGTGTGGCCCTTGATATTAGCACAGTATAGGACGCTGTCATTTCTTAAGGGTTCCACCTGTAACTATTTTACTGTCTGGGCAACCAGGTCTACGAGAGGACCAGGATCTTGTCCCCTTTAAGCTGAAAAGTCTACGGAGGTGGCCATTGTGGAGATGCTGCTGCAATATCATTGTCCTCGCCATCTACGGAAAAATGATACAGAAATGCAGGGCTGCTCTACCCTATACATTCCATGCGTCCTCTGCAGTAACCCTTTGCAAACTGACAGGCATTGGGAATACTTGAGTTTGTAATTTTTTGTATATATATTTTTTTTTTATCTATGAGAAATAAAGATGATTATTTAAAGCACCAGTTCCTCTTATGACTTCAGCGGATAATGAACACCCTCCATGTTCAGACATCTGAATGTTTGTGTCCATAAACCTGCCTTCTTTTTCTATGTATAATTGTAAGGTCAGTTTGGCCAGTGCTTCAGTATCGGGAGAGTAAACTGGTGCTTTAAAAGAGATTGATAAGCATCAGTGAAGCACAGACCGTGAAGGCAAAGAGACTGGTCCTGTTCTTTAGGGTCCATTCACACGTCCACATCCGTTTCACAATTTTGCGGAACGGGTGCGGACCCATCTGCACTTCCGTTCCGCGGGCTCGCAAAAAAATAGAACATGCCCTATTCTTGTCTGCAGCCGCGGACAAGAAAAGGCATTTCTATTATAGTGCCGGCCGTGTGCGGTCTGTGGAACGCACATGGCCGGATCCGCAATATGCGGACCACAAAACAGTTGCAGATGTGTGAAAGGACCCTTAAAGAGAAGATATGCTTATAAATCACAGGGGGGCATGAGGACACCAGCTCCAGGGTTGTATAAAGGAGCAGCAGGACAATCTGGGAGGGAGGTATTCTAGCCAAGTGTTACAGGTCATGGAGTAATCTGCAAATCACGACAATCACACAATATCTAGTGTTTTCTACTATGCAACAAATGAATGTTATTCAAACCCAAATCCCAGTATATAGAGATGAATCTGCACAGCATACAATGTTTCAACCAGATCTGTCTCCATAGTGGACAATCAGGCCTTACATGGGGTGGGGGGGGGGGGGGTGGAACAAGCTGCAGGTGCCTTAAACAACTGACCATTATAATAGTTCATACATCGTCCTGAACAGATTGGGGCAGGGTAAATGTACTGGGACATCTTATTAGTATCAGGACTGGTTCATTGTTGGGATTATTGGAGGTCCCTGCTTCAAGGACTTTATTAATATTGTGACAGGTCATACATGTTCTCTTCAAGATCCCATAGTCAGTGCAAGTAAATAGTAAGGTCTCTGACCACAGTAGACAGACTCAAGGTGTCCATAAGGTGAGGATGGAGGGGATGCAGTGCTTCCCAACTTTCAGTACGGCTACTTAATGATGGTAGTATATTGTGGCAAATAAACTCTGAGCAGGAGCGTTCACCAACTAAGCTATATTAGTAGTAATAAGTCAGAGCAACATGACTTGTATTTTCTCTTGACAACGTTTCGCTAGTCTTAGATAGTGATGAGCGGCAGGTGCCATATTTTCGATTTCGACGAAATTTGCGAATATTCGATAGAATATTTGTTTCATATTCGTCGAAATCGAATATTCGTCATTATTCTAGTTATCGCGATTATTAAGCGATTTAAATAATCGCGTATTGCGATTTTAACTTAAGGCTACTTTCCTATTGGTTTGATATCTAGAATTAGCGAAGATGACGAATATGACAAATGTATTCATCATATTCCTCAAAACGAAGTATTCTACATCTTCGTTTTAGCTACCTATTCGTCAACTTCGCTAATTCTAGCAATCAAATAGGAAGGTTGACTATAGAGACAGCTGTGTTTAATTCGCTATGCGATTATTTTACTTTTTTTTTTTTTTTTTTATAAATAGAATCATTATATTAATAAAGTATTTAACTATTCAATTTTTTTAAAAAAAAGGAAAGTAATATCATCGCATAGCGAATTAAACACAGCTGTCTCTATAGTCAACTTTATTATTTGATTGCTAGAATTAGCGAAGTTGACGAATATGGAGCTAAAACGAAGATGGAGAACACTTTGTTATCTTCGTTTTGAGAAATATGATTAATACATTCGTCATATTCGCTAATTCTACCAAGCCAACCATAGTAAACCAGGTCCAAGTTGAAATAGCAATTCCGATTTCAACGTAATTCTCAAATCCGACAGTACATTCTAGTATGGAGACGTTCCCATGATGATGGGGACGCTCCATGAGCACGAAAGTCGTCAGAAGCGGCAATGGGAAGTGGGAAAGAAAAAAAATCTAACAATAAAAAATAAAATAAAAATAAAAAATATTCGAAATATCGAATTTATAGTGCTATATTCTAAATATTCGCGAATTAGCGAAGTGCCGATATTCGCAAAAAAAATTCGATATTCGAATATTCGTGCTCAACACTAGTCTTCGACTGGTTTTCTCAATTAGAATCTAATTGAGAAAACCAGTTGAATGACTAGCGAAAAGTTTTTAAGAGAAAATTCAAGTCCAGTTGCTCTGACTTAATACTACTGATGTACCATGACCTAGATCAGGGATCAGCAACCTCCGACACTCCAGATGTTCTCAAACTACAACTCCCATATTGCTCCATTCTCTTCTATAGGAGTTATGAGAACAGCCGAGCATGTTTGCATGCTGGGAGTTGTAGTTTTACAGCAGCTGGAGTGCCGAATGTTGCTGATGCCTGACCTAGATGAATGAGAACCTTCAGACACCTCTACTAAGCAACTAAGAATACATTTTTTGCAGTGACTTACGGCAGGGAAGACCCTCAGGCAGTCCAGTATCCTGTGTTTGGATAATATACAGATCCCCTACGCAAGCCATAGGGATTGAAACATTTCTGGGTGTCAATGAACATAGAGCTGCCCTTCTGTCTATACACATTTCTATATTGTATCTCACTGCCTCTGTACAATCGACGCATCGGTTGAGCCGGTTTTTCTCCCTTTTTTGTAATTTATGAGACGTCTGCGGGGTCTCTGTATCGACAATGTAGCATTTCATGTACTGTTATATGTTCTGGAATAACAATGATATATTGGGTCCAGGTCCTGGTGCTGTAGCACAATGTGGGGTCCAGGCCCAGAGTCTAAAACAGAGCTTGTTTTTTGTTTTCCCCCTGTAGATTTTAATGATGCAGGAACATCAATGCTGATAAATATTTTTCTATATATGTGAATCTATATTCAGCCATTTCATTTCTTACTGTCAAGTGTTTTGATTAAATGAAGCATTTATATAAAAGTCTGGCTCCTTCATATTTGCAAATGCATATTATGTTTACAGTTGTAAATCTATAAATCGAGACCTTCTGTGCAGCGCTCTATGTGGAATCCATATAATTCCGATAACAAATGAAGCCATACTGATGACGATAAAGATGGTATATCATCCGGAATACAAACTAATTTCTATGCGTACTGGTCACTTGATGACTGTGTCGCAATGCAGCATCAAAACTGAATGAAGCTTGTAAACCATGAAGAGAAGGCAGCGCTTATACGAGCGCTGCTGCCTCTTCAAGCAGCTGACCGGCGGGGGTGCCTGGAGTCGGCCCCCTCACTGATCTGATGTTGATGACCTATCTGGAAGATATGGCCATCAATACAGAAAAAGTGGAAAACCCATTTAAAATGCATTTTTACATCACATTAAAAATTAAGATTTTTTTTTTTCCAGTGGTCAGATGTTTCAGAGATAATAGGGGTAATTTATTAGGAGCGTAATGCCTGAAGTCAAGTGACACCTATTGGCTGTCATTTTTTGCACCAAATATAACAAGTGTTGCACGCCAGTTCGCAATTTTGGAGCTCTTTTTTTTGCCTGTGAAATTTATACTAGAGCTGTCTGCTTCTACTTTTTTGGTGATTTTTAAATGATTAAACCTGTCTAAAACATCACACACAGCATCTGTACACCTATAAGTAAATACAAAATGTCAGGAATGGCACAAACCACATTAAAAAGTTCTTACATTTATCGCAAACGGCTTAAAAACACTCCAGTTTTCTGGCACACAGCCTTCCATACAATACCCCCAATGTCGTACTGAATGGATTCTGAGCATAGAGATGCCATTCCAAATGTGTGGACGTAATGAGAAGAATCCGTGTAGAATAAACAGTATCGTATAGATTGCATTTATGTACTGTATACATCACGTAAATACGTTCCATTTATCAGCAGCTCCATGTATGGTTATGTTATGCCGCTCCCTGACAATCAACCTGCAAAGTGCTACATTCACAGTAAACTGTTTTCTTGTCGCTATGGAAACTGATAAACATCTAAGTTACTGAAGAACATGCAACAATGTATCTAAAGCTAACAGCAAAACATGGAAACGGCTGCACGGCTGTACATATCCATACATACCCTGTTTCCCCGAAAATAAGACATCCCTCTAGTTTTGCCTATCGCTGTAATATAAGGCATCCCCCTGAAAATAAGGCCTCCCCGATTAAAAAGCATCGGCCGGACATAATGCCTCCCCGATTATAAAGCAAGCCACCCCAGAATGTAAGGAGCTCACTTATTGTCCTGGCGGCGGCTGCGGCCAAGCTGCCCGCCTTCTTCCGCCCGCTGCTCGCTCTGCCCTGATGGAGTCTCACAACTTGGCTGGCACGGACACACAGGGGATGGGGTGACAGGTGGGGGGGGGGGGGGGGATATCTGATGGAAGGTGGGGAATGTCTGGTGAAGATGGGGGGGGGGGGGAGACTAAAAACGGTAATTAAAATGTCAGAGGGGGGAATCAAAATGACTCAGGGTGGGGAGGGGGATCATTTAAAATGACACAGGAGGATCAGAAGGGGGTACTAAAATGCTATAGTAATCCCACCCCTCTGATTCTCCTGTACCATTTTGATTCCCCCTTGTGATCCCCCTGTGTCATTTTAAGTGATCCCCCTCCCCACCCTGATACCCCTGTGTCATTTTGATTCCCTTCTCTGATCACCCTGTGCCATTTTAAGTGATCCCCCTCCCCACCCTGATTTCCTTTTTTTTTTTCAACAATAAATGTGTACCCTATTTTTCTTCATGGAAAAATAAGACATCCCCTGAAAATAAGACCTAGCGCATCTTTTGGAGCAAAAATTAATATAAGACACTGTCTTATTTTCGGGGAAACAGGGTAGCTGACCAAAACTATGGACCACAATGTACTATAACCCCCAACATAACCTGACCCTAATAAATTCTGTTGTACTATATACACAGAACACTACTACCCCTAACGTGGTTATAGTGTATTTTAAAGTAGTGCTCTGATTGCCTGTTATGTTTTGGAGCTTCAGTTCCATTATCTTGCAACCGTGATCCAGCAGACGGCAAAAACCCCATGGGGTCGAAGCCAACTTTTCTTCATCTTTGCTTTCCGTCCTGGGATGCGGAGCAAAACGGATCCGTCATGACCCACAATGCAAGTCAATGGGGACATATCCTTGCCATCTCTAGATCGGAGTAACTCCCGGAAGAAATGAACCTTCTCTAGAAATCTATTAACCATAAACTGTAATATTAAATAGATTAGGCTACTGTCACACTTGCGTTTACCTTTTCCGGAATTGAGATCCATCATAGGGTCTCAATACCGGAAAATAACTGCTTCCATTTTGTCCCTTATTCATTGTCAATAGGAACAAAACGTAACTGAACAGAAAGGAGTGCTCCAAAATGTATTCCATTCCGTTCTCATACCGAAGAGCAAACCGCAGCATGCTGCGGTTTGCTTTCAGCCCTGGGATGCTGAGCAAAACTGATCCGTCATGACCCACAATGCAAGTCAATGGGGACGTATCCGTTTTTTCTGGCACAATAGAAAACTGATCCGTCCCTTATTGACTTACAATGGAGTTCATGACGGATCCGTCTTGGCTATGTTAACGATAATACAACCGGATCCGTTCATAACGGATACAGACTGTTGTATTTTCAGTAACGGAAGCGTTTTTGCTGAACCCTGCCGGATCCAACAAAAACGCTGGTGTGAAAGTAGCCTTAAAATTTTACTTTATTCCATATACAGCAGATGTCCAATGAAATGACTGATTTCAAGCCCTAATTAGGGCTCTAAAAAGGGCATTTAATGACCTGAAATGCTGCCTACGCTGTACGTGTATCTGCTGTATGCGGAATAAACTTTTGATCTTTATCTGGACAAGGTTGCAGTGGCACTTTCTCCTTGGGCTACTACAGATGCCTGGTAATGATGGAGCCAGGAGCCACGGATGCGCAGACAATATCTGGTGGTGCTGAGGGACAACTTGAAATATTTGACATTTATAAATGGGAATACTGTTACGCTCAAGAAATACATTCAAACCCCTCTTGGACTGGTCTAAGTCAATGGGTCAGTGAAAAATACGGAATGCACACGGATGTCATCCATATTTTTTGCGGACCGCAAAATACATACAAGCCCTCATTCACATGAGATATACCCCCATTGTCTGAGATGGGAATACCCCTTTAACTCTGAAAAGGGTTGTGCAGCCTGTTTATATTGATAAACTATCCTCAGCACAGGTCATCAATATCTGATCTGTGGAAGTCCTACACCTGGCACCCCGCCGGTCAGCTGTTTGAAGAGGAGGCACTCTATGCGAGTTCTGGTTTCTCTTCGTTGGGGCTCATTCACATGACCGTATGGTCGCCGTGCCTGTGTTGCAGACCGCAAATAGCATTTTGCAATGCACAAGAACGGTTGTGGGAATCCTGTATTGCGGTGCGGACCCATTGACTTGAATGGGTCCGCAATCCACAAACTATGGCATTTTCGGTGTGGAAGCACGGACCCGAAAGCCCTACATAGTGTTTCTGTGTGCTTACAATCCGTGCCTCCACTCCACAAAAGGTAGGACATGTCCTATCTTTTGCCGTGTCTTGTGAATTGCGGACCCATTCAAGTCAATGAGTCTGCATCTGCAGCACTGAGTGCCCATAGCCAGTGCCTGTATATTGCGGACTTGCCGTTTGCGGTCTGCAGTACAGATATGGAGCCCTTACATTGCCCGACGTCTCAGAAGTGCAGTGTAATTACAAGTACTCGCTCCATTCACTTGACTGGAACAAGTACTTCTAATTACACTACACTGCCACTACAAGGGGAGAAGGCAGGTAGTGTAACGAAGAGGAATTAGTGCTCGCATGGGGGGGGGGGCACTTCCTCTTCAAACAGCTGATTGGCGAGGGTAAAAGTAGAAACAGAACACAGACTACTCATTCCGGTCACATGCAAAATCATCCATTTTTCACTGAACATACTGGCACATTCTGTATCACACGGGTGAAACTAGCTTTACAGCAGGGGGTCTGCAACCTCTGGCACTCCAGCTGTTGTTGAAATTTGGTGCATTTTTAGACTTTCTAGTATTTTTATACCACCTATTATTTGGGAGTTATTAGTATAGTCTGTACAGCCTGTCACTATCCAATCAGTGCTGCCAGTGTCAAACTGTGCAGGGACCCACTTCCAGTTGGTAAGACCCAGAGCTTTATGGTAAACTGCTGGCAATGTGTGTGTGCAAGAATGCTATATAAGCAGTCCAAAACATGGTGACAGATTCTAAGTCACTGTCGGTGTTACCCAGTGTTTTACCGTGTAGTATATACTGGTGACATGTATTTTTCCTTTCCATGTGCATAACCTTATATTTATCAGTGTTGGGGCTTGTTCACACGACCGTGGTTTTGGTCCGCATCAGAGCTGCATTTTTTGCGGCTCAGGTGAGGACCCATTCACTTCAATGGTGCCGCAAAAGATGCGGACAGCACTCCGTGTGCCGTCCGAATCCGTTGCTCCGTTCCGTGGCCACGCAAGAATTATGGGGCATGTCCTATTCTTGTCCATTTTGCGGACAAGAATAGGCATTTCTATAATGGGCCTCCTGTTCCGTTCCGCAAATTGCGGAAGGCACATGGACGGCATGATCATGTTAACAAGCCCTTAGGCCTCCTGCACACGAACGTTTTTTTTCCCCGTTTTCGTTCCGTTTTCTACGTTACACATACAGAACCATCCATTTCAATGGATCCGCAAAAAAAACGGAAGGGACTCCGTATGCCTTCCGTTTCCGTATTTCAGTTTTTTCGGTTCCGTTCAAAGATAGAACATGTCCTATTATTGTCTGCATAATTGACAAAGATAGTACTGTTCTATCAGGGGCCAGCTGTTCCGTTCCACAAAAAAAAATAATGCACGCGGACGTCATCTGTACTTTTTGCGGATCCGTTTTTTGCGGACCGCAAAATACTGAAAAAGCCATACGGTCGTGTGCAAGAGGCCTTAAACCTCATCTGCTACTTCTCTGCCCAAGCCTCCAATCTGTCCAGATCGCTCTTCGCTGTTAACTATTTTACATTACAGAGCAATCTCTCTACAAGGTCATTAATGAATATATTAGGGAGAGTAGGATAGAGCCCTGTGGTACCCCTCTAGTAACAAAGACCCAATCTCAGTATGTCGGAGTAACCACCCTATTTGTTTTTTTATCACTAAAGCCCATATTTGGCAGATAGTCTGCCAGTTAATCGCTAACAAGTGTTCGTAGGATGCTCATTAGCGATGATCTGCCTGTGTAAGGGCTCTTTCACACGAGCGGATCCCATCCGTAGAATCCGCTGCGTGAAAGAGTGCCAAGCCCTGTTCCGGACAGCAGAGACAAGGAGCATTAACATGATTGATAATGCTCCGTGCCTCTCTGTGACCTTTTTACTACAAAGTCACAGTGAGATAAAGTTGTCAACGTGGTTTAGTAGTAAAAAGGTCACAGAGGGGCACGGAGCATTATCAATCATGTTACTGCTCCGTGTCTCTGCTGTCCGGAACGGGGCTTGGCACTCTTTCACGCAGTGGATTCCACGCACGGGATCCGCTCTTATGAAAGAGCCCTAATACTGCCACGATTACCTGATGAACAAGCAAATCGGGCAATTCCAATCAAACAGGTTTAAAAATCATCATTTGCCAGGAGTAGATCGTTGTGTCTAATCACCATCTGCTGCTGGCAAACAATGATTCAGTATGGGGATAAGCGATGGCATTAACGATCGCTTCTCCCCATACAGTGGAGGAGATTGCTGCAAGTAATAGCGAAGCTCTACTTTGCTGACAAGCAGGAGACAATCGCCTGCATATTCTGCCTGTCTAATACAGCCTTTCACAAGTTTTTACTTTATAAAAGCAATACCTCACACTGTATACCATGTTCACGCCGTTGTGTCCCCTGTTTGGTTTTGGTGCCTGATATGTTAATTAATAGCATCAGTACAGGGAGGAGGAGACATCAGCTTTTCTCTGTTGGCCTCTCCTTCTCCCTGGCTGTGGCGCGGTCCGCTGTGATTACACACACACTGAGAAAAGCGGATGTCTCCTCCTCCCTGTACTGATGCTATTAATTAACATGCCAGGTACCAAAACCAAAGGGGAAGGGGGGCGCAGAGGGACAATGGAGGAGCATATCAAGAAAAAAATTACTGATATGTCATCTACTGAACATGGGCTACAGTGTAAGGTATTGCTTTTATAAAGTAAAAACTGGGACACTGGGAGGAAGTGGGTGGAGAGCTTGTCCTAATTGGCTCAGAGGCTGAAAGACTTCCTGAACAGCCATTCAGGAGGCAGTAGGCAGGCAGGTCCTTATGATGAGACAGAAGAATTGCCATTCTGTCTTCAGCTTGTGACCTGGAAGGGTGTTTATGTGGCAGTGTCTGACAAAAAGCTATAACAGACACAAGCCACTAGTGTAGTGTGATGGGGACAATATAAGCAGAGTATAGGGAGAGTATAAGAAGATATAATTGCGTATATTTTAGGGAATTTGATCAGGGAAAGCATATAGAGGGAGTGAGGAACCATTCACTCATTTTTTTCTGTATATCAACAGACAGACAGCAAAAACTAAAAACCTGAAGTTTCTACAGTTCATACGTTTATTGCCAAAACCCAATAGCATACATTCTGCTCCAAACACTGAGCAATTGCACATTTAGTATTCTAAAAACCAGCTTAAATTTACTGTTTGTAATTGGGCATATCAGTGCATTATACATGTTACTGAAAGTGTTGCATATTACTATAAGATAATGGGTGGTTAAAGCAATATTGCAATAATAATGCAATTTTTATACCGGTGTTATTAAATGTGTTGCATATCATTGCAAGATAACGGGTAGTTACAGCAAAAGTAATACTGCAATAATGCCATTTTATACCCGTTTTATTAAACTGGTTGCATATTACTGCAAGAAAATGCGTAGTTACAGCAAAAGCAATTCTGCCATTTATATACCCGTGTTATTGAACGCATTTTATTTTTCCTGCAAATAAAATGTGTTTTATTACTGCAAAATAGAATCAATAGCATCAAAGCCATTTTCTGCAAAAATAATTTTTTTATATCCGTGTTAGTGAACGCATTACTGCATCATACCGTGCAGTTGAAAGACATTTTACTGCAAAAATTGCATTTTTATACCCATATAATACTGTATAATACAGTATGTCACTCAGTATCAGTACAGGATAAGTAATGTATATATGCAATGACTCAACCAGCAGATTAATGAGTGCAGCTCTGGAGTATAATACAGAATGTAACTCAGGATCAGTACAGGATAAGTAATGCATGTATACAGTGACTCCACCAGCAGAATAATGAGTGCAGCTCTGGAGTATAATATAGGATATAACTCAGGATCAGTACAGGATAAGTAATGTAATGTATGCACACAGTGACAGAACAGTTAACGCAGAGGCTACATACTCAGGGCTGCACTTCTAGTCCATTGTTATGGTTCTAATCATTAATACATGAAAACCTTTCATACGAAACCATGACGTCTTCTTCCTATGAATACAGAACTTGTTTATTGATTGTAGACATTACGTTGTGGTCGTCAGCTGATACCAGAAGATCATGAAGATCACATTATAGACATCACATGACCAAGGCAGAATACAACCAAGTTTTTATCCATAAATGTAAGGGGTGAGGAATAGGAGAAACTTTGAGCTGAATATTTAGTTAGGGTACAGCCGAAACAGAAATGGCACATGCTCCATAACACATTTTTCACAAACATTGCAAGTTGTGGTAAAATGGGATGGCGCACATCTTCCATAATTATGGGAGACTCCACTAGAACCCTTTTTCAATGTACACTATGCCACTGTTGCTGTGCATTTTGCTTGATAAATGTGCCCAATGTATGTATAAAAGTGGATTATCGGGACTCTGGGGACATTTTAGTGCCTCTAATTCACAGTCCTCCTCCTACTTGACATGCACAGTGACAATTGTGTGTTTTGTGACAGCTGGAACTGAAAGTGTTGTCATGAGGGCACTGGAGCAAAGAAATAATATTTTTTATGAAAGGGGCAGACACAGACAGCAGAGGGCCCCTGTGCAAGGAATGTACTTGCCCCCCCCCCCCCCCCATCCTCCAAAACCACACATCTAATATATAAAGCTGAGTGTATTGGTGTCCGCTAAAGGAATCTGCACTGTCGCATTTACAATCACGAAATTTGGCACACAGGTACATCAGGTGTCCGGGAAGGTTTTAGACCAGGTCTCAGATCTTTAGGACGTACCGTTCCTGAGATATTCCCAAAAAAATGCATTAGCCAATAGAAGCTTGGTCACATGACCCTTATCAGCCAATAGAAGCTCGCAGGCCGTTAGCCTCCACATACACAGTTTTACTCCAGGTTTCTAGAACAACCCAGCCATTTTTCTTCACTGCTGTAGGTGAGCTTAAAATAAAATGTGTCACCAGGATAATCGCTATTGAAGTAAAGCCATGGCCTAATAGCACTTAGTACCTTATTTCCAGATGTGCCTTTGTTCCAGCAATAGATGTTTTTATCCTCCGAAAATCCAGTTTATTTGGTATGCAAATAAGCCAGTAAGGTGCCCAGAGGGGCATCACTCTTGCAGGAAGGAGCCCAGACACGCCCCCTGCCACAATGTGTCCAACCAACAAAAGACTTAAAACCCCGCCCACAGGCCCCACTAAGTCACGCCCCACGCCTCCTCCCACTCCTGAGCCGACGGGGATTGAAAAAATGAAGGTAAAAATCAACTTTTGTCAGCTGCAGGGGTGGGAGGGAGGATGACTTTCTCCCTGTAGCTCACACTCAGACAGCACAGTGCTGCTGTCTTAGACCGAGCTGTTTAAAAAAAGGACATGCCCCTGAACCGGTTAGGCCATGCCCCCTTTCACTCCTTAGCCGACAGGGATTGAAAAAATGAAGGTAAAAATCAACTTTTGCCAGCTGCAGGGGTGGGAGGAAGGGTGACTTTCTCCCTGCAGCTCACAATCAGACAGCACAGTCCCTACACACTACAGCCATATTACCACAGCCCCCAGAGAGCAGTGACTGTTTTCAGCCCCGGCCTCTCTGTGCAGCAACCCCATTGTTTATATATTTTTTTATGTAAATTGGGAAAGGGTGTGATTTAAAATTTTTATATTTTGGTGTTTTTTTTATTTATTTATTTAATAACTATTAGCTCCTTTATGGGACTAGAACCTGGGATCTTTTGATCCCTTGTCCTATTCACCCTAATAGAGCTCTATTAGGGTGCATAGGACTTCACACTGTCCCTGCTGCCCTGTGCTTTGTGCACATGGCAGCAGGGAGATTGCCATGGCAGCCAGGGCTTCAGTAGCATCCTGGCTGCCATGGTAACCGATCGGAGCTCTGAGATTTCACTGCTGGGGCTCAAATCAGAAGCTGCCACCAATGGAGGGGACCCTGTGGCCCCTGCCACCAATGATTATAATACTGGGGGGCTTGGGTGCACTGCGCCACCAATGATTATAATTTATAATACTGGGGTATGGAGGGGCGTACTGCGCCACCAATGAATGTAATTAACCTCAAAATACAAATATAGACTGCGGGTGCCAGCCATATCAGACAGCCGACACTCAGCCTCAATGACAGGGATCCCGCCGAACCGTGCCAATTAACCCCTCAGGTGCCGCATTTGAGGGGTAAATTGCCTCGGTTCGCGGGATCGCCGCTTCCTGTCATTGAGACCGGGTGTCGGGTATGTGATACGCACCCGGTCTCAATGTGCACCTGCAGTCTATATTTGAATTGAGGGTAATTCTCATTGGTATCGCAGCGGCCACAGCCCCTCCCCTCCTCCTCACTATTACCTTCTCAATGGTGGCGCAGCGGCAGCCGGATCACAGTGGGGAGGGACTCACTCTTTCTCCACTGTGCCGGCTGTAATGTGCGCCGGACGTTTTAGAGGCATTCAGCACTGTGACGTGCGACTGCCCCTATGACGTCACTAAAATACAGCGGTAATTAAGAAGTGGCGATATTGTTAATACCGGTTTATTGCCCAACCCTACATAGCACTTATGCCCAGATATGTGCCCATTCACAGAAGTTATGGCCAGATCTGTGCCCATTTCACAGTAATTATGCCCAGAAATGCCCCTTCACAGCAGTTATGCCCAGATCTGTGCCCATTTCACAGTATTTATGCCCAGAGATGCCCCCATCACAGTAGTTATGCCCAGATATGTGCCCCTTCACAGTAGCTATGCCCAGATATGTGCCACCTTCACAGTAGCTATGCCAGATATATGCTCTCTTCACAGTAGCTATGCCCAGATATGTGCCCCCTTCATAGTAGCTATGCCTAAATATGTGCCCCCTTCACAGTAGCTATGGCGGATATGTGCCCCTTTCACAATAGTTATGTCCAGATATGTGCCCCCTTCACAGTAGTTATGCCCAGATATGTGCCTCTCGCAGTAGTTATGTCCAGATATGTCCCCCCTTCACAGTAGCAGTGTGATGTGTGACACTACATTGTGCTGCTGCTGTGGAGCCAGGGCAATATTTTGATTTTATGCTGCACTAAGCACTTTAGTACCAGCTTCCCCCCCCCCACTGAAGTCCATATTTTTTTGATAGCTGACAGTAAATTGCTCCCTAGGCCTTCAGCTATCCCTCAGGACTCCCTCGCTTGCACAATTAAAGGGCTGACCTCTTACATGTGCGCTTGGTAGCTGAAGGCATCTGTGTTGGTCCCATGTTCATATGTGCCTGCATTGCCGAGAAAAATTATATTTTGTTATATACAAACGGGGGCGTTACCATTACACCTAGAGGCTCCGCTCTCTGTAACTGCCGCACCCTCTGCACTTTAACACGGCCCGGTGGGATGACATTTTCACTGACAGGCCCTGTCAAAGTAGACAGGGAGCGGCAGTTGCAAAGAAACCGGAGCCTCTAGGTGTAATGGTAACGCCCCCGTTGCTCCTACAGGGTTATTTGCATAAATTAAAACATCATTTTTCTCAGCAATGCGGGCACATATGAACATGGGACGACACAGATGCTTTCAGCTGCCAAGCGCACATGTAACAGGTCAGCCAGTGTCATAGGTACAAATCTGCTGACAGATGCCTTTTAAAGCAGTTGTCCGGGTTCATGCTCCGATGCTCTCCCCTGCCCTGCGCTGTAAAGCGTAGGGTAAGGGCTGTTTTGTTTACAGCGCTAGCAATGTTCCCGGTGAGGTCACCGGCACTGATGGGCGGCTTTACAGGCTAGGGCAGCGCTAAAGCCCATCCATTAGTGCCAGTGACGTCACCAGGCTCACTGCTAGGCAGAAGCCCCCCATAGTACCCCTACAGTGCCCTCAGTACTAATAAGGCATCCTTAATAGAAATAAGGCCAATCTACACTGCTCAAAAAAATAAAGGGAACACAAAAATAACACATCCTAGATCTGAATTAATTAAGTATTTTTCTGAAATACTTTGTTCTTTACATAGTTGAATGTGCTGACAACAAAATCACACAAAAATAAAAAAATGGAAATCAAATTTTTCAACCCATGGAGGTCTGGATTTGGAGTCACACTCAAAATTAAAGTGGAAAAACACACTACAGGCTGATCCAACTTTGATGTAATGTCCTTAAAACAAGTCAAAATGAGGCTCAGTAGTGTGTGTGGCCTCCATGTGCCTGTATGACCTCCCTACAACGCCTGCGCATGCTCCTGATGAGGTGGCGGACGGTCTCCTAAGGGATCTCCTCCCAGACCTGGACTAAAGCATCTGCCAACTCCTGGACAGTCTGTGGTGCAACGTGACGTTGGTGGATAGAGCGAGACATGATGTCCCAGATGTGCTCAATTGGATTCAGGTCTGGGGAACGGGCGGGGCAGTCCATAGCATCAATGCCTTCGTCTTGCAGGAACTGCTGACACACTCCAGCCACATGAGGTCTAGCATTGTCATTAGGAGGAACCCAGGGCCAACCGCACCAGCATATGGTCTCACAAGGGGTCTGAGGATCTCATCTCGGTACCTAATGGCAGTCAGGCTACCTCTGGCGAGCACATGGAGGGCTGTGCAGCCCTCCAAAGAAATGCCACCCCACACCATTACTGACCCAATGCCAAACCGGTCATGCTGGAGGATGTTGCAGGCAGCAGAACGTTCTCCACGGCATCTCCAGACTCTGTCACATCTGTCACGTGCTCAGTGTGAACCTGCTTTCATCTGTGAAGAGCACAGGGCACCAATGGCGAATTTGCCAATCTTGGTGTTCTCTGGCAAATGCCAAACGTCCTGCACGGTGTTGGGCTGTAAGCCCAACCCCCACCTGTGGACGTCGGGCCCTTATATCACCCTCATGGAGTCTGTTTCTGACCGTTTGAGCAGACACATGCACATTTGTGGCCTGCTGGAGGTCATTTTGCAGGGCTCTGGCAGTGCTCCTCCTGTTCCTCCTTGCACAAAGGCGGAGGTAGCGGTCCTGCTGCTGGGTTGTTGCCCTCCTATGGCCTCCTCCACGTCTCCTGATGTACTGGCCTGTCTCCTGGTAGCGCCTCCATGCTCTGGACACTACGCTGACAGACACAGCAAACCTTCTTGCCACAGCTCGCATTGATGTGCCATCCTGGATAAGCTGCACTACCTGAGCCACTTGTGTGGGTTGTAGACTCTGTCTCATGCTACTACTAGAGTAAAAGCACTGCCAGCATTCAAAAGTGACCAAAACATCAGCCAGGAAGCATAGGAACTGAGAAGTGGTCTGTGGTTACCACGTGCAGAACCACTCCTTTATTGGGGGTGTCTTGCTAATTGCCTATAATTTCCACCTGTTGTCTATCCCATTTGCACAACAGCATGTGAAATTGATTGTCACTCAGTGTTGCTTCCTAAGTGGACAGTTTGATTTCACAGAAGTGTGATTGACTTGGAGTTACATTGTGTTGTTTAAGTGTTCCCTTTATTTTTTTGAGCAGTGTATAAGGCATTCCTATGGAGCCCTCAGTAGTAGTAATGCCCCCACCACTGGCCACAGTATTTATAATGTTCCCTGCAGTGCCCCCTGCAATTATAATGCCTCCTGCCGTACCCCCTGGAGTTATAATCTTCTCTGTAGTGCCCACATACATTATAATGCCTGTCCTCTCCCTACAGTTTTCTATACAATACAGTCCCATGTACATAACATCACTCCTCTCCCTACAGTCTTCTATACCATGCAGTCCCATGTAAATAACACCAGTCCCATGTAAATAACCTCTCTTCCCTACAGTCTTCTATAACATACAGTCCCATGTAAATAACTTAAATCCGTTCCTTCTGCCCCTCCTACACATAGTCCCATGTAAAAAACCACTCCTTACCCTGCAGTCCTCTATAATATCCAGTCCTATGTAAATAACACCAGTCATCTTCTGTAACATACAGTCTCATATAACTGACACCCCTCCCCTCCCTTCAGTCCCTCTAACATACAGTCCCAGTTAAATAACATATTTCTTTCCCACTAAGCAGGGAGGAGGCATAATGTGGAGAACCACATCTCCCAGCATGTCTCTGGCTCTCACATTCATTTCATGGCATCACAGGTCTCTACTGCTGAGTGCTGCCTTTTTCTGCACTGGTCACATGACGGTGACCTCATCACAGGTCCTACCTCCACTTCCACTGCTGAAAAGATCACATGACTATGATGTCGTCGCAGGTCCTTCAGCTATGGAGTATAGGCAGAACAGGCAGCAGATTCACAGTAAGTCCCCCCAAATGCTCCCCCCCCCTTCCACAAGGTCACCAGGTTACCCTGGCAGAGGAAGGAAGGGAAAAAATAATTACATTTTTTTTTAAAAAACACATCCGCTGGCACTGGGAAGGGCCCCCTCCCTCTCTGGGCCCCTGTGCAGCTGAACCAGCTCCATAGGTGATATGTCCGCCCCTGTTTTATGAATACTAAAGACTTTGGGGGTCATTTATTAAGACCGGCGTATTAATAACCCCTATAGCTGGCTGTAAGTTGGCTTCCTTGCTGTTTTACATTTAGACCTTTTTCTATGTCTAAAACAGATATAGAAAATTATGAATAAGACGGGCCTACCGGTCCGTCCCCATCCCTGCCCACGCTACGGACATTTTTTTAAAACCTGGCGTGAGCGGAGAAAAGTCGCAGATTGCGGTGCAAAAAACCTTGAATATATGTGTATTTCTGTATAGTAAATAAACGTTTATTATTCTTGGTACTTCTTAAAGTCAAGTGCTGTGTCTCATTATATAAAGATTTGACAGTAACAGTAGCATTGACCACACAACCTGGTGCATCCCTCCAAACCCAAATTGGTGTCTTCCAATTTTCTCAGAGAAAAGCGATGGTTCGTTTGTTTGTAGCAATAGTGTAAACATGGAAAATGTTCAAGACAAAGGAGCGGAGTTCAGGAATCGGGAGGATTTGCTTGCTCAGTGTTTACAAGATGGATGCACTCAGCAGATAAGTCCTTTGAGTTCCTCCAGCAGAATCTTGGAGGAAGTTCAGACAATGAACAATGCATTGATAAGGAAATTGGGGTGAGGTTAGTGGAGTTCAAATAACGTTAGAGATGCCAAACACGATACATATTGTCCCACACTAATATGATGACGGTGAGTTAAGGCCCCCATACACTTTAGAGTATTGCTGGTGGCAGGGCTGGCCTTAGGTTACACGGCGCCCTGTGCGAGAGGTCTTTTTGCCCTCCCCCTCCCCCACCCACAGACAACTTTGCAATCAATGTAAGGAATTAAATACACTAAATTAGTAGCATCAAATTTACAATATAACTTAATTATATATAGAAAAGAATGCATAACTAATGCTTAAAGGGGTATTCCTATCTGGGACATTTATGGCATATCAATAGGATATGCCATAAATGTCTGATGCCTTAGGGCAGTGGTGGGCAACCTTTTTTTTCAACTGAGCCAAATCTCGCCAAAACCACGATTGAAATTTATTTTGAGAGCCACATTTTTAAAACCGAAAATACAGTCAGTGACGCCTCCTTTGGCCTGAGCGCCGCACGGCACACATGTAGGCAGGACAGCCGCAGGCTGCCGCCCCCGAGAGGAGGGAGGGCAGCGGGCGCCCGGCACACAGAACAGTGCTCCAGACTAAAAAAAATTCCTAGTAGCCATTGGCTCCTGAACTGAAAGATTTAGGAGCCAAATCAAATTTTTAGTCGCCAAATCGAAACTGAATCAAAATTTTGGTATCGTGACAACGCTACGCCGATCAGATCGGCGTAGGGTTGTTTTGAAACCAAAATTTTGATTCGCTTTCGTCACCATAAAAAAGTATTGTGATACTCAATACCGTGCAAAAAAAAAAAAAACACTAAAAAAAGCCACGTGCATTTCGCATTTTATGAAACATTCGGCCCATAATAGAACAGTCCTATCCTATTTTTTGGGGTGACAAGGTGACTAAAAAGGCTATGTAATATGTTTATTTATTTATTGTTTATATATTTTATATGTAAAATTGGGAAAGGGGGGATTTAAACTTAATATTTTAAAGTACTTTCACACTAGCGTTTTTCATTTCCGGCACTGAGTTCCGTCACAGGGGCTCTATACCGGAAAATAACTGATCAGTTTTATCCCCATGCATTCTGAATGGAGAGTAATCCGTTCAGGATGCATCAGGATGTCTTCAGTTCAGTCATTTTGACTGATCAGGCAAAAGATAAAACCGTAACGGTTTTATCTCCGGCGAAAAAAAATGAAGACTTGCCTGAATGCCGGCTCCGGCATTTTTCCCCATAGGAATGTATTAGTGCTGGATCCGGCATTCAAAATACTGGAATGCACCCGCACTAAATCCGGACCCATTCACTTCTATGGGGCTGTGCACATGAGTGGTGATTTTCACACATCACTTGTGCGTTGCGTGAAAATCGCAGCATGCTCTGTTGTGCGTTTTTCGCGCAATGCAGGCCCCATAGAAGTTAATGGGGCTGTGTGAAAATCGCAAGCAAGTGCGATTTTCACGCATGGTTCCTAGGATGAAAGTCTATTCACTGTATTATTTTCCCTTATAACATGGTTATAAGGAAAAATAATAGCATTCTGAATACAGAATGCATAGTAGAAGGTCAATATAATAAACATTGGTGGCGCAGTGCGCCCCCCCCATCACCCCAATATAATAAACATTGGTGGTGCAGTGCGCCCCCCCTCAATATAATAAACATTGGTGGCGCAGTGCGCCCCCCCATCACCCCAATATAATAAACATTGGTGGCGCAGTGCGCCCCCCCCATCACCCCAATATAATAAACATTGGTGGCGCAGTGTGCCCCCCCTCAATATAATAAACATTGGTGGCGCAGTGCGCCCCCCCATCACCCCAATATAATAAACATTGGTGGCGCAGTGCGCCCCCCCATCACCCCAGTATAATAAACATTGGTGGCGCAGTGCGCCCCCCCATCACCCCAATATAATAAACATTGGTGGCGCAGTGCGGCCCCCCCTCAATATAATAAACATTGGTGGCGCAGTGGGCAGTGCCAATGAGGGTTAAAAAATAAAAAAATAATTAACTCACCTCCTCCAATTGATCGTCTCCTGTTCTTACTTCTTTCTAGTTTCTTCAGGACGCAGGACCTGTGGTGACATCACTGTGCTCATCACATGATCCATCACCATGGTAATGGGCCATGTGATGAGCTCAGTGACGTCACCACAGGTCCTGAAGAAACTAGAAAGAAGTAAGAACAGGAGACCGGCAGCTACCTGATCAACTGGAGGAGGTGAGTTAATTTTCTTTTATTATTTTTAACCCTCATTGGCACTTCTCACTGTGCCACCAACGTTTATTATACTGGGGGGGGGGGGAACCGCACTGTGCCACCAACGTTTATTATACTGGGGGGGGCGCACTGTGCCACCAACGTTTATTATACTGGGGGGGGGGGGCGCACTTATTATACTGGGGGGGGGGGGCGCACTGTGCCACCAACGTTTATTATACTGGGGGGGGGCGCACTGTGCCACCAACGTTTCTTATACAAATACGGGAGGCGGGTGCCGGAATCAAATAGCCGGCACCCGACCTTTGTGACAGGGAGCTGCGATCAGCGGCAGTTAACCCCTCAGGTACCGCACCTGAAGGGTTAACTCAACTGCAGCGGATCGCAGCTCCCTGTCATAGAGGTCGGGTGCCGGCTATTTGATTCCGGCACCCGCCTCCTGTATTTGTATTAACAGGTCAGTTTTCTTCATTGGTGGCGCAGTGGCCACAGCCCCTCCCCTCCTCCTCCCGTCTCTTCTTATTGGCAGCGGCGGGGGCAGCAGCAGCACAGGGGGGAGGGAGAGACTCCTCCTGCGCTGCTGAGAACGATCATCTCCTGTGCCCGCCGCTGTATTGAGCAGAGCTGCGGCGGCGGGTCCAGTCGCAAATGGCATCTGGAGCCCTGCAGAAGAGCCGCATTAAAGTGTGTAAAGAGCCGCATGTGGCTCGCGAGCCGCGGCTTGCCGACCACTGCCTTAGGGGGACCCTCTGACCCTCATCTATCTCCATGAATGGAGAGCAAGCCACACGTGCAGCCAGCCCTCCATTCACTGCTATGTGACTTCTGAAAATAGATCAGCTATTTTATGAAGTCCTACAGTAGTAAATGAAGAGGAGACCGTGCATGAGCAGTGGGCTGTTTAAGATACAACAGTAGTAGTGATGCCATACTAAGCTCATTACATTTATACAGAACCAGAACAAAGCACAGTACATATATACAGCACCAGAACCGAGCTTATTACATTACAGCACCAGAACTTTCTGTCCTAGCTCTCCCCCTGTAAGTGTAGCAGCTTGGTGGCAGTTAACAGATAGAAGTGAGTATGTGCGACCACCTCAGTAGGTGGATGCACACATTACTCTACAGATTAAACACCAGGGGGCACCGTTATAATAATGTATAGGGAACATTTCACGTGAATTATTTCTGTAACAGAAAGTTAATTACAAAAGTCGTTTGTATTAAATTGAAATAGTATGTAATGGTGGCAGAACCCATTTAAACAAATTGTTGTCTTACAATTCATTGCAGTTGCTCAATTGTCTCGCCATGCAAAATTAGTTGAGTGAGGCAACAGTAGGGAAATATCGATTTATCTCCACAGACAGAGACATTTCCTTCACAACCGGGAGCTACGGTATGTCCAACAAGTGGTCAAATCTGTGAAATGTACGGTGTGTAAAGCTGCCCTTACTGCCACATCCCGCAACTCCAACTCCTAGGGGCCTCATGTATAAAACTAACAGAAAAGTGTGCAATAAACACACATAGGAAGGAACTGTGCAATCGGAATTGAGAAAACTATTCCCTGTAACAGAAGCAAATGGGAAAAGCTGCACTGCCTTGATCACCATTCACATGTATTGGAGTGTGATTGTTGCAACTTCACCCAATATGGAAGTCACAGATTCAATGAGATACATCTAAAAGGGCAACTTAATGGAGTTGCCCAACCATGACAACCCTAAGGGTACCTGCACACGTTGCGGATTACGCAAGGTTTTTGCCACGGATTTTCATACAGTACAGAACTGTACCAGCAAAGTGACTGAGATTAGACAAATGTCATGTACACTTTTATATTTTCCGTGCGGAAATTGACCTGCTGTCCATGCATGAGACGGTGATAGCATTGGGCAGTACCGTCAGTGACCGACCCAAGTGTGAGAAGGAGTGCTGTCGGAAGTCATTCCTCCCTGCTGCTGTTAGGGTCCATTCACACGTCCGCACATCGCCGGCACTAATAGAATATGCCTATTCTTGTCCGCAAAATGCGGAACGAGATTGCGGACGTGTGAATGGGGCCTTACGCTGTACAACCAACACCGACCCAAGCGGAGACAGACTGCACTCATTGGCTACGGGTTCCTGAGGATATCATTCCATCAAGAGGCAGAATTTTTTAAGCTGTGATATATCCCTTATTTTCTACTTTATTTTATCTGTACTCTGCTGCCACTGTAATGCCTTTATTTTGGAATTTTTGTATTCTCCGTGCTGCTGCAACACTGTGAATTTCCCCATGGTGGGACTATTAGGCTAGGTCTACACAACGACATGTGTCCCGCGACATTTTGTCACGTGACAATTTTTATAATGATAGTCCCATGCGACATGCTGCGACTGGGACGCGATGGATTTTTCTGCGACTGTTACATCTCAGTCGCAGCATGTTGCACTGCGACACCATAGACTAAAAATTGTTGCGCAACATTGGTGCGACAAAATGTCGGGCGACACATGTTGCACTGTAGTTGTGCCCTATGTGTCGCGCGACACATGTCGTCATGTAGCCCTAGCCTTAAAGGATTATCTTATAATGCCTATATTTCCTCAATAATAAGACTGCCCTGCTGGGATGTCCCTTGTAATGCACTCCTGTGTCCTTCTCTACCTGAAGTTGTCATGCAGCTCAGACCTGCACGTACATCATTTGCACTGGAGTAATGACAAGACATGGAGGTTCTGAGGAGGAAGTAAAGGGGTCTACTGTCTACTGTTTAGGACTTATAGATGTAGGTAGGGCAGTGGATGGTAACTGGTGCTTACGTTGCCTGACCTCACTTCTGGCTATAAGTGTCTGGGTTTTGATGCCTCCTGTGCCAAGGCAGCTCCAGACCAAATATTGAGGCATGTGGTTTCAATAGCACAGTTAACTCCCTGCCATCCCTCAGCTAGATGCCCTCTCATGCCCTGAGCTGCTCATTTCTTCATGCACTGTATCTCTTTGTGTTAAGTCCTCTTGTGTTCATTGTGCTTCACTCAGGGCCTAGAAATGTGTCTGCTATGAGTCACTGACCCTCGCTGCTTAACAGCAAACCAAAATATGGTTTGATAGATGCAGTAAAACTGTTGAAGTCAGCAAAGCTGGAGCCTGACAAAGCACCTTGTCAGCATACACAATGTGTCATAGAGGTAAGCACAGAACCCCCAGTGCCGCACTCCATAACTACACACAAGACTCCCACCACACCATTCACACCATGCACATACATTACAAACATCTCCAAGAGTTTATGGAGCCCTATCCTCTGGCGGCCAAATATTATTTTATTCTATTCCTCTAGCAAAACACCAAACTAACTTCAATTCTAAGGAAGACACGGAGGTAACTATGTACAGTTACTCCATAAGATGACTGCTACATGTAAATGCAGCTCTTACCTCCTCTGACAAGCAGGCAGTTATCAGCAGGCATGGGATTCACCCGGTTCCCTCCGGTTCTCCAGATCCGGTTGTTAAAATTACAGCCGGATCGGAGAACCGTGTTACCGGCTGAATCCCGATTCGGTGCGGCGGGAGATAAGCGCTTTGTGGAAACGCTCATCTCCCTACATTCATCTGTATCACTGTCCTCAGGACAGCGATGCAGATGAACACTGCAGCAGGGCAAGGGAGAGGCGTCTCCCTTCCCTGTTCCTCTGGTAGGCTGCAAACACTAGGCCAGAAGAGGCCTGAATGGCATCGCTGACAGCGTGGAGGTAATTTTTCTTTTTTTTTCTTTTCTGTGGCACGCTGGGGGCATTGTTGGCACATGGGGGACACTATAGGGGTATCTACTGGGGGCATGGCTGGCACATGGGGGTATCTTCTGGGGGCATTGCTGGCATATGGGGGACACTATGTGGGCATCTACTGGGGCATTTCTGGCACAAAGGGGACACTATGGGGGCATCTACTAGCACATCCTTGGGGACACTATGGGGGGCATCTACTGGGGACATTGCTGGCACATGGGGGACACTATAGGGGCAACTATTGGGGGGGGCATTGCTGGCACATGAGGACGCTATGGGGGCAGCTACTGGGGGAATTGCTGGCATATGGGGGACACTATGGGGGGCATCTACTGGGGGCATTGCTGGAACATGGGGGCATCTACGGGGCATTGCTGGCACACGGGGACACTATGGGGGCATTACTGGCACATCATGGGGGACACTATGGGGGCATCTTATACTGACACATTATGGGGACACTATGGTGTTGGAGGGGGGGAAGAACACTATGGGGGCATATTATATAGGCACATTATGGGGGCACTAAGAAGGGGCATTTATACTGGCACATTATGGGGGCACTATGTGGAAGAGGAGAGGAGCACTATGTGGGCATTTACTAGGGGCATTATATAGGGGTATTTTATACTTGCACACATTATGGGGGCACTATGGGGACATTAGCTCAACTGGGGGCACTGAGGGAATTTTTTTGTACTGGCACACAGAACGGGAGCATTTTTTAACTAGTGCACATCATTATTATTATTATTATTATTATTATTATTATTATTATTATTAAAGGTGGCAGGTGAGTTGTTAAGAAGGTAGGAGGATGATGGAAAATTAGGAACCTAAGATGTCTTTTGTCAAACTGCAGAGACGAGAGATGGGTGAAAAATCATCATGGCGGTCTGGTCTCAAAGGAGAAGATGAAGAAAGAGAAGGTCTGCATCAGAGGAGAAGTCACTTGATGTAAGAGGTATGTGGTGCTGTATTCTGGATAGCACAGAATATAATATGTATGCAAATATGTATTTAGTGCTAAGTACAAATGTGTATAGAATGTATATGGTGTAGGTAAATCTACTGTAAGTGTAGCCTAGGTGTCATTTATATACTGCATGGTGTATATTTTATATGTGATTATGTGAGTGTAGTGTCTATATAGTCTGTTTATGTATGCATACCTCCCAACCATTCCAGATCTGGCATAACTACTGTGTGGGGGGCACAATGGAGACTAAGCAGGGTTGGGACATGTACAGATAGACATTGGGAGGAGTTAGAGGTGTGGACCAGCGCTGTAAAAAAACTTTGGGCGACACTGATAGTTTAGCTCCTTAGGCTTTTTATAAGTTTTGTGGTATGTGTGTAGTGTATATATGGTGTATTTATGTATGTGTACCATGTATATGGTGTATTTATACCATGTATATGGTGTATTTATGTCTGTTGCATATTTATGGTGTATGTATATGTAAACATGTGTCGTGACGCCGCGAATCTGCCGTTGAGTAGGGAACCTGTTATTAAAAATTTGAATCCCACCCCTGGTTATCAGAAATAAACGGTGTGTTTCCTATATTTGCCTGGTCTCCTTGTAAAGGGGCCTTAACTGTCCTTCCTCTAGCAAAATAGATATCTCTGCTTAGTTTCGAGACGCTGGGAGAGATTAGCCCCATAGACAAGGCTGCAGCAGCTTCTAATAGTTCAAAACCTGACGTCTCATAGTACAGCTGTAATGTCAAGAATAAGATGTTCCACACACAGAAGCTATGAACACTAAAGTCTCTGGAAGAGACCATATGTTAGTCAGACATCACTGCAGCCACTGTCCCCAACCAAGCCCTCGTTGTATAAATAAAGCTTGTACTGTGAGGGAATCTCTATCACTAATTGTTCGTGTTCCAGCCTCCGCCAGCACTCGCTTCTGCCAAACCCTCTAATTATAACTGCAGCCAAGAACTTTCCCTGAGTGCCAGTGATTTCAGGTCCTGACCAGTGTGCCCATCTCTTCCACTGCCCACTACAAACAAAACAACTATTTTTACTCCCTGCTTCTCTACCTCTGTGTTTTTTTTTTTCGTTTTTTTTTTTCTGCCGGGAAAATGCTGACAGAATTTTCCCAAGAATATAAAAAAAAAAAGAAAGGAATTGCACAAGTCTGAATTCTGGGGGGTCTTTATCTGCCAGCGAATCAGTCAAAAATAACTGCTACATAATTAATAGCACAATGTTTTTAACAAAGAGCTGTAGAACTATATCACGATCAGCAATGCAGAATACGGAGATCCAGAAACGTACCTACAGAAAACAGAGGTCCAGAACCATTCCTGCAGAACACTGAGGTCTAGAACCATCCCCACAGAACACTAAAGTCCACAAAGATCCCTGCAAGAAACAGAGGTCCAAAATCATATCTGCAACACAAAGAAGTTCAGAACCATCCTTTGTAAAACACAGAAGGTCCAGAACCATCCCTGTAGAACATTAGTCCAGAACCATCTCTTCAGAATACTGAGGGCCACACCCATCCCTGCAAAACACAGAGAACAAGAACCATCCCTGCAGAACACTGAGATCCAGAACCATCCCTGCAGAACAATGGATTCCAGAACCATCCCTGCAAAACACAGAGGACCATACCTGCAGAACACAGAGAACCAGAACCATGAAGTCCATAACCATCGCTGAAGAACACTGAGGTCCAGAACATTCATGCAGAACACTCAGATTCAAAACCATCTTTACAATAAATTAAGGACCGAGACCAGCAACTCAGTACACAGAAGTCCAGAACCTCTTCACATAAGATAAGATGCTTCGCTTGTCATAATGAAAGGGGTTCAGTTCAGCTGTGAGATAGTAAACAGTCTGAATACTTATGTCCAGGCGAAATTTAAGTTTTTTGTTTTTAATAAATTTATAAACATTACTAAAATTCTGTTTTTACTTTCTCATTATGGGGTACTGAATGCAGATTGATGGGGAAAACTTGAATTTAAAAAAAAAATTTGCACAAGGGCGCAACATAACAAAAAGTGAAAAAAAATTTATGGTCCAAAGACTTTCCAAATGCACTATACAAGCCATGTCCCCTTCTCTTTTGTGCTGCCCACAATGAGGTCCTGTCCATAAAATGGCTGCTGATGGAGGGTCATGTGACCAGACACATGACTCAGCCTCCTCCATTCGCACACACTGCACCTGTGGAGGTGATTTGCCTGGTCACACGACCCTCCATCAGCATCCATTTTATAGACAAGACCTCTGTGAGGGCAGCAGAAAAGACAAGGGGGCATATCTTATGAAATATAGAAAATGGCACAGAATTTCAACATAGTCTATAATAGTAAGTTCCATATAATCAATCATCTTATAAACACATTGGTCAACAGTAACCAGAAAGTGGCCAACCCCTTTCAAGGAAACCTTTCATGTTGTAGCATATTATAGTGCAGATGAAGCTGACCGGATTCATATATAGTTATATAAGAAAAGATTCAGTATAACGTAATAAAGTGTCATTTATTCATTTAAATTCCAGCTCATTTTGGCTTTGAAGTCCTTTTTAAGTTATGCTATTCACCGTATTGGAAAAATATTTTTATATTTTAATAGTACGAGTGTTTTTGGACACAGTGATGCCCAAGATGTTTACATTTTCTGCTATTTAAGTATTTTTTTTTATTCTGCGTAAAGGGGGTTGATTTAAACTTTTAGATATTTTTTTACATTTTTTATATATTTTTTAACATTTTTTTTAAAAACTTTTTTATGGTTTTGAAGCTCATTTTTGAGCCTACAAAACCCTTTTTTTTAATTCTGAACCTGGGTCTTTTAGACCCATGATTTGAGGAGCATTGCTCATTACTTATGTTGGCCAGCCACCTGCTGGCCAAAATAAGAATTGCAGCTTCAATATTCTGGGTCTCTTCAGAGAGACCCAGCGTATTGAAATCAATTACCGGCATCCTTATTGGCTGCGGCATCTAAAGGCTTTAATGACCGCGGTCAGCATTATTGACGATCGCGGTCATTAGCCGCGGGTCTCTGCTTTTTGAAACTGTGGTGACCCGCCGGCCATGACGCCCGGTGAATGTGCGAGCAGGCGACACGTCTGCACTTCGCCACAGCGCCGTACATGTACAGCACTGGTAGCGAAGGGATAAATGAAAGAAAACTGCGGGCTATTTGGCTGCACCGTTCTTGATTAGAGCATGGCCGCAACCTGACTGCAGCATGCTCCCTCTTTGTGGCTGTACCTTACTCACCAGTATGCAACATGTGCACATGTAACTCATAAGTATGGACCATATGTATCTGTAGCTCACTAGAATTCAAAATCTACTCTACCCATAACTTATATGTGTACCCCTTAGTCACCAGTGTATACCACTGTACCCGCAATTCACCAGTATGCACCGGGTGTGCCTATAATTCACCAGTATGCAAAAAATGTACCCGTGACTCACCAGTATGCATCATGTGTACCTATAACCCACCAGTATGCATCACATGCATCCCCAGCTCACTGGTATGCACTACGTATACCCATAACTCATAAGTATGCAAAACATGTACCCCTAAGTATGCATTACGTGTACCCATAACTCATCTGTTTGCCCCATCTGAACGCATGATTCACCAGTAGGCAACACGTGTACCCGAAACCCACCTGTATGCCCCACATGACCCATAACTCACTAGTATTTAACAAGAGTATCCGTAACTCACCATAATGCACTACATGTACCCATAACTCACCAGTATATGCAAAATGTACCTGTAACTTACCAGTATACAACATCTTTTGTACCTATAACTCACCAATATAGACTCTCTGTACCCATAACTCACCAGTATGCAGAAGTCTACCTGTATCTTACCAATATGCACTATGTGAACCCATAACCCTTTCAGTTTGCACCATGTGTACATGAACTAGATCTCTCCCCCTAATGGATTTATCATGGGAGTGTTCTGTAAGTCCCTGGCACAAGACAGGCGACTGTATAGAAATTGTGCTCTCCATGATCAGGATTCATAACCTCAGCTTGATGTTAATGAGCCTCACAATGACTAGGGATAATGAGATCCATATGTGGATCAGCAGTAAACACTGGGAAATAATCCAATGATTGCTTAGTCTTGAACTGGTTAAATTAGGGGAGTTTACATTTTTTCCATGAGAATTCCTTTTTTTTGCATTTCACACCAGGATTTCATTGAGTAAAGGCCAAGTTCAGCAATGTGGCGGCAAAAAGTCATGAATGGGCAAAGCCAGTGACGAGGGAAGAAGAGACGTTGCAAGGGAGGACTGAAAACTGAAAAAAATAAAACCCAAAATAGTCAAATCCTGCAATCATTTCCAGTTAAATATTGCACAAAATAATTAGAAGCTGGAATATAACGAAAAGAGAATTTCTGGATTAGATGGAAATATTCCCAATGAGTTTAGAACAGAAAATAAATGATGAATAGATGATCACCAAGCAAGATACTAAGGGGGTCATTTATCCAAGCACCGCCAGAGTATGTACCTAATTTATATGATGCGCATGTCTTTCTGTAAATTATGTAAATTATGAATAGGGGTTGATTGCCCCACCATGTCCCCTTTTTGGAAAGTTTAGATTTAGGCACAATGGCTTTTAAAATGTCTCAAACGTGAGTCTGCAACTTTTTTGCGCTGTAAAAGTGGCAAAGGGTGGTGATAACTCAACCCTTAATTCTTTTACTTTTTAACTTCTTTTGGGTTTATTATTGACTTTATTGTGACCACCATAGTAATGCCCTTATGGAGCTGAGCTGCAGTGTAAGGGTCTATTCACACGTCCGTATGTGTTTTGCGGATCCGCAAAACACGGACACTTCCAATGTGCGTTCCGCATTTTGCGGACCACACATCGCCGGCACTCTCATAGAAAATGCCTTTTTCTTGTCCGCAATTGCGAATAGGACATGTTCTATTTTTTGGGGGAAAAATGCAGACAGCAGGAAGCTGGCACCAGGAGCGCGGCCTTCACTCACTGCGCCTGCGCCGAATACAGAAGTGAACGGCGCGGGATTTCCTCAACGATGCATGGAACTTGGACATCAATCAAGAGGAGCGGGGCGGGCAAAACGGAGGACCTGGGCGGGATAAAGGGTTAGTAGACCGAGCCTCTAGGTGCTGAATCTACGCCCACATAGCACCTTGAGGCTCATTAGCATATTATAAAAGTGTGTATTTTAGCAGAACGGCGGCAGGGACCAATGTAAAAAACACACTGTTATGTAGTGCTGACATTAGCACATCGCTAATGTCAGTCAGCTACATAACAGTAATTCTGATGGTAGAAACCCTTTAAAAACAATAGATACACAATATACAATATAATACAATAAAATACAATATGCGGTCAGTTGTAAGATCTCCACTTGGTGATATATTACACTTGAAAAGAGGACCTATTTTTTACCGATTCACTGAATCGTTATGACCTCAATCAGCTGGAGTATCTAACCGCAGGATGATCCCAATACGGTGTACCGCAATTAGAATATCACCACATAGAGGTTGCACAGAATATACTCACCCAGCAGAATATCACACTGTAAAACGATTCTGGCCCAATGCAGAGTATTTCATGCAGAGTGTCATATTGTATAACTTATGGACCTAATGGAAAATCACTCTTAATATCGGTATCCAGAAATTCAGTTCACTTAGTCCCAATTATAGTGGATCGAGCAGCGATATCAGCGATATCTATGCGACCTTTATTTGTATTTTCACGGATGTGTATATTATTTGATGATTAAAACTGGTTCATTCCAGGTATTATTTTATATGTAACAGAAGATGCACTTTCATATTGGTAGTCCACATAAACGTGTGGTAAATCAGTTACTCACTGTTCTCAAGCGGAGATCAGGAGTCGGCTGTGGCGTCCCACATGAAGCACAGACTCGGTGGATCTTACCTCCGTCTCCCCTGCTTAGACAGTTGTGTGGTTCGGGGGATCTGGTCAGCGTCCCACGTGTTTGTTGGGAAGACGTCACCTGGCCAGCCGTTTCCCGTCCTGTGCAAAGAGTCTCACTAGCGTCCCACGTGTCAAGTGGGTGAGTATCGGACAGCTGGCTGATTGCACCGGCCACACTCTCGCCTTGTATATAACAAATGTTAACTGTTCAATTCCTGGAGCGCTCCATCAGAAATTATATTTAGAAGTTTACATGGGGGTACTCGCACATAGAGATTCTCCAAACCATACGCGCTTCGGAGCTTTACACTTGCTCCTTCCTCAGTGGTCAGTCTCTATGTGTTGCTGGTACTCTTATATACCATTTGTCCGTATATCTTAGGAGTGACGCAAGTGAGCCCATGGGAAAAATTGGAATGGATTATACCTTCCATATCGCTCTTTCACTATGTTAATTTTTCTATATTTGTTTGAACCAATATATCGCTCTTCTCCACTAAATATCACACTATAGTTCATCAATACCATTTCCAACCTGTAATGGTTGGATATACATAAACGGACAGTTTATTAATCCGCAAATTGCCGCATCTTATTCATATGCGATTGTTATACACTGCTCAAAAAAATAAAGGGAACACAAAAATAACACATCCTAGATCTGAATTAATTAAATATTCTTCTGAAATACTTTGTTCTTCACATAGTTGAATGTGCTGATAACAAAATCACACAAAATAAAAAAATGGAAATCAGATTTTTTAACCCATGGAGGTCTGGATTTGGAGTCACCCTCAAAATTAAAGTGGAAAAACACACTACAGGCTGATCCAACTTTGATGTAATGTCCTTAAAACAAGTCAAAATGAGGCTCAGTAGTGTGTGTGGCCTCCACGTGCCTGTATGACCTCCCTACAACGCCTGTGCATGCTCCTGATGAGGTGGCGGACGGTCTCCTGAGGGATCTCCTCCCAGACCTGGACTAAAGCATCTGCCAACTCCTGGACAGTCTGTGGTGCAACGTGACGTTGGTGGATAGAGCGAGACGTGATGTCCCAGATGTGCTCAATTGGATTCAGGTCTGGGGAACGGGCGGGCCAGTCCATAGCATCAATGCCTTTGTCTTGCAGGAACTGCTGACACACTCCAGCCACATGAGGTCTAGCATTGTCTTGCATTAGGAGGAACCCAGGGCCAACCGCACCAGCATATGGTCTCACAAGGGGTCTGAGGATCTCATCTCGGTACCTAATGGCAGTCAGGCTACCTCTGGCGAGCACATGGAGGGCTGTGCGGCCCTCCAAAGAAATGCCACCCCACACCATTACTGACCTAATGCCAAACCGGTCATGCTGGAGGATGTTGCAGGCAGCAGAACGTTCTCCACGGCGTCTCCAGACTCTGTCACGTCTGTCACATGTGCTCAGTGGGAACCTGCTTTCATCTGTGAAGAGCACAGGGCGCCAGTGGCGAAGTTGCCAATCTTGGTGTTTTCTGGCAAATGCCAAACGTCCTGCACGGTGTTGGGCTGTAAGCACAACTCCCACCTGTGGACGTCGGGCCCTCATATCACCCTCATGGAGTCTGTTTCTGACCATTTGAGCAGACACATGCACATTTGTGGCCTGCTGGAGATCATTTTGCAGGGCTCTGGCAGTGCTCCTCCTGTTCCTCCTTGCACAAAGGCGGAGGTAGCGGTCCTGGTGCTGGGTTGTTGCCCTCCTATGGCCTCCTTCACGTCTCCTGATGTACTGGCCTGTCTCCTGGTAGCGCCTCCATGCTCTGGACACTACGCTGACAGACACAGCAAACCTTCTTGCCACAGCTCGCATTGATGTGCCATCCTGGATAAGCTGCACTACCTGAGCCACTTGTGTGGGTTGTAGACTCCGTCTCATGCTACCACTAGAGTGAAAGCACCGCCAGCATTCAAAAGTGACCAAAACATCAGCCAGGAAGCATAGGAACTGAGAAGTGGTCAGGTCACCACCTGCAGAACCACTCCTTTATTGGGGGTGTCTTGCTAATTGCCTATAATTTCCACCTGTTGTCTATCCCATTTGCACAACAGCATGTGAAATTGATTGTCACTCAGTGTTGCTTCCTAAGTGGACAGTTTGATTTCACAGAAGTGTGATTGACTTGGAGTTACATTGTGTTGTTTAAGTGTTCCCTTTATTTTTTTGAGCAGTGTATATAGTGTATAATGGACCCATTTTACTACTGAACCTTTAAATATTTGCACCATATAATATTCACACCATATAATAATCTTGTGATTAAAATGCATTTTTTTTAAATGCTTATTTTAAAGAGGGTCTTTCTATCTATTTGTTTCTTAGTGTGTCGAACTTCCTTCCTATCCAACAAACTTTTATACACCCCTTATTTCAAGGGGACAAAACGTTCCTGAAAAAATAAATAAATAAAAAGTTTAAGTTTTTTTCTCAAATTTTTTTCTTAAGAAATGTTTAGACTCGCTTTTTATGAAATAAATAGAATAAAATAAAATAAATAGAACAGAGTAAAATCAAACTGGAAGAATCTTCAATGAAAACTATAACTCCTATTTGATATATAGTGTTCTAGCGGTTACTCTTTAGACTCCTCTGTTTGAACTGTGGCTAATTTTAGAAGGGCTATTTTGTACAGTAGAGCTTCTTCAACTTTTTTATTTGTTTTTTATTTTATTATGTGGATATTATAACCTTCTCTTGGGGGGACTTATTTCTCTGACTCACTTGTTATTTCCTCCTTTTCACATGTGTATATCGGTCAACTAACTGAATGAAGCAGAAGGGAACATGGTTGACCTACCATTCCATTTCTTGAGGACACAGGATCCTCATTCTCATGGGGGACCCAGCAGTATATAAAGCAGTGTATTGATACGTCAGGTACAATGTATAAAAGATGAAGTGAGTACAGGTATATAGTGTATACAGCAGTGTACTGATATGTGAGGTATGAGGTATAATACATGCAGTGTGTACAGGTATATAGTATACAAAGCAATGTACTCATGTGAGATACGAGGTGCAATTTATACCTCATAACTCACATATCAGTACTGCTGTAAATACTATATATGTGTACACACTGCATCTATTATACCTCGTACCTTACATATCAGTGCACTGCTGTATATACTACAGTCGTGGCCAAAAGTTTTGAGAATTACATAAATATTGGAAATTGGAAAAGTTGCTGCTTAAGTTTTTATAATAGCAATTTGCATATACTCCAGAATGTTATGAAGAGTGATCAGATGAATTGCATAGTCCTTCTTTGCCATGAAAATTTACTTAATCCCAAAAAAAACTTTCCACTGCATTTCATTGCTGTCATTAAAGGACCTGCTGAGATCATTTCAGTAATCGTCTTGTTAACTCAGGTGAGAATGTTGACTAGCACAAGGCTGGAGATCATTATGTCAGGCTGATTGGGTTAAAATGGCAGACTTGACATGTTAAAAGGAGGGTGATGCTTGAAATCATTGTTCTTCCATTGTTAACCATGGTGACCTACAAAGAAACGCATGCAGCCATCATTGCGTTGCATAAAAATGGCTTCACAGGCAAGTATATTGTGGCTACTAAGATTGCACCTCAATTAACAATTTATAGGATCATCAAGAACTTCAAGGAAAGAGGTTCAATTCTTGTTAAGAAGGCTTCAGGGCGTCCAAGAAAGTCCAGCAAGCGCCAGGATCGTCTCCTAAAGAGGACTCAGCTGCGGGATCGGAGTGCCACCAGTGCAGAGCTTGCTCAGGAATGGCAGCAGGCAGGTGTGAGCGCATCTGCACGCACAGTGAGGTGAAGACGTTTGGAAGATGGCCTGGTGTCAAGAAGGGCAGCAAAGAAACCACTTCTCTCCAAAAAAAACATCAGGGACAGATTGATCTTCTGCAGAAAGTATGGTGAATGGACTGCTGAGGACTGGGGCAAAGTCATATTCTCTGATGATGCTTCTTTCCGATTGTTTGGGGCATCTGGAAAAAGGCTTGTCCGGAGAAGAAAAGGTGAGCGCTACCATCAGTCCTGTGTCATGCCAACAGTAAAGCATCCTGAGACCATTCATGTGTGGGGTTGCTTCTCATCCAAGGGAGTGGGCTCACTCACAATTTTTCCCAAAAACACAGCCATGAATAAAGAATGGTACCAAAACACCCTCCAACAGCAACTTCTTCCAACAATCCAACAACAGTTTGGTGAAGAACAATGCATTTTCCAGCACGATGGAGCACCGTGCCATAAGGCAAAAGTGATAACTAAGTGGCTCGGGGACCAAAACGTTGACATTTTGGGTCCATGGCCTGGAAACTCCCCAGATCTTAATCCCATTGAGAACTTGTGGTCAATCCTCAAGAGGCGGGTGGACAAACAAAAACCCACTAATTCTGACAAACTCCAAGAAGTGATTATGAAAGAATGGGTTGCTATCAGTCAGGAATTGGCCCAGAAGTTGATTGAGAGCATGCCCAGTCGAATTGCAGAGGTCCTGAAAAAGAAGGGCCAACACTGCAAATACTGACTCTTTGCATAAATGTCATGTAATTGTCGATAAAAGCCTTTGAAACGTATGAAGTGCGTGTAATTATATTTCACTACATCACAGAAACAACTGAAACAAAGATCTAAAAGCAGTTTAGCAGCAAACTTTGTGAAAACTAATATTTGTGTCATTCTCAAAACTTTTGGCCACAACTGTATATATATGTACACACTGCATCTATTATACCTCGTACCTTACATATCAGTCCATTGCTGTATATACTATATATATGTACACACTGCATTATAAAAGTATAATAGAAGCAGTGTGTACAGATATATAGTATATACAGCAGTGTACTGATATTTGAAATACACAGAACATATCAGCACAATGCTGTATTTACGATATATACCCACGGCATCTATTATACCTCTTGTCATGTGACCTTCAGCAACATATAACCAGTGACGTCACACCTTCTGTTACCCACTGCATTCTAGCCTCTGCCAAGTATTATAATACAGTGTGTGTACACAGTATTCAGGGGGCAAATAGAAGAGGTGCTATACATAAAGGGGGCACATACAAGAGGGACTATACATAAAGGGTGCACATATAAGAGGGACTATACATAAAGGGGGCACATAGAAGAGATACTATACAGATAGGGCACACATATAAGAGGTGCTATACATAAAAGAGGCACATACTGTATAAGAGGCACTATTTATAGGGGGCACCAAGCATGTGGCACTATATGCAGGGGGCACAGAGCATGTGATAATAGCATTAGAGGCACGGTGTGTGGCACTATATACAGAGGGCAGAATGACACTATACACAGAGGGCACAGAGTATATGGCCCTATATAAAGATGGCACAGAGCATGTGGCACTATATACAGTGGGGACAGAGTATGTGACACTATATAAAGAGGGCACAGAGTATGTGGCACTATTTACAGAGGGCACAGAATATGTGGCACTATATACAGAAGGCACAAAGCATATGGCACTATATACAGAGGGCACCGAGCATGTGGCACTGTATACAGAGAGCAGAGAGCATGTGGCACTATATACAGAGGGCAAAGAGTATATGGCACTATATACAGAGGGCACAGAGCATGTTACACTGCATACAGAGAGCATGTGGCACTATATATAGAGGGCACAGAGTATGTGCCACTATTTACAGAGGGCACAGAGTGTGTGGCACTATATACAGAGGGCACAGAGTGTGTGGCACTACCATTGGGGGCCCAGTGTGTAGCACTAATGCAGCTGTTAGGGCACAGCATGTAGCACTAAGAGGAGTTTGTGTTAGTATGCAGGGTGCCAATGTGTTGGTAAAGAGAGAAGCTGAAGATATCTTCTCTGCAAAATCTGCAGAGCTGAATTGTGACCGGGAGATGTCATCATGGTGGCCTGAACCAGATGGAGAAGAACTCCGGAGGAGACGTCACTTGTAAGTCTTTAAATGGAAATGATTATTCTGCTACAGTTGATGATAGGTGGTAGCATGCTGTTTTGTGAAACAACTCCCGTAGTCCCATACAAGCTTATATGGTGAGGGCTGACCTGACTACTCAAATAGTATCTGTATTGAACTTTTAAAATCTGGTGATGTATACTATATGTACTGAACATGGTTCTGGTGCTATATTTATGTAGTGAACTTGATTCTAGTGCTGTATTTGACTTATTGGTTTTGTTCTGAAGCTGTATTTGTTGTTGATTCTTTTTCTGTGTTTGACTTATAGGCATGGTTCTGCTGCTGTGTTTGACTTATAGGCATGGTTCTGCTGCTGTGTTTGACTTATAGGCATGGTTCTGCTGCTGTGTTTGACTTATAGGCATGGTTCTGCTGCTGTGTTTGACTTATAGGCAAAGTTCTGGTGCTGTGTTTGACTTATAGGCATGGTTCTGGTGCTGTATTCATGCTGTGAACTTGGTTCTGGTGCTGTATGTATGTAGTGATCTTGGTTCTTGCTCTGTATTTGTGTTAAACATGCAGCTGATGCTACACTTCAATCTAATACTATTCATTCACATCTACGTTCAGGCCACTGTCACAGATTCTGTCAAAAACACTGAACAAATGTGCCCTGCATGCAAGACTTTTTTGTCCAGTAAAGGAGTAGCATCCTGAGCAGACCCCATTATAGTCAATACAGTCTCTTCAGCTCAGGAGTTGGTCCCTCTAAAGATGATGCTGTTGCTACCGCTCAATCTTGCCCTGTATCTGGGATTGCACATGTGCACGATCCCACCATGAAAACACAACCAGCTGCCACCTTTTAACAATTTAAAGCCCATTTACCTATACCGCCGTCATATGGTAGGCGGAGTTAAACAGGTTGAGGGTGGGCCGCTGCACGTGGACCAGTGCTGTGTGCTTGCCACCCAGGCTAAAATTTGACAACCAGCACTTGGCAGCGCACATGGAATACAGAGGACACATGGAGGGCAAAAAACGGTCACACAGACCAGAAAAGGACTCTTTCCAGACATCTTCTCTGGTGAAACACTGACTGTCTTGTCACAGTTGTCATCATGAAATCAGAAATCCTACATTCCTATTCCTCATACTAAGATTGCAAGAATGCATCTGGCAGGTATCCGTTTTTTGTGGATCCACAATTTGCGGACAACAAAACAGCCAACAGTTGTGTGCATGAGCCCATATCCTGTGTTATACTCCAGAGCTGCACTCACTATTCTGCTGGTAGAGTTATGATGTTGTCACGGTCCCGCCTGTGACAGGGACTAAAAGATCAAGGAGACTGGCTGCACGTGATTAACAGTCTCTTTGGTTTCACCTTTTTGTGTTGTTGCTGGGGATGACCACACCTCTTGTCTCAGGTGTAGCTTAAGTGGTCATTCCTTCTCCTCTATTTAGTCTTGCCTCACCCATCATGCTATGCGGTTGATAGCTCCTTGTTTGTGGAAGTCCTGGTGTTGGTTCTCTCTGAGTTCCTGCTTGTCCGCATACTTCTGGAAGTTAAGTGTGTGTTTTTTGTTGTTTGTTGTTTTCCCCTACCTCTTGATATTAGGCCTGAGGGGGTCTCCTATTCCTTCATCTGGGAAGGAATAGGCCATCCATGTCCAGACACTATCTGCAGGGCCCTGTTAGGGTGAGATTGGGCTTAGGTTCCTGTGTATGAACATTCCTACCATCAAGGTATGTTCATACTGATAGCAGTCAGGGCTCAGCGTAGGGACTCACTAGGTGTGACCATTTCCCTTTCCCTAGGTTCCAGGCGTAATACCTTTTCCCTTCCCTTCTGTGTTCAGTGTGGAGTGTATTTACTACACTGCGTTGTTACAGGGGTACATACATTACATTACTTATACATTACCTGTACTGATCTTGGATTACATAGTGTATTATACTCTAGAGCTGTACTCACTATTCTGCTGGTAGAAGTAATACAAAGACACCAGCATGTAGTATAGAAAGATGGTTATTTTATCATTTTCAGGTTACGGCGGCTTTTAATGTAACGTTTCGGCTGGGTGGCCTTCTTCTGACTGCAGTAACAAAGTAACATATAAGTACATTTTTAACATTGTCAAGAGACTATGTCATAAAGGCATTTAATTAAATAATATATTAATCATAACTATCCATCCAGATATAAGGTTTTGTCTTGTCTCATCTCAACTAGAGAACTAGTGTGGATTGACAGACATCATTTTGTGATGGGATAACAGGTAATGTCATAAGTCTATTAGTCATCCTATCAAGTATCCCTATGGGGTGGCCAGTCTCAGTACAATAATACAGCCACTTAGATATCAATACACATCAGCCATAAAATGTCCCTGTGGGTGCAACTACTATTATATTATCAGGTACATGGGTCTGAGTATGTTATTGGTGCCATTGCAGTATATTCAGATTGTGCCTACATGATAATATCTCCATCCGGATGTTATATCGTTATCTAGAGTGAGGTCACACTAGTAAAATATCTAATGGGCAGGTTAAGGCAGTAGATCCCAAGTGTATGGTAATATAGGTATATAGATACACATAACAACAGGTATACAGACGTAAAGACCTACGGCGTCCGGAACTCACCTAATGCCGCTATTGGAAGGGAGAGGTACGGTAGAGCGCAAGATAGTGTGTGGGTATACCGCTGTGGGGTAGAACGCTGTGTGGAAATGAGCAGAGCAGGGGTTTAAACCACTGGGGGAATTTATTAATGACTATATACCAGAAAACTGGAATACAAAAATTTGATGCACGACTTATTTGCACAAAACTTTTGGCCACTTTCCGCCAAGAACTTCTTTAAAAAGGCATGACTAAGTTGAGAGGCGTGGCCTCCCAAATCCTGATTGTTTTAATATAAATCAGAAAATTGCATAAATTACAGTGCAATGCCATGCCACCTGATAGCTGCTGTAGGTTTCATTTTCTGGTCATGGTCAGGAATAGATATCACAAATTTTTTAAGAGGCATGTTATTCTGCACACTTTGGACTAAGACTGGTATATAAAACATGTGGGCTCCAAGTTTTAGTCAAATTTATTAAAAAGAAAGCCTGAAAATGACCCATATTTTGTCTCATTTGCCTCAGGTAAAGAGTACCTGAAAGTAAGGGGATGTTTGGTAAGAAATCTAGGATTTCCATACAGTCAAGACCAGTTCCCCCCTTCTCTCTGTACTGACAAGAAGCCCCTTTGTACAGATGAAGGAGCCTGAGGGGATTTCTATAGTCTGGATATAACAGCATGTGCATCCGTGAGAAGAGGATGCATGATGTCTTAACAGATGCAAGGGATCCAGGTAGAACAGAGAGAAGTGCAATTTTAGGTGAAGCCTCAATGGAGTAGCAACTGAAATTCATATAGGTATAAACAGGACTGGTGCAAGGATTTTTGCCACCCTAGGCAGAAGCTAAGTTTGCCGCCCCCTTTGACTCCGCCTATTTACCACGCCCTTTGACCTGCCCCTTTTTTGTCGGCCACCTGTTTATACAGACTGTACTCTTCATTGTGGTAAGGCCATGTTTTCTCCCTCCAGCTACATTCCCTGTTATCCACAGATCCCCATCAGTGTCATCCACAGATCCCCCATAAATGTCATCCACAGATCCCCCATAAGTGTCATCCACAGATCCCCATAAGTGTCATCCACAAATCCCCATAAGTGTCATCCACAGATCCCCATAAGTGTCATCCACAGATCCCCATAAGTGACATCCACAGATCCCCATAAGTGTCATCCACCACAGATCCCCATAAATGTCATCCACAGATCCCCCTAAGTGTCATCCACAGATCCCCATAAGTGTCTTCCACAGATCCCCATAAGTGTCATCCACAGATCCCCATAAGTGTCATCCACAGATCCCCATAAGTGTCATCCACAGATCCCCATAAGTGTCATCCACCACAGATCCCCATAAATGTCATCCACAGATCCCCCTAAGTGTCATCCACAGATCCCCTCCCCGCCCAGCGCCGCCTCCTAGCTAATTTATTCACTTCACTTGCCTCAGAGAAGGCAGAGAAGCGCCTTAATCTCGCACAGGCGCACTGGCAGAGGCATCGTCGAACGAGGTGCGCTGGAAGACGGCGCATGCGCACTTCGCTCAACAATGCCTCTGCCAGTGTGCCTGTGTGAGATTACACAGAGGCAAGTGAAGTGAATAAATTAGCTAGGAGGCGGCGCCGCAGGCCGGGGGCGGCGCCTCCAGCAAGAGTGCACTCTACGCGGTGGCGTACCTTGCTTATGGGTGGCACCGGCCCTGGGTATAAAACTCCTGTTCCTGAAGGGTCTAAGAACCAGACAGTCCCACCACATGTGTATTATAGTTCTCCTTCTTGACCCACCTCTCCAGCAGTTACGAGGCACAGATGGATAAATATGGTGGAGGAGCAGTGGACATCTGTAGCACCTTGTAGGTAACTTGGATTTTTTCTCCTAAGCTCCATGTGCCAGAGGCATTTTGTGGGACAAGGTGAAGGATTTATGCCAGTCATCTTGTGTGACAGCAATACCTAGCCCTCTCTCCCAGTACAGTTAGAGAGATCACAAGTTGGTGGTGGAGTGCTGGAGAAGAACAAAGAGATGTTTGACTTTTAATAAATCTGGCATAAATAACTCCAACTATCTACTTTCTTAAATCAGCATAAAAGGTCCTTTAGATGGGACAAAACAGCAGGCAGTTGTGAGGAACAGTTTGTGTGTCTGTACAAATGATCTATTAACCGAGGAACTAGCGGTTCGCTCGTTCATCGTGTAATCGGCAGCACTTTTACACCATCGGGTAATTGCTGGCTAGCATTCATATGAACTCTCATTAGTGATTATCTGGCTCATTCTCTGTCTGTGCAAAGGACCCTCAAAATACGTCAGTCTTCGTAAATGTTGGCCACTATGTACATACATGACATTTTACTGAGCTTAGTATATAGAGGACAATTACCACAGCAAGCTATGCACAGACAGCTGCATTGTGGGCTGGGCCGGTTTTAGACAAAATGTGGCCCTGGGCAAAATCAAAAGAGAGGGCCCACATCTTGTAATAATGTGCTAAAATCACAGTCCGACACCCCCGCCGATCAGCTGTTTAAAGAGACGGCGCGTGCTGTTCACTACTGCTGTCCCATAGACATACAGCAGCAGAGCAGGAAGAGAGAAGGGAGACGGCAGGTGCGCACACCGTCTCCTCAAACAGCTGATCGTCGGGAGTGCCGGGTGTCAGACCCCCGCCGATCTAATATTGATGACCTATCCTAAGGATAGGTCATCAATATGAAAAAACCCAGAGAACCTCTTGAAGCTGCTACCCCCAATACTGTGTCTGTTCTGCTCCCCCCCATGTCCATAAACACTATACTATACTATACACCCAGACTGCCCTCATTAGTAATGGTGCCTCCAATAGTGATAATACTCCTCAAGATAACCCCCATTAATAGCAATGCCCTCCATATTGCGTCAAATAATAATAACGCCCCTACAGTACTCTAGTACTAAGTGGCTCTAATGTCCCCCTGTAGTGCCCCCCACTAGTTTCAATATATAATGCTTCCCCCTATTGTGCCCATATACGGTATAGATAATGTCCCACCGTAGTGCCAGTATGTATATAACGCTCCTCCATTTCTCTCCAGTAGTGCCAAGTATATATAATGATCTCCTCCCCCCTTCCCTGGTGCCCCCAGCAGTGTGGACATTTTGTATAAAAAAAAAACTTCCTCCCTCCCGTCCCCTTGCCACTGTCTGCGATGCAGACCACAGTTTTATCTGTGGCTAGTGTTGCTGCGTCCTGATGCATGCGATCCCAGTGACATCACCACTCCTGCTTCGGGTCTCTGTTCTACCCTCTGTTCTAACGCCTCACAGGCCTGAGGCTTGTGAAGTTGGGCGGCCATGAGTGCGCCCCCCTTTATGGGTAGCGAAGTGGCACCCTAGGCGGATGACTACCCTCCCCTAATTCAGAGCACATTACTGCAGGAGGTATAACAGGAGAGGACTATAACCCCCAGCATGTCTATTATTTAATATCAGAGCACATTACAGGGGGACGTATAAGAGGATGGGACTACAGCTCCCAGCATGTCCAAGCCGTTATTATGTAATATCAGAGTATATTATAAGAGGAGGTATAAGAGAAGACTACAACTCCCAGCATGTCCAAGCAGTTATTATGTAATATCAGAGTAAATTATAAGAGGAGGTATAAAAGGAGAGGACTACAACCCCCAGCATATCCAGGGTGTTGTAATATACCCTGATATTATATAATAATGGCCTGGACATGCTGAGAGTTGTAGTCCTCTCCTCTTATACCTCCTCTTGTAATGTACTCTGATATTAAATAACAAGCTGAACATGCTGCGAGTTGTAGTCCCAGTCTACAACTCCCAGCATTTCCCTGGCACTTACATTGAATCCATACTTCTTCACATTCATGGCTGGTCTTCTTCATTACGTTACTGCACTGCTGACCTCCTGTTCTGATCACATGATGGTGAGGTCATCGCAGGTCCTTCACCCCTTCTTCTCTGCTGAGCTCCGCCTCCTGCCTCTGACATTATCGCAGGTCCTGTCAGCACTGTGGTAATGATTTCTCTTAAATGTGAGGGAGGGGACTGTATACGGCATTGTAAAGTGCAGCTGTCCGCCTGTTTGCTTCCTCGGACATTCAGCTGAACAGCAGCACTGAAACAGGGGACCCCTTAGACAATTGGGGCCCTGGGCAATTGCCCAGTTTGCCCCCCAATCTCCCCCCAGCGCCGACCCTGATTGTGGGTCCAGGAGGTCTTTCTGGGAGCCCACAGTAAGGTTATAATAGTCAAGGTGGGAAAGGTTTAGAGGTTGCTATACTTCCTGAAATGGTGGGGTGGGGGAGTTGCTGAGTATCCAAAGAAGAGAAAGCCAGCAAAATGTCTTCAAGAGAAAATACAAGTCCAGTTGGTCTGACTTATTACTGCAGATAAATCATGACCTGGTTGAATGAGAACCTTCACAGACATATCCAGAGAAGCTGAATCCTGTATCTTTACAGGAGGACAGAGCTGGGGAGGGAGGCAGCCATGACCTTCCAGTAAGGGAGGGGTTAAAGGCCAGTGCTTGCTGCAGATCTGACCCAGAAGGCAAAGCAACAAGTAAAAGCAGATGTGACACAGAAGTCTGAGGCCACAATGGCACAAAGGGAATCCCTGGGGAACACTCAACAGAAAGTCTGAAGCACATACAACCCAGAGGTCGCGTAAAACATAGACCACTCAGATGATGGAGGTTCACGTGACTTTCTGTGATCCACTTTCATCCTGTGATACATGAAATGACCTTTGTGCTTCACCAAAGCTAAATATCAGCAAATCGATTTGAATGAAGTGAGTCCGGAGAGTGCCGCGTCATAAGAACCCAGACCTGCACCACTTGTCTTTACAATTGTTCAATGACAGGTCGGACCCCATTTATACTTGTTATCATGGGACAACCCCTTTAAGCTTTAGTTATAGAATACCTGACACAGAGTACGCTGCTGCTGGTGCAGAGTGTTTGCTGTGTCCAGCTTCAGAGCTGCAGGACTGCACACAATGATGAAATGCTAACTCTCCGCAGACTGACAAGAACTTCTCAGCCATCTATAAGCAGAAACACATGGGGAACAAAGAGCAAAATCAAAGGCCCTGAGCACACTAATCATCAGTGTCATTTATCAGCATCAGCCTTCAGGACTCAGAGCGGGGCTGGGTAAAGTGTCAGGTAAAGTAAGTGTTAACAGAGAACATTAACATGGCTGTTGTTGGACAAGACAGCCGCACAGCGGAGGCTGACACTGCAGCTGTACATGATACAATCTAAAGAGAACCTTCTGAGAACAATTCCCACCGGATTGCTGGTGATTAGAGATGAGCGAATTTCATATTTTGAAATTCGTTCACGCTTCGTTTGGTGGTAAAAGCAGAATTGCGTTATGGATTCCGTTACGCAATTCTATGACGGAATGCATAACGGAATGCCTTTAGAGGCATTCCGTTATTCATTCCATCATAATAGAAGTCTTTGGGCTGCAAAACGGATCTGTCCCGTTTCCGTTATGCAGGGGGGTCCTCTCATGCATAACGGAAACGGGAAGGATCCGTTATGCAGGCCATAGACTTCTAAAGGCATTCCGCTATACATTCCTTCATTCAATTGCTTTATGGTCCGTGGTAACAGAATCCAAAACGCAATTCTGCTTTTACCACCAGACAAAGCGTGAACAAATTTCATAACATGAAATTCGCTCATCTCTACTGGTGATGTATGGGGCAGAAGAGTACTCTCTGGAGCCTCCAGGAAGAGTTGGAAGGGCGCCATCTAGCTGCAAGTACAAAATTGGATTGTCGGTCATTCCCCCAAAATGAATATATCCGGTCACTAACCTCTGTACGAGCTATAATACTGCACAAAGAAGAATCCGGACTACCTGAAGCCAGAGGCATAGTTTTTGTGTTAAATTCCTCACAATTTCCAAGTTCTCTTCTTGGTGTCAGTGAATGGAAACATTATTATTATTTATTCTTATTTATTTATTCAGAGGCTGGAAATTCTTCCGGTCCTAAGGGCGGCCATACCTTTGTCAATGGGGAGAGATGGGAAAGCGCTGCCAAACACCTTTTACCTCTTGGGAGAACAAAAGAATTGGTTGTGAAAATTTAAACCTGAACCTTTCCCCCCAATGTCATCTGTGGTGGGACAGTCGAAAGCTCCCCAGATTAGGTTGTTGGACAGTGCTGATGAAAATGGCAGGTTCGACTGACAATAGGGCCTGAATTCTTCTCACAGACAAGGGTTGTGAGCTCAGCAAGCAGGACTCCAGGCTGATACATTTCAGCTCCATTGATAGGATTGTGTAGATATGACTTGGTGCCCATAGACCTTTAAAAGCTGTGGACAACTATCTCTCCCGAAGTGAGCATCTACATGTTTTTAGTGGGTAGAGAGGACAAAGCCTCTGTCAGACAACTCTGGTGGCCGCTTATATCCTGGGAGAATAAAAGGATTGGAATAAAATTTCAACATGCCCGATCTTTCTCGCTCACACCAAATACAGTGGGATGCGAAAGTTTGGGCAACCTTGGTAATCGTCATGATTTTCCTGTATAAATCGTTGGTTGTTACGATAAAAAATGTCAGTTAAATATATCATATAGGAGACACACACAGTGATATTTGAGAAGTGAAATGAAGTTTATTGGATTTACAGAAAGTGTGCTATAATTGTTTAAACAAAATAAGGCATGTGCATAAATTTGGGCACCGCAAAAAAGAAATTAAATCAATATTTAGTAGATCCTCTTTTTGCAGAAATTACAGCCTCTAAACGCTTTCTCTAGGTTGCAATGAGAGTCTGGATTCTGGTTGAAGGTATTTTGGACCATTCCTCTTTACAAAACATCTTTAGTTCATTCAGGTTTGATGGCTTCTGAGCATGGACAGCTCTCTTTAAGACACACCACAGATTTTCAATTATATTCAGGTCTGGGGACTGAGATGGCCATTCCAGAACGTTGTACTTGTTCCTCTGCATAAATGCCTTAGTGGATTTTGAGCAGTGTTTAGGGTCATTGTCTTGTTGAAAGATCCAGCCCCGGCGCAGCTTCAGCTTTGTCACTGATTCCTGGACATTGGTCTCCAGAATCTGCTGATACTGAGTGGAATCCATGCGTCCCTCAACTTTGACAAGATTCCCAGTCCCTGCACTGGCCACACAGCCCCACAGCATGATGGAACCACCACCATATTTTACTGTAGGTAGCAGGTGTTTTTCTTGGAATGCTGTGTTCTTTTTCCTCCATGCATAACGTCCCTTGTTATGGCCAAATAACTAAATTTTAGTTTTATCAGTCCACAGCACCTTATTCTAAAATTAAGCTGGCTTGTCCAAATGTGCTTTAGCCCACCTCAAGCGGCACTTTTTGTGCTGTGGGCGGAGAAAAGGCTTCCTCTGCATCACTCTCGCATACAGCATCTCCTTGTGTAAAGTGCGCCGAATGGTTGAACGATGCACAGTGACTCCATCTGCAGCAAGATGATGTTGTAGGTCTTTGGTGCTGGTCTGTGGGTTGACTCTGACTGTTCTCACCATTCGTCGCTTCTGTCTATCCGAGATTTTTCTTGGTCTGCCACTTCGAGCCTTAACTTGAACTGAGCCTGTGGTCTTCCATTTCCTCAATATGTTCCTTACTGTGGAAACAGACAGCTGAAATCTCTGAGACAGCTTTCTGTATCCTTTCCCTAAACCATGATGGTGAACAATCTTTGTCTTCAGGTCATTTGAGAGTTGTTTTGAGACCCCCATGTTGCTACTCTTCAGAGAAAATTAAAAGAGGAGGGAAACTTACAATTGACCCCCTTAAATACTCTTTCTCATAATTGGATTCACCTGTGTATGTAGGTCAGGGGTCACTGAGCTTACCAAGCCAATTTGAGTTCTAATAATTAGTTCTAAAGGTTTTGGAATCAATAAAATGACAACAGTGCCCAAATTTATGCACCTGCCTAATTTTGTTTAAACAATTATAGCACACTTTCTGTAAATCCAATAAACTTAATTTCACTTCTCAAATATCACTGTGTGTATCTCCTATATGATATATTTAACTGACATTTTTTATCGTAACAACCAACGATTTATACAGGAAAATCATGACGATTAACAAGGTTGCCCAAACTTTCGCATCCCACTGTATCTCAAGCCTCCTCTACATATGAGACTGTCAGCAGGTCCAGCGGCCAACAATATTCTAATGTATATAGTGGCCTGTAGAGTTTACTTCTTGAGAAAGGTCCTTGACATCAGCCCTCCCTTGATCTTCTAAATGGGGAACAGATGTTAAGTGAAAATCACTATTAGCCACCATTCCAGAGCGTACGGGGATGGTGAGACCCTGTACAGTGTATACATCAGCATTGTAATCAGGGGCTTAGCTATAGAGGAAGCAGGAGAAGTGGCTTCTTTGGAGCCCGAACTCACAAAGGGCCCCGCCAGGAGGAGGACTAAAAGATTTTATTGTCAGGCCCCCTCAACAATATTATACAATGACATTATATACAGTGACACTGTGGGAAACGGAGGGAGCAGCTGCTGATCTTGACTAGCCACAGAAGTGGGGGTCGCATGTGAGTTGGGAGTTGCGAAGGTTTCTAAAGAGGGGGGTCCCATTCAAAAATTTGCTGTGGGGCCCTAGTTATGCCACTGATTGTAATAAAAACGAATTCTGCATAATTCTGTAAGTTAGATACAAGCCACTAATATGGGAGCATAATATAATATCTATAAACTATGACCAAGCAGCAGATAATCTTAGAAGGCAACCATGATATACAATGTGGAGGATCTAGTGATCTGAATCCAGGGTTGGCTCCTCCACCTTTCTGTATGGCAGTTTATTCTAACTGTAGGCCCTAGGTTCTCAAACTATGGTACCCGTATGCCATGTCTCTGGGGGGTATGGTCATAGCCTTGGCTTATATTGTGTAAGTAGGGAGCAGTTGTCTTGGGGACATTGAAAAAAACAGTTCTAGGCTGTAATTAGGAGGATCCATGAGCTCCCATCCTCTTTTTCTTTTGCTATAAATCAGAAATTACAACTTGTGAGAACTGCAGCGTCCCACTACATGTGTGTGGGCACTGCTTAAAAGCACTTTTTTCTATAAGAATTGTATTATGCTATGCTATGTAATTTTGTACTAATTTATCTGCAAAATCCCTGTTACTAGGCAGATTTGGTGTAATTTAGACATCCCACCACTAGATGGGGATAGCACCTAGGTCCTATAAATACTTAGGTCAGGCCTAGTGAGACAGATTAGATTAGAGGAGATTAGATTAGTGAGACAGATTAGATGAGAATGATAGGGGCATGGCCTGAATGGGTTTTGCACCTCATGGTGCCATTGAAACATATGGTTTTTTGTCTGTGGTGTTTTCTGACCCCCCCTCCCCCTCTTTGTCTCCTGTTATTTCTCCTCAGGTTAAGTGAGCTGGTAGGATACTGGACAGCTTCAGGATTGGTCAGTTGGCTTAATGGTCAGCATTTCTATTCGATAAATCTGTTGCTGTCTGGTTGCTGGGCCATGTTTCTATTTTTATCTAGCAGCTGGATTGGTTAGCGGTGAGGTGAGGCGGGAAATTCACCTATTTATTGAGGCATCTTACCTGCGAAGTGCAGTCGTCGCGTCAAGAGCAGAGAAGAAGCTTGTCCCGCCCGCCCTCCCTGCAATTTTGTCGCGGTTTTTGTTTCATTTTAGGGGGGGGGGGGGGGGTTTTAGTCGCTCAGAATTCTGGGTGGACTTAAATTATTTCAGTAATGGACTTTAATATTTATTCAAATGGTATTTATATTGGATTTAAAGTCTGTTGATTTATGTAACCCCCAAGAATTTAATAAAGACCGCGGCCTTTTCATCCATATGAGGTTTGTGTTTATTATTTAGTATGTAAGGATTTATTGTTGAATATGGCACCATGCAGAGTGAAGACTCCACACCACAGATTAGTGAGTGGAGCCAACTTCGCTATGAGGTAGTACCAAGGTGTGAGGCGCAGAAGAGCGTTTTCCTTCTGTGGCCGGACTATACACTTGCATCCCTGACCAGTAGGAGAGAGTTTTCCTCCCTGGAACAGACCCAAGCATCAGAAAGATTAATCAGTGATAATAGCCGTTATTTTGGGCCACAGACACCTTTGCGCATGGTGGAGGACTTTAGGGATTCTGGCCGCCACACCATAACTCTGGGAAACAGATTAGCTACCTGTCCCAATATTCAGCTTGGAGGGAAAGGACGAGGTATAGGACTGAGCATACTAACAGGAATAAGGTACTCCATATCCACAGCTTAAATCCAGTCCAAGAAAGCCTATAAACAGTGGATTCACATATTAACTCTACTGCTAACCAAAAACTGCATTTTGATTGATGTACCTACTGCAACTGGAACCAACATCAGTAAAAGTTGTGAGTTGTATCTGACCACTGTCTACCTCATTATTACTACTATTGGTTGTACCACCATTAACGGTACTGGCGTCACGACAAATACCATCAAGGGACTCAGCCGCAACAAGCACCCTAAGCACCCCTGACATCAAGGGCACCTCAACCACCATCTTGGCTGATGCTTCCCTACCACAGAGCGTGCCCCAGAGGATTTCGTGCTGTCCACCTCAACACTGTGCTGCCGGCCCAGGGAGGCTTTCTGCTAACCGTGAGTAAACTGATGAACTGTGTGTTATTATTTGGCCCCTCATCGGTCCACCGTGCACCTCACGTGTTGCCCCTGCGCTACTGGCTGGCTGCAGAACTTATGAATATCTGAACACAATGCAGCAAGCAAGGAGATGTCTCACAGCTGGGGTTTGTCACATTTAGCTGCATTCATCTATATACAGGGAGTGCAGAATTATTAGGCAAGTTGTATTTTTGAGGATTAATTTTATTATTGAACAACAACCATGTTCTCAATGAACCCAAAAAACTCATTAATATCAAAGCTGAATATTTTTGGAAGTAGTTTTTAGTTTGCTTTTAGTTTTAGCTATTTTAGGGGGATATCTGTGTGTGCAGGCGACTATTACTGTGCATAATTATTAGGCAACTTAACAAAAAACAAATATATACCCATTTCAATTATTTATTTTTACCAGTGAAACCAATATAACATTTCAACATTCACAAATATACATTTCTGACATTCAAAAACAAAACAAAAACAAATCAGTGACCAATATAGCCACCTTTCTTTGCAAGGACACTCAAAAGCCTGCCATCCATGGATTCTGTCAGTGTTTTGATCTGTTCACCATCAACATTGCGTGCAGCAGCAACCACAGCCTCCCAGACACTGTTCAGAGAGGTGTACTGTTTTCCCTCCTTGTAAATCTCACATTTGATGATGGACCACAGGTTCTCAATGGGGTTCAGATCAGGTGAACAAGGAGGCCATGTCATTAGATTTTCTTCTTTTATACCCTTTCTTGCCAGCCACGCTGTGGAGTACTTGGACGCGTGTGATGGAGCATTGTCCTGCATGAAAATCATGTTTTTCTTGAAGGATGCAGACTTCTTCCTGTACCACTGCTTGAAGAAGGTGTCTTCCAGAAACTGGCAGTAGGACTGGGAGTTGAGCTTGACTCCATCCTCAACCCGAAAAGGCCCCACAAGCTCATCTTTGATGATACCAGCCGAAACCAGTACTCCACCTCCACCTTGCTGGCGTCTGAGTCGGACTGGAGCTTTCTGCCCTTTACCAATCCAGCCACGGGCCCATCCATCTGGCCCATCAAGACTCACTCTCATTTCATCAGTCCATAAAACCTTAGAAAAATCAGTCTTGAGATATTTCTTGGCCCAGTCTTGACGTTTCAGCTTGTGTGTCTTGTTCAGTGGTGGTCGTCTTTCAGCCTTTCTTACCTTGGCCATGTCTCTGAGTATTGCACACCTTGTGCTTTTGGGCACTCCAGTGATGTTGCAGCTCTGAAATATGGCCAAACTGGTGGCAAGTGGCATCTTGGCAGCTGCACGCTTGACTTTTCTCAGTTCATGGGCAGTTATTTTGCGCCTTGGTTTTTCCACACGCTTCTTGCGACCCTGGTGACTATTTTGAATGAAACGCTTGATTGTTCGATGATCACGCTTCAGAAGCTTTGCAATTTTAAGAGTGCTGCATCCCTCTGCAAGATATCTCACTATTTTTGACTTTTCTGAGCCTGTCAAGTCCTTCTTTTGACCCATTTTGCCAAAGGAAAGGAAGTTGCCTAATAATTATGCACACCTAATATAGGGTGTTGATGTCATTAGACCACACCCCTTCTCATTACAGAGATGCACATCACCTAATATGCTTAATTGGTAGTAGGCTTTCGAGCCTTTACAGCTTGGAGTAAGACAACATGCATAAAGAGGATGATGTGGTCAAAATACTCATTTGCCTAATAATTCTGCACGCAGTGTATAGATAAAATCACCCTCCCTGAGCTTTGGTCTGCCGCTTCATTTACAGTCTTCTGGTAAATGAGAATCAGGCCAAAGTCTTCACATCTAGGAGTCCACGACAAAATTGAGGAGGGGGGGGAGTTGGGGGGAGAGCAGAATCAGGCTACTTTCACACCTGCGTTTAGGTCGGATCCGTCTGGTATGTGCCCAGACGGATCCGCACCTATAATGCAAACGCTTAGATCCGTTCAGAACGGATCCGTTTGCATTACCATGAACAAAAAAAAAAATATTTTTTTTTTTTTTTTGTTCATGATAATGCAAACGGATCCGTTTTGACTTTACATTGAAAGTCAATGGGAGACGGATCAGTTTGAAAATTGAGCCATACTGTGTCAACTTCAAACGGATCCGTCCCCATTGACTTCCATTATAAGTCTGGACGGATCAGTTTGCCTCCGCACGGCCAGGCGGACACCCGAACGCTGCAAGCTGCGTTCAGGTGTCCGCCTGCTGAGCGGAGGACAAACGGAGCCAGACTGATGCATTCTGAGCGGATCCGCATCCATTCAGAATGCATTAGGGCTGGACGGATCCGTTCGGGGCCGCTTGTGAGCCCCTTCAAACGGAACTCACAAGCGGAGCCCTGAACGCTAGTGTGAAAGTAGCCTCAGTTATGTTCAGCCAAACTCTATGGTTCCAACCAAGACAATGGTGACTGTAGAAAAGCCTTATAGCACTGGGGTCCTATGTTCAAATCCAACCAAAAACATCTGCATGCAGTTTGTATGTCTTGGGGGTACTATTTCTCCTTGGGGACAGAATGCGTTAATCGGGTGAGGAGACTTATAGGCCATACATGCTAATCTGGAATTCTGGGAAGAAAGGGAAGCAAATGAGTTCTTAACGAGCTCTACCTCTAATGCCACCAAATGTGAGGCAGCTATCCTCAGTATCAGACTGGGGTACTTCGGGCCCACCAGTGTAACTGATTCTGGGGGCCCACCTTAGGGCTCCTGCACACAAACTTATTATTTTTCCATGTCTGCACCGTTCCCTTCACTTCAATGGGGCCGCAAAAAAAAATATGACTCCGTGTGCATTCCGTGTCTGTATGTCCGCATGGCCGTTCTGCAAAATGATAGAACATGTCCTATTATTGTCCACATTACAGACAAGGATAGGACTGTTCTATTAGGGGCCGGCTGTTCTGTTCCACATAATGTAGAATGCATACTGCACACACACGGTATCCATGTTTTGCGGATCCGCAATTTGCGGACTGCAAAACATCCAACGGTCGTGTTCATGAGCCCTTACAGTGATAACAGAGATAGTAAAGATGAAGTATGATGGCAGACATTCACAGCAAAACGCACAAACATACATGTGGCAGAATTTACACATATATGGATATCCTGCACTTAAGTCAGTCAGAAACAAGACACACACAGCGCACACCAATCACTCACTGGACACATGTGGGACACAAGACACTTATACATGGCTCACATGCCACTGATACATATGTCACATACTGCACATACACCACTGATACATAGAACATATATAGCAGACACCAATCACACATAGGAAACACGCAATGCACACACCAAGACATTTATGCCTAAGTGTAGCACACTTAAAGGGGTTGAAGGGGTTGTCACACTTCAGCAATTGGCATTTATTATGCAGTTAATACAAGGCACTTACTACAATGTATTGTGATTGTCCATATTGCCTCCTTTCCAACACATTATACACAGTACGTATCCGTGGTTATTACCACCGTGTAATCCAGCAGCAGTGGCCGTGCTTGCACACTATAGGTAAAGGTGTTGGCCTATGCGCACTTCCAGCCTTTCCCTATAGTGTGTAAGCACGGCCACCGCTGCTGGATTACACGGTGGTAATAACCACAAATACGTGCTGTGTATAATGTGATGGAAAGGAGGCAATATGGACAATCACAATACATTGTAGTAAGTGCCTTGTATTAACTGCATGATAAATGCCATTTACTGAAGTGAGATTAACCCTTTAACCCTTTTAAGCATAAATGTCTGGCATGAAATTTACCAAATCGTAACCTCCTCAGATTGCACATAATCTACAGTATATTTAAAAGGGTTGTCCTACCATAATGACGACCTATTGCCTATCTACAGGATAAGTGATAAATATCAGATTGCTGGGGGTCTGACTGCTGAAACACCCACTGATCACGAAAAAAGGGGTCCTGAGACATTCAATTACATTACCGCCAATCTATGTACACAAGGGTCTTAAGACCACGTTCCCTTGATCATGGGGGTCCTAGCAGTCAGACCCCCATCAATCAGACAGTTATCACCTGTCATGTCATAGCTGTTGGACCTTTTCACATTCCCTATCTTTAAAGGTTTTCTTTGGGTGTAAAAAAAAATTTTTTAAATAAAAAAAATAAATAAATCTGGCCTAAAATATGTGTCAAACTAAAATAGAAATGCTCGCCTCTTAACCACCTCAGCCCCCAGTGCTTAAACACCCTGAAAGACCAGGCCACTTTTTACACTTCTGACCTACACTACTTTCACCATTTATTGCTCGGTCATGCAACTTACCACCCAAATGAATTTTACCTCCTTTTCTTCTCACTAATAGAGCTTTCATTTGGTGGTATTTCATTGCTGCTGACATTTTTACTTTTTTTGTTATTAATCGAAATTTAACGATTTTTTTGCAAAAAAATGACATTTTTCACTTTCAGTTGTAAAATTTTGCAAAAAAAACGACATCCATATAGAAATTTTGCTCTAAATTTATAGTTCTACATGTCTTTGATAAAAAAAAAATGTTTGGGTAAAAAAAAAATGGTTTGGGTAAAAGTTATAGCGTTTACAAACTATGGTACAAAAATGTGAATTTCCGCTTTTTGAAGCAGCTCTGATTTTCTGAGCACCTGTCATGTTTCCTGAGGTTCTATAATGCCCAGACAGTACAAACACCCCACAAATGACCCCATTTCTGAAAGTACACACACTAAGGTATTCACTGATGGGCATAGTGAGTTCATAGAACTTTTTATTTTTTGTCACAAGTTAGCGGAAAATTATGATTTTTTTTTTTTTTTTTTTTTTTCTTACAAAGTCTCATATTCCACTAACTTGTGACAAAAAATAAAAAGTTCTATGAACTCACTATGCCCATCAGCGAATACCTTGGGGTCTCTTCTTTCCAAAATGGGGTCACTTGTGGGGAAGTTATACTGCCCTGGCATTCTAGGGGCCCAAATGTGTGGTAAGGAGTTTGAAATCAAATTCTGTAAAAAATGACCAGTGAAATCCGAAAGGTGCTCTTTGGAATATGGGCCCCTTTGCCCACCTAGGCTGCAAAAAAGTGTCACACATCTGGTATCTCCGTACTCAGGAGAAGGTGGGGAATGTGTTTTGGGGTGTCATTTTATATATACCCATGCTGGGTGAGAGAAATATCTTGGCAAAAGACAACTTTTCCCATTTTTTTATACAAAGTTGTCATTTGACCAAGATATTTATCTCACCCAGCATGGGTATATGTAAAAAGACACCCCAAAACACATTCCTCAACTTCTCCTGAGTACGGGGATACCAGATGTGTGACACTTTTTTGCAGCCTAGGTGGGCAAAGGGGCCCATATTCCAAAGAGCACCTTTCGGATTTCACTCCTCATTTTTTCCTGAATTTGATTTCAAACTCCTTACCACACATTTGGGCCCCTAGAATACCAGGGCAGTATAACTACCCCACAAGTGACCCCATTTTGGAAAGAAGACACCCCAAGGTATTCCGTGAGGGGCATGGCGAGTTCCTAGAATTTTTTATTTTTTGTCACAAGTTAGTGGAAAATGATGATTTTTTTTTTTATTTTTTTTTTTCATACAAAGTCTCATATTCCACAAACTTGTGACAAAAAATAAAAACTTCCATGAACTCACTATGCCCATCAGCGAATACCTTGGGGTCTCTTCTTTCCAAAATGGGGTCACTTGTGGGGTAGTTATACTGCCCTGGCATTCTAGGGGCCCAAATGTGTGGTAAGTAGGTAAATGACCTGTGAAATCCGAAAGGTGCTCTTTGGAATGTGGGCCCCTTTGCCCACCTAGGCTGCAAAAAAGTGTCACACATCTGGTATCTCTGTATTCAGGAGAAGTTGAGGAATGTGTTTTGGGGTGTCTTTTTACATATACCCATGCTGGGTGAGATAAATATCTTGGTCAAATGCCAACTTTGTATAAAAAAATGGGAAAAGTTGTCTTTTGCCAAGATATTTCTCTCACCCAGCATGGGTATATGTAAAATGACACCCCAAAACACATTCCCCAACTTCTCCCGATTACGGAGATACCAGATGTGTGACACTTTTTTGCAGCCTAGGTGGGCAAAGGGGCCCATATTCAAAAGAGCACCTTTCGGATTTCACAGGTCATTTTTTACAGAATTTGATTTCAAACTCCTTACCACACATTTGGGCCCCTAGAATGCCAGGGCAGTATAACTACCCCACAAGTGACCCCATTTTGGAAAGAAGAGACCCCAAGGTATTCGCTGATGGGCATAGTGAGTTCATGGAACTTTTTATTTTTTGTCACAAGTTAGTGGAATATGAGACTTTGTATGAAAAAAAAAAAAAAAAAAAATCATCATTTTCCACTAACTTGTGACAAAAAATAAAAAATTCTAGGAACTCGCCATGCCCCTCACGGAATACCTTGGGGTGTCTTCTTTCCAAAATGGGGTCACTTGTGGGGTAGTTATACTGCCCTGGCATTTTCCAGGGGCCCTAATGTGTGGTAAGTAGGTAAATGACCTGTGAAATCCTAAAGGTGCTCTTTGGAATATGGGCCCCTTTGCCCACCTAGGCTGCAAAAAAGTGTCACACATGTGGTATCGCCGTATTCAGGAGAAGTTGGGGAATGTGTTTTGGGGTGTCATTTTACATATACCCATGCTGGGTGAGAGAAATATCTTGGCAAAAGACAACTTTTCCCATTTTTTTATACAAAGTTGGCATTTGACCAAGATATTTCTCTCACCCAGCATGGGTATATGTAAAATGACACCCCAAAACACATTCCCCAACTTCTCCTGAGTACGGCGATACCAGATGTGTGACACTTTTTTGCAGCCTAGATGCGCAAAGGTGCCCAAATTCCTTTTAGGAGGGCATTTTTAGACATTTGGATACCAGACTTCTTCTCACGCTTTGGGGCCCCTAGAATGCCAGAGCAGTATAAATACCCCACATGTGACCCCATTTTGGAAAGAAGACACCCCAAGGTATTCAATGAGGGGCATGGCGAGTTCATAGAAATTTTTTTTTTTTGGCACAAGTTAGCGGAAATTGATATTTTTAATTTTTTTCTCACAAAGTCTCCCGTTCCGCTAACTTGGGACAAAAATTTCAATCTTTCATGGACTCAATATGCCCCTCACGGAATACCTGGGGGTGTCTTCTTTCCGAAATGGGGTCACATGTGGGGTATTTATACTGCCCTGGCATTCTAGGGGCCCTAAAGCGTGAGAAGAAGTCTGGAATATAAATGTCTAAAAAATTTTACGCATTTGGATTCCGTGAGGGGTATGGTGAGTTCATGTGAGATTTTATTTTTTGACACAAGTTAGTGGAATATGAGACTTTGTAAGAAAAAAAAAAAAAATTCTGCTAACTTGGGCCAAAAAAATATCTGAATGGAGCCTTACAGGGGGGGGGATCAATGACAGGGGGGTGATCAATGACAGGGGGGTGATCAATGACAGGGGGGGTGATCAATGACAGGGGGGTTGATCAATGACAGGGGGGTTGATCAATGACAGGGGGGTGATCAGGGAGTCTATATGGGGTGATCACCACAGTCATTGATCACGCCCCTGTAAGGCTTCATTCAGACGTCCGGATGCGTTTTGCGGATCCGATCCATCTATCAGTGCATCCGTAAAAATCATGCGGACATCTGAATGGAGCTTTACAGGGGGGTAATCAATGACAGGGGGGTGATCAGGGAGTCTATATGGGGTGATCACCACAGTCATTGATCACTCCCCTGTAAGGCTTCATTCAGACGTCCGGATGCGTTTTGCGGATCCGATCCATCTATCAGTGGATCCGTAAAAATCATGCGGACATCTGAATGGAGCTTTACAGGGGGGTGATCAATGACAGGGGGGTGATCAGGGAGTCTATATGGGGTGATCACCACAGTCATTGATCATGCCCCTGTAAGGCTTCATTCAGACGTCCGGATGCGTTTTGCGGATCGGATCCATCTATCAGTGCATCCGTAAAAATCATGCGGACATCTGAATGGAGCTTTACAGGGGGGTGATCAATGACAGGGGGGTGATCAGGGAGTCTATATGGGGTGATCACCACAGTCATTGATCACGCCCCTGTAAGGCTTCATTCAGACGTCCGGATGCGTTTTGCGGATCGGATCCATCTATCAGTGCATCCGTAAAAATCATGCGGACATCTGAATGGAGCTTTACAGGGGGGTGATCAGGGAGTCTATATGGGGTGATCACCACAGTCATTGATCACGCCCCTGTAAGGCTTCATTCAGACGTCCGGATGCGTTTTGCGGATCGGATCCATCTATCAGTGCATCCGTAAAAATCATGCGGACATCTGAATGGAGCTTTACAGGGGGTTGATCAATGACAGGGGTGTAATCAATGACAGGGGGGGTGATCAGGGAGTCTATATGGGGTGATAACCACAGTCATTGATCACGCCCCTGTAAGGCTTCATTCAGACGTCCGGATGCGTTTTGCGGATCCGATCCATCTATCAGTGGATCCGTAAAAATCATGCGGACATCTGAATGGAGCTTTACAGGGGGGTAATCAATGACAGGGGGGTGATCAATGACAGGGGGGTGATCAGGGAGTCTATATGGGGTGATCAGGGGTGATCAGGGGCTAATAAGGGGTTAATAAGTGACGGGGGGGGGGGGTGTAGTGTAGTGTAGTGGTGCTTGGTGGGACTTTACTGAGCTACCTGTGTCCTCTGGTGGTCGATCCAAACAAAGGGGACCACCAGAGGACCAGGTAGCAGGTATATTAGACGCTGTTATCAAAACAGCGTCTAATATACCTGTTAGGGGTTAAAAAAAACACATCTCCAGCCTGCCAGCGAACGATCGCCGCTGGCAGGCTGGAGATCAACTCTCTTACCTTCCGTTCCTGTGAGCGCGCGCGCCTGTGTGCGCGCGTTCACAGGAAATCTCGCCCATCGCGAGATGACGCATATATGCGTGACTCTGCGCAGGGCTGCCACCTCCGGAACGCGATCCTGCGTTAGGCGGTCCGGAGGTGGTTAAAGGACCTGTGTCCACTTTTCTAGTTATCCTCTATCCACAGGATCGGGGATAACTAAGTGATCTGTGGGGGTCTGAACGCTGGAGCCCCCACTGATCCCCCTTCTTGACTGAGTGGCAGGTCGAGCATATGCCCTGCCTCTCCATCCATTTTCTATGGGGTCACCGGAGAAGGCAGAGTACAGCGCTGGCTATTTCCAGTGGTCCCAAAGAGAATAAATGGAGCAGCAGGGCATATGTGTGGCCTGCCACACCATCAAAAAGGGGGAATAGGACCCATTCCTGGAATCAGTGCGGGGTCGCAGAATCAGACCCCACTATTCATATAGTTATGCCCTATGGTGTGGAGAGGATAACTTGAAAACCTGCACAACCCCTTTAAATCCTCCACCACTCCACAACTCTCTTTACATGGCAGCAGTGATGCCTGTAAATACGGAATATCATCACTACCACCATTTGTGTCAATACTGGAGAATATGACGCACTGTGCAGAATTTTTCTGCCATAAGTCCAACCCCCTTTGCAGGTCATAACCTTTAACAAAGCCCAAGCAAAGGTACTAGAGGAGCAATGTGAGCAAAGGGCACAAATGGAGGGTCATAACTGAAACGGAGGCATTAGGGTCACCTGAGGCAGGGTAGTAGTGTGGATCCTGGAGCAGGGGTAACTGGAGAAGAGGCAATATTAGTGGTGCATTTAGAGTGGGGGCATCTGGAATTGGGGCACTAATGGGGGTACACCTAAAGCAGAGGCATTAGGGTCGCCTGAGGCAGGGTATTAGTGGTGGTCCTGGAGCAGAGGTATTAGGGGGGCAACTGGAGAAGAGGCAATATTAGTGGTGCAATTAGAGTGGGGGCATCTGGAATTGGGGCACTAATGGGGGTGCACCTAAAGCAGAGGCATTAGGGTCGCCTGAGGCAGGGTATTAGTGGTGGTCCTGGAGCAGAGGTATTAGGGGGGCAACCAGAGAAGAGGCAATATTAGTGGTGCATTTAGAGTGGGGGCATCTGGAATTGGGACAATAATGGGGGTGCACCTAAAGCAGAGGCATTAGGGTCGCCTGAGGCAGGGTATTAGTGGTGGTCCTGGAGCAGAGATATTAGGGGGGCAACTGGAGAAGAGGCAATATTAGAGTGGGGGTATTAGGGGCACCTGGAGCTGGGGCACTTATGAAGGTGAACCTAAAGCAGAGGCATTGGGGGGACCTAGGGCAGAGTCCCCCCAATGCCATTCTGAACTTTACAGAGAGTAGCACACATTCATAGATCTGTGTCTGCTATAAACAAATCCCCTCTTTCCCCCTTACAGTCTCCTACAGCTCACTACTGTCACACACCTGAGAAATCAGCCCAGCACCGCAGAGGAGTCCTTCTCTCCAGCAGCCAGTTTTCTGACAGCAGGGAGGGCAGGAGGAGGCAGACACCTTTTCTCCTCCTTCACTGCCAGCAGCCCCAGAAGTCTAGAAGATGTGGGGCCTCCTATACAATGTACACCAGTAGGAGGCTGCATTGCTGTGCGATACTGCCACCTAGTGACTACAATAATAATCTCTTGAGAAACAAGAGACATAGTTACTCTTATCTCCAGGTGCAGGAGACTGGGGGGGCCCACCGAGGAATCTCCCAGCTCCTCGGTGGGCCATTCCGAGCCTGGCTATCCTATAAGTCAATATTTAACCCTTTAAATAGGCATTGAGACATGACTCGGGTGTTAAATAAGCCAGCTTCAGGGTGATTGCCCCTGAGGTGCTGGCTTATTTAATACCCGAGTCATGTCTCAAGGACTATTTAAAAGGTCAAACATTGGCTTATAGGATAGCTACCTTACATCTGGTGGCATTAGAGGCAGCGCTTGTTAAGAGCTCATTTGCATCCCTTCCCTCCCAGAATTCTAGAGGAGCATATATAGCCTATAAGTCTGCTCTCTCCCCATTGAGAGATAGTAACCCCCAAATCCTGACTTAGGCCTATTTAAAGGGTCAAACATTGACTTATAGGATAGCTGCCTTACATCTGGTGGCATTAGAGGCAGCGCTTGTTAAGAGCTCATTTCCATCTCTTTCTTCCCAGAGTTTGTATGTTTTAATTTTTTGTGGGTTTCTTTCAGGTATTCTGGATTTCTCCCACAATCCAACGACATAGTGTTAAAGGGGTAGTATCATCATAGACAATGGGGGAAAATCGCTAGGATATGCCCCAATTGTCTTATAGGTGCAGGTCCCACCGCTGGGACCCGCACCTATATCGGGAACGGAGCCCTGAAAGTGTTTGAGGGGGCACTGTGCATGCTCAGCCGCCCTCTATTTGTTTTCTATAGGGCTGGCGAAAATAGGCAAGCGCTGGCTCAGCTATTTCCATTGGGCCCATAGAAGTGAATGGGAGCGGTGGCCGGTCATGCATGGTGCGCTCCCATTCACTTCTATGGGGAGCGCACTATATGCTGGCTGGAACGGAGTCCTCCAGCCACCACCTTGCGGGGCTCTGTTCCCGATATAGATACGGGTCCCAGCGGTGGGACCCGCACCTATAAGTGAATGGGGGCATATCCTAGTGATATGCCCCCATTGTCTGTGATGAGACAACCCCTTTAACCACTTCAGCCCCCAGTGCTTAAACACCCTGAAAGACCAGGCCACTTTTTACACTTCTGACCTACACTAATTTCACCATTTATTGCTCGGTCATGCAACTTACCATCCAAATGAATTTTACCTCCTTTTCTTCTCACTAATAGAGCTTTCATTTAGGGGTATTTCATTGCTGCTGACATTTTTACTTTTTTTGTTATTAATCGAAATTTAACGATTTTTTTGCAAAAAAATGACATTTTTCACTTTCAGTTGTAAAATTTTGCAAAAAAAACTACATCCATATATAAATTTTGCTCTAAATTTATTGTTCTACATGTCTTTGATAAAAAAAAAATGTTTGGGTAAAAAAAAATGGTTTGGGTAAAAGTTATAGCGTTTACAAACTATGGTACAAAAATGTGAATTTCCGCTTTTTGAAGCAGCTCTGACTTTCTGAGCACCTGTCATGTTTCCTGAGGTTCTACAATGCCCAGACAGTACAAATACCCCACAAATGACCCCATTTCGGAAAGTACACACCCTAAGGTATTCGCTGATGGGCATAGTGAGTTCATAGAACTTTTTATTTTTTGTCACAAGTTAGCGGAAAATGATGATTTTTTTTTTTTTTTTCTTACAAAGTCTCATATTCCACTAACTTATGACAAAAAATAAAAAGTTCTATGAACTCACTATGCCCATCAGCGAATACCTTGGGGTCTCTTCTTTCCAAAATGGGGTCACTTGTGGGGTAGTTATACTGCCCTGGCATTCTAGGGGCCCAAATGTGTGGTAAGGAGTTTGAAATCAAATTCTGTAAAAAATGACGAGTGAAATCCGAAAGGTGCTCTTTGGAATATGGGCCCCTTTGCCCACCTAGGCTGCAAAAAAGTGTCACACATCTGGTATCTCTGTATTCAGGAGAAGTTGAGGAATGTGTTTTGGGGTGTCTTTTTACATATACCCATGCTGGGTGAGATAAATATCTTGGTCAAATGCCAACTTTGTATAAAAAAATGGGAAAAGTTGTCTTTTGCCAAGATATTTCTCTCACCCAGCATGGGTATATGTAAAATGACACCCCAAAACACATTCCCCAACTTCTCCTGAGTACGGAGATACCAAATGTGTGACACTTTTTTGCAGCCTAGGTGGGCAAAGGGGCCCATATTCCAAAGAGCACCTTTCGGATTTCACAGGTCATTTTTTACAGAATTTGATTTCAAACTCCTTACCACACATTTGGGCCCCTAGAATGCCAGGGCAGTATAACTACCCCACAAGTGACCCCATTTTGGAAAGAAGAGACCCCAAGGTATTCGCTGATGGGCATAGTGAGTTCATGGAAGTTTTTATTTTTTGTCACAAGTTAGTGGAATATGAGACTTTGTATGAAAAAAATAAAATAAATAAATCAGCATTTTCCACTAACTTGTGACAAAAAATAAAAAATTCTAGGAACTCGCCATGCCCCTCACGAAATACCTTGGGGTGTCTTCTTTCCAAAGTGGGGTCACTTGTGGGGTAGTTATACTGCCCTGGCATTTTCCAGGGGCCCTAATGTGTGGTAAGTAGGTAAATGACCTGTGAAATCCTAAAGGTGCTCTTTGGAATATGGGCCCCTTTGCCCACCTAGGCTGCAAAAAAGTGTCACACATGTGGTATCACCGTATTCAGGAGAAGTTGGGGAATGTGTTTTGGGGTGTCATTTTACATATACCCTTGCTGGGTGAGAGAAATATCTTGGCAAAAGACAACTTTTCCCATTTTTTTATACAAAGTTGGCATTTGACCAAGATATTTATCTCACCCAGCATGGGTATATGTAAAATGACACCCCAAAACACATTCCTCAACTTCTCCTGAATACAGAGATACCAGATGTGTGACACTTTTTTGCAGCCTAGATCCGCAAAGGTGCCCAAATTCCTTTTAGGAGGGCATTTTTAGACATTTAGATACCAGACTTCTTCTCACGCTTTGGGGCCCCTAGAATGCCAGGGCAGTATAAATACCCCACATGTGACCCCATTTTGGAAAGAAGACACCCCAAGGTATTCAATGAGGGGCATGGCGAGTTCATAGAATTATTTTTTTTTTGGCACAAGTTAGCGGAAATTGATATTTTTAATTTCTTTCTCACAAAGTCTCCCGTTCCGCTAACTTGGGACAAAAATTTCAATCTTTCATGGACTCAATATGCCCCTCACGGAATACCTGGGGGTGTCTTCTTTCCGAAATGGGGTCATATGTGGGGTATTTATACTGCCCTGGCATTCTAGGGGCCCTAAAGCGTGAGAAGAAGTCTGGAATATAAATGTCTAAAAAAATTTACGCATTTGGATTCCGTGAGGGGTATGGTGAGTTCATGTGAGATTTTATTTTTTAACACAAGTTAGTGGAATATGAGACTTTGTAAGAAAAAAAAAATATAATTCCGCTAACTTGGGCCAAAAAAATGTCTGAATGGAGCCTTACAGAGGGTGATCAATGACAGGGGGGTGATCAATGACAGGGGGGTGATCAATGACAGGGGGGTGATCAGGGAGTCTATATGGGGTGATAACCACAGTCATTGATCACGCCCGTGTAAGGCTTCATTCAGACGTCCGTATGCGTTTTGCGGATCCGATCCATCTATCAGTGCATCCGTAAAAATCATGCGGACATCTGAATGGAGCTTTACAGGGGGGTAATCAATGACAGGGGGGGTGATCAATGACAGGGGGGTGATCAGGGAGTCTATATGGGGTGATAACCACAGTCATTGATCATGCCCCTGTAAGGTTTCATTCAGACGTCCGGATGCGTTTTGCGGATCCGATCCATCTATCAGTGCATCCGTAAAAATCATGCGGACATCTGAATGGAGCTTTACAGGGGGGTAATCAATGACAGGGGGGTGATCAGGGAGTCTATATGGGGTGATAACCACAGTCATTGATCATGCCCCTGTAAGGCTTCATTCAGACGTCCGGATGCGTTTTGCGGATCCGATCCATCTATCAGTGCATCCGTAAAAATCATGCGGACATCTGAATGGAGCTTTACAGGGGGGTAATCAATGACAGGGGGGTGATCAGGGAGTCTATATGGGGTGATAACCACAGTCATTGATCATGCCCCTGTAAGGCTTCATTCAGACGTCCGGATGCGTTTTGCGGATCCGATCCATCTATCAGTGCATCCGTAAAAATCATGCGGACATCTGAATGGAGCTTTACAGAGGGGTAATCAATGACAGGGGGGTGATCAGGGAGTCTATATGGGGTGATCACCACAGTCATTGATCATGCCCCTGTAAGGCTTCATTCAGACGTCCGGATGCGTTTTGCGGATCCGATCCATCTATCAGTGGATCCGTAAAAATCATGCAGACGTCTGAATGGAGCTTTACAGGGGGGTAATCAATGACAGGGGGGTAATCAATGACAGGGGGGTGATCAGGGAGTCTATATGGGGTGATAACCACAGTCATTGATCATGCCCCTGTAAGGCTTCATTCAGACGTCCGGATGCGTTTTGCGGATCCGATCCATCTATCAGTGCCTCCGTAAAAATCATGCGGACATCTGAATGGAGCTTTACAGGGGGGTAATCAATGACAGGGGGGTAATCAATGACAGGGGGGTGATCAGGGAGTCTATATGGGGTGATAACCACAGTCATTGATCATGCCCCTGTAAGGCTTCATTCAGACGTCCGGATGCGTTTTGCGGATCCGATCCATCTATCAGTGCATCCGTAAAAATCATGCGGACATCTGAATGGAGCTTTACAGGGGGGTAATCAATGACAGGGGGTGATCAGGGAGTCTATATGGGGTGATCACCACAGTCATTGATCATGCCCCTGTAAGGCTTCATTCAGACGTCCGGATGCGTTTTGCGGATCCGATCCATCTATCAGTGGATCCGTAAAAATCATGCGGACGTCTGAATGGAGCTTTACAGGGGGGTAATCAATGACAGGGGGGGTGATCAATGACAGGGGGGTGATCAGGGAGTCTATATGGGGTGATCACCACAGTCATTGATCACGCCCGTGTAAGGCTTCATTCAGACGTCCGGATGCGTTTTGCGGATCCGATCCATCTATCAGTGGATCCGTAAAAATCATGCGGACGTCTGAATGGAGCTTTACAGGGGGTTGATCAATGACAGGGGGGTAATCAATGACAGGGGGGTGATCAGGGAGTCTATATGGGGTGATCAGGGGCTAATAAGGGGTTAATAAGTGACGGGGGGGGTGTAGTGTAGTGTAGTGGTGCTTGGTGCTACTTTACTGAGCTACCTGTGTCCTCTGGTGGTCGATCCAAACAAAGGGGACCACCAGAGGACCAGGTAGCAGGTATATTAGACGCTGTTATCAAAACAGCGTCTAATATACCTGTTAGGGGTTAAAAAAAACACATCTCCAGCCTGCCAGCGAACGATCGCCGCTGGCAGGCTGGAGATCAACTCTCTTACCTTCCGTTCCTGTGAGCGCGCGCGCCTGTGTGCGCGCGTTCACAGGAAATCTCGCGTCTCGCGAGATGACGCATATATGCGTGACTCTGCGCAGGGCTGCCACCTCCGGAACGCGATCCTGCGTTAGGCGGTCCGGAGGTGGTTAAGGACCTTAGATTGTGAACTCCACTGGAGACAGCAAGTGATGATAATGTCTATTTAGTGCTAAGGAATATGTCAGCTCTGTGTAAGTGCTTAAATAAATAAAATAAAACATGCACCATCCTAGGAAGATCCATGGTTGGTAGAAATGTTCAACCACTGTCTAATGTCTATAGAAAGCTGCAGAGAGAAAGTCCATGGACTCTGCTGAACCATCTATAGTTGTTGCTGCTGTTTTTTCAGTATATAAACTGCAATGTTCAGGGGGAAAAAATCTCCTTAAAATTTTGAATTTGAAAATTGTATTATTTTTAGGGTTTCTTGCATGTCTTATCTGCAGTCATTGAGGTCAGTGGGGGGAAGAAAACTCAGAACTAGAACCTGAGGTCATGAAAGAAGCAGCTACAGGAACATTCCCTAGGACATTTGTGATAATTTTTGCCCAGTGTTTTTCCTCTGCATATGCAGAGTCAATGACATACAGTTGTGTTTAAAATAATAGCAGTGTGTTTAAAAAAGTGAATAAAGCTCAAAATCCTTCTAATAGCTTTTATTTCCATACACACAAATGCATTGGGAACACTATACATTCTATTCCAAATCAAAACATGAAGAAAAATATATCAAATTTGAGTTGTTCCTCAAAAAAATAATTGAAGAAAAGTGAATATTAGACTGTTCAAAAAATTGCAGTGTTTGTATTCTTCTTTGCAAACTCAAACATTCACTATATAAACTGAAAAATGTTTGAAGATTTTGCTTTCCTTTGAATCACTTAACTAATATTTAGTTGTATAACCAGTGTTTCTGAGAACTTCTGTACATCTGTGTTGCATGGAGTCAACCAACTTCTGGCCCCTGTGAACAGGTATTCCAGCCCAGGATGATTGGACTACATACCACAGTTCTTCTCTATTTCTTGGTTTTGCCTCAGAAACTGCATTTTTGATGTCAACCCACAAGTTTTCTATTGGATTAAGATTCGGGGATTGGGCTGACCACTCCATAATGTCAATCTTGTTGGTCTGGAACCAAGATGTTGCACATTTACTGGTGTGTTTGGGGTCGTTGTCTTGTTGGAACACCCATTTCAAGGGCATTTCCTCTTCAGCATAAGGCAGCATGACCTCTTCAAGTATTCTGATGTATTCAAACTGATCCATGATCCCTGGTATGCGATAAATAGGCCCAACACCTTAGTCTGAGAAACATCCCCATGATACTTGCGCCACCATGCTTCACTGTCTTCACAGGGTACTGTGGCTTGAATTCAGTGTTTGGGGGTCGTCTGACAAACTGTCTCCAGCCACTAGACCCAAAAAGAACAATCTTACTTTCATCAGTCCACAAAATGTCTCTTTAGGCCGTCAATGTGCTCTTTGGCAAATTGTAACCTCTTCAGCACATGTGTTTTTTTCAGCAGTGGGACTTTGCGGGGGCTTCTTGCAGATAGCTTGGCTTCACATAGGCGTCTTCTAATTGTAACAGTACTCACAGGTAACTTTAGACCTTCTTTGATCTTCCTAGAACTGATTGTTGGCTGAGTCCTTGCCATTTTGGCTATTCTGCTATCTATTTGAATGGTAGTTTTTCGCTTTCTTCCACGTCTTTCAGGTTTTGGTTGCCATTTTAAAGCATTTGCGATCATTGCGATCAATAAGTGATTGAATTACAGAGAATCTGCAGCATACATGTCATGACTGTTGGGTCTGTTGGGTTTCTAATACTCTACTACACCTGCTAGTAAATTATTTGTCATGTAGAAATATAATTTCTACCAAAAACAGTGATTGATTAGGTTAGTGATGTCTGACTGCTTTTATTTTGAACACAACTGTATGTGGCATGCAGATGTTATAATGACTGAAAATGTATACATGCTGCTCTTTTACTGGACAGGGTATCTATAAACAGATAAGGACTGAATATCTTATACTGTTGAGGAGTCCATGTACTGCATTTCTGCAGCAACTAAATTAGTAAAAGTCTCCTTCACTTTTACTGAACAGCAGTTTACAGCCTGTTTCATCTTTCAGAGCTTCACTCAGAATTCTACAGCTTCAGAGCTGAAATCTCCCAGAGCTCTGTACTCTGTACCGACTGTGAATTATGATGCCCATTGCTGATCTGCAGTATCTATATAAATAGAGAAAAGGCACCAAGATGCCTCTCCTCAGGATAGATCATCAATATCTGTACGTAGAGGTCCGACAATGTCGCTAATCAGCTATTTCAGCAGACCAGCACTGAGGCCTCCTCACAGTATACCAAGCACAGCGTATGGTGGCTCTTCGCGTGAATGCAACTGAGCTGCACCTAGGCCATGTGACCTATGAACATGACACCACTGGCTTAGAAAGGGGCTGCAGCACTCCCCAGAGCACCGCAGCGTCTTCAAACAACAGATCTGCAGGGGCGCAGGGAGTCATAAAACACCAATGAAATATTGAAGGCAAATCCTGAGGATAGGTCATCAATATTTTACTCCTGGAAAACCCTTTTAAAATAAAAAGTGAATGGACTAACAACCATTACACATATCAGTAGAATATCTGTAGGTTGCCATGGCATCATATGCTATTTCAGAAAAAATTAACAAGCTGATATACAATGGATGAACTAACATCTAATCCATTATCAAGAGAAAATATGTTCTGTTAGAAATGTAACAACATTCATTAACTTATAACTAACCCAATTAAACAAAGGAGAGACACAGCGCATACATAGTTACCAACTGTTTAATATGAGGAAGATCGTCGTATCCAGTATTTATAGGCATGTGCAGCTCTCTCTGGAGGCAAGCCACATTAGACCCACATACGAAAAGTACTGCTACCCTACATCTGCACAGAGATTTGTAAGGTGATTTGCATTCTGGGAAGCATCGTACACCAAATACCGTACAGGCATCTGATGTAAGAGAAGCTCCCTGCCCCTCATGGTAGAAGCTTAACTATGCTGCAAGAAGATGTCTGTCCACAGGATTGTTGCTTTTAATAACAATTAGAGATGAGCGAATTTCAGGTTATGAAATTCGTTCACGCTTCGTTTACTGGTAAAAGGTGAATTACGTTATGGATTCCGTTACCACGGACCATAACGCAATACTATGACGGAATGCATAACAGAATGCCTTTAGAGGCATTCCTTTTATGTATTCCGTCATAATAGAAGTCTATGGGCTCAAAACGGATCTGTCTCGTTTCCGTTATGCAGGAGAGGACTCCCCTGCATAACGGAAACGGGACGGATCCGCTTTGCAGCCCATAGACTTCTATTATGATGGAATGAATAACGGAATGCCTCTAAAGGCATTCCATTATGCATTGCGTCATAGAATTGCGTTATGGTCCGTTATAACATAATCCATAACGCAATTCACCTTTTACCAGTAAACGAAGCGTGAACGAATTTCAAAATATGAAATTCGCTCATCTCTAATAACAATCAGTTCCAGTGGCTCCAACAGTAGAATAGTTAGTACAGCTCTGTAGTAACCTATATACTAGTGTTGATCGAGCACCAAAGTACTCGGGTGTTCGGGTGCTTATGAAATTCGCTCATCTCTAATAACAATCAGCTCCAGTGGCTCCAACAGTAGAATAGTGAGTACAGCTCTGGAGTAACCTATATACTAGTGTTGATCGAGCACCAAAGTACTCGGGTGCTCGGGTCGAACACCTCGGGATGCTCGGGTGCTCTAACGAGCACCCAAGCAAAATGGAAGTCAATGGGAGAACCCGAGCATTAAACCAGGCACCCCCTGCTCTGAAGAGGGGAGGCTGTCTGGTTCATAGGAAAAGGTCAGAAATTGATGGACCACCAAAATAGTTCGGGAACAGCATGGGGAGGATGTCTGGATGCATCTTGGACTCCCAGGTCGCTGCTGACAATAATACGCACAAAACCGAAGATAAAATCGTGTTTAGAGGAAAAACTGTTAGGAAACATTCTTTCCTGTATATTTACTTATATATAAAATGCAAGTGCTGCCAAAAATTACAAGGAAGAGGCACTCCGATACAACCTGTATATCACATAATGGAGGGCCTCATTCACCCTTGAGAAATTATGATTGATTGCCTGCTTTTGACTCTCAAAAACATTAGGAGCAAGGGCCTGCTGGTGACCCTCTAAAACATTAGGGGTGAGGGTCTGCTGCACAGCTGACTCTCTAAAACATTAGGGGCGAGAGCCTGCTGCTGAGCTGACCATTGAAAAAATTATGGGCGAGTGCCTGCTGCTTAACTAACTATTGAAAAAATTATGGATGAGGGCCTGCTGGTGAGCTGACCCTGTAAAACATTATGGTTGAGGGCCTGCTGGTGAGCTGATCCTCAAAAACATTATATGCGAGGGCCTGCTGGTGAGCTGACCCTCTAAAAGACTGTAGGTCAGGGCCTGCTGGTGAGCTGACCCTGTAAAACATTATGGCTGAGGGCCTGCGGGTGAGCTGATCCTCAAAAACATTATATGCAAGGGCATGCAGGTGAGCTGACCCTCTAAAACATTGTATGCGAGGGCCTGCAGGTAAGCTGACCCTCTAAAAGATTCTAGGTGAGTGCCTGCTGGTGAGCTGACCCTCTAAAACATTATATGCAAGGGCCTGTAGGTGAGCTGGCCCTCTAAAAGATTGTAGGTGAGGGCCTGCTGGTGAGCTGACCCTCTAAAACATTATATGCGAGGGCCTGCAGGTGAGCTGACCCTCTACAACATTAGGAGCGAGGGCAGACTGATAAGCATGTTGATATGATGGAAGAGGAGGATGACAAGAAAAGGAAGATTTAACCATATAACCTTTTTTGTGGTCGAAGGGGTGCATGGGAATACAGTGTATTCAGTACATTATAAAAAACACATTTAAAGTGCCTTTATGTTCAGCCGCTTTCCTGTGGTGGAGTAGAGAAGTCAGGGGCAATCCAGGCCTTGTTCATTTTTATAACAGTCAACCTGTCAGCAATTTCAGTTGACAGGCGGATGCGCTTATCGGTTATTATGCCCCCAGCAGCACTAAATACCCGCTCTGGCAAAAACGCTGGCGGCAGGGCAGGTCAGCACCTCCAAGGCCTAGAGCGCCAGTTCGTGCCACGTGTCTAGCTTGGACACCCAGTAGTTGTAAGGCACAGAGGGATCATTGAGGACACTGACACGGTCTGCTACTTACTCCTTCACCATCTTCCAAAATGTTTCCCTCCTTGTGACACTAGGCCGCGCATCTGTCACGCCCTGCCCTGTGAGAGGCCTGAGAAGATCTGACAGACTTGCTGCATGTGAGTCTATCTGACATATTGTTCTGCTTATCTTTGTTGTGGTTTTGGGCAGGATCCCACCTGTTCTGCTCATTAGCTAGTTAGTGGTGCTATTTATACCCGCCTCTCACTATAGCCCTTGCGGTTTATATTTGCTTCTGGAGTTCTCAGCTGGTGTTTGGTGGATCTCCTGATCCCCGTCCGTCTTAAGCTAAATCCTACTCCTTCCCTTTTGTTGTGTGTTCTGGCTAGGCCTCAGGAAGACACTGGTTCCTGCATCTTGTGCTAGGAACCGGTTGTCTTATCTCCAGCTCCCTAGCTGAGGGTTTGTTTCAGTTAGGCTTAGGTTCCAGTGCATGAGCACTTCCACCCTAAGGATTTGCTCATGTTGTCAGCAGTCACAGAAAGACTCAGAGATTGTCAGGTGTTGACCTTTCCCTGTTCCCTAGCTTTGGGGCCTAGCCTGGTGTTTTGTTGCTTGTTATATTTGGTTTGCTTCCCTTCCCTCTCCTACTGTAACATAAACCGCCCATACCGTCATTTTTATTTCCTTGCTCTGTGCAAAATAGAAGCTGTTGATGCACTGGTGGTTTGCATGCAGGAATTATCTCGGGAGGTAGCTGACCTCCGTAATTCTGTTGTACTGTGTCAGAGATTCCTGGCATCTGGCTCCGCTGGTGGGAACCAGGCCAGCCTTGAACCTAAGGTCGCTTTCCCAGATAGGTTTTCTGGGGGAAGTGATAACTTTGTTTGGTTCAGGGAATTTTGTAGATTGTATTTTCGTCTACGTCCGATCTCATCTGGAGACAAAAATCAAAGAGTGGGGATTATCATTTCTCTGCTAAAAGGTGATGCTCAGTCTTGGGCCTTTTCTCTGCCGATCGGTTCTCAATCCCTCCAATCGGTGGATGAATTTTTCAGAGCCCTGGGCCTCATTTATGATGATTCAGACCGGGTCTCTCTGGCTGAATCTAAGCTGCATAGCTTGAGTCAGGGAGAACGTTCTGCTGAGTCATATTGTGCTGAATTTAGAAGATGGGCGACTGACTCGGAGTGAAATGACCCAGCTCTCCGTAGTCAGTTCTGTCAGGGGTTGTCTGAGAGACTAAAAGACGCCCTTGCATTTCATGAAAACCCGGATTCTTTGGAGGCGGCCATGTCCCTAGCCGTACGGATTGATAGACGCCTGAGGGAGAGGTGCAAGGTTCCCCTCAACCAGGATGCACTATCATGTGGGGAAACTGTTCCTCCTGTCCCTCGGGGCACGGTGACACTTGAACCAGTGCCTGGGGATGAACCTTTGCAGTTAGGTCAGGTCTCTTCTTGCCTTGGTAATAGGAGCTCTAGAAGTCAGAGAAGATTCTGTTTCTTCTGTGGTAAAGAAATGTGTGTCCTTTTAGGAAGCCTCAAAGTGGAAAAAAAAGGGGTTCTTTCCAATAAAACAAGTTCCATTACCCTTGGTAGCGTGAATGGGGAGTCAGAAAAGCTATATTTGTATTCTACCTGCATACCCGATTTCTCCTGCCTGCCATGGTGGCGCTAGACTCTGAAAATATTGAGTTGGAAGTATTTGTGGACAGTGGTGGAGGGGTTACCCTTGTTGATTATCAATTTGTTCAGAGTCATGGTTTTATAACAAGCGCATTAAGCAAAGGGATATCAGTATTTGCTTTTGCTCCTCTCTCGCAAAAGAATCTAACTCAAATTGTGCAGGATATTCATTTGAGGGTGGGTGATTCTCATGTTGAGTCCATTTCTTGTTTTGTTCTAAAAGGTTTGCCTGCTCCTCTGGTACTGGGTTTACCATGGTTGATCAAACATAACCATACCATTGATTGGCAAACTAGACAAATCAGTAATTGGAGTGATTTTTGTATGGACAACTGTCTCGGCGCATCTATTTCTGTGGTTTCCACTAAGGCGTTACCTTCGTTTCTTTCTGATTTTGAAGATGTTTTCTCTGAGGGTGGAGATCAGGAGTTGCCCTCTCACCGAGAGTATGATTGTCCGATCAATCTTATTCCCAGAGCTAAATTGCCCAAATCTCAGCTATATAATCTTTCCCAAACCGAAATAGTAGCTATGCGGGAGTATATTGCCGAGAGTTTGACAAAAGGGCATATTAGGCCATCTAAGTCACCTATGGCAGCTGGCTTCTTTTTTGTTTTAAAAAAGACAGGACCCTTAGACCATGTCTAGATTTCCGGGAACTGAATCTCATTACTGTCCGTGATCCTTATCCTCTTCCCTTGATCCCGGATTTATTTCATCAGATTGTCGGAGCCAAGGTGTTTTCTAAGTTGGATTCAAGAGGGCTTATAATCTGATAAGAATCAGGGAAGGGGATGAATGGAAAACGGCCTTCAATACCCTTGAGGGCCACTTCATGAACCTGGTCATGCCCTTTGGTTTGACTAATGCCCAGGCAGTCTTCCAGCACTTTATCAATGACATTTTTCATCATTTGGTGGGGAGGTTTGTTGTTATTTACCTCGATGACATACTAATTTACTCACCCGATATGGAGACTCATCAGGATCATTTAAGACAAGTATTATCGATCCTTCGGGAGAATAAATTGTATGCTGAGTTGGAGAATTGTGTGTTTGCTGTCCAGGAGCTGCATTTTCTGGGTTACTTACTTTCTGCCTCAGGTTTTTGCATAGATTCTGAAAAGGTCCGTGCGGTACTGGAATGGGATCATCCGGAGAATCAGAAAGCTCTGATGTATTTTTGGGGTTTTACTAGTTACTACAGAAAATGTATCCTGAATTATTCCACTATTGTCAAGCCTTTGACTGATATGACTAGGAAGGGTGTGGACTTCTCAGTCTGGTCGGAAGAAGCATTACAGGCTTTTTCTGCTAGAAAGGAATATTTTTCTTCCGCTCCCATCCTGATGCAACCCGAGGTGTCTCAACCCTTCATTGTGGAGGTTGACGCGTCAGAAGTGGGAGTCGGAGCAGTAATATCACAGGGTCCCTCTCCTAGCAAATGACACGCGTGTGCTTTTTTTTCAAAGAAACTTTCTGCTGCTAAAAGAAATTACGATGTTGGGAATAGAGAGTTGCTGGCCATTAAATTTGGCTTTGAGGAGTGGCGTCTTTGGCTAGAAGGAGCGATTTATCCGATTACGGTAATTACTGATTATAAGAATCTGGCTTACATGCAATCAGCAAAGCGTCTGAACCCTAGGCAGGCCAGATGGTCATTGTTTTTTCCCAGGCAAATTTTTTTCTCCAAAAATACCTTTGTTCATTGTGGACAAAGAGTTCTATTTTAACCTTGATCAGTCCACAGGACTTGTTTCCAAAATGCATCAGGCTTGTTTAGATGTTCTTTAGCAAAGTTTTGCCGCTGAATTTTGTGCTGAGGACACAGGATAGGTTTTCTTCTAATAACTCTTCCATTCAGGCCATATTTGTGCAGGCGTCGCTGAACAGTAGAACAGTGTACCAGAACTCTAGAGTCTGCTAAATTTTCCTGAAGCAGGGGTTCTAATTTGCCTTTCTAGAAATCCTACCAGTACCTGTCTTTGAAATTTTTCTTGGTCTAACAGACCTTCTCTTGACCTTCACTGTTCCTGTTAACTACCATTTCTTAATTTCGAACTGAGGAAGTGGCAACCTGAAAATGCTTTGCTATCTTCTTAAAGCTTTATGGGCCTCAACCATCTTCATTTTCATAGTGTTAGGCAGCTGCTTAGAAGAACCCATGGGGGGCTGTTTTTGGGAGAAGATTAAAGGAGTCTGTGTATTTATAAAGCTTTGAAATCTGCATCACCTGGCCTTTCCTGCCGATGACTGCGAACAAGCCATAACCCTAACAGGCTAGGTCTGAGACCTTAGTCAAAGTTATCTAAGCTCTCAGATCTTCTTGAGTTCCCATACTTTTGCAAGGTACTACTTTCCTTTTTTCACTCTAAAACCAAAATAATACACTGGTATTGCTTAAAATTTTGAAAAGTGTGTTTCAGACTAACTTTATGCCTTTTGGAGATCATATTATCTTCAACTTGCTTACCTGTTCACAGCAATAGTAATTTTGACCAAGGATGCCCAAACTTTTGTGGCAATGTGAATAGTGATGGGTGCAGTAAAGTCCCGTAGTAAAGGGGTGTTATTTGCACCAGGAGCGTGTCGCCAAGGGACCCGGCCTTGGTGGAGTAAAGGCCCTAGATATAGGTGGCCACCAAGTTAGTTGGTGGACACCAAGACAGCTAGTCCGGGGCAGGCTTTTACTGGGAACAGGCAATGTGTTGGGTGGGTGCCTGTTCCCCATGCTCCAGTCCGGGATTTTAGAATATGCCCATGTCCAGGGATGGTATTTAATCCTGTTGCTTTCTGGTGAAGGAGACAGAGTTTTTGCGAAACCCAGTCCTGCTGGAGGCTCTGTGAGTGTGGTCTCAGCTGGACAAGGCTGAGAGACCATGAAGCCGGGAGATAGTCTGGACTGACCGTGCTACAGCCTCGGGGCTGGTGGACTACTGCCTGAGAAAGCCGCACCAGAGACAGTGTGTGAACCGCACTCTGTATAGGTGAGTCAGGGATTTATGTTATATGTTTTGGTAGAGCCCAGACGGGCAGGTTTTCATTTTGTACCGTGTTTGTTGGTGCTGGTGTCAAAAATAAATGCACTGTTTGGACAATCTACACGGTTGCCAGCGAGAATTCTGTGACTGAGACCCTGGAGATAGAGCTAAACCCCCACAATATATATATAATTAACTAATTCCGTTCCGCAAAATGTTCCGTTCCGCAAAATGGGGTTCCGTTGTTCCGTGATCCGTTTCCGTTTTTGTTTCCGTGTGTCTTCCTTGATTTTTTGGAGGACCACCAGACATAAAGAAAAGTAAAAAAAAGTCAAGTTTGCCATGCAAATGATAGGAAAAAAACGGACGCGGATGACAATCTTGTGTGCCTCCGTGTTTTTTCACGGTCCCATTGACTTGAATGGGTCCGCAAACCGTTTTCCGTGAAAAAAATAGGACAGGTTATATTTTTTTGACGGACTGGAACCACGGATCACGGACGACAAACGGTGCATTAGCCGAGTTTTCAACTGACCCATTGAAAGTCAATGGGTCCGCAGAAAATCACGAAAAACGGAACAACGGACACGGAATAAAACAACGGTCGTGTGCATGAGGCCTAAAGGTGACTTAATTCTGGCTCAGTTTGTGCCAAAAAATGCTGTACATTTTTCTTGTGTTTTAGACACTTTTTGGTCTTCACTACATAAAGGGATCTGTCTTAGGCCTCTTTCCCACGGGCGCCGTTCCGTGGGCATTCCGCATCACGGATGCGGACCCATTCACTTCAATGAGTCCGCAAATCCGAAGATGCGGAATGATGTGGAACGGAACCATGGAATGAAACCCTACGGAAGCACCACGGAGTGCTTCCGTGGGGTTTCGTCCCGTACTTCCGTTCTGCAAAAAGATAGAACATCTTTTTGCGGAACGGCCGGATCGCGGACCCATTCAAGTGAATGGGTCCGCGATCCGATGCGGCTGCCCCACGGACTGTGCTCGTGCATTGCGGCCTGTGGAAAAGAGGCCTCAGAGTTGAAAAGGGTGTGGCTTAGAGGGGAAAAGGGTGTGGTTTCGTATATATATATATATATATATAGAAAGAAAACCACTGGCAGCACCACCCTGAGAGGTATGGAAAAATAGACGGGTGCAATGTCCAAGTACGGTAAAAGGTGCTTACCCACTTATAGAGAACAAAAATCGGACTGCACTCCAAGCGACTCTTCAGAAAATGTGTTTTATTCACCCATTTGGTGGCAAAAGCGACGTTTCGGCTCAAGCATGAGCCTTGCTTGAGAAAGGCTCATGCTTGAGCCGAAACGTCGCTTTTGCCACCAAATGGGTGAATAAAACACATTTTCTGAAGAGTCGCTTGGAGTGCAGTCCGATTTTTGTTCTCTATATATATATATATATATATATATATATACAGTAAAATGGTGGAAAAGCCCTTTAAATAATGTATATTGTTCTCGAAGCATTATAACCAGACCCATTACTTGAAGCTTCTGGGCCTCAATTCAAAAATGTGTAACAGGGGCCACACCTACCATGCACCATTTATAATTCTGGTGTCTTCTTATGTGGCAAAGGGCTGTTGAGCTCCCTTAGACACTTGGGTAAGGATGGGACTGCTACCTCTGTATCCTCTAATGCTATGTCCCTGATTATAACTATTGTTGCCATTCACTATTGCAGTACGCAGCCCTGCAGGTTATTGCGATGTGAGGTCACGGTTAATAGGCATACGAGGATTAGTCACAGTTTGTAGGGAGACCCTGGGCAAGCGTACAGCAGTGATGAAGAGGCTGGCACAGGAGACCTCTGGGGCACTCTCTGTATATAGGGACCAGGCCTGATGATGGGTGAGGTGCCCTGGATGTTGCAGATGTTTAATGTGCCTAGGGCAAGGTCCCTTTAAGGTTTGTGATGCCAGTGCCTGTAACGGTGGCACACGGATTGATAGAGGTAATAAGTGAGGAACACGCTGTTATGGTGAACCAAAACTTCCTTTACTGGAAAACAGATAACTTTATACAGTCTATTGCAAGTTCCAGGCTTTCACATCAATGGCAGGTACAATGTTCTTGCAAGATACTCAGAGGGTAAAAACAACACTTACAGACCAGGCTGCACTCTTCCTCAGAAATCCTGTGCACTATTCCTCAGAACTCCTAGCTGTTTTTATCCCAAGGCCCGTATGCCCTAATGCTGACTTTATCCTTGGTAGCAAACTTCCTCAGGTATATATTCTTGCTTTGGGTGAATCCTTCTGCCCTTCAGCTTACTTGTCTAGCTGGAATACTGGCTCTGCTCTGCTTATGGGAACTTAGTTTCTCAGGAGGCAACTCCTCCCCTGGTGACAATCTTCTGAGATAACTCTGGCTCAATATCCTCAGGCAGGCTGATCCACATTTACTAGCCTCCTGGTGTCAACTAGAAGCCTGGGCTGTCTAGCTGCATGTCAGGATGTGGCCCTCAGCTTCTTTCTGGCTAAGGTGCACACTCCCTTCTGTCTCTACACAGACTCCAGACTACACACTGACCCCTCCCTGTCTGGGTCTAAATATATATACTAGGGGTTCCCTAGCTCTCTCTAGTGCCTAGTATGCTGAACTACACCCTAATAGGCCTGCTACACATGTCACAGGAAAATACACATAAATACATATTAAGATGCATTAAAATGTACTGTGAAATACACTGCCACTGTCCCACAGGAGGTGGAGAACAACGTGGCCCAATTGACCCTTGTGTAGTGCCCACCTTTACTTAGTGGGACGCTACACTATCTGCTGCTTGCGTCCTGAAATTTTACATTATAAATCCCTACACGTTATATAATGTACAAACCACTGACACAGGGAGGGAGATCGTATTTAAAGTGATTGGTGTTTGCGGTGGAGCTGGAATGGGTCCAGTGTGAATAAAACCACACACACTGCTCCACACCCACTTCCAGAAAATGACAATTTGCCTATGGGATGTGACCGCTTCTCATTTCTAGTTTATGTGAAACTCTCACTTCTCTTTTCACTGCGGCTGCAGAGTTATAATCTATATAATGTAACCAAACTATACAAACAAAGCCGAACTTCATCCTGAAGAGGGAGACGGGGCGACGATAGAGGTAATTATGGTAAAAGCCAATACAATAGTCACAGTGCTACTAGAGGGTCTTGGAAGCCACTCATCATAGCTTTAGACCTCTTTCACACGGGCGAGTTTTCCGCGCGGGTGCAATGCGTGAGGTGAACGCATTGCAGCCACACTAAATCCGGACCCATTCATTTCTATGGGGCTGTGCACATGAGCGGTGATTTTTCACGCATCACTTGTGCGTTGCGTGAAAATCGCAGCAAGCTCTATATTGTGCATTTTTCATGCAACGTAGGCCCCATAGAAGTGAATGGGGCTGTGTGAAAATCGCAAGCATCCGCAAGCAAGTGCGGATGCAGTGCGATTTTCACGCAAGGTTGCTAGGAGACTATCGGGATAGGGACCCGATCATTATTACTTTCCCTTATAACATAGTTATAAAGGAAAATAATAGCATTCTTAATACAGAATGCTTCGTAAAATAGGGATGAAGGGGTTAAAAAAATATTTTTTTTAAATGCGTTTTGCACGCGCGTGAGAAAAATCGGCATGCTTGGTACCCAAACCCGAACTTCTTCACAGAAGTTCGGCTTTGGGTTAGGTGTTGTGTAGATTTTATTATTTTCCCTCATAACATGGTTATAAGGGAAAATAATAGCATTCTTAATACAGAATGCAAAGTACAATAGAGCTGGAGGGGTTAAAAAAAATAAAAAGTAATTTAACTCACCTCATCCACTTGTTCGCGCAGCCCGACTTCTCTTCTGTATTCTTCTTTGATGCCCAAGAGGAAAAGGACCTGTGGTGACGTCACTGCGTTGATCACGTGGTCCATCACATGATCCATCACCATGGTGATAGATCATGCGATGGACCATGTGATTAGCGCAGTGACGTCACCACAGGTCCTTTTCCTCACAGATCATCAAAGAAGAAGAAAGAAGAGAAGCCGGGCTGCGCGGACAAGTAGATGAGGGGAGTTAAATTACTTTTTATTTTTTTTAACCCCTCCAGCCCTATTGTACTTTGCATTCTGTATTAAGAATGCTATTATTTTCCCTTATAACCATGTTATAAGGGAAAATAATAAAATCTACATAACACCTAACCCAAACCCGAACTTCTGTGAAGAAGTTCGGGTTTGGGTTCCAAGCATGCCGATTTTTCTCACGTGCGTGCAAAACGCATTAAAACGTTTTGCACTCGCGCGGAAAAATCATGCATTTTCCCGCAACGCGCCGGCATCCTAGCCGGCCCTTACATGCGACGCCTGTGTGAAAGAGGCCTTAGAGATAGAACCAGGGTCTGGCAGCTCTCTGATTATAAGTGATACATGGATCTGCAGACTAATTAATAATCCATCCTGTTAAAAATGCACAAAACAGTTAAAATCTATCATGGTCCAAAAATCCAGCCAGAGAGCAAGCTGCTCAACAGCCAGTCCAAGTCAGGTGTTTTACAAAACCGCTATATAACATAGTACATCTGGAACACAGTGTAAAAATTATAATTTTATGCTAGGTGTGAACTAGCCTAACAAGGGTACTCAGACAAGGACAAATGCAATTTTTTTAAAATAAACTTTGTGTTAAAACCTCTTGCCATTTTCAAGATCTCTGCTTGCTGTTCAAACATAATACTGTAAGGATGTTATCATTATATTCAGTGTAGACAATCCTAAAAGAGCAAAAATGTACCAGCAACATGTACAGTACAGACCAAAAGTTTTCTTTATTTTCATGACTATGAAAATTGTAGATTCACACTGAAGGCATCAAAACTATAAATTAACACATGTGGAATTATATACATAACAAACAAGTGTGAAACAACTGAAAATATGTCATATTCTAGGTCAGTGGTGGCGAACCTATGGCACTGGTGCCAGAGGCGGCACTCAGAGCCCTGTCTGTGAGCACCCGCACCCTGGAAAAAGTCTAAGGCATACCAATATGCATTAGACTTTACCCGCCATTCATCAGCGCAGGGCGCACTATGTACAGCACAAGCAGCGCACTAAATGTAGGCAGGTTATTATAGCCAAATGATAAAGTACATAGAAGATGTACTATATTGGACTGTAGTATTCAGGGTAAATTGCTGTGTTGGCACTTTGCGATAAATAAGTGGGTTTTTGGTTGAAGATTGGCACTCGGACTCTAAAAGGTTCACCATCACTGTTCTAGGTTCTTCAAAGTAGCCACCTTTTGCTTTGATTACTGCTTTGCACACTCTTGGCATTCTCTTGATGAGCTTCAAGAGGTAGTCCCCTGAAATGGTTTTCACTTCACAGGTGTGCCCTGTCAAGTTTAATAAGTGGGATTTCTTGCCTTATAAATGGGGTTGGGACCATCAGTGGCGTTGAGGAGAAGTCAGGTGGATACACAGCTGATAGTCCTACTGAATAGACTGTTAGAATTTGTATTATGGCAAGAAAAAAGCAGCTAAGTAAAGAAAAACGAGTGGCCATCATTACTTTAAGAAATGAAGGTCAGTCAGTCAGCCGAAAAATTGGGAAAACTTTGAAAGTAAGGGCTATTTGACCATGAAGGAGAGTGATGGGGTGCTGCGCCAGATGACCTGGCCTCCACAGTCACCGGACCTGAACCCAATCGAGATGGTTTGGGGTGAGCTGGACCGCAGAGTAAAGGGCCAACAAGTGCTAAGCATCTCTGGGAACTCCTTCAAGACTGTTGGAAGACCATTTCAAGGGACTACCTCTTGAAGCTCATCAAGAGAATGCCAAGAGTGTGCAAAGCAGTAATCAAAGCAAAAGGTGGCTACTTTGAAGAACCTAGAATATGACACATTTTCAGTTGTTTCACACTTGTTTGTTATGTATATAATTCCACATGTGTTAATTCATAGTTTTGATGCCTTCATAGTCATGAAAATAAAGAAAACTCTTTGAATGAGAAGGTGTGTCCAAACTTTTGGTCTGTACTGTATGCAGTTTGGGGTCCAGACTGTTCAGCTCATAAAGAATTGTCTAGACTGGATACAACTGTTACAAACCCTTGTCTGTGAGAAGTAGTCGGTATGTACAAGATTTACAGCATCAGGATATAAGCAATGAATGTGTCCATTCACTGACAGCAAGCAGATATATATACTGTAGAGAGAGATCTTTATAATGATGAGGAATGGAAACACAAAGGGATTTATGGAGTCCTGTAGGTCGGTTTTATGGCTTAAAATATCGCACATTTTGATGGACACATTTTCGCAGCTTTTGTCGAAGTGGATTGGAAAGTGGGTTTGTTTAGCTTTGTGGGTGGGTATGCACCAGGTTTAACAAATGTGACTTCTTCAAAAAGTTGTATAAAGTGGCACAACCTCACTCCAGTAAGGGGGTGGTGTAAAAACTGGAGTAACGGAAAAAAGTGTTAGGGCACATTCACACGACAGCAGAAAATGGCCTTGTGATGGCTGTTTTCAGAACCAATTAAATTCTATGGTGCCATTCACATGGCTGTTTTTTCAACAACCAGTGAATAGTGGATGTAAAAAAATAGGGCATGTTTTGTATATGTCTGTTTTCACAGCCAGATGGACCTTATTAAAATAATGGGGCTGTTTTTAATGATGGTTTAGACAGGAGTGCACTGGTCTAACAGATGTTAAAAACGGGTACACTGTGTAAAAAAAGGGTCTTTCAGAGGTTAAAGGGGTTGTCCGAGTAATTTTTTTGTTCTTTGTATGTTTCTAACTAATCAAATGTAACAGCTTTACCATGCACTTACCGCATCTGCAGTTGCTGCTTTCTCAGATGTCACTGAGGTAGCAGATATGTGTCTGTACACCAGACTTCACTGTGCTGGCCACGCCCCCTGAGCTGCTGCTCTCTGGATTCTTCAGAAAAAACTTTAACCCCTTCAGTAGCACAGACTCAGGGCTGAAGGCTTTACTGAGTAGCTGCAGGCAGTGGGGAGACAAATGCTGGGCATAAGAACTGACAGACTAGAGGAGTTCTGCAGAGCATTGCACAAGAACAGGTAGGGGGAGGATCCTGTGTGTATTAGCAGTGTCATTGTACAGCTGGGACTTGTAGTCCTACACATACAACATGCTGCTGAGGCTCCTAGCAGGCAGACATGTCACTCAGGGCAGCACTTGTATTCACTCCCTTTTCAGAGCTGGGGTAGGGGCAGAGATTGTTGTTGTTTCAGGTAAACAAAGGGCCAGAAGAGAACCAGGGAAATAAGGAAATATAATAATTTTTTTTTGCCTAAGACTTGCTTAGCTTAGTTATACAGGTGAAACTTGAAAAATTAGAATATCGTGCAAAAGTTAATTTATTTCAGTAATGCAACTTAAAAGGTGAAACTAATATATGAGATAGACTCATTACATGCAAAGCGAGATATTTCAAGCCTTTATTTGTTATACTTTGGATGATTATGGCTTACAGTTTATGAAAACCTCAAATTTACAATCTCAGAAAATTTGAATATTACATGAAATCAATAAAAAAGGATGTTAAATAGAAAAATGTGGGACCTCTGAAAAGTATAATCATGCATATGTACTCAGTACGTGGTTTGGGTCCCTTTTGCCTCAATGCGGCATGGCATGAATGCTATTAGCCTATGAGGTGTTATAGAAGACCAGGATGCTTCAATAGCAGCCTTCAGCTCGTCTGCATTGTTCGGTCTCATGTCTCTCATCTTTTTCTTGGCAATGCCCCATAGATTCTTTATGGGTTTCAGGTCAGGTGAGTTTGCTGGCCAATCAAGCACAGTAATCCCATGGTCATTGAACCAGGTTTTGGTACTTTTGGCAGTGTGGGCAGGTGCCAAGTCCTGCTGGAAAATGAAGTCACCATCTCCCTAAAGCTCATCTGCAGAAGGAAGCATGAAGTGCTCCAAAATCTCCTGGCAGATGGCTGCGTTGACTCTGGACTTAATGAAGCACAGTGGACCAACACCAGCAGATGACATGGCTCCCCAAATCAACAGACTGTGGAAACTTCACACTGGACTTCAAGCATCGTGCATTGTGTGCTTCTCCATTCTTCCTCCAGACTCTGGGTCCTTGGTTTCCAAATTAAATGCAAAAGTTGCTCTCAACAGAAAAGAGGACTGTGGACCACTGAGCAACAGACCAGTTCTTTTTTTCTTTAGCCCTAGTAAGACACTTCTGACGCTGTTTGTTGTTCAGGAGAAGCTTGACAAGAGGAATACGACATTTGAAGCCCATGTCCAGGATCCGTCCGTGTGTGGTGGCTCTTGATGCACTAACTCCAGCCTCAGTCCACTCCTTGTGAAAGTCCCCAACACTTTTGAATAGCCTTTTCCTGACAATCCTCTCCAGGCTGCGGTCATCTCTGCTGCTTGTGCACCTTTTTCTTCCACACTTGTCCATTCCACACTTGTCCCTTCCACATAACTTTCTTTGATACAGCACTTTGGGAACATCCAACTTCTTTTGCAATTACCTTTTGAGGCTTTCCCTCCTTATGAAGGGTGTCAATGGTGGTTTTCTGCACAACTGTCAGGTCAGCAGTCTTTCCCATGTTTATGATATCTACTGAACCAGACTGAGACAATTTAAAGTGTCAGGAACCTTTGTAGGTGTTATGGACAGTGGCGGATCCAGAGCCTGGTCTCGGGAGGGGCACTTCCCCGGGCAATAGGAGATTATGGGGCCCCTGTGTCCCCGCCCACCCTCAAGCCACACCACACACAGCCCCACACACATATCACACCCATACCTCTTACATCCAGTGACATCTTCTTTAATGTAGATGTTCTCATTCTTCATCTTCTCCATTAAGACCAGACCACCATGATGATTTCTTTTAGCCATCTCTCATCTCTGCAGAGTTTGACAGACATCTCAGTTTCCTACTTTTCCTCCCACCTTCTCAACATCCCATCATGCACCCCCAATACTGAGACGCTGTGCCCCCCAAAACTATACTGTAGAAACAGATAAACCCCCTGAAAATACTAGTTACACACAGATAGCGCCCCTTCAATTATTATTGGAACACAATGCTCTTAAAAAATAACGGCACCCAGCAAATAGTGCCCCTGACACTAATAGTGTAACCATAATGTCCCCCAAAAATAACTGTGCTAAGCCGATACTGTGCCAGGGCGCCCCTAAAGTAATAGTGCTCCCCAAAATCCCAACAATAGTAAGAATTCTGTGCCAGAGTGCACTTAGTAATAATAGTGCTCCTACAGTGCCCCCAACAGTAATTGTGTCCCAGAAGTAATAATGCTCCCATAGCCCCCCAGTTGTAATAAAGCCCCCTTATAATGTGCGCCAGTACAAAAAATGCTCCGTTGTTTGGCAGTAAAAAATAAATAAAAATGCCTCCTCTTAGTGCCCCCAGTAGAGTCAATGTCCCCAGAGTGCCCTCATGTGATCCAATGACCCGTACTGTGTGCCACTACAAAAAACACTTAGTGACCCCAGTTAAGCTAAGGTGCCCATAGTGCCCCTATAATTTGTTCCAGTATAAAGTACTCCTATATAGTGCCTCCAGAAGATGCCTCCATAGTGCTCCTCCCCGTCCTATATAGTGCCCCCAGAAGATGCCCCCATAGTGCTCCTCCCCCATCCCCATAGTGCCCTTCATAATGTGGCAGTATAAAATGCCCCTATAGACTGCCCCACATAGATGCCCCCATAATGCTTCTCTCCCCCCATCCCCATAGTGCCCTTTATAACGTGGCAGTATTAAATGCCCCTATATAAGGCCCCCATAGTGCTCTTTATCCCCCTTCTCCATAGTGCTCCCCCACATAATGTGCCAGTATATAGGGTCCCCATAGTGCTCCTTTGCCCCCTTCTCCATAGTGCTCTCCCCCATAATGTGCCAGCATATAGGGCCCCACCCCCTTCTTGCCATACTGTACTGAAAATAATAAAAACAATAAACACTTATACTTACCTCCATGACACTGTGATGCGATGCAGGCCTCTTCCGGCCTGTGTCCCGCTCTGTACAGCTTAGGCGGCGTGATGACGTCATCACGCTGCCTGCACCGGCCTCTGATAGGCTGCAGGCCTAGTGCCTGTAGCCTATCAGAGGAACGAGCAAGGGAGACGCCTCTCCCCTGCCCCGCACCGTTCATTAGATGAATATAGAGATGAGCACATCCACAATGGAAGCGCTCATCTCTACCTGCCGCTGCCACCGCCGCCAGAATGGTCAGTCCGCCCCTGGCTCTCACTATATTCTCGGGGGAATTGCCCCTTTACCCCCCCCGGATCCGCCAATGATTATGGATTAATTAGCTGACTAGAGTGTGACTCTTTGAGCCTAGAATATTGAACCTTTTCACAATATTCTAATTTTCTGAGATTGTAAATTTTGGGGTTTTCAGAAGCTGTAAGCCATAATCATCCAAATTATAACAAATAAAGGCTTGAAATATCTCACTTTGCATGTAATGAGTCTATCTCATGTATTAGTTTCACTTTTTAAGTTGCATTACTGAAATAAATGAATTTTTGCACAATATTCTAATTTGTTCAGTTTCACTTGTATATTGCTGCCCATCAGATTTACAGTGCTACCCCTTTAAAATAAAAAAAAATATTCACCTCATCCACTTGCACACATAGGAACACTCACGGTTCACAGGGGGCAGCAGGACCTGACGTTCTCAGCGCGGTGACGTTCTCAGCGCAGTGTACCTGTTTTAACTGCTGCTAGACAGGTGCTCTCCTGTCTAAATGGACCTTAAAGGGGTTGTCCGGGTTCAGAGCTGAACCCAGACATACCCTTATTTTCACCCAGGCAGCCCCCCCTGAGGCTGCTAAATCGCGCAGGGCAAGGTCTCTTTTGTTTTCAATAACACACTGCCGGGCGGAAAATTCCGCCCGGCAGTGTGTTCGGTGACGTCACCGGCTCTGATGGGCGGGCTTTAGCACTGCCCTAGCCGTTTTACTAGCTAGGGCACTAGCGCTAAATCCCGCCCATCAGTGCCGGTGACGTCACCGGGCTTCCTGGCAGCCCCATGGAGAGCCCGGTTCGTCACCGGATCTCCAAAAATGCCTTTGCCCTGCGCGATTTAGCGCAGGGGAAAGGAGAGCATGAACTGTTCCGATGCTCAAGTCATGGGGGCTGCCTGGGTGAAAATGGAGGTATGTCCGGGTTCAGCTCTGAACCCGGACAACACCTTTAAGAATTATCCCACTTATTTATTTGACAGCTGCTTTTTACTGGCCTTTTAAAAAAAAAACGACCATGTGAATAGCCGCCTAGATTTTAATTGGTTCGGAAAATAACCTCGTAATGGCCATTACAATAACGCCGCCACATGGCGTTTTTCACATTCATGTGAGTGAGGTCTTTGGGGGAGATTTATCATCTCCCTATTTCCAGAAAAGTGGCTTTAAAAAGTCGCAAGGTGTGTGTGGCCTTGCCTCCGCACCGTAAAAAAATTGAACTTTTTTTGCGGTGCGAATGGATCACAGACCCATTCGAGTTGAATTGGTCTCGATCCATCCCGGCCGCCGCACGGACGTTGCCCGTGCATTGGGGACTGCAAATTGCGGTCCCCAATGCACGAAATGGACGCACAACGGCCGTGTGCATGAGGCCTTAGGTGCATGGACTGGCAGAGCATGCGCCTAATTTATGATGAGGCTTGTGCCTTGTCATAAAGGTGGTGCATCCTCCGACAGTGCAGGGGATATCAAGACTGGTGCAGAAACCGCCGCTCTTGATAAATCTCCCTCTTAGTTTAAAAAATGCTGCTAATTTATCAAACAGCGTGCAATGCTTGATAAATATGGCGCAAATTACAACAAAGCAGACTCAAGCAAAACTGACTTTAGTCACTTCACGAGAAATCTCCCCAAAGTCTATTAGAAAGTTGCAAAGTGCACACCTTTTCTTTTTAGATTGCAAATATTTTTGCCATCAATATGGATGATTTCATCTACGGGCTTCATCTTTTTTAGCCTTTAAATGTCAATAAAAATGAAACATGGTAAAAGAATGAAGGGAAGTGAAATATTTGCTGCTCCGTTTGCTGACAGTTCAGATGAGATCACAGCGCAGATGAAGCCGAGGGAGCACCTGTGGCCGTGTTATCTGTGCAGAATATTTATTTAGCTGGACGATTCGTGAGTGAGGCCACGGCTCAGTGTCCATTGCTGGAGATGTCAGGATGTAAAGAAAGTTATGTAACGTTACTGCTGACCACATGAGGAGGAAACATCTGCAAAGCTTCTGATCCAGCTCCAAATGGCAATCCAACCTGAAGCAGACGGCAAACACGAAGCATGACTGGGGACGCTGCTGACGCGTGCCAGATGACATGTGTCGTGGTGGGGAAGGTCTAATGGCGCAGATAACGCTGCTGCCTCCATATCCATTCAGTACTGGTCCTGGGCCCCAGTATAAAATATATCCCTGGCCCCTATACTAACTGGACATGCACTGTACCTCAGAGGAGCTCTGCAAAATGAAATACGGAACCTGATTGGTTGCTATGGGCAACTAAGCCTGTTTTCCTTTACACCAGTTTTGATGAATCCACCTCTATAGTGCTAAAAATCAAATGATCATCCTCAGTAAATAAAAATTAAAGGAGTTGTACCAAGTATTGAAATGATCCCTTATCCACAGAATCATAGTTGCCAACCATCCCGAATTTGGCGGGACTGTACATTATTTTCAGAGACCGTCCCGGAAAACTTGTGCTGTCCCGAGCTGAAAATGAGAGGAGCTAGCACAAACCCTGTCCATAAGTGGGTGTTCCCGAGTGGGTTTGGGGCTTTCCAGGGGACGGGGCATAGATCCCCCGATTACTAAAACGTTGGTATGTATGCAGAATACAGTACAGAGCGCAGCTAATTCCATAGAGGATGAATAGAGCGGCAGGACGCATGCTCGACCTGATGCTCCATAAGATCAGGGGAACAAGACCCCCATTTTACGATTGGTGGAGGTTTTCTGAGATTTAAAGGGAACCTGTCATCTGGATTTTGGGTATAGAGCTGAGGACATGGGCTGCTAGATCGCCGCTAGCACATCTGCAATACCCAGTCTCCATAGCTCTGTGTGCTTTTATTGTGTCAAAAAAACAAGGATTTTATAGATATGTAAATGAGTCCTGTCTCCTCCATGCTTCAGAGATGAGTCCAGCGTTCTCTGACTCTGAGCCCAGCCATGCCCACTGTGAAGGAGCCCAGCACCGCCGCGCATCCTCCAGATCTCCTCCTTGCTCCCCGACATCACAAAGCTAGAGCGCTGTAATCTCGCGATGCGTGAGCTAGCACATGAGCAGTTAGTTTGTGCCAGCACAGGGAAGGAACACTATGCCGACACTGCACATGCGCTAGCTCACGCATCGCAAGATTACGGCGCTCTAGCTTTGTGACGTTGGGGAGCAAGGAGGAGATTCGGAGAATGCGGGGCAGTGCTGGGCTCTGGAAACGTTAGTAACAGCTCCTTGGGTTTCTTGCTAGCCTCATTTACTATATATATACAAAAATTGACACAATAAAAGCACACAGAGCTATGGGGAATGGATATTGCGGATGTGCTAGCAGCGATCTAGCAGCCCATGTCCTCAGCTCTATACCCAAAATCCAGGTGACAGGTTCCCTTTAAGTATTGATGTTTTTCCTTAGGGTTCATGCACACGACCATTGCCTGTTTTGTGGTCTGCAAATTGTGAATCTGTAAAACACGGATACCGGCCGTGTACGGTCAGCATTTTTCAGAATGGAATGTCTGGCCCATAATAGAACAGTCCTATATTTTTCCGGATACCACGAAACGGACATATGGATGCAAACAGTACACAGTGTGCTATCCGCATCTTTTGCAGCCCCATTGAAGTTATGGGTCCGCATCCGACCCACAAAAAAAAAACTGGTTTGGATGCAGATAAAAAATGCGTTTATGTGCAGGAGCCCTCAGGGTAGGTCTCCAGTATGAGATTGGTAGTTGTCTGTATGTATGAAGGGACCGTAATGCTATATAGTGCATTTAGTAGTGGCTGTGCTGGGCTGTGCAGCTTTTCCCTACTTAAAGCCTCATTCACACGTCCGTGTCCCAATCCGTAAGAAGGTGGTCAATGATGCATCCGTGAAACTGTCCGTGAAGGATCCGTGTTGGGTCCATGCGTCCGTTTTTTGCTGTCTGTGTGCCATCCATTTTTCATTTACACTGCACAGCTGAAAAATAATGTTCAAAGCCTCTCTTTCTAATGATCCGTGTTGCATCCATGGTTTTCATGGACCCATAGACTATAATGAATGTGATGGATCCGTGAACATGGACAAAATAGAGCATGCTTCCGTGCTAAAACCACGAATCCACGGACCGTGCTAAAACACTGATGTGTGAATACACACATTTAAATGAATGGGGACGTGTGCTGTCCGTGGAGAACACGTACAGCACATGTCCGTGGAACACTGATTTGTGAATAAGGCTTAAGTCAAGAGATCCCTTTTCTTTTCACTGTCTCTGCTTGCTGTCAGTGAACATAGACCTTCACTTCCAGGGGATGAAAATTTGTATGATACTGTAATAAACCCCACAACTGATTACCACAGATTTTAGTGGGACATTGGGTTGAGCCTGCTCAAAGGCTGCATACTGAATGATTAAGATAATACTGCAGCAATAATACCCCATTATCAGCAACCTTCATTCAGGATGCCTGGGTATTCACATTGTAATACCTTGAAGATTTGCTGTCTCTTCTACATTTGCCATTTATAACCCTAGTCACAACTAAACCCCACTATACAGGTTACATATCGAATTCATTTCCAGCGGAGTCACTTAGTTATATCCTGTATTATACTTTGTCCTTTGGCCACATCCCACACTGATGACCGCTTCATTGTGAACAATGCCCTGCGGAACCCGTAAGTGTTATGTCAGACCATTTAAAACTGTTTACATCAGTGTGATCTGCATGCTAGATGGCACGGCACAGGCGTCATCGTCTTGCATGGGCCAGGGAGCATCTACGCTTGATGGAGGGACCAATGGGACTCAGTGCTGTTCACTGATGAAAGTCAATTCACGCGGAGCAGAAACTATGTTGGAGACGTCAAGGAGAGCGCTATGCATCATCCACTGTTGTCACCAGACAAGCCTTTGGTGGTGGTGTTGCAGCATACGGGTAGGTTACCCGACACTGCTATATCATAACGTGTATCTCCCTTTAAGAGAGTTAGGCCTGTTGCAGGCAATCCTTATTCCAGCCAGCAGAGGGAGCCCCCAGTTCAGTATAAATAGGCTAGGGCCTAGCCTAGGAAGTTAGTTAGAAGTTTCTAGAGTCAGTTCTGAGAGATTCAGGGCTCCGTCAAGAGTGCAGAGATTGCACTACTGGTGTGGAAGGTCATTCCCACCCAGTTCTCCAGGTTAATTATACCTGAGGTACTCCAAAGATAGAGCCTGCCATCAGGAGGGAAGAAGACCTCTACCAAGTCCTTGCTCAAGGGTTATCACCAGGATTTAGGTGTCTGGACCTTGAGGGTATTGCTGCAAGTAGCATAAGAGGGAATCCCTGATCCTAGGAGGCCTGTCTTGAAGCTAGTCTTTTTGTAAGTAAAAGCCTGAACCATTACTGTTAACTGTATGGTAAAGTGTGGAATAACTCTGGAACTGTATTCACTATTCACTGGCTGTTCATCCTACTATAACTTCATCCAGTAAAGTTGACCGGTTATATGAATATCTGGACTGCTCCATTATTCCACCTATCACTACACGGTGTGTCACCGTTCAATTGACACTGGCGTCACGACATTTATTAACTGCCTGTTCCAGTATTGACCCGGATTGAAGACGACAGTGAATCCCAGGTTAGTGGGTTGCCCTGCACTACGACTCCCCGCTTACCTAAAGCTGCTCTACTGACCCCCTGGGATACTGCATCGCTCTTTTTGGCGTCACGAACAGGATCCGCATGCTTCTGGAGTGCAGAGAAGTGTGAACTGTGTGCTTTAACTATTCCACCACCGTATTGCAAGGACTATACCCTGTATTTTCAAGTCGGTGGATTACAATTGTGCCTGGGAGAAATCGGAGGCGCTGTGCTGTGTTGCGCTACCCCCAGGAAAAGAAAATCGTGGTTGTGGATTACAATTTATTCACTTGTCAACAACCCTGCTTGCTGGCCGGGAATGGTGACCAAGATGGCCACCGGCCGCCTGGAGTAAAGTTTCCCGCGCTGCTGAGGACCTTCGTGGGCGGATCCCTTCAAAGACACAGAGAATCCCGCCCCTCTTCATCATCTCACCGCACCGCCGCGGCCCTGCTTCTTCTACGTCATCGCGTACTCAGGACGTCTGGAGTCTCTCGAGATTTGGCCTGCGCAAGCCCGGCGATACCGGTAAGGACTTGTAACCAGAGGGAAGGGGATTGTTCCCGCCCCTTTAGTCGCCAGCGGCCACATTGTAATAAGCTAACATGTCAGAACCGGGAGTGCCCGAGCAGCCGGCCCCGGGAGAGCTGGCGGCTCCTAATCATCCTATAGCCCCCAGCATGATGCCCTTTACCATGCCTTACTATTTTGGGGCCCCATGGTTTCCCCGCTACAAAGGAGAGACCCATACCCTAAGAGACTTTAAAGAAAAGTTGCTGGCATTATTCAAACTGTACCCCATAAATGCCGACCAGCAAATGGAAATCCTGCTAGCACAACTGGAGGGAGCTGCCCGCAGAGAGGTATTATCCTGGCCTGCTGCTGAACGGAGTACTCTAGAGCAGATATTCACCCGCCTCAGGGCCACTTTTGAAACAAGGACTGCCTCAGAGATAAAGATGCACTTCTTTGGCAAGAAACAGAAGTCCGGTGAGTCCCTCCGTGACTATGCCCTATCACTTCAGGAGGCTTTAGGGGCTGTAATCCAGATAGATCCCAAGGAGGCTGATAATCAGGACCAGACCCTGAGGGAACAATTTATCACCGGGGTGTCTAGTGAGTAAATAAGGACCCAATTAAAGATGCTGTCCGCCCAGCACCCTAACAGTACCTTTCTGGACTTTAAAGAACTGGCTATAAAAATTCTGGGGTCAGCAGTATCTACGGAGTTGAGCCCCCCACCTGAGTCATCAGCCTGCAGGCCAAAACCGCTTATCACTAACCAAGCTGAGGCCGGTCAAGCTGTTTAAGCTTCAGCTACCGATACTATTGCCATGCTGACAGAACAGGTAAATCACCTCACTAAAAGTCTAGAGAGAGTGTGCAGAAAGATAGAGGAATGGGAAAAACCCATAATGTCAGAGGAAGAGTTCCTGTCACCTCCATACCAAGAGACTCACCCCAGGGATCCTGGGAGGCGTAATAGAGATCGTTCCAAAGATCGCAAGCGGCCCGTGTGTAAATACTGTAAAAAGGTGGGACACACAGAATCCACGTGCTGGCAGTTAAACGGGCTACCCTCGAGGCTGAGGACCACCCCTCGGGAGGTAGAACATTAGGTCCAAAGGATCCAAGTTGGATGCCCCGGTATGTAGGATCCCATCCTAAAATCAATATAGAGATCAACGGGGTCCCCTTTGAAGCCCTATTAGATACTGGGTCCCAGGTCACTACCATTCAGCTGCCCGCATTTGAAAAGTTCTGGGACACCAACCAGTTAACCCAGCCGCCTGAATCCTGGGTAGAGATTATCGCCAGCAATGGCAAACCGGTAAAGATTCATGGATACTGGGAACCCACCCTGCAGGTGGGAGAAGTAACCTTGCCTCAACAGGGAGTGATAGTAGTACAGGCCGGCGACAGAGGAGGACATCCTGTCATTCTAGGCACCAATGTCTTCAAAAACTGTTATTCTGAAATACTTGCCGTATTACACCAGACTTTGCCCACTGCTTCCTCTGCATCCAAGAGGGTGATTCAGAAGACTATTACTGTGTTAAGTGCTCAGCAGAGGTTTGCTAATGGGAAAGGAGAAATTTGTACTGCCAGGATCCGTGATATTAAGCCTGTGACTTTGCCTCCTAATTCTCAAACTCTTTTATGGTGTCGTGCTATCCTGGGAGTTCAAGGCCAAGATTATCCAGCCCTGGTGGAACCAATCCAGATGGAGAACTACCCTTATGTGAGAGCTGCCAAGTGCCTGGTGAACGTCTCCCAAGGTAAAGTACCTGTCCGTCTGATTAACCTGAGTGATCATCCTGTTGCGCTTACTAAGCATTGCCGTGTTGCCCAGCTTTCCCAGGTGTCCTTCCAAGACATCATTCGTCTTCCAGTGACAGAAAAGCCGCCAGCTGCAGACAGTGGACATCCATCGGTGACCCAGCCACAAGTGCCCTGGTGGGAAGAGCTCCATGTAGGGGACGAGACTACCCCCCAACATCAACAAGAAGGGATCCTACAGCTTGTCAAAGAGCACCACCAGGCCTTCAGTAAACATGCTACTGATTATGGAGAGGTTAGTGCCATACAACACACCATACCTACTGGCTCTCATCCTCCTATCAAGGAGAGATACAGACCCTTACCGCCTACTTCATATCAGACTGTAAAAGAAATGATCCAAGAGATGAAAGACTCTAATGTAATCCGGGACAGCCGTAGCCCGTGGGCTGCACCCCTGGTCCTTGTAAAGAAAAAGGATGGTGGTATCCGTTTCTGTGTGGATTATAGAAAAATTAACCAAATAACCCACAAGGATGCATACCCACGACCCCGCATTGAGGAGTCACTAACTGCTTTGGGCTCCTCCGCTTATTTCTCCACATTGGACTTGACCAGCGGCTACTGGCAAGTACCCATGGCCCCTGCAGATAGGGAAAAGACTGCTTTCACCACTCCCATGGGCCTGTTCGAATTCAATTGTATGCCGTTCGGGCTATGTAATGCCCCAGGGACTTTCCAGAGACTAATGGAGCGGTGTTTGGGTCACAAAAACTTCGAAACAGTGCTGCTGTATCTAGATGATGTCATTGTGTACTCAAAAACATATGAGGACCATCTGAAACATTTAGCAGAAGTATTTGAAATCCTTATCAAATATGGCTTGAAAGTAAAGCCATCCAAGTGTCACTTGCTCAAACCTGCAGTAAAATACCTGGGGCATGTGGTAAGCGCAGAGGGCGTGCAGCCTGACCCTGATAAGTTAGCAGCTGTCCGTAATTGGCCGGTCTCCACTACCGTCAAAGAGGTGAGGAGTTTCCTTGGTTTTGCAGGCTACTATAGACGTTTTATCCCCCATTTTGCTCAAATAGCTGATCCTATCCAGGAACTCTTGAGGGGGCAACCCAAGAAAAGTCCTATAACTCCTGTGCCCATTGAGTGAAATGAGGAAAGAGAAATAGCGTTCCAATTGTTAAAAAAGAAACTGACCGAGCCTCCTGTGTTAGGTTATCCAGACTACAGCAAACCATTTCATCTTTATACCGATGCTAGCAAACGAGGCCTGGGAGCTGTGTTAGCCCAGATCCAAGAGGGAAAAGAAAGAGTGATAGCTTATGCAAGCCGCTCCCTGAAAGGAGCTGAGAAAAATGACCAGAATTATAGTTCCTTCAAACTAGAGTTCCTGGCATTAGTGTGGGCAGTGACGGAGAAATTCAAAGATTATCTAGCCGCCACCCCGTTCATTGCATTCACTGACAATAACCCTCTGGCGCATCTAAATACAGCTAAATTGGGGGCCTTGGAGCAGAGATGGGCCTCTCGCCTCGCCAACTATGATTTCTCTGTAAAATATCGTGCTGGACGTACTAATGATAATGCTGATGCTTTATCCAGGCTTCCCACAGAGACAGCTCCTGATGATGGGCGAGATGCTTGGGAAGATGTAGAGATGCCGGCCTTCTATAACAAATTTGCTCAACAGGATCAGGCTCGAGCTACCCATGACAGAGCCGCAGCCCCTTCACCCTCCAGTAGGCCTGAGCCCAAAGAGGAAAGGTGGGTGAAACTACAGTCTGAAAGTAGAGTGCTGGGTGAGTTGATGGACTTTATTACTAGTGGCAGAGCCCCTGAGAGGATTAGGCGTAAGAGTGCAGATCCAGAGCTCATCAAACTGTGGAGACAGCGCCATCAGCTCTTCATACAAAAAGGCCTATTGCTACGGAGAAGCCTAGACCCAGTGTCCAACGAAAGAGTGCACCAGATTCTCATACCCCGACGAGATGCAGGTATGGTGTTGGAGATGTACCACAATCAATCTGGTCATTTTGGAGTTCAAAAGACTGAGGCTAATATCCGCCAGCGGTTCTATTGGGTGGGCATGAGAGAAGACATTGAGAAGTGGTGTCGGGAGTGTGTAGCCTGTGCCTTAAAACGAAGTGAGCACCATGACCAGAGGGCACCACTGAGACCCATTGTAAGTACCCGTCCTCTTGAACTTGTCGCCATCGACCATGTGAAGCTGGAGCCTAGTCGCTCAGGGTATGCTTATGCCATGACTATTATTGACCACTTCACTAAGTTTGTTGTAGCGGTGCCTGTGAGAGACCAGACGGCCAAGACTACAGCCGAACTGTTCTGGAAACACTTCCTCCTGCCCTACGGATGTCCAGAAAAGATCCTCATCGATCAAGGACGTGCTTTTGAGTCCCATCTGTTCCATGAACTGTGCCGCTTACACAACTGTAAGAAGATCCGGACAACGGCCTACCATCCTCAAGGTAATGGATTGTGTGAAAAAATGAATCAGACCTTGATAGAGATGCTGAGGGCCGTCCCTCCTGAAACCAGAGGAGATTGGCCCAGTCTGTTGCCACAGCTCATGTACACATACAACCATACCATCCATTGTTCCACGGGGTATACCCCTTTTTATTTGATGTTTGGGCGCCAAGGGACATTGCCTGCTGATCACTCATTGGACATACACGTACCTGATTGCATTAACCCATTACCTAACACCGACTGGGTTGCTGAGCATCAAAGGCGATTGAATACAGCCAAAGCCATTGTTCAGGAACGTATGGATTATGCTAGAGACCGACAGCAGAGAGACTATGATCAAGCAGCCCATGCAGAACCCTTGACAATAGGGACTGTGGTGTGGTTAAAAAATAACCGCCGTACAAGTAAACTGGACAGTAAATGGGAGCAAAGTCCCTATGTTGTCACTGCAATCCCAAATGTTGGGACTCACACTTATGAGATCACCCGGGAAGGCAGGGGATCCCAAATTGTACACAGAAACCGGTTAAAACTCTGCCTGACGCAAGAACCTAGTGCTGAGAGTTCTAGTTCTGAATCACCTGTGTCAGAGCCATCAATACAGCCCGAGGATCCTATGCAGGCTGTCAGTAATCTAAGGTATGACTCTGATCCCATGCATTGGCTTCTGACACCATGGTTGAACTTGTTGGTGCCCGCTCCGGCGCCTAATGTATCTTCACTTCCAGAAGAGCCGGTTCAAGATGCCCCGGATCCAGTCCCCCTTCTAGGGGATATTGTTGTTCCTGTTGTTCCTGTTGTTCCTGACCAGGGTGTCACTGATGGAGACCTTCCTGTTGCTCCTCTCTCTTCTACCTCGATGCTAAGGGAAGAGGAGACCCCTGTGTTGAGAAGGTCCACCCGGATGAACAGGGGACGTCCGCCAGTCCGTTTAGGGGACTTTGACTATGCTGGTGGTGTCTTCTCCCGAGCAGTGGCTACTGGAAATAGCTTGCTGGACATTTGTGCGCAAGAATGGACTCCTCCACGTGAGCCCTTGCCTGTTATACACCCGCAGGAAACCCCTGGGTAGTTCTGTTATTATCCTGCAACAAAGAAAAATGGACTAACCTGGTTCACCTTAAGTCCGCTGTGCCAGGTCAGCGGCCGTGTCTAAGAAGTAAGAAGACGCCCTTTTCCCTTGTGTCATTTGTTCATTAAGTTACAAATGTTATATTTTCTGTGTGAAATAGTTATTTATCATATTTATAATGTAGTGCTTAAATTATGTACCATTTTATGCCGGTTCAGGAAGGTGTGTGTGAGTACGAGGCCTTACTCACGTTAAAGTCTGGGGGTGTGCAGCATACGGGTAGGTTACCCGACACTGCTATATCATAACGTGTATCTCCCTTTAAGAGAGTTAGGCCTGTTGCAGGCAATCCTTATTCCAGCCAGCAGAGGGAGCCCCCAGTTCAGTATAAATAGGCTAGGGCCTAGCCTAGGAAGTTAGTTAGAAGTTTCTAGAGTCAGTTCTGAGAGATTCAGGGCTCCGTCAAGAGTGCAGAGATTGCACTACTGGTGTGGAAGGTCATTCCCACCCAGTTCTCCAGGTTAATTATACCTGAGGTACTCCAAAGATAGAGCCTGCCATCAGGAGGGAAGAAGACCTCTACCAAGTCCTTGCTCAAGGGTTATCACCAGGATTTAGGTGTCTGGACCTTGAGGGTATTGCTGCAAGTAGCATAAGAGGGAATCCCTGATCCTAGGAGGCCTGTCTTGAAGCTAGTCTTTTTGTAAGTAAAAGCCTGAACCATTACTGTTAACTGTATGGTAAAGTGTGGAATAACTCTGGAACTGTATTCACTGGCTGTTCATCCTACTATAACTTCATCCAGTAAAGTTGACCGGTTATATGAATATCTGGACTGCTCCATTATTCCACCTATCACTACACGGTGTGTCACCGTTCAATTGACACTGGCGTCACGACATTTATTAACTGCCTGTTCCAGTATTGACCCGGATTGAAGACGACAGTGAATCCCAGGTTAGTGGGTTGCCCTGCACTACGACTCCCCGCTTACCTAAAGCTGCTCTACTGACCCCCTGGGATACTGCAGTGTTACAGTGTGGGCAAGTGTGTCTAGTCAATACAGAACTGCCCTACACTTTGTGAATGGTACAGTGACAACCCCATACTACTTGAATAACATCATTAATCCATTCATTGTGCCTCTGCATGAATAACGCAGGCCTAATTTCATCTTCATGGATGTGCCAGCTCATCAAGGTCGCATCATTAGGGAATGGCTGCTGGAGACTGGGGTACCTCAAATGGAGTGGCCTGCACTTTCTCCAGACCTAAATCCCATTGAAAACCTAGGAGATCAGCTGAGTCGCTGTGTAGAGGCTCGTTACTCTGTACCCAGAACCTCAATGACCTGAGGGCCACCCTTTAAGAAGAGTGGGATGCCATGACTCAATTGATGCTCAAGGCCACATGACAATTTATTGATACACTGACATTGTTGGGGGGTATACCCACCGCTGGTGTTGGCTTTTGTTTCAATAAATAGTTTGAGATGAGGAAATCACCATTGCATGCTTCTACTTACTGTAAATGCTGTGCTTGATATAATATGATATAATATCACTGTAGCGTGAAATTTTTACATTTTCCATAAATTTTACTCGAAAGCCAAATATCCATAACCTGTTGTGAGTAGTGTATATCAATTCCAATTATTGCTCCCTTGTTTTGTATCATGCAGTATATTAAATGTTGTCACTGCTGCACCTCACAGGACATACACTCCGGGAGGCAGCAGAACTGGAAACTCTTGGTCAGGCATCTCTTAGCTCAAGACAGAGTCACTGTATCTGCCACTCATCATAAGGTAGTGATAGGTGAAGGGCATTGTGCCATCACCCTGTCAGGACCATAACTCAGCAGACAGCCGTGACCTCAGAAACTGCTCAGCTGCACAGTATGACACAGGACTGCTCACAATAACAGGAAGCTGAGATAGGATGGAAAACGGCTTTCTACATGTCTGATCCCTGGCTTAGAGAGGGCATGGCTGGAGAGGAAGAGATCACTTCTGTCAATTATTGACTTTGGTGACCCAGCAGAGGTGTGGCGTACTCCTGCCAGGCAGCCTGTTCTGGAATCAGAGGCATATGACGTATTCCGGGGGTCTGTACATGATGGACATGATACAGTCAGATCACAGCTGCAGAATAAAAATCAGGACTGGAAATGTTAAGACTGAACTCCTGCACCCATTATAGCAACAACACTAGATACATAACTCAAAAAGAAATCAGAGACATACAGAGGAACAGTATGGACCCATAGAAGATTGAGCCCCTAAGCTAAAACAGCGCATCTCCCACTGAGTAAGAAATCCTCCATCCTCACTCAGATATGTGAATCACATCATTTCAACTAAGCAAATGGGAGCAGGCGCATAGTCAAGTACATAACTTCACTGTGGTGTCAAGACACCACCTACACACGCATTGGGTGGACACAGGCAGAAGGGAAATAGTATATGCCCTCCAGTAGCTCAGGCCAGAGTTGGACAACTATTAAAGATATCAATACAGCTCTTATAGGCAGAGCTGCCTTAAAGCAGGATAAGACATACTGCTTAGTAGGGCTCATCATGCTGATTAAAACAATACCTTTCTTTTGTCTGTATGCTAAACAGCTGCAGAGAAATCTGTGTTTTATTCATATGTAAATGAGGACTTTGAGCACCAGGAGGCAGGGCTGAATCCTTTGAGCACTGCTTTGGAACACCCCCTGTGCTCTGCACCCCCCCCCCCTTCCCTTAATTGACAGGGCTAGACATGCTGAGGGCAGAGCTGTGTCCTAGCATCTACATATCATATACACTATGTACTATAGCTTCACTACACTGAGATATTCTCAGAAAGCTAATAAACATATAACTGCTTTATTCACCAGCACAATATATGATTATAAAGACACCAGTAATATGTGTTAGCTTATAAGCATAGAAATGCACACTACTCAATGTGGTAATGCTATAGCTTGGTATATTGTTTTGCATGTGGATATCCCAGGTTTGAATCCTGGAAGAGACTTACATAACTTTTTTTTTTTCTGTTCTTTTGTTCTCTCTCATTTAACACATAATAAAAGGCTATACTATAATATATAACCATATAATAACAATAAAAGGCCTTACTATTTTTAGAATAGTGTTGTTGTTTTTTGCTTAGAAACCTGAAAACTATTGCTGGTTTATTCACATGCACAATAAAGAAACCAGCAATCTATTAGCTTTTAGGCCTAAAAACATTATTCTCAATATGATAAGGATATAGACTTTTATTATGTGTTAAGCGTGGAAGAAAAACATTTTTTGAAGTAAAAACCTGCATTCAAACCTGGGATCTCTACATGCAAAATTAAGTACTTATCACCAAACGATAGCATTGCCACATAGAGTATAGTATGTTTGTTCTATGCTTATAAGCTAACACATAATACTGGTGTCTTTATAATCATATATTGTGCCTGTGAATAAAGCAGTTATATGTATATTAGCTTTCTGAGCAGATCTCAGTGTGGTGAAGCTATAGTTCATAGTGTATATGACATGTAGATGCAAGGACACAGCTCTGCATGTCTAGTCCTGTCAATTAAGCGGAGGGCAGAGTGTGCAGAGTACAGGGAGCGTTTCAAAGCGGTGCTCAAAAGATTCAGCCCTGACTCCTGGTGCTCAAAATTTTTATTTGCATATAAAAAAAAAATGCAGATTTCTCTGCAGCTGTTTAACATACAGAAAAAAGAAATGTATTGTTTTAATCAGTATGATGAGCCCTACCAGCCAGTTTGCTTGGTTTAATAGGGTTGATCCTGCCTGGTGACAGAGTAGCTTTAATCAAGCCTAGAAATGCTCTTCATCCTGCCATATAAGATCAGATGACCAGATCTGTACAGGTCCTCAAGTTAGAGAACATACACTGAAGGAGAGGATGAACTTCTCTGTAATTTATGGGTTTGCATTATTTTAGGGCTTTGTATTTAGAGAGTCTCTATGAAAAAGGGTCTGGACAGGTGGTCTGTACTTGTGGGTCTGACCCTTTGTGTTGCCATATTCTGACATCTCTAATTGTTTAGGGGATTGTTTTTAGTGAGGTGAGCTGCGGTTTTTATTGGTAGCATTTTAGGATACATACAGTATGACTTTTTTAACCTTTTTATTTAGTTTTTTGGGGGAGGTGAGGTGACCCCAAAAACATGGATTCTGGCACTGCATTTTTTCTTAACTGTGTTCAACATTTGGAATAATTAACGCAACATTTATTTTAATACTTTGGACTTTTTTGATATGGTGATGACAATTATGTTTATTTATTTATTGTTTATATGCGATGAAAGGGAAATGCCTTTTTTATTAGTTAATAGATTTTAATTAAACATTTTATCAAACATTTGATGCCTGGCATGTATGAATCGCATTCCGCTGCTGAGCTCTATCCATACACTCCCGAGTGATATGTGACATACTATCTATATATATATATATATATATATATACCACATGTTTTAAAGTAGTCAAGGCTCTCTGGTCGGGGGTCTGTATTTATTTAGGTGTTCTAGACATTGTTGTATGGAATAGCATACTACTATACTATTCCATATAAGCCTGCCAGAGGGGGGCTCACTTATGAAACCTTTGCACTAGGCCCACCAATGGAGTTGCTAATTAGCAATACATCTCACTGCATCATTACATAACTGATTTGCTGCTGAGGAATGTAGGAAAATTGCCAAAAACCCATATGGAATCAGTGAAAGTAGCCAAATTGGCTGTCACTCAGCTTTTTTTTTGGGAATTATCAGAAGGAGCCACTGCCTATGTATACAGGCCACATCTTAAGTTACATCCTGAATTATACTCCAGAGCTGTACTCACTATTCTGCTGGTGGTGTCACTGTGTATGTACATTACTTATCCGGTGATGATCCTGAGTTATATCCTGTATAATACTCCAGAGCTGCACTCACTATTCAACTGGAAGTCACTGTGTACATACATTACTTATCCTGTGCTGATCTTGAGTTATGTCCTGTATTATACTGCAGAGCTGCGCTCACTGTTCTGCTGGCAAAGTCACTGTGTACATTCATTACTTATCCTGGACTGATCGTGAGTTACATCCTGTATTCTACTGCAGAGCTGCACTCACTGTTCTGCTGGAAAAGTCACTGAGTACATTTATTAACTTACTTATCCTGTTACATCCTGTGTTATTCTCTACAGCTGTACTCACTAATCTGCTGGTGGGGTCAACTGTGGCTTTTCAGCTGTGATGGTATGCTGGGAGTTGTAGTGTTTTCAGCATCAAGGAAAAGATGTCCCATCAGATTTTAGAGTCTGATCATTACAAATGTTCAGTTAATTATGCACAAACCTTAATACTTGGAACTATAAAAATCCCCTCAATTGACTTCAAGTATCTACCGTAATGTGAAGTTCTAAGTAGACCCATTCCTGGTTATGAGTCATTAATAGAACATTCTGTGACAATCACATCATGATAGAGAATTGTCCATGGAGTCTGGTCCCTCACTCCCCATATACCATCAACAGGAAATGGAGGAAACCAAGAGTCAGGGGGAAGCGAGCCAAGCCTGATCATCCTTCTTCCAGCAGGAAATAGGCAGCAAGCTACTTCTTCAGGGCTCACAATAACTTGGCGGAAACAGGTCAAGGCTGGAGGCTGCAGAACAATAGAAGAGTAAGTAGGGCAAGTGAGGACGGGGGTAAGGCTGACACCATGCGCTGCACACTGCTCTCCACATACAGCACGCAAGCTGCACACTAAATGGAGGAGGTGACACCTACCCAGAAATAATAAATCAGCAGTATCATCATCATCCCTTGGAAACAGTCAAAGACTTTTGTCACGTTGTTACAAATTCTAGTTAGCCCTTTGTTTGATAACCAGTATGGTTGCCATTAAGTCTGACGTGGTGGTGCCACTCTGCGCTTTCCTAGCATCTTAAAGCAAATCTGCCTAATTATGCAATGGTGTAGAAGGAGGGACTGTATAGCTACATTTTTAGATTCAACATTCTATGCTGATTAATTTCATAATATATCTTTATAACGCTCCATTTTCAATAACAGAGGTCCAAATCCCCTGCATTCTTTCACATTGCCATAAAATGTCAATTCTGACTGCCTGCAGCCACCACTAGAGGGGGCTCACTGCAGACACTATTATTACTGAGGTCAATGACTAAATCGGTGTTCAGTAAGCCCCCCCTAGTGGCGTCTACAAGCAGTAAAAATGATATTATTTCATGGCTGCGTGAAGGGAGGCAGGGGATTTGGAGCAACCTAAATATATAAATATATGTAATGGAAATAATCAGAACATAATTTTGTATCTGATTAGATTTTTAGATTGCTATACTTGGATTACACTTCCATTGTTTCCAACAAGAAACCATGTGCTGGATAGTGACAGCAGAGACATGAGGCTGGATAGTGCTGGACATGGTGCAGGTGATGATTTGAATGCAAACACTGCTGTCATCTAGCACAAATGACGATTTCACTTCTGCAATTTATGTAAATGAGGGAACAGGTGCAGCGCAGAGCCACTTCCAGCAGAATCATTTCTACATTCTGAATGACCTGTTCCTCCAAGACAAAGACTCTTGCATCACAGGGGGATTCATTTTATGGGGAATCTGTCACCATGAAAATGCAGTGCAGTCTGCATGTTATAGAGCAGGAGGAGCTGAGCAGACTGATATATCGTTTGGTGGAAAACCATAGTATGACTTATAATTTTTCCATTAATCTGCTCACTCTCAGTGATTGACAGCTACTCTGCATGACTGCCCACATAACCCTTAAGGATAGCGAAGGTTTATATGTATAGATTCCGAGTTTTACTGAATCTTTTCCCACAAACGCCAAGATATATCAGTCTGCTCAGCTTCTTCTGCTCTATAACCTGCTGCCTGCAGACTGCACTGCATTTTCATGGCGATAGTTTTCCTTTAAAGGGTTATTTATGGCTTATTCACACGATATGTCATAAGTGTCCGATAGGTGTGGGTATCATCCATGGGGAGCTCTGCTGTCTCAAGAACAGGGCCCCATCGCACACTGCTGGAAATGGAGAAGAGGTCATGAATGGCTATCGTCAGAAGTTCCATAGCATTGAATGGTGAATCCTGGGACCTGCCCCTATTGGACATGTATGGCATATCCTTTGGACATGCCATCAAGGTCCAGATGGGGCAACCCCTTTTATACAGTTTCTGCCTGGCGGTAGAAATTATAGTGACCTAAGGTGAAGGAAATAAGTTACCAGCAGAAGCAGTCTTGGGATATGTCAAATACAGGGAGGAAAGGGTTACATACAAATAAGGCTGTGTCTGCAGATGGGACTCTGAAGAGAAGGGGGCCACAGTTAAAGGGGTTCTCTGGGCTTTTAATATTGATGATCTATCCTCAGGATATCAGATTGCAGGGTGTCAGATGCCCGCCGATCAGCTGTATGAAGGAATCGAGTGCGCAGTGTGCACGTGCCGTCTCCCATCTCTCTTCCTGCACGCTGCTGCTTTGCCATAGACATAGCTGACACACTGCACCCCCGCCAATCTGATATCCGATAACTTAGGGTCCATTCAGACGTCCGTAGTGCATTGTGGATCCGCAATACACCGGGCCGGCACCCCCATAGAACTACCTATTCTTGTCCGCAATTGCGGACAAGAATAGGACATGTTCTATTTTTTTCCGGAGCCGCGGACCAGAAGATCGAGGGCGCACTCCGGAAATGCGGATGCGGAGAGCACATAGTGTGATCTCCGCATCCATTCCGTCCCCATAGTGAATAAATGGGTCTGCACCTGTTCCGCAATTTGCGGAACGGATGCGGACCCATTATACGGACGTGTGAATGGAGCCTTAGGCCTCATGCACACGACATTTGTTTTTTGCGTCCGCAAATTGTGCGTCCGCCAAAAAAATATGGATGCGGCATCCGTTTTTTTTGGAGGATCCGTTTTTTCCCACAGATCCCTTGTAATAAATGCCTATCCTTGTCCGCAAATGTGGAAAAAGTAGGACATGCACTATTTTTTTTGCTGAAGGGAAACACGGACAACGGACGCGGAACACAAACGGATGAACTATCAGCATTTTTTTGCTGACCCATTGAAATGAATGGGTCCCCATCCTGTCCGCAAAAAAACGGAACGGAGGCCGAGAAAAACAACTGTCGTGTGCATGAGGCCTTATTCTGAGGATAGGTCATCAATATTAAAAGATCGTAGAACCCCTTTAAAGGTCTTTACTAACCCCTTTACCATGAGCAGTGTGACCTCTGCTTGCTGTCAGTGAATGAGAACAATCAGTGTTTATATCCAAAAGTTGAATACCTTTTCTAAACCTGTAAGATAAAATCAGATTCTTATTTTGTGTTTGAAAAGTGCATGTTCCTGGGAGGCATCTGCTACATAAATATAAATGTACTAGATTATGACCATTATATTTACAGAATTCACCTCTACGGAGCCCCATGCGCGGCAAGGCCATCCCACTGGAAATCATCTCCCAACTTATCTGGTCTCCCTTCAACAACAAAGAAGACCTACGCCCAGGATCAATTTTCAACGCTTCCAAATTCTTCCCGAGATCCTCTGTTCCACACCTTCTTTTTACTTAACATGCCATTCTAAAATGATTTATTTCTAATTCTGGGCTTTTCCAATGTTCTATAATAAAAGATCTCCATTTATTAAATCACTTTTCTGCATCTGCCTCCTTGTGACCTTCCACCTCCATCCTCTTCACGTCTATTGATGTCTGTAAGTGTGCGGGGGCGTCTACTTTTATACTGAAGTACAGTTGATGATTTGTTATAATTGTATAGATCATTTTCCCGGAGCTTTAAAGGAGTTTTCTGGTTTGTGGATAATGATGTGGATATCCTTGGGTCTCATTTTGAATGGGAACGAATCTGCAGTACACCGTAATGACCACCACACAATGGACTGAGCATTCTGCTTCTAGCTTCATCCACTGTGTTGTTTCTGGTGCTGGTGGCTGACGACAACAGCTGATGGTAGGGGGTGTCTGGTTTTGGACCTCAATCAGTCTGATATTGATGACCTATACAGAGGATAGGTCATCAATACCTAGGGATAATAAACCCTTTTAGTTCAGTTCAGAATCTCAATTAGCAGGCCTCTCCCTTTCTATAGAGGTTTATATAGGGTTATGCCACTGCTCGCTGAGATGTTCTGTATAAGCCCCCATGTCTCAGGCTATGGCATTGATGCTATGTATAGATTTATATAACTTCCTATAACATCTAGGGCTGCCACATTGTGTCACATATTTAACGTGCAACTTTCTAGGTACTGAAAAAAAATCATGTGTACCTCCAACAGTTATAAGAAACGTCTTATCTGAGAAGCAAGAACGATAGAGATCACAGTACCTACACACCCACAAGGAGGGGGCAGCGAGATAACATCAAACTTCTGCGCTATAAACATCTTTGTACAGTCAGACTGAGAAGAGCATTTGCCTCCACTTCCAGATCTCACAATAAATCCAAGACATAACTCTGCCCCCGCAAGTAAAGTGGTGCCCCCCTGTCTTGGAGAAGCAGCAATACCTAAAAAAAAACTGCCATATAACTGAATGAACACTTCCAACAAAAGGCTTACGATCTACCATTCATAGCCATTGCCGACATTCAAAGAAGTTAAATGTACACACCAGGATGGAGGTTTATTCTTCATATAAGTTACATACTGTACATTACATTATACTTACACTGATCCTGAGTCACATCCTGTATTAAACTCCAGAGCTGCACTCATTATTCTGTTGGTGGAGTCACTGTGTAAATATATTACATTATAGTCTGTATTATACTCAAGAGCTGCACTCACTATTCTATCGGTGTGGATCACTGTTTGCATACCTTACATTACCCATCCTGTACTTATCCTCAGTTACATTCTGTATTATACTCCAGAGCTGTACTCACTATTCTGCTGTTGAAGTGACAGTGTACATACCCTGTACTGATCCCAAATTACAGCCTGTATTATACTCCACTTTTTGGTGGTGGTGTTGGGGGGGGGGGGGGGGGTCACTGTTTGCCAATGCACATCAGATGTGTCTAAGGCATGAAAACCCTCCCTTATACTCCAGAGCTGCATTCATAATACTGCTGTTGGAGTCACAGAAACCCAATTCCTAGGTATGAACTGTTCATTCCTGATAACTGCCTGCTCATTTACATGCAGCAATTGCAATGCACCAGCACGTAGGGGAGGCGTGAGGTGGAGAGGAAAGGAATGGTGGCTACAGTGAAGATGGTGGTAGTAGTATGTATGGGGCAATCCTTCTCCAGTGCAGGGGTCCCTTGGAGTGAAACAATGCTGTGCCGTGGCAATGCAGGTAGGAATGCACTGCAAGGATGAGGCCAGTGGTAGGGGAAAAAAGTCAACTGTACTTTACTGGAACAACTCAGCAGATGTTGTACACAGACACTTGCATTAGACACAGCCTTTACAGGTTACATAGACAAAAGGTTGTGTACATGGAAAAATGGGCAACACGGTGGTTCCAAACAATTTCCCCAATTTATCCCTTTCTCTATATATTCTCTGGTTCAGTCAGAATTTCTACAATTCCTAGCTCCTACGGTTGCTCATCCCTAAAGACAATCATGATTCTTGGGAGCAGATCCCATCTTAAACAGCATGATCTCTTGTCCATAAAACAAGATTTTGGGCATCAGTTGAATGATGCTTTCACCTGATCTACGATCCTGTTTATCTAGTAACTGGCAGTACCCTTACATAGGACAAATATCAGAAAGGAGCATTACTAGGAATGCTCCTTCCCGATAATTAGCATGTGTAAAGGGGCCTTAAAAGTTTATAATTGAAGTCACCATTGTAAAGACTGTAGTATAATGAGTTCATGAGCGGCAGGGTGCTGAGATGTTCACAGACTGATTGCCCCGACACTTCCACACTGCGCCAGTCACAACTCAAAAGGAAATAATTCTATCATTGGCTATGCATGGAGCAGACGCCTTCTGGGCCAATCTATGTAATGGAAAGAAATACTTCATGGAAAGCAAACTTTTGCCTGACAGGCTTTGGAAGCACAGCAGCAATTCCCAGATGATCAGAACATGATGCCAAGGGGAAGAATTTGGGAAGAATTTGCTGATTTTCGTGTGAGAAGATTCTTTGTAAAATGGACGTGTGTAACATGTCCATACCCCAGGAGCGGCCTGTACCTTCTAGAGCCAGACGTGAGGAGGCCTTACAAGCTGACACATTCTGCACGGCTGCCATGCTCAGGTTTTCATCTTCTCATCACCAGTACTAGCACCGTTTTTTGCAGAGCACCCTGAGTAATCGTCACCATGTCATAGAAAGTCATTCTGCACTGATAACAATCTACAGATACTAAAGGGCGTTGAAGACAAAAAAATAAAGATTACCCTAAATAATCAGTTTACCAGAACTGTGCCACACAATGCTGGGCATCTACCCACATTACATACATTCACTGTTCTCTGCCCACCTCATTGTACCCTATCCCCTCGGGTAACATATACACAATGGTGTGGAAAATGCAGTAGCTCTATATAACTATTAGTCATGGAAGTAACTTTCAGCATAGCTGAGGATGGTAGTGGTAGTGGCTTTGGCTGCAATAATGATTAACAGTGGCAATCCTCACACTGATGCTCCCTTGGGCCAGGGTAATGATAGGAGGGCACACCCTTTCATCCCTCGAGGAACACTTTAATATTGGCTCTCCCGCCTGTTGGTTGGGGTGCCCTTGGTGTTGTGGGTTTGGTGCAGGGGCAATGCAGAAGATGTAGGTGCTGTAGCTGGCGAATGGTGCTGGGGTCAGTAACCAGGCCAGTTGTAGAAGATAAATGACTCTCTTTACTAAAGTGCAGAATGGGAGCTGTAGTACGTCCAACAGTATCAAAACACAGTTACAAACAATGTCAGTGAAAATCTTCCCAGACAGCAATGTATGGATATAGGCCATGAAGCGGATTGTAGTACTCCTTCTCTCTGTCTTACCAAAGTCTCTTTCTCTGCAGAATCTAACCCTGGCAATAATACACTTGCAATGGTTGCTGTAATTCCCAGCTGAGGGTCACAGCATTCCGATATGGCTAGCCAGACAGTGTTGAAGTGTGAAGGGTGTCTTAGCAATGTCCCTCTCACTGCACTGAAGTCTCTATCAGCGTTAAACAGAGAATAACTTACTGACTGACTCCAATGCTCAGCCATACAGATTCTGGGCATTGTAGTTCTTTCCTTTCTCTTTTCCTGGAGTACTGTGAAGCATAGATGTTTTTCTATCTGTGGATTTCTCAGAGATAGTTATTTTCTGCCGTTCAGGCCTAGAACCCTGCGGAGTGAGCACATGTAGTTCTCGCACTTCCTCAGCTAGAAGCTGACTGAACTAGGGGTGGACCTTAGTCAGTCACCTAACTTCCCACAGGAGCAGAGCCAGGATTATTAACCTCAACTAATCCATACAAAACTATTCTGATGCATCACAATACAGTAGAACATTACATAACATTATGCCACAAAAACTATTTGGGGGACTGAACTATGGACCAAAAGCGCCTGGCTGTGCAAAGGAGTGCTTTAGCGCCTGCGCGGGATTTAGCACAGCTAGGTGCTGACATGCAGTATTGAAGGGGTGGACTGTAATAAAGAGGTGAGCGGGATTGCCAGCATGACTTATGTGATTTGGCTTGGGCAGCGACACTCCTCAGCGACTCCACTAGCACTGTGTTCATGACGTAAGGTACTTTCTCAAAGTTGATTATATATAATACAAAAACTTTTATTAGGTAATTCAAGAAAAACAGTTTCTGAACTTTGGCAGCGTGACCAGTGTGACAATGTGAATAGCTCAATATACCGTTCTGGTGACAGGTTCCCTTCAAGTTTTATTATGGATCCCATTGCTTATTCCTGTGCTGTGACATCATTAGTGTATTATACCTGCATGTGACATCATGTGACCTTTCTTCTGTATGTTGTTCCTGTGCTATGATATCATAATGTGCATTATCCCTTTCCAGTCGCATCACTGTGCATATTATCCCTGTGCAATAACTTCACTGTGTGCATCATCCCCAGTATTGTGACATCACTTTGTTTTACCATCTCTGTACTCTATGCCAACTGTTGGTTGGCCTACTTTAAGATAGACTTTTTTTTAGAGATTGGAGTGACCATTGGCGACGATCACCGAGATAACCACCTTGGGGGGGAAACAGGGGAGATAAGTCTGGATTGACAGCGGGAGAACGAGTCTAATCTAATACGGAAGGGAATGAGAAGACTTGCGAATGTCTTAATATTAATACACACTATGTATTGGATTCTCATTCCATTATCTGTATAATGTGATATATAATGTATTATGTCTGCCATGTCGGCAGAACCTGTACTGATGCACTTAGACTGCACTGTCAAATTTCCTTTTTGTAATTTTGTGTTATAAAACTGAATAAATAAATAAATAAAATAAATAAAAAAAGATAGACTTTTACAACAGAATTGTGGTGCAAAATGGCTCTTTTTAGGTGAAAATTACTCCCCTCCAGCTATGCCCTAACCTTTGCTGAGCATGTTGGAAAAGAGTGTACAAACCATAGATGCGCCATATTGCGCCACTTTTTAGACAAGTTTTTGTTGCAGACACATTACTAAATCTGGGCTGCTGTGTTTATTACCCATTATGTGAAATGACTATGTTTATTATCTCTGTCCTGGGAGGTCCTGCTTGAGAGAGACAAAGCTATTGTAATGGGCCGAAACTTTGCATTTTTCTGTTTGTTGTTTGATCAGTAAAGAAGTCTATTGGATGATGGATGGTTTGCTTCTTCTGATTTTTGGATTCAAGATCATACCACTTTCATATACATTCATCCAAATGTTCCTCAGTGATTTGGTGCTGCTCTACACACTTTGTGTTAGTATTGGATCCTCGTGTGTATTATTTTTGTATTGCGATATCACTATGTTTAATATCCCTGTACATCACTGTGTTTATCATCTCTTTATCTGTGTTTATTATGTCTGTACAGTGATGTTACTGTGTTTTTATCTCTGTACTGTGACAGTAGCTGATGCTTGATGCATATGGCCCGATGTGCACAGCGGTCGTGTGCATGAGCCCTTAGGTGTAGAAAATGGTCTAAATCTACACCAGCAAGGTAGCTAAAGTTATGTAGAGGCCGCCATCTAAACGGGTATTAAGACCGGCTAAAACGCCAGTCTTAATAGATGACCCCCAACGTGTTCAGCAGCTATACCCCTTGTGCTTCTCCTTTGGTTTCTGCATGAAGAACACTATATTTTTATCTAAACATTCTCATATCTTGCACCTGTTATTTGGAAACCACAAAATACTTTCTATAAACGTTCACATGCTGGGGCTGAGAAATAAGAGTTGCCCTGCATCATTTCTGTTCCATCTCCAGCTGCAGGACACTAAAAAGCAGAGCAGGGGGCCACAGTCATACTTTGCGTTGATAAGCCAGATGACTTGTAGCCTGTAGATGTAATGAGAGATCCCAGAATGGTGGAGCTACAAGTACCAGAATGATGCACAACAACATGAGGCTACGCTGGACAGCTGGGGACGAATCCGATCAAAGACTGTCCTCAAAGTGTAAAATGAGAAATAGATTACATTGTTAGTTCCTGTGGACAGTAATGATTGGAGTGATACATTGTGTCAAAGACAGGGATTTTAGGAGTGAACATTATAGTGATTTATCGTTTCCATCTACAGTCGTGGCCAAAGGTTTTGAGAATGACACAAATAGTTTTCACAAAGTTTGCTGCTAAACTGCTTTTAGATCTTTGTTTCAGTCGTTTCTGTGATGTAGTGAAATATAATTACACGCACTTCATACGTTTCAAAAGGCTTTTATCGACAATTACATGACATTTATGCAAAGAGTCAGTATTTGCAGTGTTGGCCCTTCTTTTTCAGGACCTCTGCAATTCGACTGGGCATGCTCTCAATCAACTTCTGGGCCAATTCCTGACTGATAGCAACCCATTCTTTCACAATCACTTCTTGGAGTTTGTCAGAATTCGTGGGTTTTTGTTTGTCCACCCGCCTCTTGAGGATTGACCACAAGTTCTCAATGGGATTAAGATCTGGGGAGTTTCCAGGCCATGGACCCAAAATGTCAACGTTTTGGTCCTCGAGCCACTTAGTTATCACTTTTGCCTTATGGCACGGTGCTCCATCGTGCTGGAAAATGCATTGTTCTTCACCAAACTGTTGTTGGATTGTTGGAAGAAGTTGCTGTTGGAGGGTGTTTTGGTACCATTCTTTATTCATGGCTGTGTTTTTGGGCAAAATTTGGATGAGAAGCAACCCCACACATGAATGGTCTCAGGATGCTTTACTGTTGGCATGACACAGGACTGATGGTAGCGCTCACCTTTTCTTCTCCGGACAAGCCTTTTTCCAGATGCCCCAAACAATCGGAAAGAGGCTTCATCGGAGAATATGACTTTGCCCCAGTCCTCAGCAGTCCATTCACCAAACTTTCTGCATAAGATCAATCTGTCCCTGATGTTTTTTTTGGAGAGAAGTGGTTTCTTTGCTGCCCTTCTTGACACCAGGCCATCTTCCAAAAGTCTTCGCCTCACTGTGCGTGCAGATGCGCTCTCACCTGCCTGCTGCTATTCCTGAGCAAGCTCTGCACTGGTGGCACTCCGATCCCGCAGCTGAATCCTCTTTAGGAGACGATCCTGGCGCTTGCTGGACTTTCTTGGATGCCCTGAAGCCTTCTTAACAAGAATTGAACCTCTTTCCTTGAAGTTCTTGATGATCCTATAAATTGTTGATTGAGGTGCAATCTTAGTAGCCACAATATCCTTGCCTGTGAAGCCATTTTTATGCAACACAATGATGGCTGCACGCGTTTCTTTGCAGGTCACCATGGTTAACAATTATAGAACAATGATTTCATGCATCACCCTCCTTTTAACATGTCAAGTCTGCCATTTTAACCCAATCAGCCTGAAATAATGATCTCCAGCCTTGTGCTCGTCAACATTCTCACCTGAGTTAACAAGACGATTACTGAAATGATCTCAGCAGGTCCTTTAATGACAGCAATGAAATGCAGTGGAAAGATTTTTTTGGGATTAAGTTAATTTTCATGGCAAAGAAGGACTATGCAATTCATCTGATCACTCTTCATAACATTCTGGAGTATATGCAAATTACTATTATAAAAACTTAAGCAGCAACTTTTCCAATTTCCAATATTTATGTAATTCTCAAAACTTTTGGCCACGACTGTATATTTATACTATACCAATGTTGGAATTGTCCTGGTTCCTTTTCCATTTCCATGTTGACCACTTGTCTGGCTCTTTCATCATTTGGTGGTGACAGTCCACCACGTCCTGTATATTTGGTGAACACATCTTTTTTTTTCACCCAATCAAAAGGTGACAATAAAAGCTCTGAAATAAGATGTATCCTAGATGTATGATCACACATAGGATTCTTCATGTATCTCAGGATTACCAATCTAGTACAGAGGCCTTGAAACCATACTCAAAGCACTCTACTGTATGAAAGTACAGGATATGAGAAAGGTCATCACTAATATAATCTGCTACAGGGGTTTATGAGATTAGAAAAAAGGAGCTGTATTTTGTCTTCACAAATAAAGTGCCCTCCTGTCCATGGTTGTATCTGGTATTGCATTTTAGATACTGTATCACGTGTACCATCCCAGGTTTTGATTTTTGCTGCACTTATGCTGAACTCTTGACTCTGTGATTGCATTCCGCGTACTTCACTGCAGAATATGTTGACGCCATATACAATATTTATTCATAAAACCCATCTTATTCGCATTTTGTTATCTGATATTTTATGTTCCTGTATTTAGGACAACAGTCTCAAGATTCTTTCACAAACCTCCCATAACGGGTGCACTGAAATAAGGCCGACATCAATTTATGAGTGATGGAGGTGTCAGCGCGTTTCACAACCTTTCGATGGCACCAAATCATCACATCAAATGGTGACCTGCAAAATGAGCAAGACACCTCAGGTCAGATGTGACACAGAAAATGTGAATACAGGACAGGAGTGTGTGATGCTAGCCACTGACACATTTCTAGATTGTCATTTATCTGAGAGGAGCTCAAAAAGTTCTACAAATACTCTAGATCTGAAATCTTCAAAGCTAGACAGCAATACGCAGAAGCTAAATGTGGTAAAACATGTTTTTACCCCCTTGTTTGATGAAGGGCAGCGTGTAAACCCAGAAATGCGTTAAACTTTTATGGTCTCCGAATAACACATAACCAAAACACGATACAGGTTGGAGACAATAAAGTTTATGGTGGACATGTTATCACGTTTTGCTCCATTGGCTGTTGTCTCTCCTTTATACTTGGATTATCAGTTCCACACCAAAAGGATGTTTAGAACAGGGTATACTGTTCACACCAGAAGAGTCGTATCCCCATTGTGAGTAGTACCGTCCCATGATACACACCCAACTGCTTCCCCACCTCCATTATCCTTATTAAATAAAGAAATTGAAGAAGTTATCGGCCGTGAGAGAGAGTCTGGACTTGGATGAGGCTTTGCAGGATCACCAGTAGCCACTGTATCATTTGGGATCAGTCTATGACCTGACACAAAGGCACAGAAGCTCCAGGTGGTGGACTGGGCCATCACACAGATCTGCCTGTTATTGACAAGGTCATGACCCCCGCTGTTTATGACCTCCCTGGGGAGCCATGAGGTTTGGGGCTGGATGTGTAATGTAACACTAATAATAACACACAAGGGTGGGATCCTCTGGAACATGATGCTCCACTCAGATAAACAAAGAAGAACAAATGGAGCAGTTACATGAACCCAGTGCAATGTGCATCCTGTGGGCAGCCTCCACTATTTTGGAGATGTCACTACATCAATTAATACTGCTATTATAAAACTGAATGTAACAGCAGCAGCAATAAAGCGAGATCTCACACCCATCTGATCATCACACAGCACACAAGAGCGAAGAGCAATTACACCCAAAATACATATTTCATCAAAGCACCCAAATCCCACATCACCTTCATGGGGGGCGTCTACATTTTTTTACTGTCACTGAGGGGCAATAAATGACACCAAAAAGGATGGGTTACCATTGCTGCCCTGTTCCCCAGCTGTATGAATATAGGCAGCCATCGTAGACATGAAAGTTACCAACAGTGAAGGATATGGTATAGGATTGGGTGTATTAGGATGTATAATCTTTTCTTCACCTCCACGTGTCACCAAGTGTCCTCAGCAGAACATTCAGAATTCTACTTGTGCCTTGACCTGGTGATTGGGGTGGATTGATCTGTGGATAGAACAGATCGGTTTAAATCTGACACCTGATTTCCAGTAAATGTGGGCATAGAAAAAAACTTATACAGCCCTGGTCAGAGGAGGGTTCACATACTTTGTATGATGAGGATATTCAGGCGCCAATCAAAACAATCTTCCTGTTGATAGAAGAGCAGCATGGTAGCTCAGTGTTCACCAGCTGAAATCCCACCTTGGCATTATCTGCATTGAGTTGCTATGTTCTCCAGGTAGTTCTATGATTCTCCACCATTTTCTTAACTTTCCTTTCACTCTCCTAAAACATGCTATGGAAATGAGCTTAGTGCCAGGGTGAACACATTGGCCCACATTTGCTATACCTGGCTGCTCCTTAATACTGGTCAAGATTTGGCACATTTTTGGCACAATTTGGTGCATCTTATTTTAGACATCTTTACAATGCAAGTAAGCCAAAAAGAATAATCCACTGTGCTTTGTCCGCCATGGGGTGTGGCTTCCTGATGCAGCGATTTTCCATTTTCATTTTTCGCTCCCTTCCAGAGCCACAACTTTGTTATTCTTCTGTTCACATAGCCGTATGAGGGCTTGTTTTTTTGCGGGACAAGTTGTATTTTCTAATGTGACCAATTAATATTGCATACAATGTAGTGGGAAAAAGGAAAAAAAAATGCAATTCCGCCAATGTTTAACGGCAGTGGTGTAACTACAACTGACTGGGCTCACAGCAAATTTTTGAAGGAAACACAGCTTCTCCGCTAACTACAAAATCACGTGCAACCTCCTGTGGCTAGTCAAGATTGAGTTCTCAGACAAGGTCCGCCAGCCGTTCCATCCATTTCCTACTGTGTCATTGTATATCATTTCATTGTATACTACTGTTGAGGGGGCCCTGACAATAAAATCTTTTAGTCTTCCTTCTGAGGGGGGCCCCTAGTGAGTCTGGGCCCCAAAGCAGCCGCTTCCCCTGCTTCCCCTATAGTTACGCCCCTGTTTAACGGATTTAGTTTTTATGGCGTTCACTATGCTGTAAAACTCTGTCTGTTGAATGTGGAGTACCGCACACCGTTATCGCTGGTGCCAGCAAGGACTTGTTAGTCGTAATCAAGTAATAGAAAATTGCAGCACACAATTTTTTTCTTTGCTGTAAAGTTACGTTTTAATAGTATTTCATCATAAGAAAATCATGGTCCAGTGCAATTACAGGACATGTAGGACAGTCATGTACATATCAATATGGCGACCGGGATGTTATATGTACATGACTGTCCTACACGTCCTGTAATTGCACTGGATCATGATTTTCATATGATGAAATACTATTAAAACGTAACTTTACGGCAAAGAAAAAAACTGTGTGCTGCAATTTTCTACTACTATGCAGTAAAACTAACTTGTGCTTTTTATTCTCCAGGTCAGTACAATTATGGCAATAACACATGTGTATAGTTTTTCTCACTTTTTAATACTGAAGAAAAAAAAACTTTCCAATATTTTTTTTTTTCTTTTGATCTCCATATTCTGACCCCATAACTTTTTTTATAGTTAGTTCTCTGGAGATGTGTGAGAGCTCATTATTTGCAGGACGATCTGTAGTTTTTTGAAATACCATTTTGGGGTGTGTATGACTTTTTGATCATTTTTTATTCAATTGTTTTTTGGGAGGTAAAGTGCCAAATCGGCCATTTCAATTTTTTTCCTGTTACGCCATTCACCGTATGGGATGATTTTTTTTATATTTTAATAGTACGGGCGTTTTCGCACATGGCGATGCCCATGATGTTTATTTTTTTAATTTTTTTGTGGAAAGGGGGGTGATTTTAATTTTAATATTTTTTCTAAAATATTGTTTATATTTTTTTAAACTTTTTGTTTCACTTTTTATTAGGTCCCCAAGTAGACCACAACATTCAATTATTAGTTGGCAACTTGTATAGGGTAATAGGATTTTCTCTATTATCCTATAAAGAAATAGCTATTGCTGCCACCTGCTGGCAAGTAATGAGCAGTGATGGCCAGTTCGCAGTGTTCGCCAACGAGTTCCGAGAACAGCCACCGGGGCCTTCATCGGACTGTTCTTGGAACTGCTTGCTCCCGGTGACCGCATTTGTTTTAGACCGGCTCCCGACACAGGCACAGGTAAGGGCTTACCTGTGCATCGCCGGACTTGTGAGTCAAGATGGCAGCGCGCATGTGTTTGTTGGCACACACTGCGAACTGGCCATCAGTGGTAATGAGCCTGGAAGCCTAATATAGGGTCAGGCCTATTACTGCAGTGGAATGCCATCCTGATCTCAGTCCGGGAGGGGGCGTTCCGGCCCGTGAAGCATGCGCTTCCAGGTTTCAGGCTTCTCAGATGCCATGGTCACATTTGACCACAGCATCTGGGAGGTTAAATGTCCGAGACGAGCAATCACCCGCTAGCTGTGGCACTCGCTCTACTCTGGAGCAGACGCCATCTTTAAAAACCCGACATCCGCCGTACAAGAGAGTCTCATATTGAGTGCCTGTCTTCAGACCAGGATCAATATCTAATTAGTGGGGATCCTACTCCTGGCAACGCCCGCAGACCAGTTGTTTGAAGAGGCCAGAGAGTGCCGTGACTTCTTCCTAGGCCATGTGATGTCACGTTCGTTGGTCACGTGGCTATACAATGTATGGCGCTGTGCTTGCTATCCTGTGAGGAGGCGGAGTGACGTCCACTGGAGCACCTCTACCTCTTCAAACAGCTTGGCAGGGGTGTAAGGTTTTGTACCCCCACCGATCAGATATTAATAACCAATCCTGAGGATAGGCCATCAATAGTAAACTCCCGGAAAACACCTTTAATATGGTGAGTAACTAAGATACAGTGCCTATTAGGAAGTTGCAGAAGTTTTCATTACAGAAGACTGAACCAGAAAAATAGAAAAATACCATCCACCTAACACTTCTCCAGGGACTATCCCTACTGTGTAACATGTAAGTATGTGCCCCCCATTTGACCTCCTCTTAATATTGTGACAATCAATAGGCTGAAGGTTTGCAGCAGAGATGTCAGGTTCTACAGAAGTCAATTCACATGTTGCCTTCTCAGCTGCCCCCTCCTCACTTGACTGATGTTTTCTTTCTGCTATGGTCCTTGGTTGCTGAGGAGGAGGAGACCGCAGACCTGTACTTTTTCTGCGTTCGCACTGTACGCCCTCGATACTGAGCTCCGGGTGGAGAGGCAAACATGAGCTTTCATGTGGCTTCCAACTGATGTCAGGCTTGTACCTAAGCGGAGTACCTGAGCGAAGCCACTTCCTGCTCATGAGTGCAGGCACGCTTATCACTGATGCACTGCCAAAAATAAGCAGAGAGCAGTGATGAAATAAAAAAAAACAAAAAGCAAGTTGCAATGGCCTGACTATTACTGCCCACTGGCAGTTACTCGAGATTACTGTTCACCCTTGCTGACTGTCTCGCTCGGCTATGTGCACTATTGTTGCTATATGTTAGAAGTTACTCTGCTCGCTCTTTTTTTTTTTCTTGTTTGTGAAATGTGGCTCTACAGGAGACTCAGGAGTCATTTATCAAACTGGTGTAAAGTAGAACTGGCTGAGTTGCCCATAGCAACCAATCAGATTCCACCTTTCATTTTGGACAGCCACTTTGGTTGCTATGGGCAACTAAGCCAGTTCTACTTTACACCAGTTTGATAAATGAGCCCCTGACAATCCCTCCGTTCTCTTCCTGTCTAGTATCTGACACTCTTATTCCGACGTACTAATCTATCGCTGTCTCTGGGCTTTTGGCTGGTTTCGCTTACAACATTATACTGCCATGCCATTTTTTGGGCATTTTTAGGCCAAAAAGACTTTGGCTAGATGTCACTTTCTTCACCCAGGCAGCTCCTCTGAGATGAACATCGGAGCATTTCATGCTCCAATGCTCTCGCTTGCCCTGCGCTGGACGCCACCTTCAGATGTTAGTTGAAAATCCATTGGATTTATAAAATACAGGTCACATTTATTATTCATTCAGGTGCATTTTTTCTGTCCCCATGGCTTTTTTTTTATTATATTACAGCATGTTGCAGTAATGGCATTTTCTGGCGTTTTTCTACATTCTTCTCTATAGAAGTAAAACACATTTCACATGTTTAAAGAAAAAAATAGCACTGAAAAAATGCCATAGAGACCTTATGTAACATGAAAAAAGGGGTATGCTGTTTTAATGGCAGTTTTTAGTACCAAAAAAAAATAATAATATGCCAGACCACATTTATGTTTGTAGAAGCCCAAAAATACGAGAAAAAAAAAATCATTGAAATAATGGTATTATTACAAGTGCTTAAAAAACATGAAAAAAAGCACATGTAATGGAGGCCTCTGAGTAGATCCACATCGGGTCCATATGAAACAAACATGTAAGGACATACAGTAAGCCATTTGTTTTATGGAAGGTACAGAGAGTATTACTGTAGTTAGGCTTCCTTCACACAAATTTGCTCTGGCATTTTTTACCACAAAAAAAGTCATAGAAACCATTTATTTATTTATTTTATTTTTTTAAACTGATGTGTGGATGGCTATTTTTCAGGCATTTATTTTATTACAGGGAAGGAGATGGAAAAATGTCTGTTATCCCCGCCTCTAGTACGCCTGCTGAAACGAGAAGCTCAATGGATTTTCCCAGTGTGCTTTAATTATTGTTCAGATTTGCTTACATTTATTTAATAGTATCATGTATCCTATATATTTGTAGATACACTGCCTAATCCAAAAAATGTCGCCACCTGGATTTAACTAAGCAAATAGCTGAGCCTCCTATTGGATAATTACTGCATGGGTGATTATCTTTCAGCTGGCAATAAGTTATTTAACCCCATCTGGTGCAATGAGTTGCTTCTCATTTCTTAAACCACCATGTCAAAAGACACATCTCATGGTCATGGAAAAGATGTTAGTCTGTTTGAGAAGGGTCAAATCATTGGCATGCATCAAGCAGAGAAAACATCTAAGGAGATTGCAGAAACTACTAAAATTGGGTTAAGAACTGTCCAACGCATTATTAAAAACTGGAAGGATAGTGGGGACCCATCGTATTCGAGGAAGAAATGTGGCGGGAAAAAATCCTAAATGATCATGATCGGCGATCACTTAAACGATTAGTGAAATCAAATCAAATAAAAACAGTAGGACTCAGGGCTATGTTTAATAGTGAAAGTAAGAGCATTTCCACACACACAATGTGAAGGGAACTCAAGGGATTAGGACTCAACAGCTGTGTAGCCGTAAGAAAACCACTAATCGGTGAGGCAAACCAGAAAAAAGGCTTTAATTTGCTAGGGAGCATAAAGATTGGAGAAATGGAAGAAGGTCATGTGGTCTGATAAGTCCAGATTTACCCTGTTCCAGAGTGATGGGCGCATCAGGGTAAGAAGAGAGGCAGATGAAGTGATGCACCCATCATGCCTAGTGCCTACTGTACAAGCCTGTGGGGGCAGTGCTATGATCTGGGGTTGCTGCAGTTGGTCAGGTCTAGGTTCAGCAACAGTATGTGCTCCAAGAATGAGGTCAGCTGACTACAGGAACATACTGAATGACCAGGTTATTCCATCAATGGATTTTTTCTTCCCTGATGGCACAGGCATATTCCATGATGACAATGCCAGGATTCATCGGGCTCAAATTGTTAAAGAGTGGTTCAGGGAGCATGAGACATCATTTTCACACATGGATTGGCCACCACAGAGTCCAGACCTTAACCCCAGAATCTTTGGGATGTGCTGGAGAAGGCTTTGCGCAGCAGTCAGACTATACCATCATCAATGCAAGATCTTGGATGGAAATAAATCTTGTGACATTGCAGAAGCTTATCGAAACAATGCCACAGCGAATGCGTGCCGTAATCAAAGCTAAAGGTGGTCCAACGAAATATTAGAGTGTGTGACCTTTTTTTTTGGTGGCGACTTTTCTTTTGGACAGACAGTGTATTTTGCAGTTTTTTTTTTACTGCCTTTATTTGTATGTAAAGGGGAGTGCCAATCATTCACATGTGTGTTTCATTATGATTAAAATAGCATATAAAAGAAAATGTCTTTTAATTGCACTTTAGTCTATAACGAAGACCTCATCGGTCGAAATGCATCAGCTTTCACAATGTCTATGTGTATATCTTAATATTTTCTATGTGGAATAAAAGAGTTCAGTGATTTTACTCGCTGGATCCATCTGATATTTTACCGTTAGATATGAACACACTTCCAGGATCCGTGCTTGAGAAGGCTAGTCAAAGGTATACCACCTGAGAGCTGGACTTCATTCACCAATTTTAGCTCTGATGTCAGTCTGTTTCCTGACTATGAGTACTGTCTGACCTCTTGGTGCTTTGCACTGGTGTCTCTGACCCCCATGGGTCAGCTGGCAACTGCACCAGGACTATTCCAAGAGGTAGCGGACTCGTGGCTCCCCTGAAGCGAAGTCCAGATCCCTGTACAGAGTTTAAAGGGTGAAGGGGACTATGAGGGCAAAGCTCTTAGGAATATCCAGGGGTGAACCACCAGTTTGGCGATTGCCTCAGGCCTCATCAGGTAGGGGCAAGAGGGGGGCAGCGGAAGGGGGATTATCTGTTTTTGCAGTATAGTATTGGGAAGCACAGTGGGCACAGTATGTGGCACTGTAGCTCTGTATGTAATGTTTTCCAAGTATGTCTTTAACAGTAGGGATGGAGGAAAGGGGTTAGATTAAGAAATTGGCATTGGGGGTTTGGGGCACCGTTTCAGTTTTCGCCCCAGGCAGCAGAAAGGCTAGGTGCACCCCTGGGAATAGCCCAAAGCCAAACCGGATAGTTGGCACAGTGGTTTCACAAAACATTATCCTTTACATTGTGCTACTGCCAAGTCAAACCCTGCTCCAGAAAAACACTACTCCTGTGAGTGAAAGCTGTCAGAAAAGTAAATTTTGCTAAGGATTAAACTCTGGGGGAAAGAAGCACTGAATTTTGCAAGGGGTTGAGGAACATAGAGGCCATGCTTGGACTGAGTCAGTAAAGGTAATGCACTTAAACAGCTTTAGACTTTACAGCATGTCGTTTGAGTTATTTGCTTCTGGCGCCCAGGCCCGGTGCTATAATAAGGCAGACCAAGTGGCCGCCGAGAAGGGGGGTGGAAAAATTAAACTTTTTTTTTCCCCCTTTAATCACTTGCATGCCGCCGGCCTCCTGCGGCTGTTCTCCTCTGTTTGGTGGTCCTCATATCTGTTCTCTGAGCTCCCGAGTCCTGACAAGTTGTTTGAGGACCTTTCCCACTCTGCCAATCAGTGGCCGCAGCTGTGTCACGTGTCAGGGCAGTGATTTCCCGCTGAGCCAATCACTGGTCTGACACATGACAAAGCTGCAGCCACTGATTGGCTGAGTCGGAAAGGTCCTCAAAGTTTTGTCGGGAGCACAGAGAGAAGATACCAGGACCACACAGAGCAGAAGGGGAGATGCTGCAGACGGGACCAGGGCCAGGTGAGGAGCGTAATGTTTATTTTTACACAACATTAATAGAGAGGGGAAATGTGCCATGGAGGGGGTTGAAATGTGACATGGAGGGGGAGAAATGTGCTATGGAGGGGGAGAAATGTGCCATGGAGGGGGTGGAAATGTGACGTGGGGGGAGAAATGTGACATGGGGGGAGAAATGTGACATGGAGGGGGTGATGTAAAAAGCATGGGGTGATGTGACATGGAGGGGGAGAAATGTGACATTGAGGGGGATAAATGTCACATTTCTCCCCCTGCATGTCACATCACCCCCCTATGTCACATTTCTCCCCCTCCATGTCACATCACCCCCTATGTCACATTTCTCCCCCCTCCATGTCATATTTCTCCCTCCTCCATGTCACATTTCTCCCCCCTCCATGTCACATTTCTCACCCCCCTCCATGTCACATTTCTCACCCCCCTCCATGTCACATTTCTCCCCCCTCCAATGTAGCTTCGCTTGTGTGTGCAAAAATTCTTGCACCGGCCCTGCTGGCGCCCACTACACTTCTGAAACTGACGCCATCCAATCTCGTATTGCACCCAGCAGTTGGGCACTGGATAGAAACATTGAGGTACTGCACAACTTTGGTAGTTTGGGGAAGTTTGCTAGTGACCATAAGGAGAAAGACTGAGGGTGGATTACCATCATGACAGCCACCTTCTATATGCAGCCTTTTGGGAAAAGCCTACTGTGTGAAATACTTCAGGACTGTTCCTGCTGCATGTACTTGTACTGTGACCCCTATCATCTATTCAGTAGAGGAGAGACTTTATTTTGCTCTAATCAACCCGTCAACTCAATCTATACACAGTCATTACTATCTTTGTCCTGTCCTCCTGCCTTGCACCCCACTGCCCATTCTAACATCAAGGGCACCCAGCCACCACCAGGCAGGAGACTTCAAAAGTGCAGGATGTGCTGTACAGGGAAGAGCGATTGCACCCCTCCATTCACAGCTCACATGGCCTGGGAGAACGCTGGAGTTGAAATTAGTCACAGTGAGGACAGCAACCATCCTCAATACCTCCATCACCACTTTTAGTCTCTCCATCCTTCTGCCTATCCCTGCAGGCCAGTGCGCGGCACACATGGTGCTATGTAGTGCTCAGAAAGAATACCACAATTGATGGGGCTTGGGTGGTCAGGGCCATTAGGTGCAGGCTGTTACGGCATGCTGGGAGTTGTAGTTTTGCAACACCTGTAGTTGTGAGTCATACCTTGGAGACCACTATAGTAGAGCATAAGGAAATATTGATCAGCCACGATGCACACCTCTACAAATGACTAAATTACTAATTCCCACCCTGGCACTGCCAGGCATATATAATATAACATGGCATTTTCCAGCTTCAATTAGAATTGCACTGATGTTTGCCTGTAATCTGCAGTAATCGGCTTTGTCTTTCATCTCTTAATAAGTTTCACTCTCCCTCTAAGAAGTTCCATGATTGTATGGAAGGCCTCAGAGCCGTGTGATGAAAATTATGAATGGCTCCCCCTCCCCCTTTGGTCTCTCCCTGGGAACAGCTGTCTCCCATTAAACTGTAAAAGCTGAGGTTGAGCAGAGTGAGCGCAGGTAAGGATGATAAGAGCCAGAAAGGGCGAGCTAGGCTTTTGTAAAGACTCTCTGAGGTTATTATCACCCCCACGCAGCTTCTTTCCTCTCCCTCCTTCCAACATCAAACCAGATCCAGCTCCAAATGATCATTAAGACGTACCACAATGAACACCATGTGCTTGGAGCCTTTCACATGACCTCGGAAAACTGGTAGGGGCTGCAACCATTATAACCAGTGAAACCAACGCTTTGATTGGTAAAAAATGTTAATGAGCATTTTCCCTTTAATTAAAAACAATGTCCTTGAGTCGTCATCTTCTGTCAAAAACATAAGGCTGGGGCTACAGGACAACATGTGTCGTGTGCCGCTTTGCATCTGATGATTGGCAATAGTGTTGCAATGCAATGTGCGACATTCTTTGACTGCGGTGTGGTCTCAGAGAAACCAACAATGTTTGATTTTTGTTCGTAGGGCACAGGTCGCCCGATACTTTGCCTTTGTGGACCAAAAAAGCTGTGCCTTACCTATTACTTTTTAATGTCCCTGGTGGTCTAGAACAGTGAAGGGGTTTATTATCACATCCCTAGTGGTCTGTAAACTACTTATACAGATAATGCATTATTGCAGCCGGGTGATTGGGTGACTGGGATGATGAAGTGTCTGTGTAAACTATGAGAAATCTGCGGTGAGTGTGAAAAGTGAGAGAGAAAAAGGGTAATTGTTTAACATCCCCTGTGGCCAAAGTGGGCCACTTTTGGGCCCCTGTGCAGCTGAACAGGCCGCACAGGCTATATGTCCGTCTCTGCACAGAGCAAGGGCTGCTGATTGAAAAAAAAAAATAATAATAATATGGGGGTTGATTCTCAACAATAATTTTCTCTGGTGGGCCCAAGTGGAGCACACCAGCCTGCAGGGGAGGCGTGGGGTGGAAAGGATGGGAGTGGTGGCGGTGGCAAGCAGGATGGTTGTAGTCCGTATGGTGGCTAACTATACTTCAGCGCTCCCGTGAGGTCAGTCATGCAGTGTTGGGAGGTGTGCACCCTTTCTTCCCCTCAGGGCACACTCACACACTCAGACATAGGATGCTGCTAAAACACTGGTGTCTGTTACAGGGGCCTAAAACACCAGCAACAACCATACACAAATTCTCTCTCACTAACCAGATGGGTGGGGCCAGCCCACCACCCAGCAATTGTCTCTAATTTCTTATAGTTAAGTATTCCCTTCCCATGTATAGCCTTTCGTGATATAAGTGCATAATAAAGCCACATTAACCATTTTTACTACTGAAAGTGCATAGTTAGCAAAGATTAGCAATCTTTTAGTAGTTTTAGGCCATTTTAGCAGTGAACCCCTGGGTCACTACACAAGGAACCCCAGTCCAACATGATATCAGAGGTCAGACAAAAGTTACTGGCTTCTTTATGTTGCAGCAAACTTGTTTGTTTAGTCACAATAGTAAGAGTGATCATATTGGGTGTCACTTCTCAATTAACTTGTCAAAAACTCTCATTTGTCAATAGTTCTGTCTTGTCTATCACTAATGAAGTGACAGAAATTTATTGAATGGTAACAAGTTAACAACCAATATGGCCGCCTTTCTTCTTGTCATGTTTGCAATAACTGGTGCCACAACAACTCAAAATGGCCTGAAAGATTTTTGGAAGCAGAAGACACATAAAGAACTTCTGATTTACCTATTTACAATTTTCTGTTTTGGGTAGGAATTCTCTTAACTCCGAACGTCCACATTTGTCTACAAAAGACAATAGATTACAAACTTGACCTGCGACAAATGACATCTTAAGGACTTATATTTGTGGAGATTTTTTGATATTGGTAACAGGTTCTAAGAGTAGAGGGGCATGGACATTGTAAATAGAGACATTTACTCCTGGTGCAGTTTTCTTTTGAGGACACTGTGGAGGGTGAGAAGATGTTTCGTGCTCCACAGTCTAGGAGGATGTGGATTATTAGAGGATCACAAGCAGGTCACTGGGATAAACAGTTACGAGTCTCACACAATGTTTATCCTGGAATTACCCCCAGCATTGTCTGATCAGGCGCACAGCCTGGGTCACTGTAGGTGATGGACAATGTCTGGACTCTGGACAAAGTATGAGCCATGAACTTCCAGACGCATTCAACCTCTCCCCATAATGTAATTAGATTGACACTTGTCTACAGGATCAAAATAAAACAGCAGAAAATGCAAACATTCACTGGCGTCGATGATATTTTGTTCTCGAGCCAGAGGCACCAGGCTGTCATACCTTACATTTCATATAATGTGTGACCTTTAAATCGCTGGCATCAGGCCATCATACCTTACACTAAAATACAATGTGTGTCCTTCAGATAGCTGGCAGCAGGCCATCATACCCTTGATTGCATATAATGTTTTCTACATATAGGTATCGGGATTCATACCCTACACTACATACAATGTAATCTGTCATATAGCTGGCATCAAGCACCATAACCTACGCTACAAACAATGTGCCCTACATATAGCTGGTATCAGGAGTCATACCGTACTCTACATACAATGTAACCTGCCATATAGCTGGTATCAAGCGGCATAACCTACACTACATACAATATGTCTGTCATATACTGCCGCTGGCATTAGACGCTGTATGCTCTACTACATACGTGCTCTTCATATAGGTGGCATAAGGCGTCATACCCTACATACAATGTGTTTGTCATATACCGCAAATGGAATCAGGTGCCATAACCTCTAGTACATACATATGCTATGCTTCATATAGCTGGCATCAAGCTCTGCACTACATACAATGTGTCCATCATAAACTGTAGCTGGTATCATGTGCCATAACCTGTAGTACATATGCTGTGCCTTTTATCTAGCTGGCACCAAGCATCATGCCTACACTACATACAACGTGTCGCTCATATAGCAGGAATCATATAGTGTGTCATACCCCTGCTATAGCCTGAGCTATCACATGCTCTACCTGATTCCTGTGGATATGATGATTTCAGCTTCATTTTTGTGGCTTTACATGAATTTATACTTTCAACCTTTTAGAATTCTAAATTTAGAAGGTTTAAATATAAAAATAACACAGTCCATGTGAACCGGCGCTTCTGAGTGCAGCTGGACACCTCTGCTCCTGCTCCCAGCTGTGGGTGGTCAGTGACTTTCAAATAACATGTAACAAGGGTTGTCCCCCCAAACAGCGCTTCTCTAGCCAGCAGAGGCCAAGAAAAACAGGGCATAGAAGGGTAGTGAGCCCCACAGTACATGCTGAGTGTGGGAACAAAGAGACGACAGATCTGTAAGGAGGGGTCACCCATGTGTAAAGCGATGGAGGCCTTTTTACCCTGGACTCTCATTGCCCACCTCCTTAAACACTTACCGGGTGCCCAGATGAAGGAGTTAAAGCTTTTATATAGTAGAAAAATAAAGGGTGAGCCATCACTCTGCATTACCATTCACACGTCCGCAAATGGGTCCGCATCCGTTCCGCAATATCGGGAACGGGTGCGGACCCATTCATTCTCAATGGGGCAGAACGGGATGTGGAGAGCACACTATGTGCTCTCCGCATCCGCATTTCTGGAGCGTGGCCCTGAACTTCCGGGCTTCGGCCCCGAACTTCTGGGACGCAGCTCCGCAAAAAAATAGAACATGTCCTATTCTTGTCCGCAATTGCGGACAAGAATAGGCAGTTCTATGGGGGTTGCCGGCCGGGTGTATTGCGGATCCGCAATACACCACGGACATGTGAATGGACCCTTATCCGATGCTTACAACTCCAATTCATTTGCCCTCTGCTTTTGTCTGTAGGTTAGCAAGAATAACATGGGCAGAAAACTGCAGGATCAGACTACACAGGACTCATCTGTAGTCTGTAACCATGGAGACACATAGATCTGCAGACAAAAATTGTGTCTTTTTATTATTTTAGATGCATTGGAGCTAAATAGGCTTGTTTCACATTTGCAGTAAATAGATCTGGCAGGGCACTACTGTGCACTGCCAAGATACCATCCGGCCCCATTTACTATAAATGGGGACCGGCGGAGATCTGGCCGCAATCCCGCAAAAATATGCCGATAAGTGGCCGGACAAAAACTGCATTGTTCGGCTGCTCCTCGGCATGTTTGCTGGGTTGTGGCCATATCTCCACCGGTCCCCATTATAGTGAATAAGGCCGGGCAGTATCTGTATACGCACGGTAGCGCATGATATTCATGGATCCGGCAGACTGTTTACTGCAAATGTGAAACAGGTCTTAGTCCTGTAATGATAATAACACTTTTGGGTCTTTTGCTCTATGTGGTTCTGTTTCATGAATGGAAAACATTCAAATAAACCAATCCCAGTCCTGGTCTCCATCTCCTGAACCCTCCATTCCTTGTCCCAAGAAATAAGCTGAGTTATCTGTCGGTAGCTTTCTTCTCATACCCCATTAAAAACATATACATGCTCAACGGAAACAAGCATATATGGCGGGAGTCGGGAGAGCTAACTGTTGGGCAAACACTGCTAATGAAGGTGTATGGACACCTTTTGATACAGTTCAGTCTAGTCTAGACAAGTGAGCTAAACATCTCAGTACAGGGGTGGAGCTATAGGAAATACAGCAGTAGCAGTCACCGTGGTGCAGTGCCGTTGTGTTTGTGTTGGATGCCGGAGGGGAGGTTGCTCCAGGCGCCAAACCCCATAAGGAGGTTCCTGGCTACCAGGACACTGTGAAGCATGGTGTTTCAAACACAATTCAGTGAACGTGTGCAGTGCACCACCTGCCACATAATGAATGGCATTCGCTCTGTTGCAGGCTGTGCGCAGGCTGGTGTAGGCCTGTGGCAGCGGCCTACGAGAGTGGCAGGCACATACGCACTGACGAATCATCAGGCCACGCACTGATGAGTCATGATAGCATGCGCCTGTCTCTCTTGTAGGCTGTGCCCCACAGACAAGGCTTAAACCAGGCAGGCTGCGTGCCACTCCGGTGCAGAACAACACCAGGAAGGGCAGCAGGGACAAGTTTTTTTTTGTTTAGTTTAAGGGGCACACCTGGTGACGCAATGCAGAGTGGACATTTTAGTGAGTGGTGTTGGGGCTATCAGTGACCAGCCATGGTCCATGGGAATTTTGTATGATGAGACTCAGATCGGGGCTGCATGGGGGTCACACAGTGGCCTCCATGCAGCCGCTTGCTCAGCCAGCCCCATGATGGGGCCTATGATGGTTTAATATGGAGGATTATTACTGTGTTGGCCTAAGTCGAGTCTGCATAGCAAGCCCATGAGGATTTTACTGGTGCTACTCTCAGTGGAGCTGGCCAGTGGCCCATGAGAATTTTACTAGTACTACTCTCAACTGCACTAGTAAAATCCCATGGCCTGCTGTATAGACTCTAGTTAGGCCCCTACAGTAATAAACCTTCATATTAGGCCAATCCCAATCTCCCTTTTGGCCTCCGCCCAGCCCCACTGAGAGTCACGTTTGTTGGCTGCTATGCAGTCAATAAACGTGTGAGGAAGTACTGGCACTCACTGTAATGCCGTAGCCATGTTGGTTACTGGCATTACAGTGATTGGCTGGCCGAAACGCGTCATCAGGTGCTATATAGTAATTTTTTTTTAGCCGCTGATGACAGCAACATTACGAGCGCTACATCTCCTGTATAACGTTTGCGCATCCTAAATATCTGTGACATTCAGTGTAATTTATTTGCACATACACTTACAAAACCTGCGCTATTGTACGTGTGACATACTTGCAAGCATATACCGTATACCATTTAATATGCTCAAGGAGAGCAGTAGGGGACGGGGAAGTGGCCGTGCTGCTTGGTTGGATTGCAGCAGATAATGCTTCCAGTCGGTTGAGCACCACCCTGTCTTCCACAAAGTCCAGTCTCAGTAGCCAAGAGTCTGGTCAACAGAATCCTCACCCTGATCCTCCTTCCTCCCACCATGGAGAATCTTGGCAAACAAGTGATTCCACACTCGGATCTTCCGAGGAGCTCTTTTCATCGCCATTCCTTGATTTGGGCCTCTTGCCAAGCCTGCTTGAAGAGGGACATGAGGAGATCATGTGCACTGATTCCCAAACTCTTGAGCATCCACAGTCAGAAGAAGATGACGGTGGGGAACGGCAATTAGTGTCTCAAGAGGTTGATGATGAGGATGAGACACAGTTGTTAATAAGTGAGGTTCTTGTTAGGTCAACAAGTCAGGAGGATGACCAGAGTGAGGAAGTGGAAGAGGAGGTGGTGGACGATGAAATCACTGACCCAACCTGGGAAGGTGGCAAGCCGAGCGAGGACAGCAGTACAGAGGGGAAGGGATCCGCAGCACCGCAACAGGCTGGAAGAGGCAGTGGGGTGGCAAAAGGGAGAAGGCGGGCCACACCAAACAGGCCCGCAACTGTTCCCCGGAGCACCCCCTTGTTGCAATCTCCCTAGTTGTTCCGCAGTCTGATGCTTTTATGAGGAAAGTGCTGACGATAAAAGAATTGTCATTTGCAACCTGTGCCGTACCAAAATGAGCAGGGGCGTTAACACTAGCAACCTCACCACCCCCAGCATGATCTGCCACATGGCATCAAAACACCCTAATAGGTGGGCCGAACGCCTGGGTCCACAACCAGTGTCTTCTGGTCACACCACTGCTTCTCCTTCCCCTGTGTTACGTGCTTGCCAATCCCCTGTCCAAGACGCAGGCCCGGATGCATCCCGCCCTGCACCTGGACCTTCGCAAGCAACATCAGCTAGCACATCCACTTCTGTGTCCCAGGGCAGCGTACAGATGTCCATACCCCAGGCCTTTGAACGAAAGCACAAATACCCAGCCACACACCCACAGGCCATAGCACTAAATGCGCACCTTTCCAAATTGCTGGCCCTGGAAATGTTGCCATTTAGGCTTGTGGACACTGAGGCTTTCCGCAGCCTGATGGCAGCGGTCGTCCCTCGTTACTCAATCCCCAGCCACCACTATTTTTCCGGTGTGCCATCCCCGCCTTAAACCCGCATGTGTCCCGTAACATCACCCATGCCCTGACCAACGCAGTTATTGGGAAGGTCCACTTAGCGACTGACACATGGACAATTGCTTTTGGCCAGAGACGCTACATTTCCATGATGGCACACTGGGTGAACGTTGTGAAAGCCGGGAGCGAGTCATACCCTGGGATGGCACAGGTGCTACTGACGACAAGGATTGCGGGCCCTACTTCCATCAGGATTTCCGCCACCACCTACATTAGTGGCTGCAGCACCCCCTTCTCCTCCCCCACTTCCACCTCTGTATTTTCTTACAGCACCAGTCAGCCATCAGTCAGTAGCTGGAAGCAGTGTAGCACTGCAGTGGGGAAGCGGCAACAGGCCGAGCTGAAACTAATTTGCTTAGGTGACAAACAGCACACCGTCGCAGAGCTGTGGCAGGGATAAGGGACGAGACTGAGCTGTGGCTCTCACCACTCAACCTACAATCAGGCATGGTTGTGTCTGATAATGGCCGTAACATGGTGGCGGCTATGGAGCTCGGCAAGCTCACACACATACCATGCCTAGCCCACGTGTTCAACTTAGTGGTTCAGCGGTTTCTCAAAACCTACCCCAATTTCTCTGAGCTACGGGTCAAGGTGCGCCGCGTGTTTGCCGATTTCCGCAAGTCATCTACAGCTGCCGCCGGTCTGGCTCCACTTTCCACATGTTGGCCAGGCTTTGTGAGCAGCAGAGGGCAGTAGTCGAATACCAGCTGCAACATGGTCGTCGCCTTTCTAGTCAGCTTCCGCTATTCACAAGCGAGGAGTGGGCATGGATGTCTGACCTCTGTGAGGTTTTAAAAAACTTTGAGGAATCAACACAGATGGTGAGCGGCGATAACGCTATTATCAGCGTCACCATCCCACTTCTGTGTCTACTGAAACGCTCGCTGCTCACAATGAAGGCGGATGCTTTGCATGTGGAAGAGGTGGAAATGGGGGAAGACAGTACACAGGGTGATAGTCAGACCACCCTCACTTCGTCTTCACAGCGTGAATTGGATGATGATGAGTAGGAGGAGCAGGAGACTGTTGCCTCCGCTACAGAGGGTATTACCCATAGCAGGTTTAATCCATTTGTTCAGTGTGGATGGGCTGAAGAGGATGAGGAGATTGAGAGTCATTCTCCTGATGAGGACAGCGAAGTCTTGACTGTTGGAACTCTGGCACACATGGCTGACTTTATGTTATGCTGCCTTTCCCGTGACCCTCACGCTATACGCATTTTGGCCAACACCGATTACTGGTTGTTTACCCTTCTCGACCCCCATGGTGGAGAGGACTAGCAAAATGGTGTAATACCAGAAGGTCCTTGTGGAAAAATTGCTCCAAAAACTTCCAGCTGACAACGCTGGCGGCAGAGTATGTAGTTCCTTGGGCAACCGAGGAGGGGAGATGAGGGGAACACACAGCAGTTCCAACAGAGGCAGGGCAACACTCTCGAAGGCCTGGGACAGTTTTATGACACCCTGCCAGCACCCTCACCCTGATGCGCGGCCTAGTGTCACAAGGAGGGAAAAGTTTTGGAAGATGGTGAAGGAGTACGTAGCAGACCGTGTCAGCGTCCTCAGTGATCCCTCTGTGCCTTACAACTATTGGGTGTCCAAGCTGGACACTTGGCACGAACTGGCGCTCTACGCCTTCGAGGTGCTGGCCTGCCCTGCCGCCAGTGTTTTGTCAGAGCGGGTATTTAGTGCTTCTGGGAGCATAATAACTGATGAGCGCATCCGCCTGTCAACTGAAAATGCTGACAGGTTGACTCTTATCAAAATGAACAATGCCTAGATTGCCCCTGACTTCTCTACTCCACCAGAGGAAAGCGGCTGAACATAAAGGCACTTTAAATGTGGCTTTTATGGTGTATTGAATACACTATATGCCTATGCACCCCTTCCACCACAAAAAAGGGTATATGGTTCAATCTTCCTTTTCTCCTCCTCCTCCATCATATCAACATGCTTATTAGGCTGCCCTCGCTCCTAATGTTTTAGAGGGTCAGCTCAGCAGCAGACCCTCACTCCTAATGTTTTACAGGGTCACCAGCAGGCCCTCGCCCATAATGTTTTAGATGGTCAGATCAGCAGTAGGCCCTCGTCCCTAATATTTTAGATGGTCAGATCAGCAGCAGGCACTCGCCGCTAATGTTTTAGAGGGTCACCAGCAGGCCCTTGCTACTAATGTTTTAGAGGGTCACCAGCAGGCCATCACTCATAATTTTTCAAGGGTGTGTATGAGGCCCTCCTTTATGTGTAATAAAGGGTGTATTGGAGTGCTAGTTCCTTGTAATTTTTGGCAGCCCTTTCACTTAGTGCATAGGCTTTATGAGTGTAGGAGTCCCACTACCTGAACAATTGTACCACAATGTGTATGAGGCCCTCCTTTATGTGTAATAAAGGGTGTATTGGAGTGCCGGTTCCTTGTAATTTTTGGCAGCCCTTTCACTTAATGCATAGGTTTTATGAGTGTAGGAGTCCCACTACCTGAACAATTGTACCACAATGTGAATGAGGCCCTCCTTTATATGATATACAGGTTGTATCGGAGTGCCTCATCCTTGTAATTTTTGGCAGCACTTGCACTTTATATACAAGTAAATATACAGGAAAGAATGTTTCCTAACAATTTTTGCTCTAAAATCGATTTTATCTTCGGTTTTGTGCGTATTATTGTCAGTCTGTAAAAGTGGCGTACTACTCGGACAACATCGTTCCCAGCAGCGACCTGGGAGTCCGAGATGCATCCAGACATCCTCCCCATGCTGTTCCCGAACCATTTCAGTTTCCATCAATTTCTGACCTTTTCCTGTGAACCAGACACCCTCCCCTCTTCAGAGCAGGGGGTGCCTGGTTTAATGCTCGGGTTCTCCCACTGACTTCCATTGTGCTCTGGTGCTCTGTAGAGCACTCGGGCATCCCAAAGTGTTCTACTCGAGCACCCGAGCACCTTGGTGCTCGATCAACACTAGTGGGTTCAATACTTGGCTTGCTACGCCCAAAGGTCCCTAAGCCAAATAAGAAGGAATCAGTATTATATGTGGCAAATGATAGGTGTGATCCCTGTTACATTGTGACCCAGGAGCTCCAACTTACATTTCTGCCTCAGTAAATCAAATCTTTTTCCTATATGATAGTTTGCTACAATGTATCAGAGCAGATAAAATGTACCAGTAGTTTAATGCCTAAACTGATATAATTGAGCCAGAAGCACCAAAATTGATGCTAGATTACAATAATTCATTATCTGTGGGTTAATGACCCACAGGTGGTAAATAACTAGTCTTGGGGTTTGTTCATTAACAAAACAGACATGAATAGGACATGTTCTATCATTTGCATCATGGACATACAGATGTGGAAGGCACAGGGGTGACGTCTGTGTGCTGTTTTTTTTTGTGGACTCATAGAAATGAATGTGTCCATGTGCGATCCGCAAAAAAATGAGGATCGGACACAGACTAAAAAATATAGTGTGCATGAGGCCTTAGTGAGATTTTCCAGGTCATTATATCAGATCCAAAAATCTGACAGGAGCAGAGACTTTCTGACATTAGACAGACACAGAGGACAGTACCTGATAAACAACTGTTAGACCTCTGACAACAGCAGAGAGTTATGTCTTACTGTCTATACCATTAACCAGGAACTCAGACAACTAACCAGATGTCGAACAGTCAACAGGGAGGCCCCACATGTCAGGGATCCCACAGTTCAGCTGCACTTTACATACTGAGGCCTAGATGGGCCTGTTGTACCCATATTACGTACACAACACCTAAGGCCCTATACACTGGCTGTGTGCATCCCGCGTTTTCCCTTCTGCAGGTCCTGCACTGTGTTACAAATGTCTATTTTTGTCCGCAAAACAGACAAGAATAGGACATTTAAAAAAAAAAAATCCGGAGCTGTGGAATGGCACACAGATGCGGGAAGTCCACAGTGGGCTGTCTGCATCTTTTGTGCCCCCATTGAAATGAATGGGTCCACATCCGATCCCCAAAAATACAGTCGCATGAATGGGGCCGAAATCCCAGTGATCTATTGAACCAAACTCAGAAGAGCTTGCAATAACGCCCCCCCACCCACGACGTCATATCAGCAGATGGCAAAGCTTTTATTTACACCCTGTTGGGGTAATTCATGAAATTAGAGTGTGGACTTAATGAATGGTACCTACCAGGTGTCCTATCGACTGTCACCTTGGATCTTTTTTTGACAAGTTTTCTGAGTGAGACCACCGATTATATACGTGAAACATTCAGTTGATTTTATGTCTGCAGTGTTATGGAGGGGTGTTCACTGGAGATGGGGCTCTAATATTATATAACAATGCTGCCATCTAGTGTACAAGATGAGCACTGCAGGAGATTTAACCAGCTGACACAGTGGGGGACATTTATTATGGCTCTACGTCAGTTTTCTGGCCTAGGAAACTCACTAGTGACGATTTATGACAAAATGTGCAACTTTTTACCCTTTCTCTGACACCCTAGCCAATTTTCCAAAAAGTGAGTGTGGCATTAGTAGGAGAAGGTGGACCTCATGTGGGACTGGCATGTGAAATGCTGGTCCTTAGTAAGTGACTCCCAAAAAGTCTTCTAACTGCAATTTAGAGAAAACTCTGAGTGAAATGTAATGTTTTACACCTCTTTTGGACATAAAAAGTCACAAATTTTGGTTCAATCCATATTTGCTCCATCATTTCATAGTTTTGGACTTTTCACTTCTCTTGCCACTTTTCAAAAATAACTAGAAAAGAGGGCAGCCTGGCAGATTTACTATCATTTATGCTAAAAACCTAGCGTAAATGAAAGCTCAAATTGACGTTGGTGTAGATTTGAATTTCCGGCACATGGACTGCCTGGTGATGCAGCCTGCTAAAATAAATTTGGTGCATCCTGTGCCAAGGGACTTTATATTAAGACTGGCATCTGTAAAGTCACTCTTATATCTGCCCCCTCTATGGGTACATTTGTTAAGGGACTTGTGGCTATTTTAGGAGTAAAATAGTTGCAAGTCCCCTTTTCTAACCGGTTTTACAACGTATCCGCCAGTTGACAGCATGACAGGGGCAGGGGCCGTGTCGGGACTGGGACTCCATCCCAGGCAAATTTACTGACATTTACACCTAGAAACAGTGGCTGGTTTGGTTTTTACACCAGGCACAAGGACTGCCACAGATGTGCCTAATTCATGCTTAGACAAATCTAACAGCAGCACAAGGGGAAACTAAGACCAGCGTAGAAAGCCGGTCTTAGTAAGTGTGCCCCTATATATTTATTGGGTGCGTTGCCAGAAGAAGATATATCTCTTATTTTTTTTTATTACAGTTCTGTGCATGTTTAAGGATACGGCTATATGGCACGTGTAAAAGGGTATGGCTACATGGCAACATTTGTCGCACAGCATTTCATATAATGTATTTCAATATGACATGCTGCGGTTACAACTTCGCCATCCCATTCACTTCTAAGGGACAACTCTGTCCTATTCAGTTGAACAGGAAGGAGCCGTCCCATAGAAGTCAATGGGGACGCCATAGTTGTAAAAACACTTGTGGTGGTGAACTCCAGCAGAGTTCTCTGGATCTGGCATTGCCGGATACTACTGCCTTCTCGTCGGACCCTATTAACTATAATGGGGTCCAGCAGAGATCTGGCCGCTACTCAGCAAATATGATGAGAATCGGCCAGATAAAAAAGACTTCACGCAGCAGTTTTTGTCTGGCCGATTCCCAGCATTGTCTGCTGGACCTGCAGGCTGGAACACCTGGCCACATGTGTCAAAGAAGCCTTACTCTAAGAAAAATGCTGCAATCTAGTGTACACAATGAGCACTGCAGAAGACTCTACTCTGGTTTCCTCCCACACTTCAAAAATGTACAAATAGGTAAATTGGCTTCATACGAAATAGATCTTAGGGAGTGTTGTGTGTTGGAGGTGAGTGCTAATACATCAGCCACTGACTCCCCAGGGAGTCACCCCAGCTACCAAACCATCCCTGCACTAGGAATCCCCTATGAGAGAAAAGTGCATTACAAATGTTTGTCATTATGTGTTACAGCCTTCAGAGCTGGAATCCCCAACTGGTTTCTGTGTCTGCACAGAGCTTTTTCTAGAATTTTTTTTGCATGCTACAAAGGGATTTTATACCACAGACACCATACAGTCATCTGATGTAAGGGAAACTAACAGCTCCCTCTCTCCCATTGTAGGAGCTCAGCTAACTTTTAAGGCCCCTTTCACACGAGCGAGTTTTCCGCGCGGGTGAGATGCGCGAAGTGAACGCATAGCACCTGCACTGAATCCTGACCCTTTCATTTCAGTGGGTCTGTGTACTTGAGCGTTGTTTTTCACGAATCAGTTCTGCGTTGCAGGAGAATCGCAGCATGTTCTATATTCTGCGTTTTCCATGCAGCCCTGGGCCCATAGAAGTGAATGGGGCTTCAGTGAAAAACGCATTGCATCCCGATGTAATCCGGATGTAGTCTGGGTGCAATGCGTTTTTCACTGATGGTTGCTAGGAGATGTAGTTTAGTTGTTTGTGACTAAAAAAAATAAGTCTAAAACTGCATTTTTACACATAAAAACAGGCACAGACACTATAGTAAATGTGCTCCAGTGACTATAGCTTCGAAATATTGGGTACAGTCACAATGAAAAATTAATTCTATTCATCTGAGAGGGGTGGTTTTGGCAGCATGGATTTCAAGTAATGTAATATATTTACAAAAGGACTGTTAATATAAATTCGATGTAACCTATAGGCAGACATCCCCTTTATGTTCTCATTATTATCATTTTTGAGTTTTCCCTCCTTACACTAACACTGCCTCCGTCTCCAGATACATCAAGTTCTGTATGGAGCTAGGGAGACACCTTGTGGTTGTTACTGGGTACTACAAATTAAATAAAATTAAGTTAGGACTGAGCATTAGTCATTCATTTCAATGTTTTAAACAAATTCTTTTAGAGAAGTATTCCACTATAGTCTAGATAAAAGTTCTATAACCAGCCATGTCCTCTTAGATGTGCTAACACAAGGGCACGTTGAGAACTGTGCCATATAACCAGACAAGCACCTGTGTGTCCATCTCATGACTATGACAGATTTTTATTCTCTGGAAGTGAACAATGAAGGTTCTTATTGAATGACAGAAATCTTGAAAATTACAATGGCAGAAAGTATATTACAAAATTAATTTTGATTCTTTCTATTTTTTCCACTATGGAAGCATGTAGGAAAAATGGTAATGATTAGGGATGAGCGAATTGACTTCGGATGAGACATCCAAAGTCTATTTGCATAAAACGTTGTTCCAACCTGCTCCGTACAGTATTAGAATGTATTGGCTCCGATGAGCCAAAGTCATTGCTTTGCGAAGTCTTGCGAGACTTCAGGTAATAACTTCATCAATTAATTTGCACTGTAAAAAAAACATTTCCCAAACTTGGGTTTCGTTCTAAGGTACCACTTGGAACCAAACCTGAGTTCGGGAAATGTTTTTTTTTACAGTACAAATTAATTCATGAAGTTATTACCCGAAGTCTCACGAGACTTCGCAAAGCAATGACTTTGGCTCATCAGAGCCAATACATTTTAATACTGTACGGAGCTCCTGCTCCGTACAGTACTGGAATGAAGTTTTATGCAAATCGACTTTGGATGTTTCATCCGAAGTCGATTCGCTCATTCCTAGTAATGACACAAGCACTGTTATTCCCAACTTTTTATTTTTATTTTATTTTACATTTCTCTCCTTTTTTTGTTCTTTGATACTCTATTCACCTCCTTTAATTGTTATTGTTAAATGGGGATTTCAACCCCTCACATAATTTTCAATGTATTACTCATGGAATTATTCTGGTTGTAAGATTATTGTCTTTCTTATGTAATGTTATTATTTATAAACCAATAAACACAAATGAAACAGAAGATTGTATAACTTTTCATTGCACAATACTGTGCAATACAATACACATTATGCTGAAATATTCCCTTGAAGACTGTAAAATAGGCTCTAAATCCCATTCATCCAGATAAAAAAAATCTCCTATTTCAAATACAAAAATTTCAAAGTTGCATATGATACATAACACATAAACTCATGACCAGAATACCCGTTTTCTTCTTGTTTTATGGACCTCAGTTCTATACCCCTTAATATGTATTCAGCAATATGACTACTGTGCCCTAGGTGCATTACTTTACATCTATCAACATTAAAATGCCACCTTCTTGCCCATTCTGCCAGCTTATCTAGGTCTTTCTGTAATATTTAACAATCAAGTTTGGATTTTAAGGGTTTGTCTCACTTCAGCAAATTACATCAGGCTGTAAAACTACATGAGTGGCACGGTTTTTCCACGCCACTTTATGGTGACGCTCCATGTGTTGAAGTGCAGCCAGCCAGTAGCGCAGGGGCAACACGTGAGGTGCACGGTGGGCCGATGAGGGGCCAAATAACAACACAGTTCATCAGTTTACTCACGGTTAGCAGAAAGCCTCCCTGGGCGGACAGCACAGTGTTGAGGAAGACAGCACGAAATCCTCCGGGGCACGCTCTGTGGTAGGGAAGCTTCAGCCAAGATGGAGGTTGAGGTGCCCTTGGTGTCAGGGGTGCTTAGGGTGCTTGTTGCGACTGAGTCCCTTGATGGTATTTGTCGTGACGCCAGTACCGTTAATGGTGGTACAACCAATGGTAATAATGAGGTAGACAGTGGTCAGATACAACTCACAGCTTTTACTGATGTTGGTTCCAGTTGCAGCATATACATCAAACAGAATACAGTCCTTTGCAATTTAAAGGAATCCTGCTGATCCACTGTTAATAGGTTTGGCTGGGTTTAGCTTAGCTTGAAGGTTCTGTATCAGTAGTTCTGGTAAGGTTGCATGTAATACCAATTTGGTATGTTTAGTCCTTTTTGTTTCTGTAACTTCCAAGCTCTTAAACAGTTAGCTAATCTGTATTCTTCAAAGTATGGTGAGGCTGCCTGTAGCTAGATTGTCCTCCACCATGTGCAAAGGTGCCCATTAAGCCTTTAGTAATGGCTGTTATCACCGATGTCTCTCTTTAGCTTGGTTAACTTCTTCCAGGGACGAAAACGCTATCCTCTGGTTGTAGGTTCTGGGATCTAAGAAGGTCACAGGAGGAAAACGCTCTCCTGCGCCTCATACCTTGGCTCTACCTCATTTCTGCATTTGGCTTCACCCACTAATGTGTGGTGTGTAGCCTCAGAGTACCACTGACTCTGCTACTATCTCTCTCACTTTCCTTCAACTACCACTAATCAACAACCACTGAACTAAACTGTCTCACTAGGCCTGACCTAGGTATATTTATATGGCCTAAGTACTATCCCCATCTAGTGGTGGGATGTATAAATTACACCAGACCAGCCTATGAACATGGATACAACAGGTGTTATAGTGCAAAATGACATGCAATAGGATAATGCCGTTTTAAAGCTATTTTGCAGTTCCCAACGTGTTCCTGAGTGGGACGCTGCAGAAGCAGGGCCGTCGTGCCTACATTAGCACCCTGGCCGCCCCTCACTTTCTGCCCAGACATCCTGTATACTGCCACGCTAATGTCCCTCAGCGACTTGGTGAGAAATTCCCACACTGGCGAGTATGACATTTTCCCTCCACCACTGCATGATGATTGCCTACCGCTGATATTATGAACCCGTGTATTGCTAATGAGTTCCTCACAGAAAACCCAATAAGAAAAAAAGTTAAGAAAGTTACTATGTGTGGGAACAATATACACTTCACGGAACTACTAAAACCACACATATAGTACAAATAAAAAAAAAGGTCACACAATCTAATATTTCGTTGGACCGCCTTTAGCTTTGATTACGACACACATTCGCTGTGGCATTGTTTCGATAAGCTTCTGCAATGTCACAAGATTTATTTCCATCCAGTGTTGCATTAATTTTTCACCAAGATCTTGCATTGATGATGGTAAAGTCTGACTGCTGTGCAAAGCCTTCTCCAGCACATCCCAAAGATTCTCAATGGGGTTAAGGTCTGGACTCTGTGGTGGCCAATCCATGTGTGACAATGATGTCTCGTGCTCCCTGAACCACTCTTTCACAATTTGAGCCCAATGAATCCTGGCATTGTCGTCTTGGAATATGCCCGTGCCATCAGGAAAGAAAAAATCCATTGATGGAATAACCTGGTCATTCAGTATGTTCAGGTAGTCAGCTGACCTCATTTTTGGAGCACATACTGTTGCTGAACCTAGACATGACCAACTGCAGCAACCCCAGATCATAGCACTGCCCCCACAGGCTTGTACAGTAGGCACTAGGCATGATGGGTGCATCACTTCATCTGCCTCTCTTCTTACCCTGATGCGCCCATCACTCTGGAACAGGGTAAATCTGGACTCATCAGACCACATGAACTTCTTCCATTGCTCCAGAGTCCAATCTTTATGCTCCCTAGCAAATTGAAGCCTTTTTTCTGGTTTTCCTCACTGATTAGTGTTTTTTTTACGGCTACACAGCTGTTCAGTCTCAATCTTTGAGTTCCCTTCGCATTGTGCGTGTGGAAATGCTCTTACTTTCACCATTTAACATAGCCCTGAGTTCTACTGTTGTTTTTCTTTGATTTGATTTCACCAAACATTTAAGTGATCGCCGATCACGATCATTCAGGATTTTTTTGCCATCACATTTCTTTCTCAAATACGATGGGTCCCCACTATCCTTCCAGTTTTTAATAATGCGTTGGACAGTTCTTAACCCAATTTTAGTAGTTTCTGCAATCTCCTTAGCTGTTTTCTCTGCTTGATGCATGTCAATGATTTGACCCTTCTCAAACAGACTAACATTGTGTCCATGACCACGAGATGTGTCTTTCGACATGGTTGTTTAAGACATGAGAAGCAACTCATTGTACCAGTTGGGGTTAAATAACTTGTTGCCAGCTGAAAGATAATTGCCCATGCAGTAATTATCCAATAGGAGGCTCATAACTATTTGCTTAGTTAAATCCAGGTGGTGACTTTTTTTTTGGACAGGCAGTGTACATTCTGCATTATGTCATATCAATGAAACATACAATACGTACAGTAAAAAGTGTATAATTAATAGCAGTGCAGATCAGCACTGTGAAAATGATACCCCTACCGAACTCCAAGTCTGCATCATCTAATTAATCACGTCTTGATGTATACATGATAATACTACTATTACGTGATAAGTCCATAGGTATAATTATACCACTCACTACAACACGTGCTACACCTTTTATAGGATCCCTGTTAGAATCAAATCCCCAAATGTACTACATGCATATGCATCAGAATCATTTCAAAAGTAAGGGTATGATTTGACAGGAATACAATATAATCATCTAAACATCCAAACTAACCCTCATAACAAAAGTAGTAGAAAAGGGGAAAAAAAGTGCAAAGGGAGCACTGAATAAGTGAGACATACATACCAGGAGCCAGGAGGAGTAAAAAACCCTGACGTACATTTCGCCTCGCTTCTTCTTGGGGGCGTGTCAATCTGAACTATACCCTTACAATATATACCCTCTAGGATATAGATTACCCCTCCTTCCAAATTACCAAACAAGTATTCACCTGTAACTTTTAGGGAGTAACGATCAGCCATGTGCAGCTATTGACGAGGCCTAGTAAGATGGCGGTGAGATCTCGCAATATAATATAAAGTCATGTTTGAAATCCCAAACATGTGACCTAATCATCCAATGATACTCATGGGCCTCCTCATTCATATCCCTCGCAGCCCGCACCCTGTGAGACGGAGATCAGCACACACGCCGCAACTTCAACATGCGGTAGACGAGGCGGGCGCCATCTTTAAAGAGGGCATAATGCCCATATATCAGCACATAAGGCAATATTGATACCCCATAGCTATAACAAGAATAACCGGCAAATAGGTAACAGAATAAAACATCTAAAAGATTGGTGGACAAACAGCAAGCACATACATAGTATCGATACTACTATAAAAGAGATATCATTTTTCAACTCATATCTTTTAAATGCAAATAGCCAGGCTCGGACTGGCCCACAGGGGTACAGGGGAATCCCCCGGTGGGCCCCTGAGCAAGGTGGGCCCCTAGTCTCCCACCCCCTGCACAAGTGGCACATAACACAGTAGACTTACTGCACTACATACATATATTTAGTGTACAGCACCTCCACCAGACTATGTTCATATAAAAAACTTGTTAGAGTATTTATTATATTTGAATGTATCCATATGGTGGGCCCCCAAAATAAATGTTACTGGTGGGCCCTAGGAACCCCAGTCCGACACTGCAAATAGCAGTCTAATGTAATTACCTCTGGTAATCGGAGGTCACATAATAAAATCAATAAAACCATGATTGTGCTTTAAACCAAAATGAACAATAAAATTAAAATATCTATTAATATGTAAAAGGTCTCATAATTAGAAAAGACCATACCTCACATCTTTTATTGATCAGTATAAAAAAAGTAAAAGGTGAATGAGTGATAAAAAAGAAAAAGGGGACAAAGAAAAAGGTGAAGTGATAAGGTGCTCATACTGTGATCGTGAACATGCAAGTGAGCAAACAAAATTGACACACCATTTATGTACAACGTATAACCACTACCATACAGACACAGTGATGAAGATCACTAAGTCACTCAATAAATAATCAAAACAACCCAATTGAACACATGATTTCATATTAAGGTAACCCCCATCATAAATCCCTTGGATCATGATTTCAACATTCATCCAAATATAGTCCTAATTGTCATGTGTAGGGTTGAGCGAACCCGACCTGGTCGGGTTCGTCCCGAACTTTAGGATTTTTGGACCCCGGACCCAAACAGTTCTGTAAAAGTTCGGGTTCGGTGTTCGGCACTTTCTTGGCACTTTTTGAAAGGCTGCAGAGCAGCCAATCAACAAGCGGTTAACTGTCTGACCTTAGAAGCCATCACAGCCATGCCTACTAATGGCATGCCTGTGATTGGCCAGAGCAGCATGTGACCCAGGCTCTATATAAGCTTGAGTCACGTAGCGCTGCACGTCACTCTGCTGTTACAAGTGTAGGGAGAGGATGCTGCTGGACTTGTGATTTCAGGGAGAGAATAGGAGAGAATCTAACTCAGCGATCTACCTAGAAATAGTTGTGTGGGTACAGGGCACAATTGTTTTACCCTGCCCTGAGGCCATTGACCAAAAAAAAATTACATTTATAATTCTGTTAGTTAGGTGGGTGGCGGCAGCGGACATTTTATGCAAGCTCAGTGCACCAGCACTACATATGAGCTTTTGGGACATTGCAAATCACCATTTTTTTTGGGCAAACTACAACATCTGGATTAGTCAGTGTGCAATTTAAGGTAGAAATACACCCATCATTTTTTATGGGGTTTTAAAAACACACTTTTTTTTGGCCAAAAACCAGTATTTTCCTGATCTGCAAGTGTTAAATTCAAGTTTAATATATATAGCTTTCATATTCTGTTACAAAAAAACCCCACTTTTTTGGGCTATCTACAACATCTGGATTAGTCAGTGTGCAATTTAAGCTAGAAATACACCCATCATTTTCTGGGGTTTAAAAAACACACTTTTTTTTAAAAAAAAAACAGTATTTTCCTGATCTGAAAGTGTTAAATTCAAGTTTAATATATGCAGCTTTCATATTCTGTTGCCAAAAAAACACTGTTTTGGCAATCTACAACATCTGGATTAGTCAGTGTGCAATTTAAGCTAGGAATACACCCATCATCTTCTGGGGTTTGAAAAACACACTTTTTTTTGACAAAAAACACTATTTTCAGGCCTTGCAGCATCAGCAAGTGTGAAATTACAGGCTTATATACTGTTGTCAAATTCAGTTGTCAAACAAACACTCGTTTGGGCACAAAACATTTAGTTGGCAGCCTTTGATGCAGATCTCATTGTGAGATACACCCTTAATACATTTTGGTTATATTCAGAGATTTTAAATACCGCCATTTGGTGCACCAATATTGAATTCAGGCCTACACTGGTTCAGGCCGTGTGAGATACACCCTCTTAATACAGGGGTTTGATTCAGGCATTTGAAATACAGCCATTTTGGGCAAATAAATATTTAATTTAGGCCTACACTGGTTCAGGCCCTGTGAGATACTCCCTCTACATACAGGGGTTTGATTCAGGCATTTGAAATACAGCCATTTTGGGCAAATAAATTTTAAATTTAGGCCTACACTGGTTCATGCCCTGTGAGATACTCCCTCTACATATAGGGGTTTGATTCAGGCATTTGAAATACAGCCATTTGAAATACAGCCATTTTGGGCAAAGAAATAATTAATTTAGGCCTACACTGGTTTTCATTAGCCACTGGTGACAACATTGACATTATCTACGGGATATCTCCTGTGTGACGTTTCCACATCCCAAATACCTTTTTAAATTTGCTCATACACTTCCAAATCCTACACTACTGTACGTGTGACAGACTTTCAATCATATATAACACTTAAAGTCAGACCAGTGCGACCAGGTGGTCGGTTGGATTACAGCAGATAATGCTTCCAGTCGGTTAAGCACCACCCTGTCTTCCACCAAGTCCAGTCTCAGTAGCCAAGAGTCTGCTCAACCCAATCCTCACCCTGATCCTCCTTCCTCCCACCATGGAGAGTCTGGGCAAACAAGTGATCCCACACTCAGATTTTCTGAGGAGCTCTTTTCAGCGCCATTCCTTGATTTGGCCCTCTAGCCAAGCACGCTTGAAGAGGGACAGATCTTGTGCCCTGGTTCCCAAACTCTTGAGCATCCACAAACACAAGAAGATGACAGTGGGGAATGGCAATTACTGTTTAATGAGGTGGATGATGATGAGACACAGTTGCCAATAACTCAACGGCAATTACTGTCTCAAGAGGTTGAGGAAGAGAATGAGACATAGTTGTCAATCACTGAAGTAGTGGTTAGGTCAACAAGTCAGGAGGATGAGCAAAGTGAGGAAGTGAAAGAGGAGGTGGTAGACGATGAAGTCACTGACCCAACCTGGGAAGGTGGAAAGCCGAGCGAGGACAGCAGTACAGAGGGGGAGGGATCTGCTGCACCGCAACAGGCTGGAAGAGGCAATGGGGTGGCAAAAGGGAGAAAGCGGGCCACACAAAACAGGCCCGCAACTGTTCCCCGGAGCACCCCGTTGCGGAAAATCTCCCTTGCAAAGGGTAGGTGTTCCGCAGTCTGGCGCTTTTTTGAGGAACGTGCCGACGACAAAAGAATTGTAATTTGCAACCTGTACCATACATAAATGAGCAGGGGAGTGAACACTAGCAACCTCACCACCACCAGCATGATCCGCCACATGGCATCAAAGCACCGTAATAGGTGGGCCGAACTCCTGGGTCCACAATCTGTGTCTGCGGGTCACACTACTGCCTCCTCTTCCCTTGTGTTACGTGCTGGCCAATCCCCTGTCGAAGGCGCAGGCCCGGATGCCTCCCGCTCTGCACCTGGACCTTCACAAGCACCATCAGCGACCACATCCACGTCCGTGTCCCAGCGCAGCGTATAAATGTCCTTACCCCAGGCATTTAAACGCAAGCGCAAATACCCAGCCAACCACCCACAGGCCATAGAACTAAATGCGCAGCTTTCTAAATTACTGGCCCTGGAAATGTTGCCATTTGGGCTTGTGGACACTGAGGCCTTCTGCAGCCTGATGTCGGTGGCCAGTTCCGCGTTACGCAGTCCCCAGCCACCACTATTTTATAAGGTGTGCCATGCCCGCCTTACACCAACATGTGTCCCGTAACATCACCCGTGCCCTGACCAACACAGTTACTGGGAAGGTCCACTTAACCATGGACAAGTACATTTCCCTGATGGCACACTGGGTGAATGTTGTGGAGGCCGGGAGAGAGTCGTACCCTGGGATGGCACAGGTGCTACCAACGCCAAGGATTGCAGGCCCTACGTCGATCAGGGTTTCCGCCATGCACCTAAGTAAGCTCGAACCCCCACTTCTCCTCCTCCGCTTCCTCCACTTCCAAATTATCCGCGTGCAGCACCAGTCAGTCATCAGTCGATAGCTGGAAGCGTAGCACTGCAGTGGGGAAGCGGCAACAGGCCGTGCTGAAGCTGATATGCTTAGGGGACAAACAGCACACCGCCGCAGAGCTGTGGCAGGGGATAAGAGACCAGACTGAGCTGTGGCTCTCGCCACTCAACCTAGAACCAGGCATGGTTGTGTCTGATAATGGCGTAACTTGGTGGCGGCTTTGGAGCTCTGCAAGCTCACTCACATCCCATGCCTAGCCCACTTCTTAAGCTTAATGGTTCAGCGGTTTCTCAATACCTACCCCAATTTCCCTGAGCGACTGGTGAAAGTACGCCGCGTGTGTGTACATTTCCGCAAGTCAACGACAGCTTCAGCCAGTCTGTCAACGCTGCAGCAGCACTTGAAATTGCCAGCTCACCGGCGGTTGCCTCCGCTACAGAGGGTAGTACCCATGGAAGTTTAATTCCATCTGTTCAGTGTGGGTGGGCAAAAGAGGAGGAAGGGGATGAGGAGATTGAGAGTGATCCTCCTGATGATGACTGGGAAATCTAGCTTGTTGGTACTCTGGCACACATGGCTGACTTTATGTTAGGCTGCCTTTCCTGCAACCCGCGCGTTATATGCATTTTAGACAACACGGTTTATTGGTTGCTCACCCATCTCGACCCACGCTACAAAGTGAACTTCTCATCTCTCATTCCTCTGGTGGAGAGGACGAGCAAAACGGTGCAATACCAGAAGATAAAAAATTGCTCCAAAAATTTCCATCTGACAACGCTGGCGGCAGAGTCCGTATTTCCTTGGTCAACCGAGGAGGGGAGACAAGGGGAACACACAGCAGTTCCAACAGAGGCAGCGGGTCTGAGCGGGAATTTAGTGCTGCTGGTGGCAATATAACAGATAAGCGTATCCGCTTGACAACTGAAAATGCTGACAGGTTGACTCTTATAAAAATAAACAAGGCCTGGATTGACCATGACTTCTTGACGCCACCAGAGAAAAGCTGATGAACATAAAGGCACTTTAAATGTGTTGTTTATAATGTACTGAATACACTGTATTCCCATGCACCCCTTCCACCACAAACATGGGTATATGGTTGAATCTTCCTTTTCTCATCCTTCTTCTCCTCTTCCATCATATCAACATGCTTATTCGTCACATATGATGCCCTCGCATATATGCCCTTTACAGTGTCAGCTCAGCTGCAGGCCCTCGTATATAATTTTTGGGCAATCTTCTTTTCCGTCATGGTGCATGCAGGAGGTGAGAGTGGAGCCCAGAGGGAGGAGTCTGCACTCCCTTGGTTCACAATACAAAGTTCATGGTGGGCAGTCTTAAGTTTTCCTGCTTCCAGGGGGGCGTATTCGACATTTTTGCGCTCTTGAGAGGGTGTTCTTGTCTTTTCCCGCCTCCGACAAGCATGGAGAGGCGGCGCCATCTTGCGAATACGGCGAATTAACCCCCTGAGTACTCGTGGGCACCGCATGGTGCTTTCTTGCACAGCAACAAGGCAATAAAGTCAATAAAGTCAATTTTCAGGGTTTTGTACAAACTGCAGCTCTTGCAATACTGTGAAATATGCGATGGGATCCATTTTAACACAGAATTGGATCCGGTTCTGTTGGACAGGGATGGCACACAATTCAATCCGATCCTGTTCACAGTGACGCCAAAATATGCAGTAAGCCGGATTGGGACAGATGCACACTGGCTCAATATTAATAGTTTTTAGTTCGTGACGCCAATTGCAGCTTGTGCAAGTACTGTAACAGGGCCCTTTAAGATGTTATAACTCACGTACCAGGTGAGGAATGCCAGAGGGGGAATAATGTCTCTGTGTAGTGTCAACGGTGTCTCCTACCTTGGTACGGCTGGACTCCTGTATCCTGGCTCACATGCAATAAATTGAGTGTGGTTAGCAGGAGTACTTGAGGAATAATTGAAATCCACACAGATAATAGGGTCCAACTTGTGTTTACTTAGTGGCTTGCAGCTTTGATCCATACAGGTACAGCAATAGTCTAGGATCCCAGCAGGTATTGGCAATATGTGGCAGGAATTTATATCTATTCTGCTTCTTATACATACGCCTAGTAGAATCTGGCAGGTATCTATCTTCTGCTCTGTCTGTAATCTGCTTGGTTTGGGCCTGACTAGCTGAAGGAGGTATTTGGCTTCTCCTGGTCTTTGGATCTGTACTCACAGATGGCTTCTTCCTGGAGATCTTTAGTTCTGGAGATGGCTGCTTGCTTGTCAACCAGCACTGAGTTAGATGACTCAGGCTGGGAAGAGTATCTTTGGTTGGGATCCCTGTTTCTGGGAGCTCCAGCTAACACAGCCTTCCCCTAGCGGGGGTGGCTGGTACACACTGGATCTAACTGGTTTCTTCCCTCCCTTGCTGCAGGGCGTGGGACAGCCCACTTCTGCTCAAAGAAGAGGGGGAGCTAAACACTGGAATGAACTATTCCAGTCTAGCTATGCTAAACTGAACTGAACACATTGCTGGTGTACATGGAAATTACAGCATAATATATGAAACAGGCATAGAAAATACATATAATGGAAAATGCAATGTTAGACTACACAAGATGACAATACATATGCACCTGACATGTTGTAGCGGGGAGAAAGAGTTTAGTGACATACTCCAGGATGTTACACATATAATGTTTTACAGGGTCAGCTCACCTTCAGGCCCTTGCATATAATTTTTTAGAGGGTCAGCTCACCAGCAGGCCCTCACCTACAAGTCTAGTCTCACTATCCAAGAGTCTGGTCAACACAATCCTCACCACCGGGGGTCGAGTAACTAGTTATCACGGAGGAGTCTCGCTCGTTATCGGAATTAACTAGACAAAACGCTCGACCAACTAAGAACATCCAGGCACCACCACCCACAGAATCGAGAAAGAGCTATCAATCTGTCAATCCTTTTCGTGTCCGGGCCGGGTGAGGTTTCCAGTGTTGAGTCAAATTAAGCCGCAGGCTCCACTCCTGGTGGTGCCCTTCTGTCAATTCCTTTAAGTTTCAGCTTTGCAACCATACTCCCCCCGGAACCCAAAGACTTTGGTTTCCCGGAAGCTGCCCGGCCGGTCATGGGAATAATGCAGCCAGATCGTTGGTCGTCACAGTTTATGGTCGGAACTACGGCGGTATCTGGTCGTCTTCAAACCTCCGACTTTCATTTTTGATTAGTCAAAACATTGACAAATGCTTTTGCTTTGGTTCGTCTTGCGCCCAAGAATTTCACCTCTAGCGGTGCAATACAGATGCCCACCGGCCGTCCCTCCTAATCACGGCACCAGTTCCGAAAACCAACAAAATAGAAACTGTACATTTTTTCAATGGTCAGCAGGCACTCTCCCATAATTTTTTTAATGGTCAGCTCAGCAGCAGGCCCTCAACTATAACGTTTTAGAGGGTCATCTGAAGAGCAGGCCCTTGCATATAATTTTTCAGAGGGTCAGATCCCCTGCAGGCCCTTGCATATAATGTTTTAGAGGGTCAGCTCACCTGCAGGCCCTCACCTACAATCTTTTACAGGGTCAGCTCACCTGTAGGCCCTCACCTAATTATACCTAATAGGTAATTTGCGCACATGCTGCCTTGCTTGGATGTGGTAGCCGTAGCTGTTTCTCAGGCTCCCTCTCCGGAATCAAACCCTGATTCCCCGTTACCCATGGTCACCGTGGTTCGCTCCGAAAATAACATCGAAAGTTTATTCGGCAGACATCCGAATGGATCGTCGCCGTCACAGGGACGTGCAATCGGGCCCAGGTTATCTAGAGTCACCAAAGCGGCAGCAGGCCCTCGCCCATAATGTTTTAGATGGTCAGATCAGCAGGCCCTTGCTCTAAATGTTTTTGAGGTTCACCAGCAGGCCATCAATCATAATTTTTCAAGGCTGTGTATGATGCCCTCCCTCATGTGTAATAAAGGGTGTATTGGAGTGCCGGTTCCTTGTAATTTTTGGCAGCCCTTTCACTTAATGCATAGGCTTTATGAGTGTAGGAGTCCCACTACCTCAACAATTGTACCACAATGTGAATGAGGCCCTTTTTATGTGTTATACAGGTTTTATCGAAGTGCCTCTTCCTTGTAATTTTTGGCAGCACTTGCACTTTATATAGAAGTAAATATACAGGAAAGAATGTTTCCTAGCAATTTTTCCTCTAAAATCGATTTTATCTTTTGTTTTGTGCGGATTATTGTCAGTCTCTAAAAGTGGCGTACTACTCGGACAACATCGTTCCCAGCAGCGACCTCGGAGTCCAATATGCATCCAGACATCCTCCACATGCTGTCCCTGAACGATTTCGGTGGTTTTTCCATAAATTTCTGACCTTTATCTATTAACCAGGCACCTTCCCCTCTTCAGAGCAGGGGGTGCCTGGTTTAATACTCGGGTTCTCCCACAGGGGTGTAGAAATCGTATCGCCCGACGCCCGGGACATGCAGTTCCGGCCGCCGGGCAGGTAGTTTGTTTAGTAGCTTAGCCCTGCTGCGGGCAAGTAGCAGGGCTGAGATGGCTTTGTTTACCGGAGCAGTGGACGCAGTGGATCGGCGACGAGCTGGGCATGGAGAGGTGTTCCCATGGTGATGGGGACGCTTAAAGTTAAAATATACCATCGGATTGGAGAAAACTCCGATGGTATATTCTAAACCCGAGGTGTTCCCATGGTGATGGGGACGCACCTCTGACAGGGCACTGCCATCCGCGGCACTTTTCAGAGGTCGGGTGCCGGGAATGTTTCTACAATGTTTGCATTGGTGGGCAGTGCGCCCTCCCTCCCCCTCCCCATGGCAGAAGGACTTCAGTAACGTCCTGGCTGCCATGGCTACGGTGCCATTCACTTCAATGGATTGTCACGCCCCCTCCTGCCCCACAACATAGTGATTCGGCCGCGATGTAGTGCATTCTGGACAGAATCATCTGGTGTGAATGAGGACTAAACTTAGAGTCATTTCACACCACAAAGACTGAAACGCAAGCCAGCCACCTCCCTGCATAAGGAAGCGTGGCGGTGCATTGAAATATGTTTTTTATTTAAAATTATTTTTTGTATCAGGACAAGTAGATTGTCATGAGGGACAAGTAGATGGAGCCCCCGCTTTAGTCCTTTGACAAGTAGTTTTTAAAAAAAATTTCCACACCCCTGTCCAATTGACTTTCTTTGTGCTCGGGTGCTCGGTAGAGCACCCAAGCATCTTGATGTGTTCGACCCGAGCACCCGAGCACTATGGTACTCGATCAACACTACGATATATATTAGACCACCCTTTAATACTGAGGCACTGTAATTCTATGTATAAAAAAACTGAATAACTGGGAATGTGGCAGCAATTAAGCAAGATGCACACAGCAATATATTAGACCGCCCTTTATTACTGAGGCACAGTAAGTCTATGTATAAACTAACAGATTAACTGGGAATGTGGCAGCAGTTCAAAAAGATTCACACGGTGAGATATTAGACAGCCCTTTAATACTGAGGCACTGTAATTCTATGTATAAACGAACAGATTAACTAGGAATGTGGCACAAGGCGATATATTAGGACGCCCTTTAAAACTGAGGCACAATAATTCTATGTATAGCATCATCTGACAACTACAAGGTGGAAAGGGTGGATTCACAACAGGTGAAGAGTCACAGTTTAAAAACCACATGCCATGCACTGGCAACCCCACAAATTTTCTGATCTGGGACACTGCATAATGAGCCTGCACTTCTGTGGTGTTGCATAATTTGAAATATGTACATCTGAATAAAGAGTTTGACTAGTTTGGCCCCCTTATCTTAACTTGTGGTAGAAAGGGCACTATGATCACTTTACTAATATATTGTTATAAGCACATCAGTGCTATTGTCCCCTGTTGAAAGTGTTGCCCCTTGTGTAGTACAGTTTGCACCCCTATAAACACAGTGCTCTGGGGGCATGTGACCAGAGCCATCCATCAGCATCCTCCACTGAATAACACTGTGCATGGGACTGCACAGTAAACCAGCAGTGTTATACTGTATAATGGAGACCACTGATGGAGAAAGACGTGACCAGACCCATCCATCAATAGCCATGTTGGGACAGCTGATGGGATGATCATTTATTGCCAGCACATTTGTTAAAGGCAGGATAGCATATCCGATCTCTTTACTGTAAAGGGCTTGTTCAGTCCTATGTAAAGATGGCTTAGGGCTCTTTCACACCTGCGTTCTTGTCTTCCGGCATAGAGTTCCGTCGTCGGGGCTCTATGCCGGAAGAATCCTGATCAGGATTATCCTAATGCATTCTGAATGGAGAGAAATCCGTTCAGGATGCATCAGGATGTCTTCATTTCCGGAACGGAACGTTTTTTGGCCGGAGAAAATACTGCAGCATGCTGCGCTTTTTGCTCCGGACAAAAATCCGGAACACTTGCCGCAAGGCCGGATCCGGAATTAATGCCCATTGGAAGGCATTGATCCGGATCCGGCCTTAAGCTAAACGTCGTTTCGGCGCATTGCCGGAGCCGACATTTAGCTTTTTCTGAATGGTTACCATGGCTGCCGGGACGCTAAAGTCCTGGCAGCCATGGTAAAGTGTAGCGGGGAGCGGGGGAGCAGTGTACTTACCGTCCGTGCGGCTCCCGGGGCGCTTCAGAGTGACGTCAGGGCGCCCCAAGCGCATGGATCATGTGATCGCATGGATCACGTCATCCATGCGCATGGGGCGCCCTGACGTCATTCTGGAGCGCCCCGGGAGCCGCACGGACTGTAAGTATACCGCTCCCCGCTCCTACTATGGCAACCAGGACTTTAATAGCGTCCTGGGTGCCATAGTAACACTGAAAGCATTTGGAAGACGGTTCCGTCAACGGAAGTGCACGCCGGATCCCAACAACGCAAGTGTGAAAGAGGCCTTAGTCAGTGTACAGTATACAGTTCTTTAAGACTTCTTGCTCCAATTTATCACATTTGACATTCTTTTTTAAGTTCTGAAGCTGCTCATAAAATTACATAGTACTCTATTCTAAGAAGCTTATCAGCTGCGCAAGCAGCGGACATTCAGGACAGTAGCAGGAGGAATTGAAACACAAAGTCTAAAGGAAGCGGCAGAAATTTTTACAATAATGAAGCTTTATACTGAAATATACCCCTGTATAACATGTCTATATATATTTAATGGAGGCCTTAAAGGGAGGCTATCACCATGAAAATGCTCATGGCTCCCTCTTATATAAATGTCTCCCCGTAGTGCACCTCATAACCCAGATGATTAATATTGTCTTAATCACCAATTTTGATAGGTTCAAAAGACCATCTAATGGCAGATGTTGGAAAATAAGGACTGGACAGTTGGGTTGCAACAGGCCTAGTTTTGTTCTCAATGGAGATTAGCCTTTTTGCACAGGTGTTTACATGAGGCTATTATCGGGCTGATTATCGGCTATAAATATTTGTACGAGTGCTCGTTCCTGATAATCAGTCAGTGTAAAGGTGCCACTGATAACCCAAGCAAATGCTTATTCATCGAGTGAATTCCATAGTTTATGCAGCACAATACGTCCATCTTCTCTTCTGGGCAGTAGATCGTGCTGTGTGAACAGTATACAATGGAGTTGATTGCTGCATGTAAATGCAGCTCTCACCTCCTCTGATGTGCAGGCAGTTATCAGGAAAGAATGGTTCCCTCCTAATAACGGTTCCTGCTCAGCCGACATGTATAAATGCTCCTTAATTGCCCTGTTCCTTATTATTGCTCTTGACAAGTTTCCTTTAAGTATAGAAACAGAAACGGTGGACACAGACAACTGAGCACCCCTATGCGAAATATTTAATGACTACTAACATTTCTTATTGAGAAGTACATTTTTCACTTGCAGCAATAGGTAATATCCCTGGTTAGTCTAGGGCAGTGAAGGTGTTGATAATACCACTCCTGGTGAACTTGGAATGGAAAGTGATTAAAGAGGTATTCTAGGATTTAAATATTGAGGGCTTAGCCTCAGGATAGGCCATCAGTTTCTGATCCTCGAAGGTCTGACATCCTCTATTTTAGAGTATCATTGGCACTGGAACTACACATTGAAGTGAATGGGAGTGGCCCTGCACTTACCAGCTCCACCCGCTATACAATGGACCAAGCTGTGTTGTTCTAGAGCTGACTTCTCTTGCCTGAGCTACTCTGAAACACCTGATCGTCAGGAGAGCAGGGTGTTGGACCACAGCTGATCAGATATTGATGGTCTGTACTGAGGATAGGCCATGAATACTAAAAACCTGGAATACCCCTTTGATAATACCATCATTGGTGGTCTAAAGCAGTGAAGGGGTTGCTAGTACCATCCCTTGTGAGCTATAGAGGTGAAGAGGTTAATTATAACATTCCTGGTTTGCTAGAGCAGTAAATACTGCATCATTAGGTATCACACTGTCGGGGTCTATAGGAGGGGCCACTAGCCGGGTCTGTATTGTGTATATGTTGTGAATCATGGTTTTTTATCTAGGTGGGGGAGCCACATGGCTTGATTTTGTATTTATTTATACTTGTTTTTCCATCCCACCATTTCTATTACTTACAATGCTATAACTTGATGTCCCAATGTATTGTGTGCACTCTCCATGTGGTTGTGTCTGTCTGCCAGTTTATGCATCTATTTATTTGTTTAATCGATTTCAATAAAGATACATTTTTGAATATACATTTTTGTATTATATCTGTGTATATGCTGAGTGTCTGGGTTTGTCCCATCTAGGAACTATTCATTTTTGACACTTGCGTTTTATTTGTGTTGTACAGCCGCATTCCGATTTTGTTTTATTGCTCATTGGTATCTCATCATCAGGTATCAGCCAATCACAGTGCAGCTGAGGAAGTTATCCAGGCTATGTGATTGTCTGCCTGGGATGATTACGTGTCCATACATTATATGCCAGTAGGGTTGCCTCTTGGCTGTTAAACCACTGATCTATAAAGTATTACCAGAGGGAGGCCAGTGCCCTATTTAATCTGTACCAGCCACATAATGCGTCTGTCATTTTCAGTAGTCAAAGAGGTAGGGTTGTTGCGATTAGTGATGGACGAACATCTGCTGGGACGGTGCGCAAACGCGATCAAATGTTCGCGGCGGGTCCTATTAATTTTAATGGCAGGTGAACCTGAGAAACCTTCAGCTCATATTCGCAGCCAAGAAATAATTACTAGAAGTGCGCAAATAGTCCCACAACATGGACAGTGACATACCAGATGTATTATTCGAATTTGCGATGTCCATAAAAAAATAAAAATTCTATGCGAAATATCGGCAATATTATTTTTTGCGTACGCGCATGCACAAATGCACTATACAGTACCCAAATGCACTATAAAGAAAGTATATTGGTATATAACACCCCGCTTCAATCGTTTTTTTTTTTTTTGGGGGGGGGGGGACTGGTATATCACACCAGTAGAAATTATTTGTTCCAATAACGCTTGTCCCTCTATATACCTGCAGTATCGCAGCAGAACCGCACACAACTGCCGCACAATACAAATGCACTATAATATACTTTCTAACATAGAAAGTATATTATAACATTGTACAAGGAAGGCAATCCATTAGAATATACATGAAGATAAAACGTAAGAGTCCATTTACACGTCCGTAGGTGTTTTGCGCATCCGCAAAACACGGACACCGGCAATGTGCATTCTGCAATTTGTGGCCCGCACATCGCCGGAACTATAATAGAAAATGCCTAATCTTGTCTGCAATTGCGGACAAGAATAGGACATGTTCTATTTTTTGGCGGAAACGGAAGCACAGATGCGGAAGTGCGGATCCAAAAAATGCACATTCCGGCCCCATTGGAAATGAATGGGTCTGCACCCGTTTCGCAAAATTGCGGAACGGATGCGAACCCATTTTGCGGACGTGTGAATGGAAAAGATATCCCTCAAGATGAAAATAAATTAAATTATTAAAGTTAAGCAAAAAGCATAGATGTGGTAGGCAATAACAAGTGCTCGGCGGCACCAAATGCAGTACGCAGCCCTGCAGGGTATTGCGATGTGAGGTCACGGTTACTTAGGCAAACGAGGGTTGCTCTGGGTTACTCACAGTTTGTAGGGGGACCCTGGGCAGCGTACAGCAGTGATAGAGAGGCTGGCACAGTAGTCCTCTGGGGCACTCTCTGTATATAGGGACCAGGCCTGATGGTGGGTGAGGTGCCCTGGATGTTGCAGATGTTTAATGTGCCGGGGGCATTGTCCCTTTAAGATTCGTGATGCCAGTGCCTGTAACGGTGGCACACCGATTGATAGAGGTAATAAGTGAGGAACACGCTGTTATGGTGAACCAAAACTTCCTTTACTGGAAACAGTTAACTTTATACAGTCTTTTGTAAGTTCCAGGTACAGCAGCAGTAATAAGCAGGCTTTATAAATATATGGCAGGCACAATGTTCTTGCAAGATACACAGAGGGTAAAACACTTACAGACCAGGCTGCACCTTTCCTCAGAAATTCTGTGCACTATTCCTCAGAACTCCTGGCTGTCCTTATCCCAAGGCCCGTATGCCCTAATGCTGGCTTTATCCTTGGTAGAAAACTTCTTCAGGTATATATCCTTGCTTTAGGTAAAATACTTCTGCCCTTCAGCTCTCTTGTCTAGCTGGAATACTGGCTCTGCTCTGCTTGGTTATGGGAACTTGGTTTCTCAGGAGGCAACTCTTCCCCTGGTGACAATCTTCTGAGCAAACTCTGGCTCAATATCTTCAGGCTGGCTAGTCTTCACTCACTAGCCTCCTGGACTACACTACTCTTTTTCTGTCTGGGCCTAACTATATATATTAGGGGTTCCCTAGCTCCCTCTACTGTCTTGGAGGAGGAATTACACCCTAACAGGCCTGATACACAGATAAACAGGAAAATGCACATAAAACATCATATACATTACAATGGTCATATTAGCTCTGGTGTAGTGCCCACCTTTACCTAGTGAGACACTACACAAATCAGAAACCATATTTCCTACCACAATCCGGGGGGTTCCAGTGCACATCAATGAATCCAGGAGGGAAAGCAAAAAAACATCCATCCCTGGGCTAGATGATGATGTGGTATTGAAGGACAGGGTGGGCAAAGAACTGTCCCTGATATTGCCCTACAGGGGCTGCTATTCTGGCCCTGATAGCCTAACCACAGACCACCCGCCCTGATAAGAGCGACCTCGTCCGGAACCTTGCCCCTAGCCCCCTGACTTCGAGGTGATCACTATATAGATCTATGTGTTTTTGACTCATTATAAAAGTATATTATAAGTATATCGCACCCCTCTGTGTATCACACATATCGATAGCACACCTATACTAGTGCTTAAAATGACTTTTGTGGCCCTATTAGCTAGCGTTTGGTAACCCTAACAGCCTGTCCCTGCCCCACACAGCAACCTCTCTCTACACTGGCAAAACACTGAATGTAAAATGGCGGCCAGATCAGGTTTATTTATGAGGTAGGGGGTATGTCCATGTGCTGAAATGTCTCAATTGGCTGTCCTGTACCACCTGATGGATGTGTCATGGGTCAAAGTTCTTCACAATGTAAAAGAATATGGCGGGCGCGAATTTCTCCATATGTTCGCATGTTTGGCGAATCGCGAACACGCAAAGTTCGCCGCGAAACAACCGCCGGGCGAACCGCAAGGCCATTTCTAGTTGCGATACCAAAATTTAGATTAAATTTCGATACCATATAAAAGTATTGCGATACTCGATACCATTCGATACCACGTGAAAGAATAAAACGCCAAAAAAGCAGCGTGCATTCCGCATTTTATGGAACGTCCGGCCCATAATCGAACAGTCCAATGCTATTTTTTGGGGGGACAAGGTGACAAAAAAAATAGCAAGTTGCGCGGTTTTTATTTTATTTTTTTCTGTTGCGGTGTTCACCGCATAGGATATATTTTAATAGTTTGCACTTTTTTGGGCGTGGCGATATGTAATATGTTTATTTATTTATTTATTGTTTATATATTTTATATGTAAAATTGGGAAAGGGGTGATTTAAACTTAATATTTTGGTGTTTGTTTTTTTCAACTTTTTTTTTTTCTTTTTATTTAATAACTATTAGCCCCCTTAGGGGCTAGAACCTGGGATCTTTTCATCCCTTGTTCTATTCACCCCAAAAGAGATCAATTAGGGTAAAAAGGAATTCGCACTCTCCCTGCTGCCCTGTGCATAGTACACACACAGCAGCAGCCAGGGCTTCAGTAGCATCCTGGCTGCCATGGTAACAGATCGGAGCCCCAGGATTACACTGCTGGGGCTCTGATCAGAAGCTGCCACTGCATCACCAATGAGGAGGAGGGGAGGGGACTCTGTGGCCACTGTGTAAGGGTCAGCTCCTAGAAACACCAATTTACATTGCGCTGTATTGCTAATGATAAGGTTTCACACAGACTGTGATGTCTTCCTCCGGCCACAAGAGGCCACTGTTTAGCTGAGTAAGAGAGAAATGAAAGTTGTTGCTTCCAGAGGATGTAGGAGAAGATGAAGTTCCCAGGCAGGAGAGCTGGAGTGCTGCGTCCCTACTGAGGTGTACAGCGAGAGTCTGCTGTTGTGGGGCACAACTACAGGGACTTTAAAGTGATTTTTCCTGGCTGCTGTGGGACAGATCAACAGAGACTGCAAAGTGTGTTCCAGAGGAGCAAAGTGTTCAATTCAGAGATGGGTTTCTCCTGTCAGAGCTAAACTATCTGGATGCCTGCACCTGCAATCTAGAGAGAGAGAACAAAAGACCGCGCTGGGACAAGCAAGCGACCGGATCAGGAGCCAGACTGCACCTGCCTTCATGTGCCAGACCAAGACAAGCAGCTACCTTCAGAACTGTGAGTGTGCAGCGGTGCTAATCTGTGGTAGGACATAGAGCAGGAGACTTAGTCAGTGTGTTTTAAAAATGTGCCCTGGTTAGAAGGGGCACACAGGAGAATATTAGAGGAGAGTAGCTTGCATTTTTTTATGTGTTTGCTGTTTAGAGCGCATTTTGTTTGGATGCAAAGTTCAGTTATCCTTCCTGTAAATTTATGTAAACCTGTTTACACTGTTTCTGTCATTTGTCGATTGCGCCTCTGGTGCATCGGCACAATACTGTTAATCCAATTTTCCAGACGTTATATTTTGCCCTTTAATAAAGCCGGTATCTGCTTCAGCCTCCTTGTCTGCTATACTGTATTTGAATCCTGCCCTGCGGTCTTTTCCTCCCCTGACCGCTACAACTGCCACCAATGATTTAATACTGGGGAAGGGGGGGTGGAAAGCACTGCGCCACCAATGTTTTTAGCACTAGGGGAAGGGGATGGGGGGGCTGCACTGCACCACCAATGAAGATAAGTAACCTTTTAATACAAATACAGGAGGCGGGTGTCGGCGGCAGAATCATATAGCCGGCACCTGACCTCTATGACAGGGCGCTGCGATCTGCGGCAGTTAACCCCTCAGCTGCGCCTACCAATGAGTTATCATCATTGGTGGCGCAGTGGCCACAGCCCCCCCTCCTCTCTCTTCTTATTTTCAGCAGCGGCACAGGGGGGATGGAGGGAGAGACTCCTTCTGTGATCCGCGGCAGTTAACCCTGCGGATCGCAGTGCCCTGTCATAGAGGTCGGGTGCCTGTTATGTGATTCTGCCGCTGGCACCCACCGCCTATATTTGTATTAATGGGCGAGTTATCATTGTGGGGACATGGGGCGCGCTGAGAGCAGTATGAGCCATGTTCTCTGATACTAGGCTGTGCAGTAGCCCACTACAACCATACAAAGAAGTATGAGGAACCTCGTTGCTAAAAGCGCTTATATTTCAGTCTGTGTAGCAACAACAGATGTGAGCCAGTTCTTGTTTTAAAGCTAAGAATGTATTCTGAGTGATGACAGCCATACAGCCCAAAATATAACTCTTAGAAATCAGGTAGCAGTGATATCTACAGCTGATATACAGCCTGAAATATTCCAGGTTGTGCATAGGTGGAACCCCACCTCTCTTTTTTGGAGGGTATTGGTGCCACTGGAAGGATTCTTCAATCACATACATAGTATATAGAAATTTAAGGCACAGTTCTCTTGCAAACAGGGGTGTAGCTAAAGGCTCATGGGCCCTGGTGCAAGAGTTCAGCTAGCTTTTCTGCTGCCCAGGGCAAATATTGAAATGCCCCTCCCTTCCCTCCCGTCCTACTGTTAAAGGGGTTGTCCTCATTTTACTACTGATGACCTATACTCCGGCACCCTCGACGATCAGCAATTTAAAGAGAGGGCAGCGCTCATATGAGAGCTTCTTTCTCTGTTCTGCTCACCTGATCACGGTAGCATTTGCAGTGATGAGCAGGTAAACAGAGCAGAGAAGGCAGGGCTCATACAAAAAAAAAAAAAGCGGACAACCCCTTTAAAGACATACTTGGAAAACATTACATACAGCACTACAGAACATACAGAGTAATACAGCGCCACATATGTACCTCTTACATCCAGTGACTTCTCCTCTCTGATGTAGATATTCTCTTTCCTCTTCTTCTCCTGTCACACCAGACCGCCATGGTGACTTATTTCAGCCGTGCCTCGTCTCTGCAGAGTTTAACAGACATCTTACTTTTCTACTTTTCCATCCTCTTCCTCACCTTCTCAACACCCCATCCTGCCACCCCCAATACTGTGTTCACTGTGCTCCCCAATACTTTCCTGCAGAAACAGTCCCCCTGTAAATACTGGTACTCAGTACAAAAACACCCCTTTATATTGTGTGCTAGTAAAAAAAATCCCCCCTTCCTTTCAGATCAGACCCCCATATAAAACCCAAATTGAGAACCCCCCATCTCAGACCAAACCCCTTTAAACCTCTGTCAGACCCCATATAAGACCCCAGTTTTAGACCTCAGATCAGACGCCCATTAGACCTCTATGTAAGACCCCGACCCAAAATCATACCTCAGATAAGAACCCCATTATACTTCCAGACACCCATTATATCTTCAGATCCCCATATCAGACCTGCAGACCCCCAGATCAGACCTCTAGACCCCTATAGACCTCCTGACTCCCACTAGACCTCCAGGTTCCCATATTTGACCCCATTAGACCTCCAGACCACCAATCAGACCCCCCTTAGACCTCCAGACCCCCAGTCAAACCTCTCCAGACCTCCTAGTCAGACCTCTCCAGACCCCCCCAGTCAGACCTCTCCAGACTCCCAGTCAGACCTCTCCAGACCCCCCCAGTCAGACCTCTCCAGACCCCCCAGCCAGACCTCTCCAGACCCCCCTAGTCAGACCTCTCCATACCCCCAACAGTCAGACCTCTCCAGACCCCCACCCCAGTCAGACCTCTCCAGACCCCCCAGTCAGACCCCGCCAGACCCCCCCAGTCAGACCTCGCCAGACCCCCCCCAATCAGACCTCTCCAGACCCCCCCAGTCAGACCTCTCCATACCCCCCCAGACAGACCTCTCCAGACCCCCCCCAGACAGACCTCTCCAGTCCCACCCCTCAGTCAGACCTCTCCAGACCCCCCATTAGACCTCCATATCAGACTGTAAAATAAAGTAACTTACCTCTCCTGCCGCGACTCTCCTGCAGCGTCAGGTCAGAGTGTGCTCTGTACGTCCTAATGTTGCAGGCAGCCAGGACGCAGCAGAGCTGGCCCTGAGAAGAGCGAGCAGGAGAAGGGGTAAGTTCTGGACAGCGCTCACAGCGCTTCTCTCCCCCTCCTCCTGCAGACTAGTAAGCACTTCCATTATGGAAGTGCTCGCTAGTATTCCCTTATATAAGATGTACTGCATCTTATAAAGGGAAAAGTACAGTACCACTGGCAACTGGGCCCCCCTGGCTTAGGGGCCCGATCGCAACCGCGAAGACCCCTATAGTTACGCCAATGATTGCAAATAATAATAAGTGAATTTTATTCAATCACTTTATGTTGTAGAAAACAATAGTTTTCTGATTCATGTTGCACATATGCTGAAAGCATGGTCAATAATTCCAATGTGCGAAGGGAGCGGGCTGGGTGAAACCAGAAGTGCTTTTATTGAACATTTTTCTGCAATGACAAACAAGTGACCTTCAGTCTGAGAGACAGAATAGTAACAAGATATTCTGTCCCTATAGATTAATACACATCTATCTATTCAATACTGACATTCACATAAACAGATATAGCCTTCTTGGAAGAGATAATAATTAATTAATATGTGTAGCTCTATTATTCCTGAAAGTGCATCACAGCAAGCAAATAGTGCAGTATACTCATATATATTAACATCAACTCCTATAACAGCCGCATTCACTATGCATTAGTACCATGTGACACATCAGTTTACTTCTCTAACATTTGTGCAGTGTGTTATCTACTCACACTGCATCACCAGAAGCCTTAGCTGATTACAGGGATGTGAATTAAATCATTTTACCCTGTTTATAGGTCTGAATATGTGTTCTCTTACCTGTAATGACAAATACATGACCTTCAGTCTGAGAGACAGAATAGTAACGAGATATTCTGTCCTCCAGGAACCAAAGATCTGTGTTTAAAGTTCCTACCTGCTAATTGTAATACTATGTAATTTAGGCTTTAAACACTCTGCTGCCATCTACTGGCGATTTAGTAGAATTGCCATGCGTTTAACTTTCCAATTACCACAGTTATCCTTGATTGTTAAAGCTGGACATGTAATATGTATTAGTTTAGTTTTTTTTATGGGGTGCCTATTTTTGACATACCTTACACCCTCCCCCACAAAATTTTATGTCATCCCCGACATACGCAGACCTTAGTATGAGAACCACATTCTTGTACTCCTCCTCCAATAACCATAGGGAGCCAAGGTTAAGTAGTAATGTCATTACTTGAGGAACTGTCCTCCCTGTAACATCTACTGCCAGCATTGTCACAGCTTCCCACCTGGCCCACAGCGCTATGAAGCCTGGTGGGATATTGTTGCATATAGCCAACTATTAAGAAACCCCTTTAACACAGGTTTGTGTATGTTATTGTGAAGACAAGAGTTGATGGAGAACTAAGGGACACCTATTTACTTCTGTCCTTTTTTTCCTTTTTAATAAGGTGAAATACCCATGGTACAGCATAACCACCTATTATTCTCTACTTTTTGTTTTTGTTGGCCGATTTTCCCTTCTACCTAGTTCCATCACTTGAATCTATTTTAACTGGAATGTCTGCAGTAAGAGTGCAATAAATTTCCTTTTGTTAACCACAGAACATAACATCTAACATTTTCAACATAAGTAAACATTAATAAACAATAGCATTATAGGCATGGATACCATTACCAACTTTTAGAGTCCTCAGCAAAACAGTCTGGACTCCGGTACCAGCTAGGGCAAACAGGTGGTGTATCAACACAGTCTTTGACCTGTATTGCTGCATTCCTGGCAACACTACTGGGTTGCCCCAAAGTGTCGTAAGTCAGAATTTTCAGCAGTCTCCTGTTCCTGCTGGGCTGTATTCTGCGTAGCAGCGAGGCATCCGAAGCGTCTTTGTTGGTTTTTCTGGTAAAGAATTTTCTTCTATGTTTCCTGATGGACCTGTAGTTTGTTAAGGTAGAATAACAGGCTTGTCCTCAGTATGTTCCAGTGTAGCTTCCTCTGTAACTTCCTCTATAGCTCCCTCTGTACTTTACTCACTCGTTTCCAACTGGCAAGGGTAGAACTCTGCTGCTTCAGGATTCAGTTCTATGTTTTCCCTGGTGTGATCTCTTTGGGTTATAGGGATGAATGATCTCCATTGTTCTTGTTCAAGATCCGATTCATCTTCTGATATTCCCTTAGATGTCTGTGTTGCTGGTTGAGAAGTCTTTGAAACTTGACCTCGCCTTCTGGAACTGGGTCTGTCAGGTATCTGCTTACCTTGGTCGACGTGTAAGTAATCGCAAGGCAATAACAAATTGTGGCGCAGAATTCTTGTTCGGCCTTTTCCAATTTCTGGCTTTACCTCATACATTGGGCTATCTTCACACTTCCTCTTCAGGACAACATGTACAGCGTCTTCCCAGAACAATCTCAGTTTTCCTGGTCCTCCTCTTTCAGTAAGGTTTCTTACAAGGACTCTACTGCCAGGTGAGAGTTCTACTCCATGAGTTTTTCTGTCATAGTGCTCTTTTCCTCTTTGCTCAGCTTGGGTAGCTACCTTTGAAGCAACTTGATAGGCTTCGGTCATCCTATCTATCCACGTTTTTACATACTCAGAGTGATTCTTATATTTTTCCGTTACTGGGGTGTCAAACATGCTGTCTATTGGTAGTCTTGGAGAATACCCCATATCTTCACTTTTGGTGCAGTTGTAGGCATGTATTACCTGGGCAAGTGAGTTCTTCCAGTCTTTATTGGAATCTGGCGACAGGGTCCGAAGCATAGACAACAGAGTACGATTAAATCTTTTGCATTGCCTGTTACCTTCTGGATGATATGGAGTCGTGTGTGAGTTTTGAATGTGGCAGTGTTTTCCTAATGCCAAGAACAACTGGTTTTCAAATAATTTTCCCATGTCATGGTGGATTCTGGTAGGAAATCCAAATTTCAAGACAAAGTCACTGAATATCTTATCGGCAACAGTCTTTGCTGACTTGCTTTTGGTCACGTAGACCTGAGCAAACCTAGTAAAGTGGTCTATTACTACTAGTATGTACTCATAACCTCCTTTGCATGTGTCCAGATGGAGGAAGTCGATGGAGATCATCTCAAAGGGATAAGTGGTGACAATATTGTTCAATGGAGCTCTGGTAGGCTTATTAGGGCATTTGTCTTTCAGACAGGTGCACTGGTGTTTAATGTATTGCTCGGCATCTCTGTGCATGTGTGGCCGAAAGAATCTTTGATAAAATTTACAGCTATTTCAACTTCTAGGTGACCCATTTCTTCATGCAATTCTTTCAACACCAATGAATGATACAGCTTGGGTAACACAAGTTGAGAACTTGAGGGTGTTTTCCGTCTCAAGATTCCATCTTCGTCGAGGTATAATTTGGTCCATTGCTTCATTAGTATAAAGAGATCAAGTGGTCCACCTTGTCATTCCTGTTTTGATGGGAACCTGTTTTGGTTTTTGTACTTCCACACTGGACCGATTACTAAGTCTATTTGTGCTGTCCTGATGGTCTCTTTAGGTATTTGAGCTACCTTCTTTTGGGTACCATCTATTGCTGATGTTGTATTTGCGATGGTGATTGAGCATAGCCAAGGCGTTTCTTCTTTCAGTTGTTCTTGAAGTGCTTGGGTTATGCAACTGATGACTTTGGGGTCGAATTCTTTCGAACACTGTTGCATATATTGTTCAGGACTTAGTGGCATACGGGAGAGTACATCCACATCCGCACTTCTCTTTCTTGGACGATACTTAATAGTGAAATTAAAGTCAGCTAGTTCTGCAACCCATCGGTGGCCTGTTGCGTTTAGTTTAGCCGTGGTTAGGACATAAGTTAGTGGATTGTTGTCAGTATAGACTACGAAGGATGGACAGTAGTATAGGTAGTCCCAGAACCTTTCAAATATGGCCCATTTCATCGCTAGGAATTCTAGTTTTCCTGAATGCATGTGATAGTTCTTCTCGGCAGGTGTGAGAGTCCTAGACCCGTAAGCAATTACTTTTAACTTTTCCTCTTGCTCTTGGTACAACACAGCTACTAGTCCTTCTTGCGAGGCACCCCAGTGCAGAAAGGATTTGCTGTAGTTAAGGCCTCAATGGAGGCTGAGTTAAGGCCTCAATAAGCCAGTCCAGTACTACCTGGTGGTACTACCTGCCAATATGGCGGCAGCTGCAGTTCAAGTCTCTCTTCCTCCTTCTTCCTGCTCACACTGAGGCAGGCTGACATCATAAGGGGTGTGTCACTTCAACACTTAGCTGCTGCCTTAAAGGAACAGTATCACAGTAATACACTTTCTCTATGGTAAACTCCAATGCAAATTGGTCCTATGCTGCCATCTACTGACCAAATGAATACTGCAGGCATTTTACATTAAATTTTAACATAGTTTACCAGGATAATGAAACTTAGAGACATTACATAACTGTTTCTTACACTGTCTCCTCACTTTCAGTTTCGACCAGTTCATCCATTACCCCGTTACCGATCTTCATATAATGGCGCCAGGTTTTTCCCTTCTCCATGCTGGCGTCGGAGGCTTTAATGAATTGGCAAACCTTGATGAGCTCACCCACTGACAAGTGGATCAGGTGTCCACTGATTTCATACTGCAGACTCTCTAGCTCCATCTGTGCTCGCTTGCCGTGCTGTCAGGGTTAATATCCCAATCTCCTCTAAAATTCACGTAACCTCTCTTTTTTTCACTTCCGGGACCGCGTCTTTTTCACCCGCTCCCCGTACGGGCCACCAATTTTGTTGCACATATGCTGAAAGTATGGTTATTAATTCCAGTGTGAGAAGGGAGCGGGCTGGGTGAAACCAGAAGTGGTTTTTATTGAACATTTTTCTGCAGAATAGTAACCAGATATTCTGTCCCTATAGATTAATACACATCTATCTATTCAATACTGACATTCACATAAACAGATGTAGCCTTCTTGGAAGAGATAATAATTGATTAATATGTGTAGCTCTATTATTCCTGAACGTGCATCACAGTAAGCAAATAGTGCAGTATACTCATATATATTAACATCAACTCCTATAGCAGCCGCATTCACTATGCATTAGTACCATGTGACACATCAGTTTACTTCTCTAACATTTTTGCAGTGTGTTATCTACTCACACTGCATCACCAGAAGCCTTAGCTGATTACAGGGATGTGAATTAAATCATTTTACCCTGTTTATAGGTCTGAATATGTGTTCTCTTACCTGCAATGACAAATACATGATCTTCAGTCTGAGAGACAGAATAAGTAACAAGATATTCTGTCCTCCAGGAACCAAAGATCTGTATTTAACCCCTTAAGGACCCATGACGTACATGTACATAATTTCTTTGCGGGACTTAAAGACATGTGACGTCTATGTCCTTTTTTGGGAATCGGGCGGGTGCAGGAGATGCGCCCGCCCGATCAGCGGCAGGGGTCCGGCAGTCACTGATATCTGGACCCCTGCTGCATGCGCCAGCGCATTAACCCTTCATGTGCCGCGGTCAGCACTGACCGCATTATGTGCGATGTCGGGCGGGGATCGGAGCTGCCATCGGGTCCCCGTGCTGCTGTGACGGGGACCCAATGGCATGGAAGGCAGCGCGATGCCTTCCTTAGGCATCGGCGCTGCCTTCCGGTGAAGAGCCTGTGAGCCTGGATCTCACAGGCAGGAAGCTGTATGAGTAATACACACTGTGTTACACATACAGCCAATGCATTCCAATACAGAAGTATTGGAATGCATTGTAAAGGGGATCAGACCCCCAAAAGTTGAAGTCCCAAAGTGGTACAAAAAATAAAGTGAAAAAAAAGTTGAAAAAATAAAGTTTCCCCTCCAAAAAATTAAGTTTTAAATAAAAAAAATAAAAAACAAACGTCATTTTCCAAATAAAGTAAAATTTTTTTAATAAAAAATAGGGAAAAAAAGAAAAGTAGATATATTAGGTATCGCCGCATCTGTATTGACCGGCTCTATAAACATATCACATGACCTAACCCCTCAGATGAACACAGTAAAAAAAAAAAAAAAAGCTAAATAAACAATGTTTTGTTACCTTACATCACTAAAAGTACAACACCAAGCGATCAAAAAGGCGTATGCCTGCCAAAATAGTACCAATCTAACCGTCACCTCATCCTGCAAAAAATGAGCCCCTACCTAAAACAATCGCCCAAAAAATTATTCATAATATGGAGACACTAAAACAGTTTTTTTTGTTTAAAAAATAATATTATTGTGTAAAACTAAAAAATAAATAAACAAAAGTATACATATTAGGTATTGTCACGTCCGTAATGACCGGCTCTATAAAAGTACCACATGACCTAACCCCTCAGGTGAACACCGTAAATTTTTTAAAATGAAAACTGTGTAAAAAAAAGCCATTTTTTTGTCACCTTACATCACAAAAAGTGTAATAGCAAGCGATCAAAAAGTCATACGCACCCCAAAATAGTGACAATCAAACCGTCATCTCACCCCACAAAAATCATACCCTACCTAAGATAATCGCCCAAAAACTGAAAAAAACTATGGCTCTCAGACTATGAAGACACTAAAACATGATTTTTTTTGTTTCAAAAGTTAAATCATTGTGTAAAACTTACATAAATAAAAAAAATAAACATATTAGGTTTTGCCGTGTCCATAATAACCTGCTCTATAAAAATATCACATGACCTAAACCCTCAGGCGAACACCGCAAAAAATAAAAACAGTGTAAAAAAAGCCATTTTTTGTCACCTAAGGCTACTTTCACACCTGCCTTCAGGTGTCCGCTCGTGAGCTCCGTTTGATGGGGCTCACGAGCGGTCCTGAACGCAGCCGTCCGGCCCCAATGCATTCTCAGTGGAGGCGGATCCACTGAGAATGCATCCGCCTGCCAGCGCTCAGCCTCCGCTCCGCTCAGTGAGCGGACACCTGAACGCTGCTTGCAGCGTTCGGGTGTCCGCCTGGCCGTGCGGAGGCGAGCGTATCCGTCCAGACTTATAATGGAAGTCAATGGGGACGGATCCGCTTGAAGATGACACCATATGGCTCAATCTTCAAGCGGATCCGTTCCCCATTGACTTTCAATGTAAAGTCTGAACGGATCCGCTCAGGCTACTTTCAGACTTAGAAAATTTTCTAAGTTATAATGCAGACGGATCCGTTCTGAACGGATGCAAACGTCTGCATTATCGGAGCGGATCCGTCTGATGAAACATCAGACGGATCCGCTCCGAACGCTAGTGTGAAAGTAGCCTTACATCACAAAAAGTGTAATAGCAAGCGATCAAAAAGTCATATGCACCCCAAAATAGTGCCAATCAAACCGTCATCTCATCCCACAAAAATGAGCCCCTACACAAGACAGTCACCCAAAAAATAAATAAAACTACGGCTTTCAGAATGTGGAGACACTAAAAAATCATATTTTTTTTCAAAAATGCTTTGTTATGTAAAACTGAAACAAACAACAATATTTGGTATTGTCGCATCCGTAACAACCTGCTCTATAAAAATACCACATAATCTAACCTGTCAGATGAATGTTGTAAATAACTAAAAATAAAAACGGTGCCAAAACAGCTATTTCTTGTTACCTTGCCTCACAAAAGGTGTAATATAGAGCAACCAAAAATCATATATACCCTAAAATAGTACCAACAGAACTGCCACCTTATCCTGTAGTTTCCAAAATGGGGTCACTTTTTTGGAGTTTCTACTCTAGGGGTGCATCAGGGGGTCTTCAAATGTGACATGGCAGCTTAAAATTATCCCAGTGAAATCTGCTTTCCAAAAACCTTTCCTTCTGCGGAATGCCGTGTGCCCGTACAGCAGTTTACGACCACATATGGGGTGTTTATGTAAACTACAGAATCAGGGCCATAAATATTGAGTTTTGTTTGGCTGTTAACCTTTGCTTTGTAACTGGAGAAAATGGATTAAAATCTGCCAAAAATGAAATTCTGAAATTTCATCTCTATATTCCATTAATTCTTGTGGAACACCTAAAGGGTTAACAAGGTTTGTAAAATCAGTTTTGTATACCTTGAGGGGTGTAGTTTCTAAAATGCGGTCACTTTTTTGGAGTTTCTACTCTAGGGGTGCATCAGGGGGGCTTTAAATAGTCCAAGGTGTCAAAAAACCAGTCCAGCAAAATCTGCCTTCCAAAAACCGTATGACATTCCATTCCTTCTGCGCCCTGCCGTGTGCCCGTACAGCGGTTTACGACCACATATGGGATGTTTCTGTAAACTACAGAATCAATGCCATAAATATTGAGTTATGTTTGGTGGTTAACCCTTGCTTTGTAACTGGAAAAAATGGATTCAAATGGAAAATCTGCTATTTTCCATTAATTCTTGTGGAACACCTAAAGGGTTAACAAAGTTTGTAAAAATCTGTTTTGAATACCATTAGGGGTGTAGTTTGTAAAATGGTAATTTTTGGGTGGTTTCTATTATGTAAGCCTCACAAAGTGACTTCAGACCTGAACTGGTCCTGAAAAAGTGGGTTTTAGAAATTCAGAAAATTTTCAAAATTTGCTTCTAAATTTCTAAGCCTTCTAACATCCCCAAAAAATAAAATGGCATTCACAAAATGATCCAAACATGAAGTAGACATATGGGGAATGTAAAGTAATAACTATTTTTGAAGGTATTACTATCTATTATAAAAGTAGAGAAATTGAAATGTGAAAATTTGGTAATTTTCCAAAATTTTGGTAAATTTTTAATTTTTTTATAAATAAAAATTATTATTTTTTACTCTATTTTACCACTGTCATGAAGTACAATACGTGATGAGAAAACAGTCTCAGAATGGCCTGGATAAGTAAAAGCGTTTTAAAGTTATCACCACATAAAATGATACATGTCAGATTTGCAAAAAATGGCCTGGTCCTTAAAGGGCTTCTGTCACCCCACTAAAGTAATTTATTTTTTTGTTGGCTAGTTAAATTCCTTATACTGTGATATATGAATATATAATGCTCTTACTCACTTTCCTTCAGCAGTTTCTTCAAAAAACGGACTTTTATAATATGTAAATTAGCTCTCTACCAGCAAGTAGGGCGGCTACTTGCTGGTAGCAGCCGCATCCTCCTTTCATAAAGACGCCCCCTCCTCATGTTGATTGACAGGGCCAGCGAACTTGCTCGTCCTCTGGCTGGCCCTGTCTGCGTTCAAAATCTGGCGCCTGCGCCGTACCTGTCTTCAGTCGGCACAGGCGCACTCAGAGGAGGACGTTTGCTCGGCCGCTCCATCCTCAATGCGCCTGCACCCATGATGTCACATCTACACCCGGCGCAGGCGCACTGAGGAAGGAGCGGCCGAGCGAGCGTCCTCCTCTGAGTGTGCCTGCGCCGACTGAAGACAGGTATGGCGCAGGCGCCAGATTTTGAACGCAGATGACGTCACATCTACACCGGATGATGTCACATCTACACCCGGCGCAGGCACACTGAGGAAGGAGCGGCCGAACGAGCGTCCTCCTCTCAGTGCGCCTGCGCCGACTGAAGACAGGTACGGCGGAGGTGCCTGATTTTGAACGCAGACAGGGCCAGCCAGAGGACGAGCGAGTTTGCCATGAGTTTAACTTTCCTATTACCACAGTTATCCTTGATTTTTAACCCCTTCCTGACCTTTGACGTACTGTTAAGTCATGGGAACTACTGAGTTCCCGCAATTTGACATAATAGTATGTCATAGTGATCGCGCGGGCACCGGAGCGGTGCGCGTGCATTCACTGCAGGGGCCCGGCAGTCCGTGGTAGCCGGGCCCCTGCTGTATCCGCCGGCATTGCTGTAAACCCTGTAACCCCTTCTATGCCGCGGTCCACGCTGACCGCGACATAGAAGAGGTTTGTGTCGGGTGAGGGAGAGCATCGAGTCCCCGGGCTGCTGTGGCAGGGACCCGATGTGACACAAGGCAGCCCGATGCCATGCAGAGGCTGCCCAATGCCTTGCACGGCATCGGGAACTGCCTTCTATGGGAGCCGAGGAGATCCAGCCTCAGGCTGGGTCTCCTAGGCAACCTGTTAGTGTATGACCCAGTGTCATACACTAACAAGGCAATGCATTACAATACAGATGTATTGTAATGCATTGCAGAGGGGATCAGACCCCCAAAAGTGAATGTCATAAATAAAGTAAAAAAAGTTTTAAAAAAGTGTTTTTAATAAAATTAATAAAGTAATAAAATTAATAAAGTAAAAAAAAAAAAAACGCCCCTTTCCCCTTATTTTATAATAAAAAACAGAAAAAACAAACAAAACCCACACATACTAGTTATCGCCGCATGCGTAATAACCGGCTCTATAAATATATCACATGATCCACCCTGCCCGATAAACACCATAAAAAAATAAATAAATAAAAACTGTGTAAAAAAAGCCATTTTTGTCACCTTACATCACAAAAAGTGCAACACCAAGCGATCAAAAAGGCGTATGCCCCCCAAAATGGTATAAATAAAACCGTCACCTCATCCCGAAAAGAATGAGCCCCTACCTAAGACAAACGCCCAAAAAATAAAAAAAAACTATAGCTCTCAGAACATGGAGACACTAAAACATCATTTTTTTTGTTTCAAAACTGCAATTATTGTGCTAAAGTGAAATACATAAAAAAAATATACATATTAGGTATCGCCATGTCCGTAACAACCAGCTCGATAAAAATATTACATGACCTAACCACTCAGGTGAACACCGTAAAAAAAAAAAAGAAAACTGTAAAAAAAAAGCCATTTTTGTCCCATTACATCACAAAAATTGTAACAGCAAGTGATCAAAAAGGCATATGCCCCCCAAAATAGTATGACTATGACTATGGAGACACTAAAATATGATTATTTTTTGCTTCAAAACTGCTATTATTAAAATTATAAAAGTATACATATTAGGTATTGCCACGTCCATAACAAACAGCTCTATAAAAAAAAAACATGACCTAACCACTCAGGTGAACACCGTAAAAAAAAAAAACTGTAAAGAAAAAGCCATTTTTGTCACATTACATCACAAAAATTGCAACTGCAAGTGATCAAAAAGGCATATGCCCCCCAAAATAGTACCAATCAGACTGTCACCTCATCCCACAAAAAACGAGACCCTACCTGAGAGAATCGGTCAAAAAATAAAAAAGCTATGGCTCTCAGACTATGAGACACTAGAATATCATTATTTCGGTTTCAAAAATGCTATTATTGTGTAAAACTTAAATAAATAAGAAAAAGTAGACATATTAAGTATTGCCACGTGCGTAACGATCTGCTCTATAAAAAAGTCACATGACCTAATTCCTCAGGTAAACGCTGTGGCACCTTATCCCATAGTTTCCAAAATGTGGTCACTTTTTGGAGTTTCTACTGTAGGGGTGCATCAGGGGGGCTTCAAATGGGACATGGCATCTAAAAACCAGTTCAGCTAAATTTGCCTTCCAAAAACCATATGGCGTTCCTTTCCTTCTGCGCCCTACCGTGTGCCCGTACAGCAGTTTACGATCATATGTGGGGTGTTTCTGTAAACCGCAGAATCAGGGTAATAAATATTGAGTTTTATTTGGCTGTTAACCCTTGCTTTGCTACTGGAAAAAATGGATTAAAATGTAAAATCTGCCAAAAAAGTGAAATTCTGAAATTTCATCTCCATTTTCCATCAATTCTTGTGGAACGCTTAAAGGGTTAACAAAGTTTGTAAAATCTGTTTTGTATACCTTGAGGGGTGTAGTTTCTAAAATTGGGTCATTTTTGGGTGGTATCTATTATGTAAGCCTCACAAAGTGACTTCAGACCTGAACTGGTCCTTAAAAAGTGGGTTTTATTAATTTTCTGAAAAATTTCAAGATTTGCTTCCATACTTCTAAGCCTTCTAACGTCCCCAAATAATAAAATGTCATTTTCAAAATGATCCAAACATAGAGTAGACATATGGGGAATGTAAAGTAATTACTACTTTTGAAGGTATTACTATCTATTATAAAAGTAGAGAAATTGAAATTTGCTAATTTTTCAAAATTTTTGGTAAATGTAGCTTTTTTTTTTCCAATAAAAATGTTTTTTTTTTTTACTTTTTCCACTGTCATGAAGTACAATATGTGACGAAAAAACAATCTCAGAATGGCCTGTATAAGTAAAAGCGTTTTAAAGTTATCACCACATAAAGTGACACATGTCAGATTTGAAAAAAATGGCCTGGGCAGGAAGGTGAAAACAGGCCCGGTCCTTAAGGAGTTAAAGACCTGACATGTGACGTACTAGTATGTCACATGTCGGGAAGGAGTTAAATGGAAGCCATACAGTGGCATATGTCACCATAGAGTGCCACTGTAAAAATAAAATTATACGTTAACGGATGCCTTAGACAGATACCATAAAGGGACCATAGAGTTCCCTTGTAAAAAATCTATATAATTTTTTTTTACCATATTCTGCAGGATGGAAAAGCGTGGTGTGCTATCCCTATTTTAAAAAAAAATAACGTATACAGTACAGACCAAAAGTTTGGACACACCTTCTCATCCAAAGAGTTTTCTTTATTTTCATGACTATGAAAATTGTAGATTCACACTGAAGGCATCAAAACTATGAATTAACACATGTGGAATTATATACATAACAAACAAGTGTGAAACAACTGAAAATATGTCATATTCTAGGTTCTTCAAAGTAGCCACCTTTTGCTTTGATTACTGCTTTGCACACTCTTGGCATTCTCTTGATGAGCTTCAAGAGGTAGTCAACTGAAAGGGTCTTCACTTCACAGGTGTGCCCTGTCAGGTTTAATAAGTGGGATTTCTTGCCTTATAAATGGGGTTGGGACCATCAGTTGCGTTGAGGAGATGTCAGGTGGATACACAGCTGATAGTCCTACTGAATAGACTGTTAGAATTTGTATTATGGCAAGAAAAAAGCAGCTAAGTAAAGAAAAACGAGTAGCCATCATTACTTTAAGAGATGAAGGTCAGTCAGTCAGCCGAAAAATTGGGAAAACTTTAAAAGTAAGGGCTATTTGACCATGAAGGATAATGATGGGGTGCTGCGCCAGATGACCTGGCCTCCACAGTCACCGGACCTGAACCCAATCGAGATGGTTTGGGGTGAGCTGGACTGCAGAGTGAAGGCAAAAGGGCCAACTAGTGCTAAGCATCTCTGGGAACTCCTTCAAGACTGTTGGAAGACCATTTCAGGGGACTACCTCTTGAAGCTCATCAAGAGAATGCCAAGAGTGTGCAAAGCAGTAATCAAAGCAAAAGGTAGCTACTTTGAAGAACCTAGAATATGACATATTTTCAGTTGTTTCACACTTGTTTGTTATGTATATAATTCCACATGTGTTAATTCATAGTTTTGATGCCTTCATAGTCATGAAAATAAAGAAAACTCTTTGAATGAGAAGGTGTGTCCAAACTTTTGGTCTGTACTGTACATCAATACATCAAACAGATGGCAAACGCGTCATGTGAACCCACCCTAAGTTGGGCATTTGGAACCCTCTTGCATACCATTTTGACTAGGCACAGAAGTGGCATTTAGAGGGAGGGGAAGAAGCATGTGTCTATACCTGTATGAATACAGGGTGACTGAGTGACCAGAAGACTCAGCTCCATAATTTCAAAATAGCTGACTATGGTTGTGAAGTCCCCTCCTCGGTTAATACAGGAAGGGCAGCTCTGCATCTTAAACTGGGGAACACTGCATGGTCGGGGTTGAGCGGCCTCAAGTAGAGGTTTGATGCTCAGGCAGAGCCCTTCTTGTAAGGGCTCATGCACACGACCGTATGCATTTAGCGGTCCGCAAAAACGGATCCGCAAAAAATACGGATGACGTCCGTGTGCATTCCGTATTTTGCGAATTGGAACAGCTGGCCTCTAATAGAAAAGTACTATCCTTGTCCGTAATAGGACATGTTCCAGTTTTTTGCGGAACAGAAATAGGGGCATACGGAAACAGAATAGTACCTTCAGTTTTTTTTGCGGACTCATTGAAATGAACGGTTCCGTATACGGTCTGCAAAAAAAACGGAACGGACATGGAAAGAAAATACGTTCGTGTGCATGAACCCTAATACAAATGGCAGTGGATACTTGCAGAGCCTCCCTGCGGCGAGCAGCATCATTATACACGACTAATATTTATATAATATGCTGCAGCCATAATCGCTCCTAATCCAAATATTTATTTTCGTTATCAGGACTTGTTCTCTGCGCTCATTACCAGGTTTACTGAACATTTACTGCTATTGTAACACTCATACACTCATTAAGGACAATGCATGATTAATAGTCTCAGCCTCATCTGTAACTGCGCTCATTGGATGTGAATGCGGTGGGGGTGGGGTGATAGAGCATCAGGAGCTGAGGAGTCTGAGAAAATCACTGGTAACAAACCCCCTTCTAAGGTCAGGCATGCACCCAGCTCATAATCCAGAGCCGTCGCTATCATGTACTATTATGGCACTGAGTGTTAACGAAGTGTGCTCTGTACCGTAATATGTACGTCAAAGAGCGAGAAGGGGTTAACTAAGCAAAATCCGGGCTCCAACCTTGTTGGCGTGAGTTTTCCTCTTCCTGGGGATGCCAGATTATTGGAACGTTACACATATACCACTTAGTATAGTGAAAATGATGCCTGGTATCTATATAGATAGGCAGCATCCATTGTGGCTGGTTCCAGGATTCATGGGTCTTGACACTTGCACCATTTGATAATTTAACATCAGAGGGCTGCAGACTGTGGCACAGCCATCCGTCACCTGAACCCACAGTCCTAAATATGTGGAGACAGAAACAGAGGCGTCTAGCAGAGGACACAAGGCCACTCGTAAACTTTTATATGGCAGTGTATTTCCTCCTGCGGCAGCGCAGGTTTCCTCAGTTTGATGAGCTGCTCATAGAGAGGATCAATATTTACTCTGCTCCTTGTATACAGATGGTTCCCCCTCAAGCCTCAGCCGACTCCTGGGACCAATCGCAGCTGAAGCCACATAATGGAGTATGAACGGCGATCACGAGGACCTTGGATATATCCTGCCAATGACCGAACCAAGTATTACCATCTGGAGACTGACAAATTGCTAAGCAGCTCTGAGCTATGAAACGCAGCCAGGAGTTGCATCAGTCTGGAGACTCGGGACCATACATTACCCCCGCCATCACAGGCTATGGTACATAAATACAGAGTACCCCTGTATCCGGGTGAGCGGGGTCCTATGTTTGTTACCAGCCCGATACACTGATTAGACATTATATCAAAACCACTGACAGGTGAAGTGTCATTCTTTGTCTACTTACAATTGCAGCAAGCCCAGGAGAGGGAGTCGAGGAAGGAATGGTGGTTATGGCCCTGAGAGGGGTAGTAGTACTCAGAGGTTACCGTGGCAGTCCTGCCTCTGGTGCCCCTGAGGCCGTGCAGTGAATGAAGGGTGCACCCTTTCTTCCCTCGGGACACAGAGCCCTGGTATTGTGCTCCTGCCTGGTGGTAGTTAGGGTGGATGCAGGGCCCTCGAGGTATGGAGACAATAAAATGTACTCTCATTACTAAGTAGATGATGACACTTGTAGCGGCAAAATCGCTGTTCAGATGTATCTTACAGAGCAGCAATTTCGACAAAGGTGTAAGGGCAACACAATGATAGAGGTATTAGTACTTTTAGTCTCTCTGTCCCTATACTTTTTACAGTCTTTCCAAGCAACCATAGGCATACAATTAGGTTCTTAACTCCTACTGCAGTTCCCAAACTTAGGGGTACAGATTAACCCCTAGACGAGCGCTGTACATGTATGATGCAGCAGACATTGGGGCTCCTGCCTTGTGGTAGTTAGGGTGGATGAAGGGTCATTGGAGTATGGAGACAATAAATACAGTCTCTTTACTGAGTAGATGATGAGAGTTGTAGCAGCAAAATCACTGTTCAGATGTATCTTACAGAACATCAATTTCCACAAAGGCATAAGGGCAACACAAGGATAGAAGTAATAGTATTTTTAGAATCTCTGTCTCTATACTTTTTATAGTCTTTCCAAGCAAACATAGCCATGCAATTAGGTTATTTCCCTTCTGAGCCATGCTGCCTATACAGCAGTTTGTGAGGGTTAACCCTTGTGAAAATGAAAAATATAGGGACAAAGCAACATTTTATTGTAAGAAATTTATATTTTCATTTTCACAGCCAAGTGCCTCTGTATGTGAAAATAATCAGTCAGCACTCTGGAAGAAGGTGGTGCTCATATCCTGGTTTGCAGGCCCATACATCCGGGTAGAAGAAGTGGATCAGCACTCACTTTTTGATGCTAATAAATCTTCACTTTATTGCCATAAACAGAATACAGGCAAATGTGATGCATTTCAGCTAAACAGACTTTTTTGGCTAAACTGTATGAAAGGCTTGTTGGATCAAAACGCTCACCACATCCCTCAAAATTCCATAAGGGATGTAGTTTTCAAAATGTCATTTTTGAGGTGTTTCTATTGTAGGGGTATCTCATGGTCATGGCACTCCTTCCCTTCTGAGCCCTGCGTTGTGCCCATACAGCAGTTTAGGACCACATGTGGGATGTTTCTATAAACTGTAGAATCAGAGTAATAGATATTAAGGTTTGTTTTACTTTTAATCCTAGCTGTGTTACAGGTTAAAGTGACTAAAATGGAAATCTGCACAAAAAAGTTTTGCTTCAATTCTCGTGGAACACTTAAAAGGTTAACTAAAGTCAGTTTTGAATAATTTCAGGAGTGTAGTTTCTAAAATGGGATAAGAACTAGGGATCGACCGATATTGATTTTTTAGGGCCGATACCGATAATTTGTGAACTTTCAGGCCGATAGCCGATAATTTATACCGATATTCTGGGAATTTTCATTTTTGAGGAAAAAAAATAATTCCTACACAAATCTGCTGAAAATTAATATGTTTATTGTTAATGTGTATTTTTTTGTTTATTGTTAATGTGTATTTTTTTTATAAATCTTTTTCATTTATACTTAATATTTTTGTGGGTTTTTTTTTACTAACTTTTAGCCCCCTTAGGGACTAGAACCCTTGTCCTATTCCCCCTGATAGATCTCTATCAGGGTGAATAGGAGCTCACACTGTCCCTGCTGCTTTGTGCATAGTGCACACAGCAGCATGGAGCTTATCATGGCAGCCAGGGCTTCAGTAGCGTCCTGGCTGCCATGGTAACCGACTGGAGCTCCAGGCTTACACAGCTGGGGCTCCGATCGGAGGAGCAGGGGAGAGGGGATCCTGTGGCCACTGCCACCAATGAGTAATACTGGGTGGGGGGGGGGGGGGGCGCACTGCGCCACCAATGTTTTTACTATTGGCCGGGATTGGGATGGGGGTGGGGGGCGCACTGCGCCACCAATGAAGATAAGTCTCTCAATCATTCATATACAGGAGGCGGGAGCTGGCTGCAGAATCACATAGCCGGCTCCCGACCTCTATGAGCGGTAGCTGCGATCCGCGGCACCTGAGGAGTTAACTACCGCGGATTGCAGCTGCCGCTGATAGAGGTCGGGAGCCGGCTATGTGATTCTGCAGCCAGCTCCCGCCTCCTGTATATGAATGAATGAAAGGCTTATCTTCATTGGTGGCGCAGCGGCCACAGCCCCTCCCCTTCTTTTGTCTTCTCTCCTCTCAATGGCGGCAGCAACAGCACAGGGGGAGGAGACACTGCTTCCTGCTCCCCTGTGCTGCGGAGGGAACACAGAAAGCGCTGAGAGCAGCGCGTTCTGTGTTCCCAATGTTATCGGTATATCGGCAAAATAGATGCCGATACCGATAACGTTCAAAATCCTCAATATCGGCCGATAATATCGGCCAAACCGATAATCGGTCGATCCCTAATAAGAACAGGCCTTTTTTCCCCCTTCATGCATAACGGAGAAAAACTGAACTGTTATATGTGTCCATAGAAATACAGGTGAAACTCAAAATTTTTTAATATTGTGCAAAGTTCATTTATTTCAATAATTCAACTTAAAAGGTGAAACTAACATATGAGATAGACTCATTACATGCAAAGCGAGATATTTCAAGCCTTTATTTGTTCTAATTTGGATGATTATGGCTTACAGCTTATAAACCCCAAAGTCACAATTTTGAGGTACCCTTTGCTCAGGGGGTATGGATTAATTAGCTGACTAGAGTGTGACACTTTGAGCCCAGAATATTGAACCTTTTTACAAAATTCTAATTTTAAGCTGCATTAATGCAATTCCTTTTCATTTGCATTACTGAAATAAATGGACTTTTGCACAATATTCTAATTTTTGGAGTTTCACCTGTATATTAGGACGGAGCAAAACGGACTGCCTCTTAAAGGGTTCTGTTTTGCATACCGTCCTAAAATTTCTTTATATTCTGTTATAATCCTGTTATAATGGAACACTATAATGGCATTCCTAACTCTGGTGAGAACCCGCCGTTACTCTGGGTCAGGAGCTTAGCCAGTGCATCTTAAGCAGCCAGAGATTGAGACCTGCTACAAGGAATCCTCATCCCTGCAGTCCAACAACTACCACCATCCTCTGAGACAGAAAGAAGTACAGAATATACAGACTGTTGAGGACCAACTTAATGGACTGATGAAGGAAAGACAATAAATGCACTTATTTTTTTGCTTATACAGCAACAGGCCTTACTGCTAGTGGAACAGGTGCCCACCACATTTTTTTAAATATTTTTTTTTTTACCATGGATTAGCTACCGGTTAGATAATCTACACCCTGCTGTGGTAACTGTAGTACAATATTGTGAATGTGCTGTACTTTGGAAAATCTGAAATGAACGCTACCAGTGTCTTTTATGAACTGCCTCAACTACCTCAGTAGAGAACATTGGATTTGTTACCCCATACACTGGTCCTCCTGTCGGGCACTCTGCCAACTGTTCACCACCAAAACACCCCATTTACCACCAGACAGGATCCCCAAAACTCAAGGAGTACCCAGAGGGAAAAGAAAGGCATGCCCTTTATTCACTGCAGGGCTCCCGGTAGCGCCAGAGTGAGAACAGCTACAGTGAACCACTACCACTACTACTGCCACAACTACCACTCCCATCTTCCTCCTGGCTCTCCCCCAGCGGGTCGCTGCATATCAGAACTGGAACATGGAGCAATGGAAGAAGGTGGCTTGGTCTGATGAATTACCTCATGTGGACATATGGCTGCATGTGATCAAGATTAAAAATACGATGCAGAGGTCAGTGGCTCACCAGTATATTACACCCTGAGATGGTGCTCACTCCAAGGGCAACACCCCAAGCCCCAAAAATGTAAAGAACAAATTAAGTGGAATTTGGAGGGCACTCAAAAATATCATGAGATCAAATGGAGACCAGATGGATTTGTTAATATAAAAAAATCTTATTTATTAAAATTCAATATATAAAATAAAGTAAAAAATCTATATAGACTTTTTACAACAACAGATTATGTTCACAATAGTATCTATACCCTATACTAGGTAAACCCTTCTGTGAATTATTGTGCAAATGGTCCACGTGGATCTAAGTGCTCCCCTTTTGATATGGGGTAAGAATATATGGCTATGATGAGCACTATTTCCACCTGGAGCATCACACCTGATGATTTATAATGTAAGGGTGGGTGGAATTTACAGACAGAGTCTTTTTGGCCCTGAGTATGCATGGCTCTTCAATCCAGGTGGATGGAGAAAGGAATAAGTCATTAGCAGTACTCCAGAATAGGTTACTCGTAAAACTGTTTCCTGTTTTTTATTGCTCTGATGTTTTGCAACCCGCATAGTTTTGTATGGATAGGTCAGGGTTAACAATCCTTCCTTTGTAAGAGGCTAGGAGTTGGACCTTGGTCTGCCTCTAGTTCTAGTGTGTGAATCTAGTGTTAGCTTAGGAAGAGAGAGGAGCTACATGAGATCGCTCCTCAGAAGACTAGTCCAAGAGATTCGCTATCTCTGAGATATTTGCATCAAGAAATCCATCTCTACTTTACAGTACTCCAAAGGGAGAAAAAAAGAACTATAAGGTACAGAATCTGCATGGCTGAGCATTGGAGTCAGTCAGCAAGTTATTCTTTGTTTAAGAATAAACATAGACACAATTAACACATAGACATGGTCCTGACCAGTCGTGTCTTAATCCTGTATCCCTTACCCTAGGAATTACAGATGCATTTATGAGAGCCTTATTGCCAACTTTAGAACCTGTAGGGAGAGACTTTGGAGAATAAAGGAAAAAAGTACAACAAGCCCTAGGGACAAAGCAACATTTTATTGTAAGAAATTAATATTTTCATTTTCACAGCCAAGTGCCTCTGTATGTGAAAATAATCAGTCAGCACTCTGGAAGAGGGTGGTGCTCGTATCCTGGTTTGCAGGCCCATACATCCAAGTAGAAGAAGTGGATCAGCACTCACTTTTTGATGCTAATCGATACATTGCTATCAAGGAAGATTTGCACTGTGAATTGTTTAGAACTGTTTTAATACCATTGTATGTACTATGACCCCTATTCTGCACCTCAGTAAATAAAGACTTGTCTGTTTTATACACCTGATTAGGTTATTGACTCCTGCACCATTTGCCGTCCACAGCGCCTACATCTCCTGCCTTGCACCTGTACCATACTCATACCACCCTAACTAAAATCAGGCAGGAGCCCCAACATCAGGGTGTGACATGAGGCAAGAAAAGATGTGCCCTCCTGTCACTTTTGAACCCTAGGGAGCATCAATGTGAGGATTGTCACTGTGATTTATGTGGGTAACTGTTGCAGCCAGAGCAACTACCAATCCCATCCATTGCTCCTCTGTCCACTGCACATGTTGCACAGTCACTAACAGGTGCTTCCAGGTTGTGGTATCTCCATTGTCCAAACCACTCTTACCACTCTTCTCAGTTGCAGTAGATTCAGTACACCAGATGGTACAATGTTCTTAAAAGGGGTTGCCCATAAAAATATATTTTACAGTTTTAAAACCAGCACCTGGATCTTAATACTTTTGTATTTGCATGCAATTACACATTTTGTAGAGCCACTGAGTTATTTAATAAAATGTACTGTAACTATGAGGTGTCACAAGCTCTTTGTTCTTTTTCTTTGACCTGCTCACTAAGAAGGACGCACATGCTCAGTTTCGTCCTTCAACTGCCTCCTGAGTTGTAATAGGGAGAAAGCTCCAGCAGAAAAGACTCTCCTACTAGGCTGCAGCAGAATAGACACTGCCCTTGAGCTACCAACTTGATATAAATCTAGCAGTGCAATGAATGGGGAGATCTCTGGATCCATGTGAGGTACAGGGCTGGTTCTAGCTCCCTTTTTTTTTTTTGTTAAATAAATCGTCTCGTAATATATGATGTATGATTTTCATTTTTTACATTAATCATGGTATAACACCTTTTAGTAAAATGTTTAGGATTTATTTTGTTATATGTGAACTCCATAGCAATGTATTGGCAGACTGTGTTTAGGTTGCCAGGTGATGGACTGCTTCTGCCCCCTGGTTAGGAGTTTAGCGTAGTCTAGTCTAAGGAGAAGCAACAGGAGAGAAGTGTGCGCTGAGAACTCCTGCATGGACTAGACCCAAGCTCAGAGCACAGCTGTCTCTGAGTCCATAGCAGCTAAAGAAGCAACACTGCTACTAAAGTAACCCTAAAGGAAAGAGACAAGACAATTTAGATGGTCTAGAACCCACAAGTTCGTGCATTGGGCTCAGACAGCAAGTTATTGTGCACGTTTATGGCAGAAAAGCTTTACTGCAGTGGAGCGGGAATATGGCTAAAGCATGTCCATACTTTGAGACCGATTGGCCACCAATATCTACATTTCTGCACCCCTCGGTCTGGGAACAGAAGAGGAAGTTCACAAGAACCTCATTGCACATCTGTGGTTCTGTTGAAAGACTGTAAAGGGTGTAAGAGGGTGTCAGGGTTGCCAACTGTCTAGAAATTTCTGGACTGTTAATAAAAATAGAGAACTTTTTTTCCTGTCCCTGTAAAAAAATATAGATGTGTCCATGATTTTTTTTAAGGCTGGTGGTATTTGACTGGAATTTTTTTGGTGTTAATTATCATCATTTTACAGCTCACAGTAAATGCTGGTAAGGAGGTGTTATCAGTATAATGAGCTATATACCTGTATTACTTTATTATTCATTATGGTTTTCCAATTTTTCTGTAAAAATGTTGTCCGTCCATAATTTTGGGATAAGTTGTACAGAAAAAAAAAAAATTCTGGTTGTCAACCCAGGAGGGGGCACACATAGTTTCAAGTTTTCAACCCTCTTATGCTGACTGGTGGGGCCAACGCAATCAGTATGTATGGAAGGCACTGCACTAGTAGACAAAACTGCAGGTGATGCAAACACACTAGTAGGTCAGAGGTGTAACTAGGCTTTCCAGCACCCAGGGGAAGGGTTCAATGTTGTCACTGATATGTACATAAAGAAACGAAAAGTTCAGCGACAAGTGTAGTGAAAATTTCTTTACACTAAGCCACTCCTCTAACTCCGCCCAGTGCATAACTATACTCACCTAGTCCCACTTACCTAATAAAATATATCATAGGGTACATGGCGGTACCAATACACCTTGCAATAAATGATCTGGAACAAGGTCCCTGTGGTGATAGAGCAAAAAGAATAATCATATAAGAAAGGGATGGTAACTGCCACTGTGAAATCCCCAGAAGGGGGCGCTGTGCTGGGCCTGTAAGACCCAGCTATTCCAATATATAACGTGGGTAATCTAGCGCATTTCCCTTTAGTGCTACCACACAGCACTAATACCCACATTGTGCCCCTCACAGTAGTTATGCCCACATTGTGCCTCCTTCACAGTAGTAATATCCACATTGTTCCCCTCACAGTAGTTATGCCCACATTGTGCCTCCTTCACAGCAGTAATATCCACATTGTGCCACCTTCACAGTAGTAATATCCATATTGTGCCCCCTCACAGTAGTTATGCCAACATCGTGCCTCCTTCACAGTAGTAATATCCACATTGTGCCCCCTCACAGTAGTTATTCCCACATTGTGTCTCCTCACAGTAGTAATATCCACATTGTGCTTCCTTCACAGTAGTTATGCACACATTGTGACTCCTTTACAGCAGAAATGCCCACATTGTGTCTCATTTACAGCAGAAATGCCCACATTGTGCCCCCTCAATGCAGTTTGGCACACATTATGTGTAACACCCCGGAGTGGTGTTACCATTCCTGCACCCTGCTACTGTCTCAAATGGGTTAACATCATTGTCATCTTTGTATTTCTTTCCAGGTCCTTTACAATGTGTAGTGATATAATCTTTTTATGCAACTGTTATAACATATAATAACTGGTTCACCAGCAGGTGGCAGTGTAAATGTCAGAGCTATGCTTAGCCAGAATGGAACTTACCATTCCATTCTTCCCCCCTTTGGGGAGAAGTGGGCTAGTCCTACTTCCTACCCTCAGGGTGGGCCAGCAGGTTCCAGTTAGTTCTAGTTCAAGTTGGAGTCGAGTCTGGACAGGAGAGAAGTAAGGGGGGCGGGGCACGCTCCGGCGTGCCTATGTCAGCCAGAGCATCCTAAGCTCTGCTGACCATGTAGAAGATGTCTGGATGCCATAGGTCACCATAAGAGAAATCAGCAAGAGGAATAGTTCTTCGGCTGAAGATAAGTTTTTTACTCAGTGTCAGGAGGGGACTAACAGTCGACAGCACCCCATCCAAGGATACCAGAACAGACCCAAAGTACAGAAACCAGACCTAAGCAGAGTTTAGTGCAGCACAGAGAAAGAAAGCAAAGTATTTTAGCAAGCCTGTCAGCCCAGCAGAGGAAGAAAGAAAGCAGAGTTATTACGTTTGCCTGCCAGTTAATGCCAAAGCCTGCTGGAACCAAGACAAAGCCTGCAAATCGTTTGGATGAAAGTTTTTTTTCAAGTAAATCTGCCGTTGAACTTCCTAACAAGGTCTGAACTCAAGTTATTTTTCCTTCATCCCTCAATTATTCCCTTTTTAATGCTACGGAGCCAAAGCCTGGGGTCCCGCTGTATCCAGGTAGGAGCACCGTGACACATATAGGCTGCACCACACCACTCGGCAATTCCAACTAAACCTGGGATTCGATAGGGCCCTGGGGGGAGGCATGTTGCATATGTGCCCTCACAGTAGTTCAACCTACCTTGTGGCCCCTTCATAGTAGTTAACCCATATTGTGGCCCCTTCACAGTAGTTATGGCCTCCTTGTAGCCCCTTCACAGTAGGTATGTCCTCCTTGTAGCCCCTTCACAGTAGTTATGCCCACCTTATGGCCCCTTCACAGTAGTTATGCCCACCTTTGTGCCCCTTCACAGTAGTTATGCCCAAGTTTGTGCCCTTTCGCAGTAGTTATGCCTACCTTTGTGCCCCTTTGCATTAGTTATATCCACCTTTTTGTCCTTTCACAGTAGTTATACCCACCTTGTGGACCCTTCACAGTAGTTATGCCAACCTTTGCTCCTCTTCACAGTAGTTATGCCCACCTTTGTGCCCCTTCACAGTAGTTATGCCCTCCTTGTGCCCCTCTTTGACCTCTAGTGCACTCTCCAGCTCCATAAAAAAACACAAATACGCACCTGTTTCCCTGAAGACTGGAAAATCCTGACTTACCCAGGAGCAGCACGACATGCTCACATACATCGTGCTGCTGGCTGTGCAGGAGGCTGGTTCCCATGCTTTCACAGCTACTTTCACATAGCCAGCAGCAGGATGTGCGGCTGCTGGGTGGCCCAGGAGACCAGCAAAACAGTAATGGAGCATACAGCTCCCTGCTTCACCATGGAGATGAACTGCCCAGCGGGTTTACCCCCCCCCCCTTCCCCCAGTTATGCCTCCGAGTAGGTTAGCACACTAGTGGATGGAGCAAACACATCAGTTACATCGGTGATATATCAGAAAAACTGAATACAATGTAAATTTTTACATTGTAAATTTTGCGACATTGCATAACTACTGTGAAGGGGCAGAATGTGGGCATAACTACTGTGAAGGGGTGCAATGAGGGCATTACTCCTGTGAGGGGGCACCATGTGGGCATAACTACTGTGAAGGGGTACAATAAGGGCATAACTACTGTGAATTGGTGCAATGAGGGCAGTATAACTGTGAGGGGAGGCACAATGGGGGCATAACTTTTGTGGGGGGTTGCATTCTGTAAAGTATAGGGGTGGGGGGTGCAATAGAAAGGACCCTTCCCAGATGCCAAACACCTTAGGCATGCCATATGACTCACATTTTTATGAAAAGATGTTACAGTAGCTCTTTTTGTTAATTTTTTAACAAATTTATATGTATATAGCTACAGGTAAACACATGTTTGACTGTGTTAACAAACACACACACTGCACCATTGCAAAAAGTGTCCCTTATCGAGGGGAAGATGGTGTTAAAAAACACATTGGAGAAAAACTGTGGTTTGTTGGGACCAAGCATGCCTCAATGGAGGGAGGCAGGGGCGTAACTAGAAGTGACTGGGCCCCACAGCAAATATTTGTAAGGGCCCCCCCAGCGCGCTTCGCACCTCCCTCCTCCTGTGTAAACCCCACTCCTTTGGCACAGTGTAGCGGTATACTGTATATTGTGGGGCACAGTGGATGCTATATGTGTATAACATAAACATATTTCACATGAAAACTTAGTTACTTGGCTTGGCCCTTGGGGATCTCGGACGCCACTTCAACACTTTGGCCGGGGGCTCGGCGGAGCTGATGTTGTGCTTTATCCTAATGAGAAAGATTTCATAATAAGGATTTGGAGAAGGGGCAGAGGGATTGCAGAGCAGGGAGAGGCTGGTGCTGCTACTAGGGGGTCATACCATGGGGGAGTAATAAAACCCACCATAATGCCCCCCCAGTAGTAATAATTCTCCTTATAATGTGACAGTGCAAAAATACCCCCTTGTTGAGCTAATGTCCCCATAGTGCCCCAGTAATGTCCCAGTATAAAATACCCCTATATAGTGCCCCCAGTAAATGCCTCCATAGTGCTCCTCCCCCCCTTCCTGCTAGTGCCCCCCATAATGTACCAGTATAAAATGCCCCATATATAGTGCCCCAGTAGATTCCCCTCAGTGTCCGGCCTCTGATAGGCTGCCGGCCTAGTGTCCCCCATAATGCCCCCCCATCATGTGCCAGTATCAAGTGCCTCTCTCCTCCCCCCCCCACATGTCCCAGTATCATAGTGCCATCTCCCCCCCACAAAAAAAGTGCCAGTATCAAGTGCCTCTCCCCCCCCCATGTGCCAGTATCAGGTGCCAACCCCTCTCCCCCCCATGTGCCAGTATCAGGTGCCTCTCTCCCCCACCCCAGGTGCCAGTATCAGGTGCCTCCCCCCATGTGCCAGTATCAGGTGCCTCTCTCCCCCTCTATGTGCCAGTATCAGGTGCCAACCCCCCCCCCAGGTGCCAGTATCAGGTGCCAACCCCTCTCCCCCCCAGGTGCCAGTATCAGGTGCCTCTCTCCCCCCCCCATGTGCCAGTATCAGGTGCCAACCCCCCCTCCCCCCCAGGTGCCAGTATCAGGTGCCAACCCCTCTCTCCCCCCCCCATGTGCCAGTATCAGGTGCCTCTCTCCCCCCCATGTGCCAGTATCAGGTGCCAACCCCCCCTCCCCCCCCAGGTGCCAGTATCAGGTGCCAACCCCTCTCCCCCCCCATGTGCCAGTATCAGGTGCCTCCCCCCATGTGCCAGTATCAGGTGCCTCTCCCCCCCCCATGTGCCAGTATCAGGTGCCAGCCCCCCCAGGTGCCAGTATCAGGTGCCAACCCCTCTCCCCCCCCATGTGCCAGTATCAGGTGCCTCTCTCCCCCACCCCCATGTGCCAGTATTAGGTGCCTCCCCCCATGTGCCAGTATCAAGGGCCCCCCGCTCCCCCCATGGCAGTAACAGTCGGGTATTAAAAAAAAAATAATAAACACTTCTACTTACCTTCATGTCAGCGATGCGATGCAGGCTCTTCCTGTGTCCCGCCCTGTATGTCCATATATGGAGTCAGTGCTTGTATTTCAGAAAAGGTTTCTGCTGGCATTCGAACCCACGCCCATCTGTATCAGAGGCAAAGCATCTAACCACAAGACCATAAGAGAAGCCTTGCTGCTGACTGAAAAAAAAATTAGACTTCTACTGTTATAGCTGGCTAAGTGTACATCTATACACATGACAGCTGCTCATATATAGAGATATAGCAGAGCTGAGTGTGCTGGGACAGCTGTCATATAGAGATATAGCAGTGCTGGGTGTGTTGGGGCAGCTGTCATGTGTATAGATGTACACTTAGCCAGCTATAACAGTAGAAGTCTCATTTTTTTTTCAATCAGTTGTAATGCAGCCTTTATGGTTGTGAGGGTAAATGCTTTGCCACTGATACTTTGGAGATTGTGGGTTCGAATCCCAGACACATCAGAAGACTTTACAGGGACACTGACAGGCCAAAACAGCATATATAGTTAGATATATCTCATTACAGGTCTTATACAGTCTTTTAAAAGCATATAAGTATCCCCCCTGTCCACCTTATAAAGAGCGAAATATAAAGTTTTATAACCTGCTTCTCCTGTCAGCAATCTGCCCAAGGGGCGGCGTTTCATGTGAAAATGCGCCCAGCCAGCCTTCCCAACTGCCGTTCTTAAGCCCCGCCCAGCTCATCATTATTCACTTCGCTGGGCGGCGGCTAGAACTCTCCCCAGTCCCCATCCTGCGCAATTCAATCCTCTGGGCATCGCTCATGCCCAATCTTCTGCGCCTGCGCCCCGCCGTGCCGTTAGATCGCGCCTGCGTACACACACCAGCCTGCGTCTTCGAAACTTTATATTTCGCTCTTTATAAGGTGGACAGGGGGGATACTTATATGCTTTTAAAAGACTGTATAAGACCTGTAATGAGATATATCTAACTATATATGCTGTTTTGGCCTGTCAGTGTCCCTTTAAGAGTAATATTAGATCACATTAGCGAGGGGGCCTGGTCAGCTGCTGTGAAGGGGCCCTGAAGCCTGAACAGTTAAGACATCGATATTTAACGAACTTGAAAATAAACTGTCACACACGCTGCCGGGACACCGGGCCCCGAAGCAGCTGCTTCCCCTGCTTCCCCGGTAGTTACGCCACTGGAGGGAGGCTTGTTCTGCACAAGCATCCAAAAATCATTTCTTAACGGGGTCAGAATGCCTGGCTGTATTGTATTGCTTATACACACAAGTGTTAATTGTCAGAAGAAAGAGTGGCTTGTTCGGAAGAAGCCTGGAAAAATGCTCCCTTTTAATTGGAAGCAGCAGCAGTGCAGTGTGGATGTGGAAAGATTAGCATAACCGTGGCATGTAGCCGCTATAGTAGAGGCAGCAGTAGAAGCACAGCCTGGAACAGACTAGACAGTAGATGTGTGTAGTAGTACTAGTGGTGACTGTGTAGTGGTAATGGTAGTGACATTAGGAGTAATGGAAGTGGCAGTAGGGGATTAACAGCAAGGGATATCGGCGGCGGTAGCCATATGTTATGAAACATGATGGTAGGCAGGCAGACAGCACAGTAGCATGATGCCGACAGCAGTAGCCATATGATACAGAACATGACGGTAAGCAGACAGACAGCAGCAGTGGAAATATGGGGCACTGTCAGCAAGGGCAGATCTATTCATTGGCCTTAGTTGAAGGACTGTTAAAATCTTCATGGATCCATGCCTCATTCAATCAACAGACCGCTGGCTAGAAGTACCGAATTAAATTTAGGTCAAGGTACAGCAATGTGCCACTTTTACCACAACTAAGTGGCAAGGCAGCAACTTGGCCAGGTGAGAGTTCAGTTTGCAGATAAGCTAATTGCTGGTTGCAATAGTTTTCATAGGGCTACACAGTCTCTTATGGATGTCTCATGATAGAGAGGAGGAGGAGTCTGACCAGGAGAAGAAGCAACAGCTGATGATGATGACAAGGACATTGTACTGCTTGGGGATGCGGGCTGGCTGCCACAAAGAGGACCAGGAGAAGAAGGACAGACCTGTTCTGATACAGAATGCTGTCACAGTTTACCTCCCAACTTTTGAGAAGTACAAAGAGGGACAATATGTGTGGCGCTGCAAATTTTTTCATATTAGGTAATGCTTCTAATTCCGCCCAAAATATAACTATACACACCCAATCCCACCCAGTCCCCTTAATCCCCCCACATAGTAGTTATGCCCACATTGTGTCCACATTTACCCCATCACAGTAGTTATGCCCAGATGCCCACCATGTTTTGTCTGCATCCGTATGTCCGTTCCGTGACACCTGCAAAAAAAATAGAACATATCCTATATTTGTCCATTTTATGGACAAGGATAGAACTGTTCTATAGATGGCAGGGTGTTCCATTCCAATAAATGCGGAATGCACATGGCCCATATCAGTGTTTTGGGGATCCGCGATTCGGGGACCGCAAAAACACAGGCGGTCATGTGCTTGAGCCCTTAGAAGCAACTTTAATCTGATTGGATTATCAGTGCCTTGGTACTGTTGGATGTAATACAACTTATATTTTGAACTTTAGTAAGGAGAGATTTATTTATTTATATATCTACTGGCCTGGTTACTGACTCCACCATCATCCGCCTGCCACTTAATCCACACTCTTGCCTTGCACCCTGCCAAAACACCTAACATCAAGGACACCTCAATCACCACCAGGTAGGTGCCCCAAGACCGGGGTGTACAGTACCTGACGGGAGGAAAGGGTGCACCGTCGTGTCACTGTGCAGCCCCTGTGCGGCATTTGCTGCTAATACCTTATTGCCAGATAGCACAGAACACATTTAGATGTTTTGTGGCGTACATGCCTTGACAGGTGAGAGCTGTTTGGCGGCATTAGAGGGACCTACACAAAATTAATGTTATGGTTTTAATGTTATGACTAATCGGTGTAGAGAAAGGACCTATATATTTAGCTGGCTGACCCCCATCAGTTCCGGATTATTCTTCCATTAGAGGAATATGTCTGTAATGTGGCTGCATTTCTCGGGGTCACAGAAGGAGTCAAGGAGTTTATAACATGACAAATGAGATCTTTCTAAGATGGGAAAATCTGATCTGGAAAAATGACCTTCACTCTGCAACCACCCAGCAAAATTACAACCTGGCCTGAAAACTAGAAATGAAGACAATGTTAGCAACTAAAAAGTATTCTTTCCTGTCCAACTACTTGTCTGCAGTGTTCATTATATAGTGCAGGGATGCTAAACCTGCGGCCCTCCAGCTGTTGTAAAACTACAACTCCCACCATGCCCTGCTGTAGGCAGATAGATGTAGGCTGTCTGGGCATGCTGGGAGTTGTAGTTTTGCAACAGCTGGAGGGCCACAGGTTGGGCATCCCTGATATAGTGCATTACTTATCCTGAGCTACATACTGTATATAGTCCAGAGCTGCATTCACTATTCTGCAGCTTCAGAGCTAAAATCTCACAGTATTTCCTGGTTGTTCAGTGTCTGCACACAGCAAGAAACCAAACTATGAAAGCTGCTTTGGAGTATAATACAGATTCTAGTGGTTATACTATTGTAGATATGGGGCAGTATTATAGCAATTATATTCTTGTACATAGGTGATAGTATTATAGTAGTTATATTGCTACACATAGGGGCAGTAGTATACAGTAGTTGTGATATTCTTGTACATAAAAGGTAGAATTATAATAGTTATCTTCTTGTCTATAGGGATCAGTATTATAGTAGTTATATGGTTGCTGGTTGTCGGATCCACGCCGATCTGATATTGATAACCTATAACCTCTTTAACAGTAATAATATTCAAATACAGCAGACACAGTCATTATCACTCATGGACTGGCAAACCTTCCATAGGTTGCAGTTTATACAGTTCTCACAGTTCTAGAGGCTGCAAATGAGATGAACAGGCCTAGGTGTTGTCTCTCTCAGTCAATCTCCCAAATCTATACCTTCTCTCTCTGATTTAGCTACAGGGGTGCAACACATCTTTCCAGTGTCGGACTGGGGTACCTAGGGCCCACCAGTGTAACTGATTCTGGGTGCCCACCTTAGGGCTCCTGCACACAAACTTATTTTTTTTTCCTTGTCCGTACCATTTTTTTCCCCCTTTGTGGCCTGTATGTGAAATCATTCACTTCAATGGGGCTGCAAAAAACGGAAATGACTCCATGTGCATTCCGTGTCTGTATGTCCGCATGGCCGTTACGCAAAATTATAGAACATGTCCTATTGTCGGCATTACAGACAAGAATAGGACTGTTCCATTAGAGGCCGGCTGTTCTGTTCTGCATAATGTGGACTGCCGACAAATGTAAATCTTTGCCCCCAACCTAGCTTACCGCAGCTAAAATAAAAACCACAGAACACCTTCTTTGTTGGGTGTGAGTTGGTCACAGCTTTATTTAACTATTTATTTTTAACACCAACTTTTCGCTCTCCAAAACATATATCAAAAACACTGAGTACCAAGAAGCAGTATGCACCATGGAATCCCTCTGTGGGCAAGTCCGCCTTCTTCTCCAGCTCCTTTTATTTGCACCGACCTCCACTGAGGAGCCTGTGTACTCCTACATGGCGCTCCGGCCCCAACCCAACAAGAATAAAATATGCTCTACACTATCTTGGAGCCCCGACAAAAAGATAACTAGGCCGATATTATTCAGGTGTACACCATCTGGCCTCATAAGCCTTATGTTGTCCCCTTGAAATCCTGGTATTGACCGTTCTCCTCGCGTGCTCTATTGCTTGCGAATCCCTAGCTCCTTGCCACGTGACTCTTGGAATAATTTCCGACCACACAATGACCACTTCATGAAAGAAAGCAGGGATACGTTCTAAATCTGCTCTTATGAGGGTAATGAGCTCCGCTATTTTTAATAGGCAGAGATCATTACCCCCTGCATGAATGACCGAGATAATAGGAGAGCAAACAGTCCTACTGAGCTCCACTGCCTCTGGGAGGACCTGTGACCAGCGCAGCCCCCAAACCCCACGCCAGACGACCTGGACATTCCTGAAACCGAGGCTACGTCCACCTGGCCTGCATTCAGCTCTTTGTCCTGCCCAGAAAATATTGGAGGGTCCGATGAAGCAGATGGTGGGCTGGCCGTAATCTGAAAAGAAATTAAATCAATAAGTGTGGGCGGATATATGAGGCAAAACACGCAGATCTCCATCTGCCAATATGTTGCACTTCTGATTCGGGCAAACCGGCCCTTGCTGCTTCTGTAGCCGCGCCTATGCTGAAAGAATGTGTGGAGAATTCCGACACTGGGAGGTCTAACATCAAGAGACAGCGGTGGAAAATTACTTTAAATTGAAAACGCATTAGCGGGCTGCTGTCTGTGTGTAGCAGGAAAGTCGGGCCTTGGACGCGGATACGCATCCACTCTGAAACCACCGCATGTGGGCATATAGGGCCCTCCATCTTACATAAAAGAAGCCAGGAACCACGCGCCATTAAGTCCGTCTTGGAGCGGCGTATGAGTACCCTGAGGGAAGATTCAGTGAGGAAAATATTGCTTGCGCCTAAACCGCCTAAACAGGAGCGAGATGGGCAAACTAGTTCACCGATTCGGAGTGCTGCAAAAAAAACGCTAAACAGAACGTAGCCTTGAACAGTATGGTTTCATAAGCAGAAAAGCAAACGGTGGGCAATACACTGAAAAGTCGCATTAGAAGGGAGTAAGATACTGGGCGCCTGCGCTCGCGGATGGTGTGCTCTTTACGCCAGCCCTTAATAGCTTGGCGGATTAAGAAATGCTTTGTAACATCCGGCCAGCCCCGCAGCCTGAGGTAAAAACTCACTCCTGCTAGCCGCCGCTGCACAACCACAGCAGAAGCCCCTTGATCTCTCAGCTTTAATAAATAGGAGATTGTCACCTGCAAACTATCCGCCGGCAAAGTCCCTATGCTAGTAGTCCTTGCCCGCGCACACCATTTAGCCCATGCCTTACCATGTCCTGACCAAGTCGATGGCGTCACTGACATCAGACGTTCGTTAGCAAGTCCCTTAGCTGCAGCGGACAGGGAAGGCCTTCCTTGATTGCTCCTGGCAAGATACTCTGGAACTCCTGCCAGTGGAAACGAGAAAGTGCATCAGCGGCAGAATTATGTACGCCTGGTTCATGGCGAGCATGGAACCAGATGTTTAGCTCTAAACAGCGGAGGACTAAATGGCGCAGTAGTGCAAGTACAGGAGGGGATGAAGAGGTTAGCTTATTTATACTAAAGACCACTGCCATGTTGTCTGTCCAAAAACATATTCGCTGATTTGCGAATTTGTGTCCCCATAAGTTGACTGCTACTAGGATTGGAAATAGTTCGAGGAGTGTAATATTGGAGCAGAAGCCGGAGGCACGCCAATCATCTGGCCAAGGAGCAGAGCACCACTCGCTGCCAAATATTTCCCCAAAACCGGCAGGCACGTGTCGTAATAATACAAATTGTCCACTCTACAACCCAGTAGGTGATAACAGTCTGGGTGCACTGGGAGTAAGCGGAACGCCGCCTTAATGTCTGCCTTAGCTAACAACGCCCCTTGACCCGCACTCCTGACCAAAATCACCGCTCTATCGAAAGGCACGTAGGACACGGAAGAATCATCCTTTGAAATACTATCGTTAACCGACGTGCCCTTGGGGAAGGACAAGTGGTGGATCAGCCTAGATTTTCCTGGTTCTTTCTTTGGAATAAGGCCTAATGGGGAAATGTTATAAAAGGGGGGTGAGGAAAATGGGCCCACTATCCTACCTAAGGAAACCTACTTTAAAAAAATTTCCTGCAACAGGGCCGGATAGTCTAACGCCGATTTAAAGTTTTGTGAAAAATGTAGGTAACCTCGAGTAGGTAAAAGGAATAAAAAATCCGAAAGTAAAACCAAAACAGATTTGGCCCGCCGCTTCCTTAATGGGGTAATTATTTAGCCAATGGGACATCGTGGAAACGCTCACCGGGGTCTTTCCCGCTAGCGGTGGTTGTGACTTTTTGAACCAGGGGGTTACGCAGGCAGCGGATGGCTGAGTGGGGTCCTCCACAAACTGAGCACTCGTGCTTGTATCTGCACAAGCCAAAACATTTACAATGTCCTTCGTTATACAGCCAACAGGCTCTGGGTCTGTGGACGGCCACTGGCCCCTGCACAGTTGCTGAGGGGGCAGTGGCCGCGGGAGGAAAGGGATGAGATTTCTGTGCCAACATGAGACTAAGCCACAGGTCAGTAGCGGAACTCTTCATCATATCGCCATCATGCTGAACCTCCATGTGACTTGAATGCATTATACTGTAGATTGAGTCGATATAGATGAAAAGCTCTGCCAACCTCTCAGGATGGCGTAGGGCCATAGTATAACCTAAAACAGCGAAGGCCTGTAGCCAATTACCTATAGTACGACCGTCTTTCGGTTTACGGTCTACAAAACAGTCTGCATTCGGTCTCCTTTCCTTATCAATTGTATGCTGATCTATTGACACTAAGGACCATATATCCACATATTGATTCGACCATATTTTATTTTTCGTCTCATCATCCAGATGGGCACCTAGCGGGTGCCCGCAAAATAAAGATTCTTTATGGTCGCTGGCACGAGCCTTATCAGGTAGCGCCACAGAGGTGGGGGGGGTTCAAGGGCAGGAGCAGCTTCTAACTGTGCGAACAAAGCCCGCAATGCTGGCACCAGGCCCTTACCTACCTTATCCGCTCCCCACGCCCCTGTGAAATTAATCTCACCATGTGTAGATGACGAAGAAGCAGCTTGAACGACCTGAGGAACTGCACTCGGAACCGCGCTAGCTGGATCAGCCCCGCGGGACGACCGGCTGGCCGCTTGTCTATGATCACGCCTCCTACTGGTTCTTGACCTGCCGGAACTGGATCCGCAGGAGCTGAAATCCGATGAAGACGGTGACCGCCACATGGAGGACCTGCCGGCGCTCTAGCTGTTGCTCTCCCCCGTCCATTTATGCGCTGGGAACTCACCGGTAAGGGCAAGGGGGGTGAGCGAAGGCGAGCGGGTGGGCGGGTCCTTCTGGCGGTACGCCTGCGACTCGGTCTCGGAGGAGAAGATGAGGGAGCAGAGGCAGGGAGGGAGTGCAGCGCAGGGGCTTGTAAACTCTCCAACAGGCGAGATATGAAAGCCGGCCCTTCAGTGTGAATGTGGAGAGCACCCGACAGGGTAAGGAGGGTGATGAGGGACTGTTGGTCCCCCTTCCCCTTCCCCTTATGTTTCCCTGGGTAGGGGTTAAGGAATAGGCCCCGGGTTGTTGGTAGTGAGAGGATGGTAAGGGGTTAAAAGAAGTGTAGGTGGAGTTGGGAAGGAGGGGTGAGACGGTGGGAGGAGGAGTAAGGGTAGGCTTATATAGAGGGGGGCAGTGTGTAGCACTTCCTCTTGACAGGGTAAGCCGAGTTGGTAAGTACTCACCGCTGGCTTGACTCTTCCAGGATGTCCGCAGGCGACGATGCGCGCTTCTCTCCTGGCGCGTTTTCATGCGGAGGGGGAAGGATGGCCTCGATCTTTTTTGCGCAGCTTTGATCCTTCCTCTGTCTCCGTTCCTCCTGCATCTGCCCCATCAGTGCTTCCGGAGACGCCGCTGGGTGAGTGCCATTCAGGGATGGATCGGGGTCTGCGGCGTTCGGCGCGTAGTCGCCGCCCCCCGGCTAAGTTGCGGCATGTGTCCCCCTGTCCTGCCGGAGCGGCCGCTTCCCACGGCGGTTGTGACCCGGGTCGGGGATTGGAGCCGGAAGTAGGCCGCATCCTGGCTCCTCCCCTTCCGCCTTCTTCATCGCGGGCCTTAGGAGTAACGGCATGGCAGACGAGCCTTTCTGCAGTAATGGGGGCTAATCAATCAGGCGACGTTTCGGCGGATGACTGCCCCATCACTCCACCGCCATCGCAAGCTGCCCCCCTCTCCCTCCCCCCTTATCTGCACCGATTCTTTCTCTAGCTCCTTCTTTTATTGGTGGTGCTGCAGGGAGCTCGGCTCCTCCTAATGTGGGATCTTCTGTGGCGGTTGGCGCTGCAGTGTTGAGCCCTGGCATCCCCCCCCTTCCCTTTTACAACCTCATCCCACTCCTTCTACAGCGGTTTCCCCTGTTGGACTGGGCAGATGCAGGGAGAGATCTTTGTCCCCCACTTCCTCCAGAGAGGATAGAAGACGGGGGAGGCGCAGCCGCAGAAGGCGGCGTTCCAGGTCATCCCAGTACAGTAGGCGGTCCAGATCTTCCAGGTGGCATTCTCAGTCATCTTCAGAGGGATCCTCAGGAGTCTCGGAAGAGTCTGCTCGTACACCGCGATCCGGGCATAGACGACTGGCGGTTGGTGAGATTTCCAGGGCCCCTAGCCTGGCTTCGGTGGCAGTACACAGGGATGCTGTGCCTGTACCTGCAGTAGCTCCGCCGGCGGTACCGGCTTCTGGTGAGTGTCAATATGCGGGGGCGTGGGGAGGGGGAGGTGTTAATGCGGGTTTAGAGTCGTTATTAAAATCACTGCTAGATAGATTGACAGTTCCCCCGGTTCCCCCTGCGGTTCTGGTGGTTGGAGTGGCGGAGACGCCAGTGGTGGCTCCCTCACAGGTGACAAAGTCCTCAGTGGTATTGGCGGGGATCCATAAGGATTCATGTTTTTGTGGGGTCAGTCTTTTGGGGGCTCATTTAGAGGAGTCGGTTAGGGAGAAGATCTGGTCCCACCAATATGTGGACATATGGTCCTTGGTGTCAGTGGATCAGCATGGGGTGGATAAGGAGAAACGTTTTATGGATAAGCCTTATGATAAACGGTTGAAAGTAGCTAGAACTATGAATAACTGGTTGCAGGCTTTTGCGGTTTTGGGATGTGTGATGGGTCAGAGGCACCCGGAGCGGTGTGCGGAGTTGTTTATTTATATGGACACAATTTATAGTGCGTATAAGGCGCATGGGGGTAGTGCTTGGTGGAAGTATGATGAGGAATTTCGGAGGCGTCTTGCACTACAGCCAGGAATGGGATGGGGTGTGAAGGCTACGGATGTCTGGCTCCGCTTGATGACGGCGCCTCGGCCTCCTTCCTTTCCAAGGACGGCCACTGGAGTTGGGGCCTCGGCTGCCCAGGGTCCAGTGGCCGTCAGACGCCCGGGGGCTTGTTGGTTGTACAACGAAGGGCACTGTAAATACGCAGGATTGTGTAGGTACAAGCATGAATGTTCAGCATGCGGGGGCCCCCATCCCGCGGGTAGGTGCTTTAGATCTCAAGGGAGAGGTGTTAAACCCCCTACCTCCCTTGAACAAAAGGACTCCAGTCAACGTGGCAAGGATGTCCCCCTGGTTAGACCGGTACCCCAATAAAGGGGCGGCTGATATTTTGCGGAAGGGTTTTTCGGAAGGTTTTTTCATACCGTTTATCCTCAATAGATCCCCGATGTTTTCGGATAATCTTAAATCAGCTAGGGAATATCCGGAGGCTCTCAGGGAGAAGCTGCAGAAGGAAGTGGCAGCGGGCAGGATTATGGGCCCCTTTGTTCAACCCCCCTTTTCTAATTTGAGGGTTTCACCGTGGGGTGTCATACCAAAGAAGGAACCAGGAAAATTTCGACTGATACATCATCTGTCTCATCCGAAGGGCGCATCAGTGAACGATGCGATACTTCAGGAGGAGTCATCAGTGTCGTATGTATCGTTTGACCGGGCGGTGGCGCTAGTAAAGGAAGCAGGGAAGGGAGCTCTGTTAGCTAAATCGGATGTGGAGTCAGCGTTTAGGCTCTTGCCTATTCATCCGGATTGTTTCCATTTGCTTGGGGGTTGTTTTGAGGGTTTCTTCTATTACGATACCTGTTTGCCCATGGGTTGCTCTATTTCGTGTCACTATTTCGAACTGTTTAGTTCGTTTTTGGAGTGGGTGGTGCGTTTTGAGTCTGGTTGTTCGTCGGTGATTCACTATCTCGATGACTTCTTGAAATAGATTCAGTGGCTATGGTTTTTCGTTTACCGCAGGACAAGTTAGTTGGGTTAAAGGATTTGATTGAAGGGTTCCTGGTGGTACGGAAGGTGACTCTTAGGCAGCTGCAGTCGCTTCTGGGTTTGTTGTGTTTTGCTTGCCGGGTTATGCCTATGGGGCGTGTTTTTTCGCGGCGGTTATCTTTGGCAACACGGGGAGTGGTTTCCCCTCGGCATCGCATTCGGTTGACCAAGTCGCTCAAGGCTGATTTGAAGGTGTGGCATGAATTTTTATGTTCTTACAATGGCCATACGTGTTATATTTCGCAGGAAATATCTAGTTGTGAACTGGAGCTGTGGTCGGATGCGGCAGGCTCCTGTGGCTTTGGTACGGTGTTGGGTAAGGAATGGTACGCTTCTCCGTGGCCGGATGAGTGGAGAGATTTGGGGTTGGTGAGTAACCTGACATTGCTGGAACTGTTCCCTATTGTAGTGGCAGTGGAGATTTGGGGTGACAGATTAGAGAATCGTCATGTGTGTTTTTGGTCTGATAACTTGGGTACGGTTCAGTGTATTAATAGGTTGTCCTCTTCATCATTGCCGGTCCTAGCATTACTTCGGCATTTGGTGCTAAGGTGCTTGGAGCGCAATATTTACTTTAGGGCACGCCATGTTCCGGGGGTGGATAACAGGATTGCTGATGCTCTTTCTCGATTCCGTTGGCAGGTTTTTCGGGACCTTCTTCCGGAGGCGGAAATGGATGGACGGGCGTTCCCGGATTTCCTATGGCGTCTAGTGCTCAACAATTGATGACGTTGGTCAGCTCTTCGGTGACTCCGGCCACGTGGCAGGCACATGGTAAGGCCTGGGCTGAGTGGTTGACGGTAAAAGGTAATAGGGAAGTGTCGGCAGGAGATGATGTGTGTTTGGAGGTCACGATGGAGTGGATGTTAAGGCTGCGGGGTCAAGGGGTTTCTGCTCCAGTTGCGCGGCGTAAATTGGCTGGGGTGGGTTTTTATTTTAGACTGCGAGGATGGCCAGATGTAACTAAGAATTTCTTGATCAGGCAGGTGTTGAAAGGGTGGCAGAAGGAATATGTAGTGCGAGAGAGTAGGCGGCTGATTTCTTTTAGCTTGCTGGGAAGATTAGTGGATGTGTGTCGAGTTGTGTGTTCGTCAGGGTTTGAGAGGGCTTTAGTGACGGCGTGTTTTAGCGTTGCCTTTTTTGCGGCTTTACGGGTGGGGGAACTGGTGGCGCCTTCGAGCTCGCGACAGGGTGGTTTGTTATTGTCGGATGTGATTATTAGTAATAATGCGTTGCGGGTTCGGGTTCGTCGTTCAAAAACCGATCAGTTCGGTAAAGGAGTATCCATCCGGTTGCGAGTGGGGCGTGCCCCATAAGATTGGTTTCAGAGTACCTGGTGGTAAGGGTGAGTGGGAGGAATTTTTTCGTTCATGCCGACGGGTTTCCCTTGACGAAATTTCAGTTCGCTTCTGTGTTGCGTAAATGTTTGGAGCAGTTGGGGTTAGATCCGGGGGAATTCGGTACTCACTCCTTTAGAATAGGTGCGGCGACGAAAGCGGCTAGGGCAGGGTTGCCAGAATCGGAAGTCATGCGGATTGGGCGTTGGAGGTCGGCCTGCTTTGCACGGTACGTAAGGCCATATTTATTGGTGAGTTAGATATTTAAAAAAAAAAAAAAAAAGTTTATTGTTGGAGATGGTTATATGTGATCTAACATATTGGTGTTTTTTACTAATTCTTTTTCTTTGCAGAAGTCGGCCGCCCGGTGATTTGGTTGGTTGGGCACTCCTACATCTTCTGGGCAGCGCAGAGGGCGGAATGCAGGCCTGGAGGTCGCAGCCTGGGATTCAGGGAAGTAGAGGTGCAATGGAGAGGACTTCGGGGGCTGAGATGGGCGCAAGTGTTACCGGAAGTGGTTGAGATTGGACGTAGATCGGTGGGGCCGGTTATACTGGTCTTACATGCGGGTGGGAATGACCTGTGTTCTCAGAGGATGTTGGAACGAATGGCGTTGATGAGGTCTGATTTGGAGCACTTCCCGGCGTTCTTCCCGGAGTTAGTTATAGTGTGGTCAGAAGTAGTGCCAAGAGTAGTTTGGCACGGCGCCAGGGACGGGGAGGCTATGGAGAAATGCAGGAGGACATTAAATGCCCGAATGTCCCGCTTTGTGCGTTCAAAAGGAGGGGTAGTTGTCCGGCATTGGCAGTTGGAAGGCGATAATAGACCTTTGATGAGGCCAGATGGGGTACATCTCACAGATATCGGTCTGGATATTGTCACGACTGTGACTGATCCAGACAGGTCTGGGAGGAGAAGGTCGCAGCGACTTGCTACTCGCGATAGCTTGTGAGTTTGCTCCGTGGTTCAGGGTATGTCATCTGGGTTTTGCCTTGTGAACCTTTTTGTCCTGACTGGGAGTTTGTAGGCATCCTTCTCAGGTGAGTCCTGTCTGCCACTCCCAGCTACTATATTAGTTTCACTTTCACTTGCAGTCATTGCCAGATATAGTCCTTACTTCCAGTTCTATTCTGACCTTTGAAGGAGATCGTTTGATGGTGTTGCTGTGGAGCTCTTGTCCGGCGTGGACTGTCGTGATTGGGATCGCCTTCTCTGCTCGTGACTGGATAAGTCTATCTCTAATATAGTTTGTTTGTTTGCTGTCTTCCCCTGCTGTTCTCCTAGACATGAGTGATGGTGACTAGTGCTCCCATCGGCCTTTCCCCACTCTAGGCTTATTAGGGTGACTGAGGGTTTAGGCATCCTGCTCGCCGCACGGGTTCACACCCCGTCTAGGGTATCAGGGCAGACAGGTGCCAGCTTAGGGTTAGTCAGGGGTGGCCATACTATTCCCATCCGTAGATAAGGGTCCCCCTTCCCCTCCGTCTGGTGCGACACGACTGCTGCTGGGGTAGCGGTCGTGACAGTATATCTGGCCTTTTAAAAAAAAAAAAAAAAAAGTGACATTTCTTTTTTTTTTGCTTGCTGTTTTGCTTTGTATTTTTCTGTTCCACTATGGATCCGGTTACGGTTTTGGCAAAACAATTACAGGGATTATCCCTTGAATGCCACGGATTAAAAGCAACAGTGCTGCAGCAGCAGCAATCCTTGGGTTCCACCGTTGCTACGGGAAACCAAGGTACTCCTGAGCCAAAAGTGGCTTTACCTGATAGGTTCTCAGGAGGGAGAGACCAATTTGTAACCTTCAGAGAAGCTTGCAAATTGTTCTTCAGGTTACGCCCTAGATCCTCCGGCGGTGAGGAACAACGGGTGGGTATTGTAATTTCTCTCCTGCAAGGAGATCCGCAGGCTTGGGCTTTCTCCCTACCATCAGACTCTCTGGCCTTACGATCAGTGGAGGAGTTTTTTGAAGCCCTGGGTCTCGTATATGATGACCCGGAAAGGGTCTCACTGGCTGAGTCTAAGCTACGTAGACTTCGGCAAGAGAACCGGTCTGCTGAACTATATTGTTCCGAATTCCGTAGGTGGGCTACTGATACGTTATGGAACGACTCGGCCCTTAGGAGTCAGTTCTGCCAGGGGTTGTCTGAAAAATTAAAAGACGCGCTGGCGGTATACGAGGTCCCTGGGTCTCTGGAGGCTGCTATGTCTCTGTCTATAAGAATCGACAGACGACTCAGGGAGAGACTATTAAATTTTACGGAGGCCTCTATAGGGCAGGGATCGGTTTGTTATGATCCAGTCGAACCAATGCAAATAGGGGCGCCACTAGACGGGTGAATCCTCCTAAGTTCCGCCGTAGGTCAGAGGTTTGTTTTCGTTGTGGGGGGAGGGGTCATTTTGTAAAGGTTTGTCCCTCAGAACCCAAGAGACCACAAACAAAGGAGCCGCCGGAAAACTAGAGTCCCCAGATTGTGCGGAGGATAACAGTCTGGGCGTATTCGTTTCCTCCATACGCATGTCTCAGTTTTTGTTGTCCGCTACCGTTGAGGCAGGCAATAAGACTGAGATCTGTTCCGTCTTTTTGGACAGTGGGGCGGGGGTCAACTTGGTGGATTCACGGTTTGCTCAGGCTCTGGGTTTTACTCCAGAACCGATACGCAGAACTATTCCTGTTTTTGCCATCGACTCCTCCCCTCTTACTCAGAAAGAGTTAACTCAGATCATTCATAATATCCATCTGCAGGTAGGGGACCTCCATAAAGAGCATATCTCGTGTTATGTCCTGGACGGTCTTCCGGCTCCTATGGTATTGGGGCTTCCCTGGCTGGTGACTCACAATCCAGTGGTGGATTGGCAGGCCGGGGAGATTGTGGAGTGGAGTGAACATTATAAGGACAACTGCTTGAGTAGTAGGTGCTCTACACTCTCTGTAACATCTTTACCTGCCTTTCTGTCAGATTTTATGGATGTGTTCTCTGAGAAGGGTTGTCAGGGGTTACCACCTCATCGTCCATATGATTGCCCGATTAATCTACTACCTGGGGCCAAACTACCTAAAACCCGGTTATACAATCTTTCCGGCCCAGAGAGGAAGGCTATGAAAGATTATATTTCGGAGAGTTTGGCTAAGGGACACATCAGACCCTCTTCTTCACCTGTGGCTGCAGGGTTCTTTTTCGTTAAAAAGAAAGATGGGGGCCTACGTCCTTGCCTGGATTTCCGGGAATTAAACCGGATAACTATCCGAGATCCCTATCCTCTTCCTCTCATTCCCGACCTCTTTAATCAGGTTGCTGGTGCTAAATGGTTCTCCAAAATGGATCTCAGAGGAGCCTATAACCTGGTTCGCATCAAAGAGGGGGATGAGTGGAAGACGGCTTTTAATACTCCGGAAGGGCATTATGAAGATCTGGTCATGCCATTTGGTCTTACTAATGCGCCTGCGGTATTCCAACATTTTGTCAACGATATTTTTTGTCACCTTATCGGGAGATTTGTTGTGATATATCTTGATGACATCCTGGTCTATTCCCCGGATCTGGATACTCATAAGATCCATGTGAGACAAGTGCTGCAGATATTAAGGGCCAACAAATTGTTTGCTAAGTTAGAAAAATGTGTGTTCGCCGTAAAAGAACTGCCATTTCTGGGGTATGTGTTGTCAGATTCAGGTTTCCGCATGGATCCAGAGAAAGTCCGGGCGATTATAGACTGGGATCTGCCTGAGAACCTGAAGGCATTGCAACGCTTCCTGGGGTTTGCCAATTTTTATAGAAAGTTTATAAAAAACTATTCCTTGGTGGTCAAACCACTGACGGACATGACCCGAAAGGGATCCGATTTTTCCAAATGGTCACATGCAGCCAAAACTGCCTTTGCATCTCTGAAGGAGAGATTCACCTCAGCCCCTATTCTCGTACAGCCAGATGTCTCGCTTCCTTTTATTGTAGAGGTTGACGCATCAGAGGTGGGGGTGGGAGCGGTACTATCTCAGGGCCTGTCCCCTGGTGAATGGCGTCCGTGTGCTTTCTTTTCGAAGAAATTGTCTACTGCAGAAAGGAACTATGATATTGGCAACAGGGAACTTTTGGCTATTAAGTTGGCTTTTGAGGAGTGGCGTCATTTTTTGGAGGGGGCGGTTCATCCCGTCACGGTGATTACTGATCACAAAAACTTATTATATCTGGAGTCTGCTAAACGTCTCACCCCTAGACAGGCTCGGTGGTCGTTATTTTTTACTAGGTTTAATTTTGTAATAACCTATCGCCCGGGGGCAAAAAATACTAAGGCGGATGCATTGTCTCGAAGTTTTCCTGGAGGGGGTGATGTTGAGGTACCAGAGCCCATTTTGCAAAAGGGGGTGGTGGTCTCTGCATTACACTCAGGTTTGGAGGGGAGGGTGTTGGAAGCTCAGGGGGACGCCCCGGCCTCCTGCCCCTCGGGTAAACTGTTTGTGCCAGAAAATTTACGACTGGAGATACTAAAAGAACACCATAGCTCCACACTGGCAGGACACCCAGGTAGTAGGGCAACCTCTGAGTTAGTGTCTCATCGGTTCTGGTGGCCTAAATAGCGCCAGGAGGTGTTGAATTTTGTGTCTGCATGTGCTACCTGTGCTCGTTCTAAGGTAGATCATACTCGTCCGGCAGGGCGTCTTTTACCTCTGACCATCCCCAACAGGCCTTGGACGCACCTGTCAATGGATTTCATTACGGATCTACCAGTATCAGCGGGGAAGACTGTTATTCTTGTAGTTGTTGACAGATTCAGTAAAATGGTGCACTTTATTGCTCTTGCCGCATTGCCTAATGCTAACACACTGGCTCAGGTTTTTATTGACCACATCGTGAAGCTTCACGGGGTCCCTTCCGATATTGTTTCGGATCGTGGTACCCAATTCGTTTCTAAATTTTGGAAAGCTTTTTGTTCTCGTTTAGGGGTTCATCTGTCGTTTTCTTCATCTTTCCATCCCCAGTCCAACGGTCAGACTGAACGTACCAATCAAAACCTAGAGACATATTTGAGATGCTTTGTTTCCGAAAATCAGGAGGAATGGTCATCTTATTTACCGTTAGCCGAGTTTGCCATTAATAATCGTCGTCAAGAATCCACCGATAAGTCACCATTTTTTGGTGCGTATGGTTTCCATCCTCAGTTTTGTACGTTTAGTGAGGGGGGGCCGTCTGGGATTACCCGAGGAGGAACGATTTGCGTCTTCACTTTCTTCAGTGTGGCAGAGTGTGCAAGAAAGTTTGAAGAGAATTGGTGGTAGATACAAACGTGCGGCTGATAGGAAGCGCTCTGAAGGTTCGGACCTTGGGGTGAATGACTTGGTGTGGTTGTCTACCAGAAATATCAAGTTGAAGGTTCCCTCGTGGAAATTGGGTCCGAGATTTATTGGTCCTTATAGGGTAATAAGATCATTAACCCGGTGGCTTTTCGTCTGGAGCTACCTCAGACTCTAAGGATCCATAATGTCTTCCACAGATCTCTGCTTAAGAGATATGTAGAACCTCCTGAACCATTGCCACTACCGCCTCCACTGGTGGTTGTTGATGGCAGTCTTGAGTTTCAGGTAGAAAAGATTGTTGATTCACGATATGTTCGCCGCTCTCTTCAGTACCTGGTGCACTGGAAAGGTTATGGTTCCGAAGAAAGAATGTGGGTTCCAGCATCAGAGATAAAAGCGGACAGACTCATTCGGGCTTTTCATAGCTCCCATCCGGAGAGGCCTGGTCTTGAGAGTCCAGGGGCCCCTCGTAGAAAGGGGGGTACTGTCACGACTGTGACTGATCCAGACAGGTCTGGGAGGAGAAGGTCGCAGCGACTTGCTACTCGCGATAGCTTGTGAGTTTGCTCCGTGGTTCAGGGTATGTCATCTGGGTTTTGCCTTGTGAACCTTTTTGTCCTGACTGGGAGTTTGTAGGCATCCTTCTCAGGTGAGTCCTGTCTGCCACTCCCAGCTACTATATTAGTTTCACTTTCACTTGCAGTCATTGCCAGATATAGTCCTTACTTCCAGTTCTATTCTGACCTTTGAAGGAGATCGTTTGATTGTGTTGCTGTGGAGCTCTTGTCCGGCGTGGACTGTCGTGATTGGGATCGCCTTCTCTGCTCGTGACTGGATAAGTCTATCTCTAATATAGTTTGTTTGTTTGCTGTCTTCCCCTGCTGTTCTCCTAGACATGAGTGATGGTGACTAGTGCTCCCATCGGCCTTTCCCCACTCTAGGCTTATTAGGGTGACTGAGGGTTTAGGCATCCTGCTCGCCGCACGGGTTCACACCCCGTATAGGGTATCAGGGCAGACAGGTGCCAGCTTAGGGTTAGTCAGGGGTGGCCATACTATTCCCATCCGTAGATAAGGGTCCCCCTTCCCCTCCGTCTGGTGCGACACGACTGCTGCTGGGGTAGCGGTCGTGACAGATATCTTTTTGTCCGGTTTGCAGGATGGCATCGAACAGGCTTTTAGTTTGCTGGGTGGTGGTCGGAGTCCCGTGTGAGATACGGTCCTCCTCCATGGCGGCATTTGAAAATGAAAGCTCGTGGTAAAGAGTTATTGGCGTTAGTACGCCCTGGGGACCCAGGGTGGTATACCGCATCGGAGGAATGGTTCGTGGAGGAGGTGGGGTTTTGATACCGTTTTTGTTAATAAGGAAACAATTTGCTGTGGCCGATCATCACCCAGTAAAAGATTGGTCCATAAAACTAAGTTGTCTGAGTTTTATTTGGTTGAAGTCAAAAGGGCCGGTGGCCTCTTTTCCTCCCCTCCCGGTTTCCCTTGCCCCATCCTCATTTTAGTACCAGCAGTCTGGGCTGCGAGCGCAGCCATGATGTCTTGTTCCGAGGCCATACCTGTAGCTGTGAAGCTGTTAAGGTGCCGGAGAAAAAAGGCAGGGCAAAAGGCCACTTCCCTTTTTAATAACACTGGCCAAACCACTATCTGCGGCCAATAGGAAGAAGGGGAGGATACAGGGGGGGGGGGGGGGGTTATACTGAACACCCAGTCTAAGTAGATACAGGCACTCATGAAATGACCCCTGCGGGCTATACCATTACTTCCTAGCTGCTCTTTCTTTATTAACCTCCTACTCCCCGTACTTCTCAGCAGTCAGAGACTCCGCCGTTTATCCTTGGCATCAAATAGAATGCACACACCCAGTGTACATATTTTGCAGATCCGCAATTTGCAGACTGCAAAACATCCAACAATCGTGTTCATGAGCCCTTACAGTGATAACAGAAATATTAAAGAAGAAGTATGATGGCAGACATTCACAGCAAAATGCACAAACATACATGTGGCAGAATTTAGGCTACTTTCAGCCTGCTGCATCCATGCTAACGCTCGCACACCATGCCGCCGGAAGTCCGCTGTAATTTTTGTCCGTCCACCTCTTGGCATGTTTGCTGTGCTGTGGCCAAACCTTATAGTGAATGGGGCCGGAGTGGACCTCCGGCCGCACGGTGGTCTAGCGTAAGCGCAGATCTGTTAGGCTGTTCCCCCACTGGAATAGCCTGACGGACCCTGCTTAAGCAAGTGTGAAAGTAGCCTAAGGCCCCTTGCAGACGAGCGTGTCCGGATTAGGTCCGGATGCGTCCCGGTGCATTGCGGCAAACCCGCGCGAGTAGGTACGCAATTGCAGTCAGTTTTGACTGCGATTGCTTTCCGATCTTCAGTTTTTATCGAGCGGGTGCAATGTGTTTTGACTGTGGTACCCAGACCCGAACTTCTTCACAGAAGTTCAGGTTTGGGTTAGATGTAGTGTAGATTGTATTATTTTCCCTTATAACATGGTTATAAGGGAAAATAATAGCATTCTGAATACAGAATGCATAGTACAATAGGGCTGGAGGGGTTAAAAAAATAAATAAAAAATTTAACTCACCTTAACCCCTTAAGGCCCTATTTCACCTTAAGGACTTGGCCATTTTTTGCAAATCTGACCACTGTCACTTTAAGTGCTGATAACTTTAAAACGCTTTGACTTATCCAGGCCGTTCTGAGATTATTTTTTCGTCACATATTGTACTTCATGACACTGCTAAAATTGGGTCAAAAAAGTTAATTTTTTTGCATAAAAAAATACCATATTTACCAAAAATTCAGAAAAATTTGCAAATTTCAAAGTTTCAGTTTCTCTACTTCTGTAATACCTAGTAATACCCCCAAAAATTGTGATGACTTTACATTCCCCATATGTCTACTTCATGTTTGTAGCATTTTGGGATTGATATTTTATTTTTTGGGGATGTTACAAGGCTTAGAAGTTTAGAAGCAAATCTTGAAATTTTTCAGAAATTTACAAAAACCAAATTTTTAGGGACCACTACAGGTCTGAAGTCACTTTGCGAGGCTTACATAATAGAAACCGCCCAAAAATGACCCCATTCTATAAACTACACCCCTCAAGGTATTCAAAACTGATTTTAAAAACTTCGTTAACCCTTTAGGTATTGTACAAGAGTTATTGGCAAATGGGGATGAAATTTGAGAATTTCATTTTTTTGCCTAATTTTCCATTTTAACCCATTTTTTCCACTAACAAAGCAAGGGTTAACAGCTAAACAAGACTGTATCTTTATTGCCCTGACTCTGCCGTTTACAGAAACACCCCATATGTGGCCGTAAACTACTGTACGGGCACACAGTAGGGCGTAGAGGGAAAGGTGCGCCGTATGGTTTTTGGAAGCCAGATTTTGCTGGACTGTTTTTTTGACACCATGTCCCATTTGAAGCCCCCCTGATGCACCCCTAGAGTAGAAACTCCATAAAAGTGACCCCATCTAAGAAACTACACCCCTCAAGGTATTCTAAAATGATTTTACAAACTTTGTTAACCCTTTAGGTGTTGCACAAGATTTAATGGAAAATAGAGATACAATTTCAAAATTTCACTTTTTTGGCAGATTTTCCATTTTAATTTTTTTTTCCAGTTACAAAGCAAGGGTTAACAGCCAAACAAAACTCATTATTTATGGCCCTGATTCTATAGTTTACAGAAACACCCCATATGTGTTCGTAAACCGCTGTACGGGCACACAGCAGGGCGCAGAAGGAATAGAATGCCATACGGTTTTTGGAAGGCAGATTTTGCTGGACTGTTTTTTTTGACACCATGTCCCATTTGAAGCCCCCCTGATGCACCCCTAGAGTAGAAAATCCCAAAAAGTGACCCCATTTTAGAAACTACGGGATAGGGTGGCAGTTTTGTTGGTACTAGTTTAGGGTACATATGATTTTTGGTTGCTCTATATTACACTTTTTGTGCGGCAAGGTAACAAGAAATAGCTTTTTTGGCACGTTTATTTATTTTTTGTTATTTACAACATTCATCTGACAGGTTAGATCATGTGGTAATTTTATAGAGCAGGTTGTCGCGGACGCGGCGATACCTAATATGTATACAATTATTTTTATTTATGTAAGTTTTATACAATAACTTCATTTTTAAAACCCAAAAAAGTTTTAGTGTCTCCATAGTCTAAGAGCCATAGTTTTTTCAGTTTTTGGGCGATTATCTTGAGTAGGGTCTCATTTTTTGCGGGATGAGATGACGGTTTTATTGGCACTATTTTGGGGTGCATATGACTTTTTGATCGCTTGCTATTACACTTTTTGTGATGTAAGATGACAAAAAATGGCTTTTTTTACACCGTTTTTATTTTTTATTTTTTACGGTGGTCACCTGAGGGGTTAGATCATGTGATATTTTTATAGAGCCGGTCGATACGGACGCGGCGATACCTAATATGTATACTTTATTTTTATTTATGTAAGTTTTACACAATGATTTCATTTTTGAAACAAAAAAAATCATGTTTTAGTGTTTCCATAGTCTGAGAGCCATAGTTTTTTCAGTTTTTGGGGGATTATCTTGAGTAGGGTCTCATTTTTTGCGGGATGAGATGACGGTTTGATTGGCACTATTTTGGGGTGCATATGACTTTTTGATCGCTTGCTATTACACTTTTTGTGACGTAAGATGACAAAAAATGGCTTTTTTTACACCGTTTTTTTTTTTTTTTTTACGGTGGTCATCTGAGGGGTTAGATCATGTGATATTTTTATAGAGCCGGTCGATACGGACGCGGCAATACTTAATATGTATACTTTATTTTTATTTATGTAAGTTTTACACAATGATTTCATTTTTGAAACAAAAAAAATCCTGTTTTAGTGTTTCTTTAGTCTGAGAGCCATAGTTTTTTCAGTTTTTGGGCGATTATCTTGGGTAGGGTATGATTTTTGCGGGATGACGGTTTGATTGGTACTATTTTGGCGTACATGTGACTTTTTTGATCACTTTTATTACCTTTTTTGGGAAGTAAGGTGGGCAAAATTTCAATTTTCTCATAGTTTTTATTATATTTTTTTTATGGTGTTCACCGTGCGGGGAAAGTAACATGACCGTTTTATAGATCAGGTCGTTACGGACTCGGCGATACCTAATATGTGTAGTGTATTTTATTTTTTTAATTTTTATTCAGTGATGAATGTTTTTTTTTTTATCTTAACTTTTTTCACTTTTTTTTATTTATTTTTTGACCCAGACCCACTTGGTTCTTGAAGATCCAGTGGGTGTGATGTCTGTATAATACAGTAAAGTACAATATATATTGTACTGAACTGTATTTTACTTACACTTTGTCTGAACAGATCTATGATTTTAGCACAGATCTGTTCAGCACCATGGACAGCAGGACGCCTGAGCAGGCGTCCTGTTGCCATGGGAACCTTCCCCGTCTGCCACAACTTCGCAGACGGTGGAAGGGTAAGCACAGGGCTGAGGGGGGCTGTCGGGGGGCTCTCTCCCTCTCCATCGGGGGTCTGCAAAGGCACAGCAGCCCCCCGATGGTGAGGGAGGGAGCTCCCTGACCGATGACAGTTAACTTTTTCCATACAGCGGTCCGTACGGACCGCGGTATGGAAAGGGTTAAACGGCTGACATCTGCACAGATGTCAGCCGTTTATACCAGGGTGCCAGCAATGTGCTGGCACCCTGGTATACCCACTAGAAGCCAACGATCATTCATGGGGAGGCGGGCGGGGGATCGCGATCCCGCCTGCCGCACCGCCCGCCTCCCGCAACGCCCCCACCGCATGCGACATCCATGTGACACAAAAATATAGATTTTAGGCACTCAAAAGTTTCTGATCCCCGCGGTCCGATCAGAAACTGCAAAAAGCGCAGCAAACCGCAGGTCTGAATTGACCTGCGGTTTGCTGCGATCGCCGACACGGGGGGGTCACATGACCCCCCCTGGCGTTGTCACAGGATGCCGGCTGAATGATTTCAGCCGAAATCCCGTTCTGATTAACCCCTAGGGCGCCGGAATACTGATTTCAAGTTAGGACGTACCGGTACGCCCTGAGTCCTTAAGGACTCGGGAAATAGGGCGTACCGATACGCCCTGCGTCCTTAAGGGGTTAATCCACTTGCTCGCGCAGCCGGCATCTCTTCTGTCTTCATCTGTGAGCAATAGGACATTTGATGACGTCACTGCATTCATCACATGATCCATCACATGATCCATCACCATGGTGATGGATCATGTGATGAGCGTAGTGACGTCATCAAAGGTCCTATTGCTCACAGATGAAGACAGAAGAGATGCCGGCTGCGCGAACAAGTGGAGTAAGGTAAGTTACACTTAAAAAAAATTTTTTTTACCCCTCCAGCCCTATTGTACTATGCATTCTGTATTCAGAATGCTATTATTTTCCCTTATAACCATGTTATAAGGGGAAATAATAATGATCGGGTCCCCATCCCGATTGTCACCTAGCAACCGTGTGTGAAAATCGCACTGCATCCGCACTTGCTTGCGGATGCTTGCGATTTTCACGCAACCCCATTCATTTCTATGGGGCCTGCGTTACGTGAAAAACGCACAAAGAGGAGCATGCTGCGATTTTCACGCAACGCACAAGTGATGCGTGAAAATCACTGCTCGTGTGCACAGCCCTATAGAAATGAATTGGTCAGGATTCAGTGCGGGTGCAGTGCGTTCAACTCACGCATTGCACCTGCGCGGAATACTCGCCCGTGTGAAAGGGGCCTTGGGCTACATGCACACGACCGTATGTGTTTTGCGGTCCGCAAATTTCGGATCCGCAAATAAAACGGATGAAGTTCCGTATGGCATTCCTTTTTTTTGCGGATCCATTGTAATAATGCCTATCCTTGTCCGCAAACTAGAAAAAAATAGGACATGCCAATTTTTTTGCGGAGCAACGGAACGGACATACTGATGCGGACAGCGCACGGTGTGCTGTCCGCGTTTTTTGCGTACCCATCGAAATTAATGGGTTCGCATCCTATCCGCAAAAAAAACGGAATGGTCACGGAAACAAAATACGGTCGTGTGCATGAGGCCTTACACATACAGTCCTGATCAAAAGTTTAAGACCACTTGAAAAATGGCAAAAAATAATATTTAGCATGGCTGGATCTTAACAAGGTTCCAAGTAGAGCTTCAACATGCAACAAGAAGAAATGGGAGTGAGACAAAACATTTTTTGAGCATTCAATTTAATGAAAACAACGAATAAACTGAAACAGGCTGTTTTTCAGCTGATCAAAAGTTTAGGACCACACCTCCAAAAAAAAACTAAACCCCCCCCAAAACAGAAATCCAACTTCCAAACATGAACTCAGTAATGAGTAGCTCTGCCATTATTGTTTATTACTTCAAAAATTCGTTTCGGCATGCTTGATGCAAGCGTTTCCATGAGGTGAGTGGGAACATTTCACCAAGTGGTGAAGACGGCCGCACGAAGGCCATCTACTGTCTGGAACTGTTGTCCATTTTTGTAAACTTCCCTTGCCATCCATCCCCAAAGGTTCTCAATTGGATTTAGATCAGGGGAACACGCAGGATGGGCCAAAAGAGTGATGTTATTCTCCTGGAAGAAGTCCCTTGTCCTGCGGGCATTGTGTACTGTAGCGTTGTCCTGTTGAAAAACCCAGTCGTTACCACACAGATGAGGGCCCTCAGTCATGAGGAATACTCTCTGCAACATCTGGACATAGCCAGCAGCCGTTTGATGCCCCTGCACTTCCTGAATTACATTTTTTAATTTTTTGGGTCTTCCACTTGACTTTTTTGTTCCATAACCCTCAGGATCATTTAAGAAATTCCAAATGACTGTCTTACTGCGTCCCACCTCAGCAGCGATGGAGCACTGTGAGAGACCCTGCTTATGCAGTTCAACAACCCGACCACGTTCAAAAAGGGAGAGTTTTTTTGCCTTTGCCATCACAACGTGTGACTACCTGACAGAAAATGACAATGAATCCACATCTTTGTACAGATTTGGTCTTTTAAAAGCATGTGGTCCTAAAATTTGGATCAACTGAAAAACAGCCAGTTTCAGTTTAATCGTTATTTTGAATTAATTGAATGCTCAAAAAATGTTTTGTCTCACTCTCATTTCTTCTTGTTGCATGTTGAAGCTCTACTTGGAACCTTGTTAAGATCCAACAATGTAAAATATGATTTTTTGCCATTTTTCAAGTGGTCTTAAACTTTTGATCAGGACTGTATATGGATATCCTGCTCTTAAGTCAGTCAGAAACAAGACATGCAATGCACGCACCAAGACATTTTTTGCCTAACCCTATTAAGTGTAGCACACTTAAAGGGGCTGCCTCACTTTAACAAATGGCATTTATTATGTAGAGAAAGTTAAAACAAGGCATTTACTAATGTATTCTGATTCTCCATATTGGCTCTTTTCCATCACATTATACACAGCACGAATCCATGGTTTTGCCACTCTGCAATCCAGCAGCGGTGGCCGTGCTTACACACTATAGGGAAAGGCTGGAAGTGCGCATAGGCGAACACCTTTACCTATAGTGTGCAAGCACGGCCACCGCTGCTGGATTACAGGGTGGTCCTAACCATGTATACGTGCTGTGTATAATGTGATGTAAAGGAGGCATTATAGATAATAACAATATATTAGTAAGTGCCTTGTATTCACTTTCTCTACATGATAAATGCCATTTACTGAGGTGAGACAACCCCTTTAACCTCTTTAAGCATAAATGTCTGGCATGAAAATCTCCTCAGATTGCACATAATCTACAGTATATTTAAAAGGGTCGTCCTACCATAATGATCTATTGCCTAGCTACAGGATAAGTGATAAATATCAGATTGCTGGGATCTGACTGCTGGAACACCCACTGATCATGAAAAAGGGGATCCTGAGACATTCAATTACATTACCTATCCTTACCAATCTATGTACACAAGGGTCTTAAAGGGGTTGTCTCACTTCAGTAAGTGGCATTTATCATGTAGAGAAAGTTAATGCGAGCAATTTACTAATATACTGTTATTATCCATATTGCTTTCTTCTATGGTTACAGACCACCCTGCAATCCAGCAGTGGTGGTCATGCTTGTGTAGTATACGGGAGTTGTAATACCCGTTACTACCAAAGGTCACTTGGTGTGCTGTCGTCCCTCCTTAATATTGGGGAGTTGTTGTATGCCAGTTTTATAAAATGTAATGTAATGTGTGTATTTCCCTGTCACTGAAACTTGCACTTACAGGCCTGCTAGGGGTGTCATTCCTACTTCTAGTCCATAGAGGGAGCTAGGGAGCCCTAGTTTATATAAAGCCCAGTCAGGGAAGTGCAAGGGAGACGGAGTCTAGTTTCAGTAAGCTACAGTTGGAGATTAGACAATGTCTGAGACAAGTCCAGGCCTGAAGCCTGCTGTTCAGGAGAAGATTCCCTCCTGAATACCCATATGCAGAAGCAGGAACATCTTAGCCTAAGGGCCTGAGGAACCATTCAGAAGCTAGGAGAGACTGAGGCAAAGATCAGAGGAGCCAGAGGTACTAAGAGAAACAGAGGAGGTACTTATTTAAGCCATAATCAAGGATATAAAGCCAGACTTAGGTTAATGGGCCTTGGTGAAGAATTGCTACATTCCAGGATCAGACAGAGTTAGAGTGCAAGCTCCTTTGCTGCAAGTCCTGTGTTCCACACTCTGTAATTACCCTGCTGTACTGAATTGCCTGCATCGACCGAATTGCAAAATCGACTGTATGCTGAGGAACTGCGTTTCCAATATTGTCTCTGCCTGCAAACTACTAAAGTTGAAGTTCTGTTTTAACACTACGTTTCCTCAAATTATTCCTGCATCCGCAAACGGCGTGCCACCGTTTACTTGGCACTGGCGTCACAAACTATTCCTACCTATACCTGCCCTTGCAGAGAGTCAGCTGTACCAGGTTAGTGTATATTGCACTACTACACTCAGAAACACCTACTACGCACAACTTGAGTACGCTGCACTTCTCTTTTGGCGTCACGAACAGGATACGCACGCTTTCTAGTGCAAGAAGCGTGAACTTTGTGCCTTATACCGTTGCCCTGTGACCGAAGTGACATTTTCCTGTTTTATTCAAGTGGACTTTGTGGATTAAAAATCATACCCAAAGTGTGTCAAAAACTTCTAAAAAGCGCTGTGCAGTATTGCGCTGCACAGAGGAAGAAAATCGCCGCATTGGAGTGTGGTTTTGTGGACTTTAAACATTCCTGCTTGCCGTCAGTGAATAGACAGCGTTTGTACCTAAAGATGGCCGCTGGGCTTGCTGAATTTACTGCTGCGTCACCTTCATCCCGAAAAGGCGGGAAAAATTGGCGCCTTTTTGAGGAAAAAGCGGGAAGAAGGTCAAGGGCAGGCGCCACGGCTTATCTGGACATTTGCATGTCTGCCAGCATGGACACCGCCCTCCATATACTGGAATACCTGGGGGGCGGCTCCCCAGTGCAGTGGGAGGAGCTGGCTACTCTAATTGACGCGACCCTATCGCTCTCCTCAGTAGGATCGAGCATGTTGGATTGTGAGCAGAGTGTTGCTGCAATGTCCGCACCTGAAGAAGCAAAGATGACTGACATCGGTGTAGAGCCAGAAGAGGCTCCACCGGCCTACGCTCCGGGACCGGAGCAACCCGCCTGCCGCACCAGGGAGAAAGAACCCGAGCCCTACTATGGCTCATGGAGGGACTTTTTTCAGCCATCGTTCAAATGGTCTTCCCTGATGGCGGAGATCCGAGAGGCCGCTATCAAGCGGAACATAAAGACTAAGATCGTGTATGAGGAATTGACCAAGACCATCCACGAGAAACATACGCACACCCAACCCCGCCTGGAAAGGAGAAAGGGAGTGGTGCTGTCGTTTGACAAATCCCGTGGCTACGGGTTTATTCAGGACTATCTAACTGGCAGAGACCTCTATGTCAATCGAAGGTCTGTCAAAAGAGACTACCTCCCTTCGTACCAGCACAGCCTCCGCGAGGGAGAGGAAGTGGAGTACACCCCTGCCGAGAGCCTGCGAGGCCCCTATGCGACTGCTGTGACCCGTCCGAAGCGAGGACCTGAGGATTGGGAGGCAGAAGAAGGAGAAGACTACTCTGGCTGCGAGCGAGAACCGGAACGCTCTCCAGAGCCGGCCCATCACGCCTTTCAGGAGCGGAGCTCCTTCATCGGGCCGAACGTCTTCTGGCAGCCAACCGTGTTGGAGAAATGGGTGAGCCCCTATCCTTCCCCCGAGCTGCCTCGTCGGGAGAAGACAATATCTGAGCTGGAGCAATTGAAAGGACTGAGTGCTACCTTCCAGAACATCCGGATGGGACGGAGACCAGATGCAAGTCCAGAACCTGAAGAGGCCGAGTCTGCGTCATCGGTGACTGTACCTGCGCCGGCGGCGCCAGCAGAGAACAGCGACTCCGACACAGAGAGTATCGGTGAGCAGATCGTCCGGCTGGAGGAGAAGTTGCGGGAGTTGCGTAAGACCTACACCGCCAGGATCCAGACACCGCCGAGGAAGGATGAGGTAAGGGTGCCTGTCACCACCCGCCGACCGCCTTCTGTTGTCACCGCTCCGTCAGTGCCCCAGACCGGACCCGCGATTGCCGTGAATTGCTGCACCCAGAGCACCGGACCGCTTGCCGCGGCGGCGCCAAGCATGTCACACCCTGCAGTGATTATGCCAGGGCCGGCACGGCCCACCAGAGGGTTCACCCCTAGGCCTATGGGGCCAATACCTATTAGGGGCCCCTTTACCCTGCAGCTGCCCCCTGATACAGTCATGTGGGCCCATCCTCCTGTAGAGGACTACTACAGACGATACCTGCCAGCAGAGCCAAGCAGCTACAATATGCCACTGTGATCAGCCTGCTAGGCCTTTGATTTATTTCTTCAGAAGGTGATGTTAACCCTTCCAGGACAGGAGTCCTATGTTGCTGGTCCTTTGTTGCAGCTGCCAGTTTGTCCACGGCTCAGTGGTAGGTGTTGACCACTGAAATCACAAAGTCAGCAAGGCCACGTTTGTTTCCAGGACCTCCTGCCTGCTTTTGTTACCCCACACCCAGTTGTGCCTGTTCCTTGTTGCACCTTTTACCCTTCACCCCCTTTTCAGGTTGATCAGGGGTGTTACAGCACTTGTCTTTGTTGTCCATTGTATTGTGCAACCAGTTACCAAGGAACCGTGCCCGGAGACAGACTCAAAAGTACCTGAGCCTCTGAGATTCTTACTCTTTTAAAAGTAATGTGCCCAGAGATGGACTCCACCGCATGAGAGCCTCTGTGATTTAATAAGAAATAACCTGGGTACGGACTCATGTTTGTTATTTGAGCCTCCAAGAACTTTTATACCGTTTTCTACTGTTTTATCATGGACTTATTCATTGTCATGGACTATCCTGGTTCTAATGTTACGCTGTGCCAGGTCAGCGCCCCCGTTCCATTCACTATCCTGAGAGAAGAGAACGACGCCCCTTGTCATCACACTTCACTTTTGCCAATTGGACCTGATGTAAATGTAAATGCAGATGAATTACATGTATGTATGCCTGCATGTCTCTATTTTCTATTTCAGGTAGAGATTCCAGTTGGGCGACCCATGATGGAGTACGAGGTCGTACTCAGCTTAAAGCAGTGGGGTATGTAGTATACGGGAGTTGTAATACCCGTTACTACCAAAGGTCACTTGGTGTGCTGTCGTCCCTCCTTAATATTGGGGAGTTGTTGTATGCCAGTTTTATAAAATGTAATGTAATGTGTGTATTTCCCTGTCACTGAAACTTGCACTTACAGGCCTGCTAGGGGTGTCATTCCTACTTCTAGTCCATAGAGGGAGCTAGGGAGCCCTAGTTTATATAAAGCCCAGTCAGGGAAGTGCAAGGGAGACGGAGTCTAGTTTCAGTAAGCTACAGTTGGAGATTAGACAATGTCTGAGACAAGTCCAGGCCTGAAGCCTGCTGTTCAGGAGAAGATTCCCTCCTGAATACCCATATGCAGAAGCAGGAACATCTTAGCCTAAGGGCCTGAGGAACCATTCAGAAGCTAGGAGAGACTGAGGCAAAGATCAGAGGAGCCAGAGGTACTAAGAGAAACAGAGGAGGTACTTATTTAAGCCATAATCAAGGATATAAAGCCAGACTTAGGTTAATGGGCCTTGGTGAAGAATTGCTACATTCCAGGATCAGACAGAGTTAGAGTGCAAGCTCCTTTGCTGCAAGTCCTGTGTTCCACACTCTGTAATTACCCTGCTGTACTGAATTGCCTGCATCGACCGAATTGCAAAATCGACTGTATGCTGAGGAACTGCGTTTCCAATATTGTCTCTGCCTGCAAACTACTAAAGTTGAAGTTCTGTTTTAACACCACGTTTCCTCAAATTATTCCTGCATCCGCAAACGGCGTGCCACCGTTTACTTGGCACTGGCGTCACGAACTATTCCTACCTATACCTGCCCTTGCAGAGAGTCAGCTGTACCAGGTTAGTGTATATTGCACTACTACACTCAGAAACACCTACTACGCACAACTTGAGTACGCTGCACTTGCACACTATAGGCAAAAGCGTCAGCCTCTATGGTGGCCGGAACCATGGGAGCACACATAGGCTAGTGCTTTAAGACCCCTTTAAGACCACGTTCCCTTAATCATGGGGGTCCCAGCAGTCAGACACCCACCAATCAGACATTTATCACCAGTTGTATAATAGCTGTTTCACCTTTTCACATTCCCTATCCTTAAAGGGGTATTCCCATCTTGGTCATCATGTTGTATTCGATTCCCCCCCCCCCGAGCCTTTTCCTAAATATAATGCATTTTAAAAATCCTCAAGTTTTCTAATAAAATTGAAATATCCGATTACATTGTTTAGATTCGCTGCCCATGGATACGGCCACCGATCGCCTGCCGCATCCATGGGCAGCGCCTGCGCACTGCAGCGTCTGCGATCCTGCGGCCGGCCTGTGAAAGATATCGTGAACGCGCACGTTGGCAGCTCTTTCGGGAGGCATGGGCAGAATCTATCTATCGTGTCTGAGATAGAGCCGCCCGAACAGTTCGTGGGAGGAGGAGAAGAGTCCGGACATCGTTGGAGAGCCAGCGGAGGACCAGGACTTCAGAAGGGGTGAGTTTTTTTTTTACATGCACCACCGATTTCACCAACGATTGGGGGCTGATGGAGGCACTTGGGGGGGCTGGTGGAGGCACTTGGGGGGCTGATGGAGACACTTGGGGGGCAATTTGAGGCATATGGGGGCTGTATGAGGCTAATGGGGCATATTTGAGGCATATGGGGTCTATTTGAGGCATATGGGGGCTGATGGAGGCTGATGGGGGTTAATTGAGGCAGATGGAGGCTGATTGAGGCATATGGGGGGCTATTTGAGGCATATGGGGGCTGATTAAGGCATATGGAGGCTGATGGAGGCTGATGGGGGGCTGTTTAAAGCATATGGGGGGCTGTTTAAAGCATATGGGGGGCTATTTGAGGCATATGGGGGCTGATGGAGGCTGATGGAGGGCTATTTGAAGCATATGGGGGCTGATGGAGGCTGATGGGGGTTAATTGAGGCAAATGGGGGCTGATGGAGGCTGATGGGGGCTGATTAAGGCATATGGAGGCTGATGGAGGCTGATGGGGGGCTGTTTAAAGCATATGGGGGGCTGTTTAAAGCATATGGGGGGCTATTTGAGGCATATGGGGGCTGATGGAGGCTGATGGAGGGCTATTTGAAGCATATGGGGGCTGATGGAGGCTGATGGGGTTAATTGAGGCAAATGGGGGCTGATGGGGGATGATTGAGGCATATGGGGGGCTATTTGAGGCATATGGGGGCTGATGGAGGCTGATGGGGGCTGTTTGAGGCATATGGGAACTGTTTGAGGCATATGGGGGCTGTTTGAGGCATATGGGGGGCATATTTGAGGCATATGGGGGGCTATTTGAGGCATATGGGGGCTGATGGAGGCTGATGGGGGCCTATTTGAGGCATATGGGGGCTGATTGAGGCTGATGGGGGCTGTTTGAGGCATATGGGGACTATTTGAGGCATATGGGGGGCTATTTGAGGCATATGGGGGCTGATGGGGGTTGATTGAGGCTGATGGGGGCTGTTTGAGGCATATGGGGGGCTATTTGAGGCATATGGGGGCTGATGGAGGCTGATGCGGGGCTGTTTGAGGCTGATGGGGACTGTTTGAGGCTGATGGGGGCTGTTTGAAGCTAATGGGGGCTAATGGGGGCTGTTTGAAGCTAATAGGGGCTGTTTGAGGCTGATGGGGGCTGTATGAGGCTGATGGGGGCTGATGGAGGATGATGGGGGCTGTTTGAGGCATATGGGGGCTGATGGAGGCACTTGGGGGCTGATGGATGTAGCAGAGCTGAATATGCTGCTGTTCAGCCATAGTTCTAGTGGGGAAGGGAATAGACAGATGTAGTAGTGCTTTATATGTGTCGGGTCAGCATCAATACTGGTGGAAGAGAGAAACTGATGTAGCATAGCTGTATATGTTGCGGGTCAGCATCAATGCTGGTGGAAGAGAGAAACTGATGTAGCAGAGCTGTATATGTTGCGGGTCAGCATCAATGCTGGTGGAAGAGAGAAACTGATGTAGCAGAGCTGAATATGCGGCTGTTCTGACACAGTGCTGGTTGAAGAGATAAACAGACAGATGTAGCAGAGCTGTATATGTAACTTTTCAGACCCAGTGCTAGCGGGGGAGTAGAATAAAGATGTAGCAGGGCTGTATAGGAAGCCATTCAGCCAAAGTGATGTTAGGGGACTGGAGAAGACACATGTAGCTGAGCTGTATATGCATCTATAAAGATACATAGTGTAAGGTTTATACACAACTGGAGTACAGCTGTAATGGAAACAAATCTGCATCAGTGCTGGTGGGTGGGGATTGGTCAAGCTTTTGAGCTAATGTATAATATGGAATTATACTTTTTGATGCACAGAATGGGTTTGTAAAAGATCAGAGATTTTGTGTGTAAAACTGCATGACAGCCAGGTGTTACTGTACACTGAGCTCACTTCACATGGCTCTCTGATTCCCCCAGCAGGGGGAGGGGCCTCACAGACACTGCAGGCTGCCAGACTGATGAGTCATACTTTTCACATGAACGAGCACGCAAGGACTGAGTTCTCAGTGTGATGTCATAAGGAGGTGTGGCCGGCCTTCACTCTAGCTGCCTAAGCCCGCCCAGCCTTAGCAGCAGAAAACCAGGAAGTGAACAGCTAGCTGGCAGCAATTGAGGATGAAGTAGCAAGATGAGAATACCCCTTTAAAGGTTTTGTTTGGGTGTAAATTAAAAAAATAAAATAATTAAAAAATCTGGCCCAAAATATGTGTCAAACTAAAATAGAAATGCTCGTTTGTTTAATGGCCTGTGTCCATTTTTCTAGTTATCCTCTATCCACAGGATCGGGGATAACTAAGTGATCCATGGGGGTCTGAACGCTGGAGCCCCCACTGATCTCCCTTCTTGACTAAGTGGCAGGTCGAGCATATGCCCTGCCTCTCCATCTATTCTCTATGGGGTCGCCTATGATGGCGGAGTAGAGCACTTGCTTATTCTAGTAGTCCCAAAGAGAATGAATGGATCAGCAGGGCATATGTGTAGCCTGTCACACCATAAAAAGGGGGAAAATGACCTGTTCCTGGGATCAATGAGGGTTGCAGAATCGGACCCCAATATTCATATAGTTATGCCTTATGGTGTGGAGAGGATAACTTGAAAACCTGCACAACCCCTTTAAATCCTCCGCCACTCCACCACCACCAGTATCTCTTTACATGGCAGCAGTGATGCCTGTAAATATGGAATATCATCACTACCGCCATGTAAACCATATGTGTCAATACTGGAGAATATGACGCAATGTGCAGAATTTTTCGGGCATAAGTCCAACCCCCTTTGCAGCTCACAATCTTTACAAAGCCCAAGCAAAGATGCTAGAGGAGCAACATGAGCAAAGGGCACAAACGGAGGATCATAAACGAAACAGAGGCATTAGGGTCACCTGAGGCAGGGTAATAGCGGGGATCCTGAAGCAGGGGTAACTGGAGAAGAGGCAATATTAGTGGTGCATTTAGAGTGGGGGCATCTGGAGCTGGGGCACTTATGGGGGTGCACCTAAAGCAGAGGCATTAGGGTCACCTGAGGCAGGGTAATAGTGATGATCCTAGAGCAGCTGCAGGGGTATTAGGGTCCCCAATGCCACTCTGAACTCTGCAGAGAGCAGCACACATTCATAGATCTGTGTCTGCTATAAGCAAATCCCCTATTTCCCCCTTACAGTCTCCTACAGCTCACTACTGTCACACACCTGAGAAATCAGCCCAGCACCGCAGAGGAGTCCTTCTCTACAGCAGCCAGTTTCTTGACAGCAGGGAGGGCAGGATTAGGCAGACACCTTTTCTCCTCCTTCACAGCCAGCAGATGGGAAGTCTAGAAGATGTACTCCTGTACAATGTACACCAGTAGGAGGCTGCATCACTTTGCTATACTGCCACCTAGTGTTTACAATAATTATCTCTCCTGAGAAAGGAGAAATAACTACTCCTCCATCTTATCTCGGGTGCAGGAGACTGGGGGCCCACCAACGAATCCCCCACCTCCCCGGTGGGCCAGTCCAAGCCTGCATCTCTCTTTCTTTCTTTGTATCTCTCAATCTCGTCTCAAAATTCACAACTATGAATACCCAACTGAAGGGTTTAGTTTTCTTAGCAGATGGACAGTCTGTCTCCAAAATATGCCTGGGTTTCTATTTCCTCAGTCAAGATGCTATGGGTTCTGGAAGCCTTATGCAGATTACCTCCAAAAGACTTTTCTGCTTACACTCAGGGGTGCACCTAGCCTTTCTGCTGCCTAAGGCAAAAACTGAAACGGCAGCCCCCCATGCCAATTTCTTAACCTAACCAACCTTTGCCACAGTAAAAATGCTCATTGCCCATGGCCCTTCCGCTGCCCCCCTCTTGCCCCTATGTGGTGCTGCATGAGGCGATTGCCTCACCTGGCCTTATTTGTGGTGCAACCCTGCTTACACTCACTTCACATTCTCAGCTTTCACTACACTAGCAAGTCTAGGCCAATCTCTATAGGGATGACGTAGCAGACCCACCTAGCAAATATCTGTAAGACCTGTTAACTCTTTGACAGTCTGTAGAAAGGAAATGCACAATACCACAATGGGGCAGTATTATAGTAGTTATATTCTTGTGCATGGGGCAGTATTTTAGTGGTGATATACTAGCATTTATGGGCAGTATTATAGCAGTTATATTACTGCACATGGGGCAGTATTTTAGTAGTTATATTATTGTGCATAAGGGACAATATTATAGTAGTTATATTCTTGTAAATAGGGGCAGCATTATAGTAATTATATTCTTTTACATTAGAGGCAGTATTATAGTAGTTATATTCTTGTACATAGGGTGTGACAGGCAATATGCAGTTAGTAGTAACTATTTGCAGATTGATTGAGCATGATCTGGTATGGTTGTATGCAATTTGGATTGCAATATGGAATTTGAATTTAGATTGTGAACTTTGTAGTTTGCAATTGTATGGTATTTGCAATTGGTGGAACTGTAAGTAAACACACATATAACTGGTTCAGTATACAGTTCTAATCACTATATTAACAGTAGGAACATTATATAACTGTTTTAAATACCTATTTTGGCCTCTCTGCTTCCATAATACACAGCTCTTAGTGGAGTGAATGTCTGTTCAGCTTCTCTCTCTGGTGAATAATCATTTCTAGCAGCTCCTGCTAGGAAATTCCCACACAGGCTGTGTGTGAGGCTGGCTGTGATTGGCCAAGACTCCTGATGTGTGTGAGGCTGGCGTTGATTGGTCTAGACTCCTGCCCAGCAACAACAGTTTAACTCTGTGCTTTCTGTTGTTTCTGCTGTGTCATTGAGCTTACCTCACATCCATATAATGAATCTTAAAGGCATATTATCTTTTCTGCTTCTGTGAACACAATACATATAACAGTTATATGACATCCAAACATGAAGTCACTGTAAATAACTCTGCTTTTGTCTTTAACACACAAACATAGGAATTGTATTAAGGTTATTAGCAGGTGTAGCTGTATAAACATATAAGCTGTATTAGCAACCTAGGACAGGTCTTAGCTGGCCAGCTACATAGGCACAATGTTATAGTAGTTATATTCTTTTACATAAAGGTGGTATTGTAATAGTTATATTCTTGTACATAGTGAGTAGTATTATACGAGCAATTTTATAGCAGCTATGTTCTTGTACATGGGGAAGTATTATGGAAGTTGCTGTCCTGTACATAGGGGCAGTATTACAGGTGAAACTCGAAAAATTTGAATATTGTGCAAAAGTCCATTTATTTCAGTAATGCAAATTAAAAGGAATTGCATTAATGCAGCTTAAAATTAGAATCTTGTGAAAAGGTTCAATATTCTGGGCTCAAAGTGTCACACTCAAGTCAGCTAATTAATCCACACCCCCTGAGCAAAGGGTACCTCAAAATTGTGACTTTGGGGTTTCATAAGCTGTAAGCCATAATCATCCAAATTATAACAAATAAAGACTTGAAATATCTCGCTTTGCATTTTATGAGTCTATCTCATATGTTAGTTTCACCTTTTAAGTTGTATTACTATAATAAATAAACTTTGCACGATATTCTAATTTTTCGAGTTTCACCCGTACAGTAGTTTAATAGTTAACAAATAGGAAACATCACCAATCATATAGGGAGTGATTGCTGCACTGCTTATCATCATAATGTCTGTCTGGAGATGGTCTGTTATAATTGGCAGACCACAGTTTTCACCTAAATCCCCATGAGGTATAGGAGCAGAGATGCACCAGTGCCAGAGCTAGCATCCCCCTCTGCACTCATATACTCATTACACATATTTTACCAGCACAATGGAAATGCCACTTGTTAGTCATAAAATCATACAGCTGATTATTCTGTGAACAAGTGCAATATCTCTTCTCTTATGAATGACCCACATTCCATTAAGAACAGTGAACCACCTCTAAGTGACTACATTTAAGAGGTTATAAAATGGATTTTGGCAGAGACCTGGCAAATGAGTAAGTCCAAGTCTAAATAACTCTTTCACTGCCTGGGAATGACATCGATATCTACCACAAGGCTGCTCATAACCTAAAATGAGAAGCATTAGGCACTTTAAAACTAAGCAGAAGAAACCTACAATATATAAAATATAAAAAAGGAGAAACAATAAAACTGCAGAGCAGCACCCCCTGTTTGGCAAAAGCACAAGTGCACTGCATTACATCTAGAATTTCTATAGCCGCCAAGTGCTCCAGACCTGTTCAGGAAGCTGGGACATTGCCAGAGTATTAAATGGGTTTTCCAGGTTCAGAGCTGAACCCGGACATATCCCCTTCTTCCTCTACTGAGCCCCTCTGACATGAGCATTGGAGCATTTCATGCTCTGATGCTCTCCCTTACCCTGCGCTAAATAGCACAGGTTAAGGGCTTTTTCTGGAGATCCGGTGACATAACGGGCTCTCCATCTGTAAGCTACGCGGAAGCCACTGCCTTGCAGCGTAAAAATATAAGCAAAAAATCCCTTGCCCTGCACAATACAGCGCAGGGCAAGGGAGAGCTGTGAGATTGAGAAACAGCTCCCATTGTTTGAACACTGTTTGTGTGTGGATTAAATTAAATGTTCTGTACTGACATTCTGCTGTTTGGCCACAAGATGCTGCTGTTTCCCAGGCACAGCTACTGACTGCATATATATATTTCCATATTCATGAGAGGTGTGGTTTGAGAACTTGCTAGAAGAAGCTGCAGCCATCTTGGCTGAGAGCTGAGAAACTGTGTGTGAGCTGACAAACTGATGAATCCAAGAGAAAGAGGACCTCCTTAGTGACCACAGCTGCAGCTGAGTGAAGCTGATCATTGTTACAATTATTTTCTATCCAACCCCATTCCCCCTTTTAAGCTCTTTAACCCCATGACAGCAATAGCAAATAATGTCAGAGTGACACTGACATAAATAGCTACGGGTAAACCCAAGTTTCACGTTGTTAATAAACAGCATGTTAGGCAGGTTCGGGTAGGCAGGCTTACAACAGTGGCATGATGGTATCGGCAGCAGTCATATGGTACAGAACATGAAAGTAGGCAGGCAGACAGTGGCATGATGGTGGCAGCAGCAGCTATACAGTATAGAACATGATGGTAGACAGGCAGACAGTGGTATAATGGTGGCACTGGTGGCAGCAGCAACCATGCGGTACAGAACATGATAGTAGGGAGGCAGACAGCTGCAGTTGCATGACGGCGCACACTGTCAGCAAGGGCAAATATATTCCTCAGCCTCAGCTGGAGGAGTGAGAAAACCCTCACGGATCCATGCCTCATTCATTTTGACAAAAGTAATGTTTTGAACACCAGTGTAGGGTAAGTTTGTCTGTTTGGGTGTCACAATGCCCCCTGCTGTGCTAAAACCCCTCTCTGCGATAACACTGGCGGCTGGACAATACAGAACAGAGACTGCATACTGGGCCAGTTTGCGCCACTGTTCCAATCTGGCTGCCCAGAGTCAGGGAACACGGTATGTACTTGAGAAAGGCCAGAGTTCCAGGTAGGACTGCCGAGGCGATACCTCTCCGTTTGCAGATTTGCGTCAGCCTACCACGGCAAATCCAAAAATTGTTCCATCATTTTGATGATACTGGACCAGATGCACCTGATCGGAGAGTAGGCACCTGCTCGTTAAAAACAGCAGCAAGCTATGTACACAGTGCATCCTGGTTATAAAGCAATTTGGCAGTTCATGTGACAATTCTGGTCTATCACTAGCCTCCAGTGTCCAATAAAGTGACTAATAAAGCGCACAGCACTGTGCAAGCAAAAGTTTCTAATGCCATGCACAGTGTTAGTCAACAAAGGCCACTGATGTATAGAACTGGTCACATGACGCTCCTTCAGCCGCCATTTCGGAATCACAGCTCTGGGCTATAAGTAAGAGAGAGTGCTATTTAACAAGAGTTAGACTATTTTAACCGTCAGACACTGGCGCCAGTGGTTGAGGGTTCATGTACACGACCGTGTCCGTATTTTGGTCCTCAAAAAACAAATCCACATAATATGGATACCTTCAGTATGCATTCTGTATTTTTCTCACTCCCATCAATAGAAAGGACTATTCTTGTTCACAATTTGTACAAAAGTAGGACGTTTTATAATTTGCAGAACAACCACACAAAAATACAAATGCATGCGTGGCCACATAGAATTGAATGGGTCAATGGGCTATACACATGACTAGCCGATTGCCCTTTGTGCTGTCATTATCATAATGACAGCACAAAAGTACTGGCACCTGCAATGAGTATTATAGACTGTAGCAAACACTGGTGTTGTCATTATAATACACCGTATATGATAATTATTTTCTACGGATGATCAGGAAATTGGCTATGGAAACATGGTGGCCGAGTACGATTCAGCGTGCTCTTCATCCTCACATTCCATTTCACTCATCGTTGCGTCTAAAGCTTTCTTCCATACACAATAGCAAACCCTTGGCTAACCTTCCTGTCTCACACTCAAGACATTCGGCGCCATTTTACAAAGATGAGGACTGCTCCGGTCGGCAGTCTTAATAAGGAAGTACTGTAATATCTAACATTATATTACATCTGATTGTCTAACCCATGGTGGTTTGTATCTATGAGGTAGAATCGGGGAAGGTCAGATAATTTCATGTTTTGTTGTCCCTTGCAGATTGGTGTGACATATATTATTATTACTAGCTGAAGGACCCGGCTTTGCACGGGTATATTTAATCTATTCCATTTAATGTTTGTGTGTGTCGTCAAAAGATATCAACACTATCCACTATAACAGTGACATCTACAGCACCCCTCCCCCTTAAGAGTGACCTCCACCATCCCTCCCACCCCTGAAGCTGACCTAGAAGTTTATTTTTAACTTCATTTTTTCAATCCCTGTCAGCTGAGGAGTGGGAGGGGGCACAGCCTAACCGGATGGGGGGCATGTCCTTTTGAACAGCTCACTCTAAGACAGCAGCACTGTGTTGTCTGAGTGTGAGCTGCAGGGAGAAAGTCACCGTCCCTCCCAACCCTGCAGCTGACAGAAGTTGATTTTTAACTTCATTTTTTCAATCCCTGTCGGCTGAGGAGTGGGAGGGGGCGTGGCCTAACGTGATAAGGGGCATGGGTTAGTGGGACCTGGGGAGTGGTTTTAAGTTCATCTTTTGAGGGTGGACACATTGTGGCAGGGGGCGTGTCTGGGCTCCTTCCTGAAAGAGTGCCGCCCCTCTGGGCACCTTACTGGCTCATTTGCTTACCAAATAAACTGGATTTTCATAGGATAAAAACATCTATTGCTGGAACAAAGGCACATCTTGAAATAAGGTACTAAGTGCTATTAGGCCATGGCTTTACTTGAATAGCAATTATCCTGGTGACAGATTTCCTTTAAAGCTCTCCTACAGCAGTGAAGAAAAATGGCTGGGTTGTTATGGAAACCTGGGGTAAAACTGTGTATGTGGAGGCTAACGGCCTGCGAGCTTCTATTAGCTGATAAGGGTCATGTGACCAAGCTTCTATTGGCTAATGCATTTTTTGGAATATCTCAGTCCTAGAGAGCTGAGACCTGGTCTAAAACCTTTCCAGACACCTGATGTACCTGTGTGCCAAATTTCGTGATTGTAAATGTGACGGTGCGGATTCCTTTAGTGGACATACATACACACACACATACACTAAGCTTTATATATTAGATTATTATTATTAATAATAATAATAATAATAATAATAATAATATTATTTATGATTCGAGATAGACCCCACTAGGAAAATTCCTGGTGGGTCCAATGGCTAGTGGCCGCCCAAGTCCCCTGCAACTACAAGAAAATTTAGACTGGTACATTTTGATGAAACTTTTGTCGGGCCAATCTACCATGCGTCAGGGTGGCTTTCGCAGACGGGTCCCTATCACTAATATACCGCCTCTCTTGGACTTATCCAAGTCCACATTTTCAGCGCAGTGTAGGAACCAGCTACATTTGTACTTTGCTCAGAAGCCCCAGGCAGATAGGCGCTTGCTCAGTCTAAAAGAGGCGCTACCCTCAATAAATACTACAAGAAAATTTAGACTGGCACATTCTTATTCATAGTCATAGGTGCATATCCATAAAGCAAACATAATTGATAAAAAAAATAATGGCTGCACACACATATAAGCAGTAAAGCTGAGAAATAGGGATCATTCTAAATTGAAGTGGTGTTATACCTACTATAAATGGATCAATGGAAGCTCTTAGCGCACATTTTGATCAAACTTGTGTCGGGCTCATCTACCAAGCGTCAAGGTGGCTTCCGCAGACGGGTCCCTATCACTAATATACCGCCTCTCTTGGAGGCGGTAAACAAGTACATAAGGCTGTGAAGCTCCGTCCCAATGTTAATTAATGCTGGGGGAATTGGGTGCACGTGTATACGGACAGCAGCAGCTGGCCTGCTGTGAACAGCGATACAGTTAAATACTACCGAAGGCTCCCTGCCCCGCTGTACAACCTCACATTCTTGGCCTGAAGCCTTTGTGGCAATAGAATGGTGCAGGTGGTTGTGAAGTCATGTTATTATCGCAGCTGTCTGCACCGGGACGCAGGGGGTGCGATTATGTCATGGTGTCACGGGCTGCAAGCCGGAAGAGGTCTGCGGCCAGCATCACAAAAAGTGGCAATGAACTGGATTCAGTTGAGTATGTGTTTTCTTTATCTTTTTTTTTTTTTTTTACTGAGGCTCTATGGAGGGGTTTTACTGGAGCATTATATGGACCCTACTGAAGCACTATGGGGGGGGGGCTGTATTGGAGCACTATAGGGAGGGCTGTAGTGAAGCAGTATGGGGGGGCTTCTCTGGAGCACTTTAGGGGGCTGTACTGGAGCACTATGGGGTTTGTACTCGAGCACTATAAGGGGGCTTTACTGAGGCACTATAGAAGGCTTTACTAGGGTACTATAGGGGGGCTGTACTGAGTGAGGCACTTGGGGGAGCTTTACTGGAGCACTATGGAGGGCTTTACTGTAACACTATAGGGGGCATTCCTGGAAGCAACATAGGGACATTGCTCACTGAGGGCACTATAGGAAGCACTACTGGGCAGCACTATAGGGGACATTAATCACTGAGGGCACTATAGGTGACAATACTGCAGTATTATAAGGAGCATTATTCTTGGGACACCATAGGGGGCAGTGCTCACTACTGACAGCGTTACAGGGATCATTAATCAATACATGCACTATGGAGGAATATTTAATACTAGGGACACGATAGGGGGCATAACTGGGGGCATACTTCTGCGGCAGTATAGGGGGGCATTTATGTTGCCGGGGGCACTGTAGGGGGCATTATTAATACTAAGGGCACTATTGAGGCATTATTATTACTGGAGGCATTTTAGTGGGGGCACTATTTTTCCTACAGTATAATATTTGGGGGCATTGGAGAACACAGCGGGCACAGTATTGGGGTGGTAGCAGGATGACACGGTTGCAGCAGGGGATTTGCAGGGGTAGTATTTTGTGCTGTGCTGTGCTATTTATTTCTGCTAGGGTTGTATTTTGTGCTGTACTGTGGTATTTTGATCTGCTGGGGCGGTATATTGTGCTACGCTGTGGTATTTGTGCAACAGGCTGCCCCCCAGGGGCGATCGAGTCCTAGTGTTTAGGATGCTAAGTGGTATGTTGTGGCTCTAATAATTTGTGTCAGGGTACTCCTAACTGGATACTGTCGCTCCGCGGCTCCGTAGAAACAAAGGAGTTGTTATTGCTGGAGTAAGTAGAGTCCAGACTTGGTAAAGGTCAATGGTTTTTACTTGAATAAACTTGTGTCATCCAAACAATACTTGATGTCTCTCTTGGCTCCGGCAGTCTAAGGGTAAACTGTCAGGTAAATTTGAATACTTTGCTATCTCTCTGCTTCTGTGCTAATCTGTGGCTTCAGTCTGGTTCCTATCAGCTTCAGTTACTGTTTTTTTATGACAGTGAAGTATCCTGTGACCCATTTTGCTGAGTAGGGTGTTTTTGCCATTGTTTTCCCTCTCAGAGGTACTAAATCCTTTTTTATATCAGGAATGGACTTTTCTCTGAGCTACTTTCTCAAAGCTCCTGCAGAACTGAGTAGAAAACGCTCCCTCACCGCACCAAGTTGCTTCACTCACTTACAGCTCCCTGGAACATCTCCCTTGGTAAGAAGCATATAACAAAATGACACTTTGCTGGTAGTGGTACAGTTGGTGGTGTAAACCAATACAATGGGAGCAAATAGGCTAGCAATAGGAATGTACGAGTGGTAGTGTTTCTCTGGGCCACTACATTTGGTTCTACAGGGGCAGTATATTATACTGCACTGTGGTATTTGAATCCGCTGGGGTAGTACTTCTTTGGTATTGCTGGCCACACCTACTTGAGTTGACCAAGGCTGCTTATGTTAGCCACATCAACATTTCACACAGCATGAATTGTGCTGTTTTTTCAAATTTAATTCCTGCACTGTATTATTATCTCTTCTTTTACTATGTTGTTTCTATGTATTGTTCTCTGCTGCCATCTGCTGGCCGGAATTCGTATGCTGCACGCCTTGTTCTTTGTCATTAAAGTTTTTCTCTGCTGGGCGTGGTTTTAGCAGCCTTGGGCCTTGTCACTTCCTGTTGCCATTTTTTAGTGCTGCATTCCTTTGTGACTGGAGACACACACCTTGGCTTGTGAAGGCATCAGTTTTTGACCAGCAGTTAGCCTCAGGAAAGACATCCACATGACAGCATCTACTCTGCTACTGAATTCCTGTATTTCATCACTGTATGTCGCTGCTCTGGATCAAATAAACCCACGTTTGATTGCATCCTCATGTCTACGTCTGGATCCATCTAACCTGAGCATCTGCCGGTCCGGTCTGCTCCACTGCTTGGATACGAAGGTGGGACAGTCACAAAGTCATTATCAGTTACACCTTCATTCGCCTTCATGTGGGGACAGAACATGAATCTATATATCCCAGAGACCACTTCACAAACACCATCGCCAGTAATGGTCGGTCTGACCCACGATGTCAATATCTATATGTACAATAATAAAAGCACGTTTATAATCTGCTTATTATTTGCAAAGGCCAATGTAATAAAGAAAAGTACTATAAGTGCTCATGTGGTCTCAATTTTATATATGTTCCACGGCTGAGACATTTATATGTCATTATAAATAATTCACCAACTTAAAGGGGTTGACTGGGAATACATCATTTCTAAAAGGTGCTGGCTTCCTGATTCCCTAATGAAAGGTTTATACTTACCTGCTCCCCGCTGCTTCTGTCCTTTGAGCTGGCTCGATCTCCTGGTCCAAGTTTGTTTTCTTCCTCTCTGGCATGGACATAGTCACCTAATCTTTTTCAGCCAACCACTAGCTTCAGCAGTGAGGTGTCTCTTGTGGACACATCACTGAAGCCAGCGGTTGGCTGAAGAGGATCAGGTGAGCATGTCCATGATGGGGAGGAAGAAAACAAATCTGGGCTAGAAGATGGAGACACAGGAGCCAGCAGACCGAAGTGGTGGGGAGCAGGTAAGCATGATCCTTTCAGTAGGGGAGGCAGCCTGCCAGCACCTGTTAAAAATTATATATTCCCAAGCAACTCCTTTGAAGGGGTTGTCTGGTTTCAGGAGAAAACTGGACCATACAGGGAATCTGCCTTTAATAAAGTAGTTGTTATTACTTACCTGGCAGATCCCATGCCCCAACTTTTCGTACTCAGGATCTGTTAACCCGGCTGCAACGGAGACGTCAGGTCGACAACACATGACTGTTGTAGCCAATCATTAGCTTTTTCGGTGCACCACTGAGGCCAGTGATTGACTGCAGCAGTCATGTGTTGATGTGACAACACTGCTGCAGCTGGATGAATAGATCCTGGCCAGAAGAAGCACAGGATCACTACTTTATTGCAGACGGATTCCCTTAGCTGTCTGGTTAGTTCCTAAAACCGGACAACCCCTTTAACAGGGGTTTTACAGCTGCTGATTGACCTCGCTAGCAGAATACCACATGGTGGAGCTAATACTCCATTTCTGTCATTTCCAGATCACACAAAACAAAGATAGAAAGAGATTTTTTGCAATGAGGAGGGACTGCCCCGGCATTGTGAACAATCTGGAGGTCATATATAGTAACTGAGATGTTTCCTAGCTAAACACAGCAAGCAGGTACGGTGACATATATCTCCGCAGAAAGCTTTGCCATATAGGAAACATTTTAGAACTGGTGGAGTGAAGTAATAATACAAATACAAAGCTATGATGCTACAGACAATGAAAAAAAAAATGATAAAACTAACTGGTGAGTCGTTTGGGATGTGGGGCACCTGTACACCTTGCCTGGTGGGGGCCCCCTGTAAGCTGCTGCTGTAAGAATTGTACTAGGCTATAAGCAGCCATGAATTCGTCTGAGAAATTACAGAAAATCCTTGAGTAAGAGCTCCATCACTTCTTATAGGTGTTGGATGAGTGAGAAACCGCTTTTCATGGATGGCTCCAGCCTACTATAGGCTTGTTGCAGCTGGCAGATATGACTGGTTTGGTGTGGAGTGACAGCCATGTTTCAACTGTCTATTATTGGGCAAATCATAAAATTGCAATACAGGCCAATATAGTGGAAAAAAGTCCAATGTAGAATAATGTGCAGTGTCTACAGGGGAGTTACTGCTGGCCTGTGGGCTCCATTTCCTGCTAGTAATAGCCTGTTAACAGGTGCCAATATAGTAAGTAGACTGGTGCATACAAATGATGATATGATTATTATAATGACTGCATAAAATATGCAATCGTCTGACAAATGAGCAAATGCTTATTTGTTGGTTGATTGGCGGCCATGTTTACACAGCGATGCTCATGAACAGGAAGCCTGTGTAAATGGACCTTAAGCATCCATCAGCAGAATAAATTAAAAATGTAAATCAATAATCATTAGTCCTCGTATATGTATAATTATTCTTTCTTAATCCTGTTTCATTGCCCTAAAGCTGTCACGTGACCACAATGTTGCTTCACAGCAGTTTCCTGACATTACTCTGTGGGCTACTATGGAATAAAATTATATTTTCTGTTATATGGCAGTACCTGGAGTATCTCCCCTAGTGACCCCCAGCTGCACAGTATACTGCCCTGTCTTTATGTTCACATAGAAACATAGAATGTGTCGGCAGATAAGAACCATTTGGCCCATCTAGTCTGCCCAATATACTGAATACTATGGATAGCCCCCGGCCCTATCTTATATGAAGGATGGCCTTATGCCTATCCCATGCATGCTTAAACTCCTTCACTGTATTTGCAGCTACCACTTCTGCAGGAAGGCTATTCCATGCATCCACTACTCTCTCAGTAAAGTAATACTTCCTGATATTACTTTTAAACCTTTGCTCCTCTAATTCATCTCTTCTTTTTCCTCCTCTCTCAACATATGTAATATACACCAAAGTCAATGAGCTGGAAAAGAACGAGCGATATAGTACGAGTCCAGGAGTCCATAAAGTAGAGGGTCCTTCATCACAGGTCAGAAATAGACGAGATGCTACTGAGCTGCCACCGACCTCCTCAATATCAGCTACATCCAGTAAATATTAAATGAATATCATTTTACACGGATCTGCGGAATCCAAGCACAGCAGCTACTTATGTTTATTTGTTTGACTAATCATCCTTCATAATTACATTACAACCGCAGACAAAACAGGAAAAACTTGGCTTCATTACTGAGGACACAAGCCAACTTTGCAGGTCTTGGTAACTTACCAGAACCTGTGACCTTCCAATCTTCACCTAACACTGAAGTCACACAAGACAATCTATAGCAGTTTTACTCGAGTTTAGGTGCAAGGCTATGTTTGCACAGCGTTCAGTAGGGGCGAACTGGCAACTGGGCCCTAAAAAAAAAAAATACTAAAAGTGGCCCGTTTTGTAGTTGGGTCCAAATTGATGGAAGGTAGGGCCAGCAATACCATATTGTGGCCGCACTAGCCATCTTATGTATTTTTGTCCAGGTCCTCTACATCGTGCAATGATATAATCTTTCTACTTAACTGTTATTACATGTAATAGGCCTGGTTCACCAGCAGGTGGCAGTGCAAATGGCAGAGCTATAGTTAGAGAGAATGGAACTCACCATTCCATTCTTCCCCCTTTGGGCAGAAGTGGGTCTGTCCTGTTTTCGGCCGAAAGAATGGGGCAGCAGTCAAAGAGAGAGTTAGTGCAAGTTGGACAGGAGAGAAGTAAGGTGGGGCACGCTCAGCCAGCAGAGCACCCTTACCTCTGCTGGCTATGGAAGAAGGTGTCTGGAAGCCATAGGGGCCAGAGGAATAGTTCTTCGGCAACCATAAGAGAAGTCAGCAAGAGGAATAATTATTTGGCTAAAGATAAGTTTTACTGAGTGTCAGGAGAGGAATAACAGTCGACAGCACCCCATCCAAGGATACCAGAACAGGCCTAAAGTACAGAAACCAGACCTAAGCAGTAGTAAGCAGTAGCAGTAGCAAGTAAAGCTGCTGTTGAATTTCATATCAAGGTCTGGACTCAAGTTATTTTTCCCTTATCCCTTAATTATTCCCAGTTTTAATGCTACGGAGCCAAAGCCTGGGGTCCCACTGTATCCATGTAGGAGCACCTTGACACATAAAGAGACATATTATCCCCACTACACCACTTGGCATTCCAATTAAACCTGGGTTGTGACATAGGGGCCTTGGGCGGTGGTACATTGCATATGCAAGCTCAGGTGGAGCAACTGCAAGGGTTAACACAGTTGGTACAGGATCTTACGGTTAGGGTGCAGCACCAGGAGTGCATTCAGAGTACACCGGTAATTACTGTTTCCCCTCACCCGTGGAACCACAAATTAGGTTACCTGACTGTTTTTCTGGAGACAGGAAACAGTTGCATCCACACTCTTCTGGGTCTGAGCGGCAGAGAGTGGGAGTAATTATTTCTTTACTACAAGGTGAAATGGGCTTTTAACTGCCAGTTGCTCCCCTAAGATAGTATCTTTGACAAGTTCTTTTTGTCTTGGGTTTGCTGTATGACGAACCTGATATTGGGGAATTTGGGGAATCTCAGTAGTATCTCTGCGGCAGAGTGGTAGACCTGTAGAGGAATACTGTGCAGATTTGCACACAGGGCTTTGAGGTGTCAGCTTCGTCTGGCACTTTCTGTCTCTCTGAAAGACATGCTGGTGAATTACCCTTCACCTGACTCCCTGGAAGAACTGATGACCCTGTCTGTACTTTTAAACAGACGACTTATGGAAAGAAGTAGGGAATGGTCATCCATACCTATGACTGGGATGGAAGATCTTCTGGCTCTCTGTATCCCTCAACCCCCTTTAACAAATAAAAACTCAACCACGTGACTTGGTGTAAAAAAGGCCGTAGTTTAAGTTTATTACCATAATAAAATTTACCATGTTTTGAACATATACCTATTAACATTGTAAATTAGTCAAATATTAATCAAAATCAAAACATTAATCCACAACATGTAACTTTTAAAAAACGTGAAGGGATCCTAGAAGGCAATCCATGTTCGCCCCTCGCGAACCTCCTCTTACGATCCAGGTCTAATCCAACTTTACCCTCGGCGCACTCACCGACCCAAGGGCACCAACTCCTGGAAATTAAGCCCCTGCCAGGCTATTAGCCCAAACAGGATCCCCCAGCTTTCCATGCACCACAACGTCCTAGATGCACGCCGCAAGAGATGGAGCCATGCACCTATCCAAGTTTTGCCTCCCAGGATCCTTCTTCTACCTGCCACCAGACAAACATAGGGGTCACCTCACCTATGTTCGTCCCTTCAAACCTTGAAAGCCATTTCCAAAACCTCTTGTAAGCCCAAGGTCCACATGTCAATCCCAATCTCATTCAAATGAACCCCGTCCTGCCGTAAATACATAGGGGGCGCCCCTTCCAATTCTGTATGATGCACCACAAAACCGCTCTGATGCCAAAACGGCCCACTTCCTTGTTAACTTTTGCCCGTGCCCTATTTAACTTATCAACCGACCTCGTCATCCTCCATGCTCGCCAATATCCGACTAAACCGCTAAAAAACCCGGAAAATCTGCCAACAACCTCAACAAATCCAATTTGATGTCCCTTATAACATTCCTGGACCGACGGACGGCAAAATTGTTTCCACCTGCATGTAAAACAACTATATCCGGGGGACGATCCAACGGCACGTAAAAACTAAATTCCGGGAGCACTCGACCCCACAACAAACAATGTAAACCGATCCAGCACACCTGCAAATCTCCTACGTCAAAACCCAACTGCCTACTGTTCCTGCACACATCCGCTCTCTGTGCCCCGCAGTACACGTAGGAGTGACCAAAAATCCAGGCTAAACACGGCACAGGCCCTGAAAGACATAAAACAGAAAGCAAGTCAGTAACACATCACCTTAACCAATACCTTGAGCTCCCACCAATAACACCAACTAATAACCGCCTCTATCCAACATTTCCCTAAAAAAACAACAAATGTGGGCGAATGTATGAACGAAAGCTTGCAGACTCCCATCTGCCTATCCGCCAAATCACATCCTCTCCCAGACCCCACCTGGATGCTTCCGTGGCCGCCCCGATCCTGAATGAGTGAGACGCAAACTCATTCGCCGCCAGTCCTTCAGCTACCAAGAATTTCCGAAATATTGCAACAAACTTCGAACAGGAACTTCAACACATCGAACAGGACAAACAACTGACCCCCCCCCCCACAACGACCACAACACAAAGGGCATCCCCTTACCCTCCGGGTCTGTTTTTGATTGCCGCAAAAAACACTGTAACCCTTCCGCATGGCTCGACACATCTCCAAGCTGCAAACCACCTAACCCGAATTTATTCCTGAAACCAATTCCGACACTCTAAACGCGACAAAAAAAACGCCAACAAAAAAGCCCCCCGAAACAAGCACACTTCATAACCTGACACACAGATCACGCCCACCTGACTCCATAAACGTTGCAATAATTCGTAAGATACCGGGCGACTCTTGTCTCTTGTAAGTGTGCTCCGCCGGTAATCCTTTAACGCTTGTTGCATCAGGAAGCATTTCGACACATCCAACAAACCCTGCATGCGTAACCAAAACGCAACCGCCAACACCCTCTTAGCCACTACCGAATAAGACAAACCCTCACTAAATGCCAAACCCACCCAAAAAATCTGTAACATCCGGAAGTCATCTGCCGCACTGCAACCCCCAACCTGCTCTATCAATTGCTCCCATAAAGACCACACAGATGCGTAAGCCGACCACGTATCCGGACTCACGGATTGCCTAATCAATGCTGTGGAGACCCCAAGGCCACGCTCCAGAGCCACTGAAGACAAGGACACCCCTGCTCGACTGCCTCTGGCACCAATCGGCGAAAACAATCCCACTGAAAACGAGAAAGAGCGTCAGCTACTGAATTCTCCACACCCAGCAAATGGACAGCCACAAAGAACGCATTAAAAAACAAACCTTGCAAAACCAAATGCCGCAGCAAGCGAATCACCGGCGGTGAACTGGCAGATTGTGAGTTAATAGCTTGAACTACACCCATGTTGTCACAGCAAAATCGCACTCGCTTATTGCAAAGCAAATCCCCCCCCATAATTCCACCACCAAAACAATAGGAAACAATTCCAGTAATGTCAGATTAGAAAGGAAGCCTGCCCGCCGCTATTCTTCAGGCCATGCCCCCGCACTCCATTCACCCTGACGACATTAGAAATCTGCCCTCCCATCCACACTGACCTCCCATTGTACTGAGACAAGAATTGCTCCCAAACTGCCAGATCCGCCCTCACCTCTGCAGACAATTCACATAATGGGAAGGAGCTGACACCCCCGCCGTCGCCCTGGCTAAACGCCGACAAAATACCCTACCCATAGGCAGAATCCTACACGCGAAGTTCAGCTTACCCAATACCGACTGCATCCTACGCAATTGTGCCTTCTTAAACCTCCGCAAACTAACAACCTCCGCTACCAGGTCCCACAATTTCTCTTCAGGCAAATGACATTCCATCTTCACTGTATCAATAACAATGCCCAAGAATTTCACAGACGTGTCTTCTCCTGCGCCCTCTGTCTTCTCCTGCGCCAACAGGACCCCAAACATCGCCGCCACCCGTTCCATCGTGTGTAGCAAAATAGAACAGGTACGATCGCCAGCCGGCCCCGGGAACAAAAAAATCATCTAAGAAGTGAAGCACAGATTCCCTACCTGACTCCTGCCTGACCACCCATTCCAGAAAAGAACTAAATGTTTAAAATAACGAACAGGAAATTGCGCAACCCATAGGCAAACAACAATCAACATAAACTTGCCCTCCCCATTTAAAACCCAACAGATGAAAACACTCCGGATGTATAGGGAGCAAATTAAAAGCCGCTTCTATATCCGTTTAAGCTAACAACGCGCCCTGCCCCAAACTCCGAACCCAAGCCACCGCCGTGTCAAAAGAAGTGTAGGACACGGAACAGAGCTCTTGATCTATCCAGTCATTCACCGAACTCCCTGGCGGATAAGACAGATGGTAAATGAGCCAAAACTTATTCGGCTCCTTCTTAGGTACCAGCCCCAATGGCGATAAGCGCAACCCCAGCAGAGGAATGTCCGACAAAGGTCCAGCGACTCTGCCTGCCCGAACTTCCTTCTCAATCTTCTCCTGTATGACTTCCGGCCTAGCAAGCGCCGAAACTAAATTTCGAACACTACCCCCAGCCCCAACTGACGTGCAAGGTATCCTGAAACCCTCAACAAATCCCTTCCGCAACAACTCCGCTGCCGCCCTCCTAGGATACCTATTCAGAAATGGAAGCATCTCTTCCACCTTCACTGGCGTCGGCCCTCTTCTGAGCAGCCTCCTGTCCCTTCCCTCTTCCCCTCTTGAAACACCGGCTAAAACTATGTGATCCCCCGCATCCGGAACATTCGTGCTTAAAACGGCAGTTGGAAAGGTACTTACAGTGCCCTTCGTTAAACAGCCAACAGCAACCTTTTCTTCCGCCAGAAGGTGACTCTGCTGTTGAGGTACCCCCTGACGACCCACGAAAGGGCTGCACACCACTCTTAGGGGAGGCCATAAGCCTCATCCACAAACTAATATCTTTGTGGTCCCACCTTATACTAGGCCGTAGAGCTTTGCGCTGACAGAACTGCTCGTCGTACCTCAACCACGCTACTCCGCCATATACTTTATACGTCTCGCCAATTGAGTCCATATAACCAAAAAGCACGAAGCAATGCTCCGGTGCTTTTTCGTCAACTACACTCGCCAATATAGCAAAAGCCTGTAACCAATTTGCAAATGTGCACGGAATCAAACAATACCGATGCCTCTCCTCCTCCTCCCGCTTGCTCTCGTCCGGCTTCACTCTATCAAGATTAAACTTCTCCAATGGCAACAAAGAGAAAATTTCTACATATTCATCCCTGTATATCTTCTTTCTCACCTCTGGCCTCAAATGAGCCCCCAACGGCCCCTCAAAGCACACATAAACCTCCCCTTTCGCTGCGTCCGCTAAACGCACCAAATCAGTTGCCCCCGCCTTACCGGAGCTAGTTGTCGCGTCCACTACCGGTACAGCTGGCGGCGAAACCACCACTGTCTCAGTAACCACAGGGGGAACGCTACACCCCCCAGAAACTCCCGAACGCTCCTCCACCATATTTGATTCCAAACCAGCCCTATCCATCAGCGACCACACCGCCGCAGGTGAAGGCCCCGCCCTAGCCAACAAAACCGCCAAACCCTCCAATAATTCCTGCACCTCCCTGCTTCCCCCTCTATTGCTGACACGCCAGACACTGCAACATCCCCCGCACCCCCACCCCATGTGCCCTGCTCTCACCTGGCTGTCCCTGGAGCTGTATCCCAGTACCCGCAGACCGCCTTGCTCCTTGCTCCTGAACGACGTCCCAGCCATCGCCACTTGTCCATCTTCTAAATCCTGCGAAAGTTCACCTTCCTCTTCTGAATGCTGCGACGGCGGCCTGCCTCCTCGTCCATCAGGGGCAGTATCGCAATCTTCCTCCCCTGCGTAGTCTGGCCCACCAACAGGCCTCTCATCACACACTGCTGCCACATCTCCTCCTCCTGACGACACTGCTGCCACTCTGCTACTCAAATGGTTCCCTCCCCCCACTGCTGCCATCTTCAGAGGAGGAGCCAGCAGAAGCCTCGCTCCTCTCTCTTCTCCTGTAGTACCGCCGGCTGCCAGCAGGTGGCCTCGTGCTTCAAAAACCTCCTTCCCGGCTAGCCTGACGTTGCTCCCGTCCGCACTTGCATCTCCCAGCTGCCTCTGTCTGAGGCCCGCCCACCGGCTCCGTGCTGCAACTCCCTCATACGGTAAGCTCCTGGGCTGCTCCCAACTCACAGACACCTGCTGGGTGGCCACCGCTCGCTCCGGAACAGCCGCATGAGAAGAAGCAGAGCAGGGGCCGGGGTTAACCCGTCCCTCTCCCATCGGGCCCGACCGCCGCACCTAAATCCTCCCAACTTGGCTGCGGGCAGAACAAGCGCCACTGCCGCGCTGCCGAGCTGGAGGGTCCCTAAGTGGGCCCCTTAGACGCCGCCGGCCTCGCGGCGTATAGTCGGGGCTTAACCACACCGGAACCCTCGATCTCCTAGCCCTCACCCCCATGCCTGGGGCCACCGCCTTTTCCCTCCCCCTTTGTAAAGCTGCCTGTAGTGTCTCTTGCATCCACTGCGCACCATTGCCGGCCGCCACAGCCCTAACCTGCTCAATAAGTTGATCCAGAGAGGACATGTTGATCAGCAAACTTCTCTACACTTTCCAGACTAACCAAAAAACTCCTCACCTCCATCGTTAAGTACCTGGTGCGAACCTCACACTATCCTAATATTAACCTCATGTGCCACAACCTTCCACCAGAGTCAAGCCACATTTCACTACGGCTGCGCCCCGCTCCATTGCTTTTCTGATGGTTCCCAATTCTGACTATGACCGCGCAAGATCACAGAGATCTGGGACGGAAGAAGGGATCCTGTTTCTACTACAAAAGTGCTGATCACCAGTGATGGCTAGTTCGCCGTGTTCGCCAGCGAACACATGCGGGCGGCCATCTTAACTCACAAGTCCGGCGATGCACAGGTAAGCCGGTCTGAAACAAATGCGGTCAGCGGGAGCAGGCAGTTCCGAGAACAGCCTGATGAAGGCCCCCGGTGGCTGTTCTCGGAACTGCCTGCTCCCGGTGACCGCATTTGTTTCAGACCGGCTCGCGCACAGGCACAGGTAAGGACTTACCTGTGCATTGCCGGACTTGTGAGTTAAGATGGCGAGCGAACACAGCGAACTGGCCATTACTGCTGATCACTGGCTAAGGGTTTCTCCAAAATATCCAGCAACAGAAAAGCTTCAGCGTCTAAGTGATAATTCCAGGAAGCACTTATTAAGCAATCAGGTATTCCCTACGATTTCGACGAAGATCTTGCTCCCTGTATGTGTTGCATTTGAATTGTCCAAAAGGTTGAGGGTGGCATTTGTGGATTCCGGGTCCTCAATTTTATTGATTACAATTTAGTCTTGTCATTTGGTATTCCCTTATGTACTCTCTCAGAACCTATATATGTCACGGCGGTAGATTCCACTCCCCTGCTTCAAGGTTTGGTGGAATTCTGTACACCTAGCATTTTTATGACCATTGGTGTAATAGACACTAAGATGTGTTCGTTAATTGTGGGGTAAAATTTAAAAATAACCACAATTCTGTCAAGGTTTTTGGGGTTTTGACATTATGAAGGTCACTGTGCGCTAAAAATGTCATGATTTAATCATTCTGTGGCTCAAGACAATTGTGGCGATACCAAACTTGTATAGTTTTTATTTTGTTTAATTACTTTGAAAAAAATACAAACCGTAGAATTTTTTTTTCTTTGAATCACTATTGTAGTGTCCCACTAGGTAAATGTGGGCACTACACAAGGGTCAATTGGCCCACGTTGTTCTCCACCTCCTGTGGAACAGTGGCATTGTATTTACATCACATTTTAATGTGTATTGCTATGCTTTTATGTGCATTTTCCCTGTTTAAATGTGTAACAGGCCTGTTAGGGTGTAATTCCTCCTCCAAGACAGTAGAGGGAGCTAGGGAACCCCTAATTTAAATAGTCAGGTCCTGTTCAGGGGAGAGGTCTGTGTGTAGAGTCAGAAGCAAGAAGACACTTTAGTCAGAGAGGAGCTGAGGTGTAGGCTCTGACATGCAGCTAGACAGCCCAGGCTTCTAGTTGTTACCAGGGGAAGAGGTACCTCCTGAGAAACCTGCAGTTCCTACCAAGTACAGAACAGAGCAGAGCAGAAGTGTTTCCAGCCAGACAAGTGAGCTGAAGGGCAGAAGGATCTATCTAATGCAAGGAGACATATACCTGAGGAAGTTTCTTTACCAAGGATAAAGCCACCAATAGGGCATATGGGCCTTGGGATCAAGACAGACAGGAGTTCTGAGGAATAGTGCACAGGATTTCTGAGGAAAAGGTGCAGCCTGATCTGTGAGTGTATTTAACCCTCTGAGTATCTTGCAAGAACATTGCTGCCTGCCATTATTTGTAAAAGCCTGCTTGACACTGCATCTGTCATATGGAACTGTACCTAAAGAACTGTATATAGGTAATTGTTTCCAGTAAAGAAAGTTTTGGTTCACTACAAACTGTGTTCCTCAGTTCTTACTACTATAAATCGGTGTGCCATCATTACAGGCACTGGCGTCACGAATCTTAAAGGGATCTTGCCACCGGCACATTAATCCTGCAACACCCAGGGCACCTCACCTACCACCGGCCTGGTCCATATACACAGAGAGTGCCCCAGAGGACCCCTGTGCCAGCCTCTCCATCACTGCTGTACGCCTGCCCAGGGTTTCCCTACAAACTGTGAGTAACCAAGAGCAACCCTCGTTTGCCTAAGTAACCGTGACCTCACTATCGCAATACCCTGCAGGGCTACGTACTGCACTATTAGAGATGAGCGAATTTCTTGAAAATTCAATTCAATTCGGCTGATTCGCCGAATTTCACCCAAAAATTCGCTTTGTGACTAATTACTTCGCCACGAAGCACATTTTTTTGTAAGTAGCGGGTGCAATGACAGGGAGCTGCAATAGCGCCGCCCCCGTCATTGTACCCCTCAGATGCCGCGTTCATACATGATTGCGGCATCTGAGTGTACAAACAGTGTGAAATTAACATAAAAAAAAACATTACATCAAACTTACCGCATCCATTTGCACGCGACGGGCCGGCCGCCACCATCTTGTTTGAAGATCTCGGCCGAAATCATGTGCTGTGCGAGATTACATCATCACGCTGGCCGGTGTGGTGACGTATGACGTCAACACGCCGGCCAATGTGATGATGTAATCTCGCGCCGCACGGGATTTAACCACCTCAGCCCCCAGTGCTTAAACACCCTGAAAGACCAGGCCACTTTTTACACTTCTGACCTACACTACTTTCACCGTTTATTGCTCGGTCATGCAACTTACCACCCAAATGAATTTTACCTCCTTTTCTTCTCACTAATAGAGCTTTCATTTGGTGGTATTTCATTGCTGCTGACATTTTTACTTTTTTTGTTATTAATCGAAATTTAACGTTTTTTTTGCAAAAAAATGACATTTTTCACTTTCAGTTGTAAAATTTTGCAAAAAAAACGACATCCATATAGAAATTTTGCTCTAAATTTATAGTTCTACATGTCTTTGATAAAAAAAAAATGTTTGGGTAAAAAAAAAATGGTTTGGGTAAAAGTTATAGCGTTTACAAACTATGGTACAAAAATGTGAATTTCCGCTTTTTGAAGCAGCTCTGACTTTCTGAGCACCTGTCATGTTTCCTGAGGTTCTACAATGCCCAGACAGTACAAACACCCCACAAATGACCCCATTTCTGAAAGTACACACCCTAAGGTATTCGCTGATGGGCATAGTGAGTTCATAGAACTTTTTATTTTTTGTCACAAGTTAGCGGAAAATGATGATTTTTTTTTTTTTTTTTTTTTTCCTTACAAAGTCTCATATTCCACTAACTTGTGACAAAAAATAAAAACTTCTATGAACTCACTATGCCCATCAGCGAATACCTTGGGGTCTCTTCTTTCCAAAATGGGGTCACTTGTGGGGTAGTTATACTGCCCTGGCATTCTAGGGGCCCAAATGTGTGGTAAGGAGTTTGAAATCAAATTCTGTAAAAAATGACCTGTGAAATCCGAAAGGTGCTCTTTGGAATATGGGCCCCTTTGCCCACCTAGGCTGCAAAAAAGTGTCACACATCTGGTATCTCCGTACTCAGGAGAAGGTGGGGAATGTGTTTTGGGGTGTCATTTTATATATACCCATGCTGGGTGAGAGAAATATCTTGGCAAAAGACAACTTTTCCCATGTTTTTATACAAAGTTGTCATTTGACCAAGATATTTATCTCACCCAGCATGGGTATATGTAAAAAGACACCCCAAAACACATTCCTCAACTTCTCCTGAGTACGGGGATACCAGATGTGTGACACTTTTTTGCAGCCTAGGTGGGCAAAGGGGCCCATATTCCAAAGAGCACCTTTCGGATTTCACTCCTCATTTTTTCCTGAATTTGATTTCAAACTCCTTACCACACATTTGGGCCCCTAGAATACCAGGGCAGTATAACTACCCCACAAGTGACCCCATTTTGGAAAGAAGACACCCCAAGGTATTCCGTGAGGGGCATGGCGAGTTCCTAGAATTTTTTATTTTTTGTCACAAGTTAGTGGAAAATGATGATTTTTTTTTTTTTTTTTTTTTTTCATACAAAGTCTCATATTCCACAAACTTGTGACAAAAAATAAAAACTTCCATGAACTCACTATGCCCATCAGCGAATACCTTGGGGTCTCTTCTTTCCAAAATGGGGTCACTTGTGGGGTAGTTATACTGCCCTGGCATTCTAGGGGCCCAAATGTGTGGTAAGTAGGTAAATGACCTGTGAAATCCGAAAGGTGCTCTTTGGAATGTGGGCCCCTTTGCCCACCTAGGCTGCAAAAAAGTGTCACACATCTGGTATCTCTGTATTCAGGAGAAGTTGAGGAATGTGTTTTGGGGTGTCTTTTTACATATACCCATGCTGGGTGAGATAAATATCTTGGTCAAATGCCAACTTTGTATAAAAAAATGGGAAAAGTTGTCTTTTGCCAAGATATTTCTCTTACCCAGCATGGGTATATGTAAAATGACACCCCAAAACACATTCCCCAACTTCTCCCGATTACGGAGATACCAGATGTGTGACACTTTTTTGCAGCCGAGGTGGGCAAAGGGGCCCATATTCAAAAGAGCACCTTTCGGATTTCACAGGTCATTTTTTACAGAATTTGATTTCAAACTCCTTACCACACATTTGGGCCCCTAGAATGCCAGGGCAGTATAACTACCCCACAAGTGACCCCATTTTGGAAAGAAGAGACCCCAAGGTATTCGCTGATGGGCAAAGTGAGTTCATGGAAGTTTTTATTTTTTGTCACAAGTTAGTGGAATATGAGACTTTGTATGAAAAAAAAAAAAAAAAAAAAATAAGCATTTTCCACTAACTTGTGACAAAAAATAAAAAATTCTAGGAACTCGCCATGCCCCTCACGGAATACCTTGGGGTGTCTTCTTTCCAAAATGGGGTCACTTGTGGGGTAGTTATACTGCCCTGGCATTTTCCAGGGGCCCTAATGTGTGGTAAGTAGGTAAATGACCTGTGAAATCCTAAAGGTGCTCTTTGGAATATGGGCCCCTTTGCCCACCTAGGCTGCAAAAAAGTGTCACACATGTGGTATCGCCGTATTCAGGAGAAGTTGGGGAATGTGTTTTGGGGTGTCATTTTACATATACCCATGCTGGGTGAGAGAAATATCTTGGCAAAAGACAACTTTTCCCATTTTTTTATACAAAGTTGGCATTTGACCAAGATATTTCTCTCACCCAGCATGGGTATATGTAAAATGACACCCCAAAACACATTCCCCAACTTCTCCTGAGTACGGCGATACCAGATGTGTGACACTTTTTTGCAGCCTAGATGCGCAAAGGTGCCCAAATTCCTTTTAGGAGGGCATTTTTAGACATTTGGATACCAGACTTCTTCTCACGCTTTGGGGCCCCTAGAATGCCAGGGCAGTATAAATACCCCACATGTGACCCCATTTTGGAAAGAAGACACCCCAAGGTATTCAATGAGGGGCATGGCGAGTTCATAGAAATTTTTTTTTTTTGGCACAAGTTAGCGGAAATTGATATTTTTAATTTTTTTCTCACAAAGTCTCCCGTTCCGCTAACTTGGGACAAAAATTTCAATCTTTCATGGACTCAATATGCCCCTCACGGAATACCTGGGGGTGTCTTCTTTCCGAAATGGGGTCACATGTGGGGTATTTATACTGCCCTGGCATTCTAGGGGCCCTAAAGCGTGAGAAGAAGTCTGGAATATAAATGTCTAAAAAATTTTACGCATTTGGATTCCGTGAGGGGTATGGTGAGTTCATGTGAGATTTTATTTTTTGACACAAGTTAGTGGAATATGAGACTTTGTAAGAAAAAAAAAAAAAAAATTCTGCTAACTTGGGCCAAAAAAATATCTGAATGGAGCCTTACAGAGGGGTGATCAATGACAGGGGGGGTGATCAATGACAGGGGGGGTGATCAATGACAGGGGGGTGATCAATGACAGGGGGGTGATCAGGGAGTCTATATGGGGTGATAACCACAGTCATTGATCACGCCCGTGTAAGGCTTCATTCAGACGTCCGGATGCGTTTTGCGGATCCGATCCATCTATCAGTGCATCCGTAAAAATCATGCGGACATCTGAATGGAGCTTTACAGGGGGGTAATCAATGACAGGGGGGTGATCAATGACAGGGGGGTGATCAGGGAGTCTATATGGGGTGATCACCACAGTCATTGATCATGCCCCTGTAAGGCTTCATTCAGACGTCCGGATGCGTTTTGCGGATCCGATCCATCTATCAGTGCATCCGTAAAAATCATGCGGACATCTGAATGGAGCTTTACAGGGGGGTAATCAATGACAGGGGGGTGATCAATGACAGGGGGGTGATCAGGGAGTCTATATGGGGTGATCACCACAGTCATTGATCATGCCCCTGTAAGGCTTCATTCAGACGTCCGGATGCGTTTTGCGGATCCGATCCATCTATCAGTGGATCCGTAAAAATCATGCGGACGTCTGAATGGAGCTTTACAGGGGGTTGATCAATGACAGGGGGGTAATCAATGACAGGGGGGTGATCAGGGAGTCTATATGGGGTGATCAGGGGTGATTAGGGGTGATCAGGGGCTAATAAGGGGTTAATAAGTGATGGGGGGGGGGGGGGTAGTGTAGTGTAGTGGTGCTTGGTGCTACTTTACTGAGCTACCTGTGTCCTCTGGTGGTCGATCCAAACAAATGGGACCACCAGAGGACCAGGTAGCAGGTATATTAGACGCTGTTATCAAAACAGCGTCTAATATACCTGTTAGGGGTTAAAAAAAACACATCTCCAGCCTGCCAGCGAACGATCGCCGCTGGCAGGCTGGAGATCAACTCTCTTACCTTCCGTTCCTGTGAGCGCGCGCGCCTGTGTGCGCGCGTTCACAGGAAATCTCGCGTCTCGCGAGATGACGCGTATATGCGTGACTGTGCGCAGCGCTGCCACCTCCGGAACGCGATCCTGCGTTAGGCGGTCCGGAGGTGGTTAAGCCGAGATCTTCAAGCAAGATGGAGGCTGGCGGACCTTTGCGCGCAAATGTAGGCGGTAAGTTTGAATTTCAGGATTAATCTATTCGCTGACAGGAAGCATGAGGAAATTCAGCTTCTAGGCAAATCGAATAATTCCTGAAATTTGGATCGAATTCCACTTCGTGAGATTCGATTCGCTTATCTCTAATCACCCTATTCAGCCATAACTTTTTTAGATATTTCGGTCTACAAAGTTGTACGAGGGCTTGTAGTTTTTATTGGTATCATTTTTATGGTATGTACTACTTTTTGATCACTGTTATTCGATTTTTGGGGGTTGAGAAGGTGACATGGCAAATAGATTGTTTTACATTTTTTTCCGTTGCAGCATTCACTGCACAGGAATATTTTTTTCTATATTTTCATAGTTCAGGCATTTTTGAACACGGCGATACCTAATATGTTTATTTTTTATTGTTTATATATTTTTATATGCAAAATTGGGAAAGGGGGTGATTTATTTTGCTGTGTTTTTTTTTTTTTACTTTTTATTTATTAACTATTAAGGGGCTAGAACCTGGGATCTTTTGATCCCTTGTCCTATTCACCTTAATAGAGATCTATTAAAGTGAATAGGATTTTTACACTGTCCATGCTGAGCTATGCTTTGTGTATAGTTCAGCAGGCAGATTACCATAGCTGGTCTAGAAGGCTTCAGCAGCATCCAGGCTACTATAGTAACTGATTGGAGCCCCGCGATTTTACTCTGGGGGCTCCGATCGGAAGATAGAGGGAACTACATCCCATAGCCTAACTCCACAGATCCCGCGATCAGTGTTGATCATGGCATGTGAAAGGTTAAATGACGGAGTACGGCGTGATTGCCGTTCCCTGTCATTGCGGCCAGGTGCCTGCTGTATGATACCGCCGGCAAGCGCCGCATATGGAGTGGGCTCACCGCAACAGCCTGCTCCATACAAATGTGGGCGCATAATGCTGTACATATACGGCATCATTCGTTAAGGTGTCAAAGAGGGGGACGAATGGAAGATGACATTTAACACCCCTGAGGGTCACTTTTAGTATCTTGTAATGCCATTCGGGTTGAGCAGTTTACCAGAATCTGATGAATAACATCTTCAGGGAAATTATTCAGAATGTTTTAGTAGTTTTTTTTTTGGATGATATACTAGTACTCTCCAGACTGGGAATCCCATGTTACCCATGTTAGAACAGTCCTACAAATTCTATGTGAAAATTATGTGTTTATGAAAGGGGGAGAAGTGTCTCTTTGGAGTTCAAGAGGTATCTTTTTTGGAGTACATCTTCACTCATCAAGCTTTTAAAAAGTATTCCACCAAGGTACAGGCTATTAAAAATTTGGGTCAACCCTCTTGCCTAAAAGCATTATAAAGGTTTTTTAGATTTGTAAATTATTATTGCAAATTTATTAAGAACTAGCTGAAGGACCCGGCTTCTTTTGGGTATATTTAATTTATTTCATTTAATGTTTGTGTGTGTTGTTAAAAGATATGAACACTATCCACTATAACAGTGACATCTACAGCACCCCGTCCCCAAAACAATGACCTCCACAGCACCCCACCCCTTAACACTCTGACCCCCCTACAGTGCCCCATCCCTTAAAATTGGACCTCCACAGCAGCCCACCCCCTTAAATTTGACGTTTACAGCAGCCTTCCCCTTTAACAGTGAGTTTCACAGCACACCACCCCCTTGACAGTAACCGCCACAGGGGCCCGCCCCCTTAATAGTGACCTTTACAGCAATCTGCTCTTTTTTTACTGACCTCCATAGCGGACCATCCACTTAACTGTGACCTCCACAGCAGCCTGCCTGTAGGGTGGCCAGAGGTCCAGTTTTAGGCCGGACAGTCCGGCTTTCAGACTCCCTGTCCTCTGTCTGCTGCAGGGCCTGGACGGACACAAGGATGTCCTTTTGAACAGCTCACTCTCAGACAGCAGCATTGTGCTCTCTAAATGTGAGCTGCAGGGAGAAAGTCACCGTTCCTTCCACCCCTGCAGCTGACAGAAGTTGATTTTTAACTTCATTTTTTCAATCCCTGTTGGCTGAGGAGTGGGAGGGGGCATGGCCTAACCAGATCGGGGTGTGGCTTAGCGGGACCTAGAAGTTGATTTTTAACTTAATTTTATCAATCCCCGTCAACTGAGGAGTGGGAGGGGGCGTGGCCTAACTGGATCAGGGGCGTGTCCTTTAGAACAGCTCACTCTAAGACAGCAGCACTGTGCTGTATGAGTGTGAGCTTCAGGGAGAAAGTCATTGTCCCTCCCACCCCTGCAGCTGACAGAAGTTTATTTTTACCTTCATTTTTTCAATCCCCGTCGGCTGAGGAGTTGAAGGGGGCATGGCCTAACCAGATCAGGGGCGTGGCTTGAGGGTGGATATATTGTGGCAGGGGGCGTGTATGGACTCCTTCCTGCAAGAGTGACACCCCTCTGGGCACCTTACTGGCTCATTTGCATACCAAATAAATTGGATTTTCAATAGATAAAAACATCTATTGCTGGAACAAAGGCACATCTGGAAATAAGGGACTAAGTGCTATTAGGCCATGGCTTTACTTCAATAGCGATTATCCTTGTGACAGATTTCCTCTAAAGCTCACCTATATCAGTGAAGAAAAATGGCTGGGTTATTATGGAAACCTGGAGTAAAACTGTGTATGTGGAGGCTAACGGCCTGAGAGCTTCTATTGGCTGATAAGGGTCATGTGACAAAGCTTCTATTGGCTAATGCATTTTTTGGCAATATCTCAGGAACGGTACATCCTAGAGAGCTGAGACTTGATCTAAAACCTTCCTGGACACCTGATGTACCTGTGTGCCAAATGTCATGATTGTAAATGCCACTAATTTCCTTTAGCTGACATACATACATACACACATATACTCAGCTTTATATATTAGATGTTTCTGTAATTGCCAAACCACTCACGGACATGACTAGGAGAGGGGCAGATTTAGTCTATTGGGGGCCTGAAGCCATTGTGGCATTTGAATCTCTGAAAAATATGTTTTATTGAGGTTCTTATTTTGGTTCAACCAGAACAGACTAGACCTTTTGAGGTGGAGGTAGACGCGTCTGAAATGGGAGTGGTGCTCTCACAAGTTTCATCTTCGCTCAGATGGGACAATTCAGTTTTCAGCAGGCAATTTGGAAAGAAGCGTTTCTTCCCAGCAATCACCAACAATTAACGATTTAGGTGCCTACACAAACGATCCAATTACCCAATGTACAAGCATTTTGCTCATTCATCTGGGAATCGATGGCAAAGTGTAAAGGGCCATTTTTCCTTGTAAATTTTCTCTGGCTGAAAGAAATTATGAGATGGGTGATCCTGAGTTCCTTGCCATCAAATGGGCCTTTGAAAAATAGTGTCACTTTTTGGAGGGAGCTCAAGATCGGGTAACTGTGATTACCGACCACAAAAATTTAACGTTCTTGGAGTCAGCTAAATGGATCTGCCCCAGACAAGCCAGATGGACATTATTTTTCACACGTTTTAATTTTAGCACTTTTAGGTCGGGAACTAAGAATACTAAAGCAGACGCTTTATATAGAGATGTTTGCGCCATTCACCCTTTAGAGGTACATCCAGACCCCATTCTACTGACAGGTATCGTATTGCCTTGATTTCTTCTGATTTCGGAGCAGAGATCAGAGGAAAACAGGATCTGTCTCCTGAGTGAAAATTATTAGTTCCAGCTTAATTCCATATTTGTCTACTGGGTGGGTGTCATGACTGTACTCAATGGGCATCCTGGAATTGTAAGGACCAAGAGATTAGTATCTAGGTATTACTGGTGGTCTACAATGTCCAGACATATATCATCTTATTGGTCAGCTTGTGAGGTTTGCGCCAGGTCTAAGACACCAAGAACTTGACCAGTTGGTGAGCTACAATCTTTACCGATTCTCATTAGACCATGTTCCATCTGTCCATGGATTTTATTACGGATCAACCTATTTTACAGGGTGAGGGTAATTGTCCAGTGGCGTAGCTAGAAATGACTGGGCCCCACAGCAAATTTTTGAATGGGGCCCCCCTCCCCCAGTAAGTTATTTGCAACCCCTTCCTTTCATGCCGCCCCCATTCCTGTGGCTAGTAAAGATCGCTCTCTCAGACGAGGCCTGACAGCTGTTCCATCCGTTTTCTACACTGTCTATACTGTCACTGTATATAATTTCATTGTGCCGCTTCCCCTGCTTCCCCTATAGCTACGCCCCTGTAATTGTCAATAGGTTCAGTAAAATGTGCCATATTCTACAATTGCTGAAGTTACTCAATGCTAAGATTCTTCCCTCTCTGTTTATAGATTATGCTGTTTGCCTGCATGGTATCCCAGAAAATTTTGCCACAGATTGCCTGTGATACTTTAATTGCCTCATTAGCCCTTTTCTGCATTATGGACTCCTGGGTGCCTGACCTCTGATTTGTTCCCCGGCCTCTGCCTCCTGTTTGACCCTTTGGACTTGACAAGATATCCTGATTTTGACCCCTGGCAACCCCTGGTTTTGCATCTCTGGTTCTGTTATATTCGGTTTGGACTCACTTGGTATTGATTTCGGCTTGGCACGTTTCAGTTTTTTGTCGTCTGATTTCAGTGCTGTTATGTCACTAGTCATTTGTTATTTGTTCCCCTGCCTTCCCTGATTTGGACCCTGCACTTATTTAGGAAGGGACTGCGGTCCAGTTGTGGGCCATCGTTGTCATGTACAGGAACCGCCCTGTCACATGACTCTGGTGCGACTGCCAAGGGTCGATCTATTTTACACACTCAATCTGTCACGGCCCTACACACAGGCCTCAGATTAAACATAGATCACACCCCCACACATCCGAACACACTGCCATCATCTATGACATTTAAATTAATGTACCAATTAATTAGGGGCTCATAGAAAACCCCACAGCACCCCACTCACATGCAGGCTCACAGTAGCACTAGCCACAATTATAGCAAATACACAATAGTGCAAACTCACTCATATACTTAAGAATGGAGGTTACTGGGCTCGTTCAGTGCACAAGGCAAAACCACTAAAGATGTACTTTAATGTACTGAGAAGGGTACAGTACTTAGTTACTAAAATTAAAAGAGATAAGAGACATACATAAACATGCACAAAACAGTTATAAAGATAAAAGGATAAAAACAGAAAGGTTCTTACAACTTAAAGGGGTTGTCTCATCACAGACAATGGGGGCATATCGCTAGGACCCAATGGGACCCGTACTTATATAGGGAACGGAGCCCCGCAAGGTGGTGGCTGGAGGACTCCAGTCCGACCAGCACCAAGCACGATCCCCATAGAAGTGAATGGGAGCACACCAAACATGACCAGACACCACTCCCATTCTCTTCTATGGGCCCAATAGAAATAGCCGAGCCAGCACTCAGCTATTTTCGGCGGCCTCATAAAAAATGAATGAAAGGCCGCTGCGCATGCGCAGTGCGCCCTCCAACACTTCAAGACCCACACCTATAAGACAATGGGGGCATACCCTAGCAATATGCCCCCATTGTCTGTGATGAGACAACCCCTAATGAATTGTGTGATAAGAGTCCATTCTGGTTCCAGGGACAGGAGAACGTGGAACACAACCCAATGTTGATTGGATCCCCAAATTGTGTTAATCAAAGGTTCCAAATCACCCATTTTTATCCCCATTTGAAGATGTCATAGCCTTTCATAAAGTCTTTAATGCTTGACTGCAATGTATGTGTTAGGTTGGCTACCATAATTTGAATTTGGCAGGTGGTGTTTGTGGGTTCATAAACTGTGTTGGAGTGTGATTTATGCTCAATTTGCAGCCTGAGTAGAAGACTGAGTAGAAGCGGATTAATCCTCTGCAGTCACACCCATGTCATGTGTTAGCACTGTTAATATGTGAAATATACCTTTAACAAAAAAAAAATCAATGTTGCGTAAAAATACTAATCCTGCATGGAGTACAATGGGAGTCTAAAGGGAATATATAGTATATCAGTGTCCTACTGCCTGTACACATTGATCTGCTCATACTTGCACCACTGCTTGTAGCTATCCCTCTGCTAATATGCATAATTCTGCTTTTACACGTCCCACTGCCTGCACATGCACCCTGCTCTTAATTGTCTACCTGCGCATACCTGCTCATATCCATCTCTCTGCCTGTAGATGTCCCTCTGCTTTTATCCATTCCCTGCCTCTACCCACTCTACCCACCCGTCTGTACCTCTGCCTGTACCTGTCACTTTGTTCTTACTTGTCCATTTGCCTGTACCTTCTCCTCTATTCAAACCAGTTCCTCTGCCTATACCCTTCCATCTGCCCGCACTCATTCTTCTGCTCATACTTATGTAGAAGTTCTCTGTTAGAACCCATTACTCTGCTTTTACCCATCTCCAGCTTGGAGTTATCATATGGTTCCCAGGCGGCTTATGGCTGCCCATATCACTATTCCCTACTACAGGGTGACCAACGAAAAAGTAGCCCGCCTCCAGCGATAGTATGACAAGATGAAAGAGCAAGTAGATTGTTTTTTAAATTGCCCACAAGTCAGAAAAGATACTGAAAGTGGTCCCCGTTCATGTCTATGAATCTTTGGGCATGTCAGATTATGTTGGCTGATACTGCTTGTGATGCTGCGGATAGTGTTTGTGATGTTTTCCTTGAGTTCATCCAGGGGATGTGGATTGTTAGTGGACTCTTTTTGTTTTAAATTTCTCCACAGATAAAATTCACATGTGGACAAGTCTGGGGAACGTGGTGGCCATAACCCCTTGCTCGCAGGTAGATGTCCAGGTAAATTGCGGAATTCACAGCTGATTTGAAGAAAATTGGTCCCACTATCCGTGTTCCTGACACTGCGCACTAGATGCCAATTTTCTGTTCGTGAGATTTGGATGTGCTAGTCTAAATTTTCTTGCAGGGTTTAGTAGCACAGTAAGTGCTTTGGGCTATCACTGGAATTATGTCCCCTAATTCCTGCCCTGCCAGGTTTTCTCAAGTGCCGCCCACCCATGTATTCCCTTACAGCTGCCCCACTGCCTTCTCGCCTGTAGTGGGCATGTTTTTATATATAGGTGAACTGTTTAAAGACTAATTCTCTGTCATACAATTATAGGGACTGCTCCTTTTATTGAAATAAAAAAGTAAAAAAATCCATATCACCTTGAAAAAGAAATTGTAATATACTTACCCAATGAACTTTCAATAGTAAGATTATATATATATATATATATATATATATATATATGAAGCTGGTAATTTCCCAAAGCTATCATAGGCTTTAAAGAAGACCATGTTTTGGAGGGAAAAAGCCAGACGTTGTTTACCACCAAAAGCAGACAGACTGACCTTGTGACTGTCTGGTTTTAGCTATGTTGTTATGTCTGAAAACTTGTTTGTGTCTGGAAAAACTGCTGTGCCATTGCCATTGAGTAGCATTGAAGCTGTAATGTAAGTCTATGAGAGATGGAAAGTGTTACAATCTACCTGTTTTTGTTGAGCTTCTCCACTCCACCCCTCCCACTAAAAAGTTCTATTCTAGCTAAAACTGTATATAAGGAGAGCAGTCACAGACCCTAGTATGCCGCAGTTAGGGACCAGTGCTTGGAGGGGAAGATTCATGCCAGCTTGCATGAGTGACCAGAAGAAGACACTGAGATGGGGACGCTGAGCCACAGACCATGGCTCACTAGCCCTGTGACCAAGGAGCCACCTGGACTACTGAGCTACAGACCGTGGGCCCTTAACCAGGATACCAGCCTTCTGAAGAGAGAGAGGGACAGCTAGCTCAGGCCTTTCCTCAGCAACAAACCCTTCTTCTGCCAGAGAGGAGACTGGAGAAGCCAGCCCTACGGCTCGCCTGTATTGTTTTGCATCTGAATTCCTCCAGTAAAGAAGCACCCTGGTTAACTACAGACCCTGACTCTCTGGACTTATTTCCCATTGGGGTGCACCACACCTTACCATCCCTTCTGGAGAGCAGCAACACATGGTGACACCTCAACAGTGTCAGGGGACCCAGCGTAGCGTTGGGGCCACCCCAATCCCAGCTACTGCGCTATACTATTCTATGCAAAGGCATACATTTAAAAAAATGTATACCACTCAGTATATATTTTTTACAATAAGAATCGAAGAGGTTGCCTCAGGAAGTGCAGCAACCAGCAGGCATCCAGCTGTGATCCAGGTACAATCACAGGGAATTCTCTCAGGGTGCAGGAACAGGTAAGCACCATAATATGCAGTTGTGCAGTGGTCTTCCCACACTCCTGGTCAACAGGCAACCCAGATTGGGATGTTTTCTACTACTGGTCCTCAATTTTACGCATTGACATCTTCACGATTGCACATGGATGTTGCCATCTACTCCACTCCAACATTCACATAAATTCATCTGAATTCCATGCATGTGAATATAGTTTCCGCAACTGCGTTCACATGCTATGGAAATTCACTGTGTGGATTTTTGTCCACACTGTAAAAAGAAAAAAAATTGAGAGAATAAGTAGCAAGCTCATTGAATGAGTCTAATCTGAATACGAGAGTCATCTTTGGATTCATGCTGCAGATAGGTAGTAAATATGAGTTATATTTGCCTATGGTGTGAACATAGAGTTTGGATCACTCAGCTACTATGTTTACATACATATACCAGAAATGTGTGAGGAATGGGGGGGAGCAAGTTTGTTAAACAGGGCTTATGGTGTACTTAACTGCCACTGTTTGTCCCGACACCCTGTACCAGTCTTTCGGCACATACTGCACCTGAACTCTGTATGCACCCATCTCTCTGCACATCCCTGCACTCTGTCTGTAATCACCCCTGTGCTTTTACCTGTACTTCTGCCTGTACCCATCACTCTGCTCATACCCGTCCCACTGCCTGTATCTATCCGATTGTACCCATCCCTCTGCTTTCTTCCTCTAATTTACTGGCTACTTCTCTACCAAAATGTTTGTTTTCTGTGCATAATAGTGATTGAAACCAATATGCGAGATTGTGGATAAGCTCTGCCTGTATAATGTTTATGTTCAAATTGTATTGGAGCTGTCATTTGGCATTCCGGGCACTAGAGGCCACTGTTTTGCAGCACAGTCAGCACACTCTGGGATCTGCATATGCAAAGCAGGTGATGACTCATGCTGGCTGCTACTGAGTGAACCAGGAAGTGTTGATCTGACATGATGGAAGGATTGTGCTGTGAGAGACTGAATCCGATTCCATCCTGGCTTGCGGATGTCCGGCAGTGAATGGACACTCAAAGGAAGGAGAGTAGCTGTTGTCCCCTTACTGGATCCAGCTCTTTGAAAGAGAGGTTGTCCCAGGAAGACCATTTCCTGTGTGTGGACAAGAAGCCTTATCATCAAGCAAGGCCGCATGGTTGCTGAGAGCTTGGTGGCCATCCCGGGTAAGCGGCATCCTAGGGCCCAGAACGGACGCAGGTCAGTACACCTGATTACCAATTGTACTATACTGTAACAGAGACTAGCCTAGGCCTTGTATTAGCTACTTAGTTAGGGTTATAGCTTTGTTAGGCCTTACTGTACTGGACTGAAGCGCAGTAATAGACTTGCAGTATCTGCTGCGTCTGCCCACGGTTAGGTGTGTCCTCTATAGCGGCACAGCACGACTTGTAGGCTCTGCTGTGTGCGCCAACGGGCTAGGCCTGTCCCTCAGACAGGGACGGTGACTGTGGGCCTGGGGTATTGCCTATTCTGTTTGTACTTGTGTTATTAAAGTAAAGTTTCTGTACTTGTATATAAAGCTGGTGTTAGTGTCGCTTTCCTTGTCTATGACTTCTGCGCTGTATCCTGGGGAGCCCACCCCGGTACACGGCTTACAACTACACCAAACACTAAATTTAGTTGGTTACAAAACTAGATGGCTGCACCTTGCAGGCATCTGACTGACATAAATTTAATTACAAACTTTCCATTTTTTTCAGTGCTCCAAAGCCTCAAAGAATTGGATTTTTTTTTTACATTTGAGGTATATATACAACCCTTAAGTACTCCAGTAAAGTAGGGGTTAATTAGGGCTGGTTTATTGTCAGCAGTCCCAGGGTAAATTTTAAGAATTACCAGCCCATAAAACCCATCAAGACACTTTTGAATGCATCTTATAATGGAGATCTTAAATCTGTCTATTTCTTCCTAGCTGAAGAAGTCTTATAGTTACTTTGTTTTAAGTATAAAGATGATCAGGAAAGGTCTTTCATGATCATTATTAACTGTGTGATATGATATGACTGCGTTCGAACTGCTGAACCTCACAGTAAGGTACCACACAATAAATATCTGGAGCATTTAAAGGCTATGTACACCTTTGGGAAAAAAAAATATTATTATCGTATTGTACCCATTTGGAGCTAAAAATATTTTTTTTCAAATGGTCTCTGTGCAGCATTTGGTTTCTATAGTAGCAGGCTCTGAATTTTCACTCTGTTCGATCAGGCAGTGCAGCTCATGGCTCCTTATCTCTGATCTCTGACCTCCTAAACACTCATTATAGCTCAATTCTTATTTTTCTGATAAGACTGTGGCTTAAATAAGTGTTTATGACCTTTTAGTAATTTAGAGATGAGGGTTATTTTGATGACCTGCACAATGTGGAAGTAACATTCACACAGCTAGACAAACATTTAACCCTTTGTAAACGGATGCTTCAATATTTTTAATAAAGACCAATTGAAAAAATGATTTTTAGCCCAAAATGAGTAAAATGCAATCATAAAAATTTGCCCCTGAAGGTGTACATAACCTTTTAATCACAGACATCATCAAGTCTATATGGTGGATAACAAACTCTGCTGACTGAACCATCTGTGCTTTACGTCATATCTATGACCGAAAGCATGGGCATGACAGTCCTTGTAAAACCAGCCATGCACGTTAGATCCATATCTGCTGATTTTGGGCAATTATTATTAACTATTGTGTATAGGTGCTCCTGGCTGATATCAGGGGAGATAAGAATTGAGCATGTTGGATTTCAGCTGCAATACCAAACACAACCCATAGACAGGAAACAATGCAAAACTTTTTTTTTCTAATCCTGAACAACCCCTTTAAATAATCATATCATGTGTATTTAAAAAGGAAGGAGCATCTTCTTTTTCCAATGAGTGCTTAAATCCCCTAGCCTTCCCTGCTGTTATCGTTACACTAGGCTCTGTAGAGTCATCTGATGTAGGAAAAACTTACTGTCCCCACTGTATCATAGGCTGTCAGGTTTGGTTCCTGTTGGTAGGAGTAACTAACAGAAGTTGATTGCAGTTCTGGACAATTTAAACACTAATGGCATCTGTACAAATGCATCTGACTTGGTTTATAGTTAAGAGTATAACTCTTGAGAGTACAGCTACTGAACTTTGTAATCCGCAGGAGGAAATCGTACGATAGAGATTGCCTTTTGGTGGAAGTCTGTGTCATAGCTACACAAAAAGAGCTGCTGTTTTTCCTTGACTTTGCACTCTGACGCTTTGAAGTGTGCCTGGCAGCGCGACTACCTTTGAATTTACTGAGACTTATTCACCCACATCACATGATTGGTCTGAGACGCCGAAGAAGATTTGAATTTCCACAGTGGTGACTTTAATATATACATTTACATCATTTTGGTGTCTTAAGCTACTGAAGGGCATTTCTCAAAATGCCCCCAAAATCAGCATACATAAAGGTACCCTCATTCCTTGGATTGGTTCTGACAGAACAGAACTCCCAACCTTGTATTGGAAGCATTTGTGGTATTAACAATGGTGTTTTCCAGAAGTTGCAGCAACATTTATCTGCTGTGAGAAATTAAGGAAATGTTTTCTTTTAGTGCGTTGGTTGCAGATTCTTTCATGCCATGTGTTGTCTATAGTTCATCCTTGAATACTTTTTATACTGATGAGCAACGCTTTACACAGCTTCCAGGAAATCAACAGTGAGAGCAAAGTATCCACGAAGAAGCTTGAAACGAGATGTAAACCAGAGAGATAAAACAAATACACAATCAAAGAAACAAAGAGATACTGAACAAAGAATAAAAGAGCAGTCAGAAGAGAGTGCCCTCTAAAAAAAACTGGGGAGAGGCCATCCTTTGTGAGGCACAATTATTAATCTGTCTGTGAGTTAACAATTTCTGGGTAACAACCAACATGGCTGATAGAAAAGCTCCTGTAGGAGAGACACAACCAGGAAAGTACTGGATTAGGGTATATATACATCATATTAAAACACCCCTTTAAATGGATGCCATGTAAATATTCATCTCTCCAGTGGTATAAATTTATGTAAGGATTCCCATTAAGGATAATAAGTCATTGCAATAGTGGGTCCCAACAGCAGAACCCCCTCACGTTCAGATATTCACCTTATGACCAACCTAACAGGATTACCAAAGTAAAGACCTGCTTAAAGGAATGGAGATGTGCAGCAAGCTCAGGAGAAGAGAAGTGTGATATTCGCAAAAATTATCGTTGTAGTTACTCATTTTGAAGCTCCCCTGGGCTATGCAGTGATTGGAAGGTTTTTTCTTTAAGGCACACCCTGGTTCTGGGGTTTATCCTGCCTTGGTGGTGTTCAGGGCGTAGCTATAGGGGAAGCGGCTGCTGTGGGGCCCTGACCCAGAAGGCGCCCATCCAGGAGGAGGAGGACTAAAAGAGTTTGTCAGGGCCCCCTCAACAGGTATTACACACTGAAATTATATACAGTGGCAGTATAGACAGTGTATAAAACTGATGGAACAGCTGCCAGCCCTGGTCTGAGAGAGCGATCTTTACTAGCCACAGGAATGGGGGCGGCATGAAAGGAAGGGGTTGCAAAAAAATTACTGGAGGAGGGGGGCCCCATTCAAAAAATTTCTGTGGGGCCCAGTCATTTCTAGCTACTGGTGGTGAGGAATTGTGAGGTGCACGGCAGGGTCACTTGCAGTGTTGGAGGAGGCAATGATAAGGCCGATTTAATAGTAGAACAGTTTTACTGGCAGATCAAGTTCATCAGTACAGTTCTTAGCATGCATGGACTTTCAGTTCTTGCACAATGATGCAATTTTCACAGGTCTCACAGGTACATGGTTACAGAGTAGAGTTAATAGGCCAAGATGTCCCTTTAAAGCAAAAAGGAGTTGAGGTGTCCAAAGTTAAGACATACTTAAAGGAATGGCGCTGTTAAAAATAAAGACCTATATATTGGAATTGACCTAACCAAAGTTAAGACTTGCCTTAATTAGTGGGGATGTCCAAAGTAAACCCCCTTTTTACCTTAAAAGGGTTGTCTCATATCTACAACCCCTTTTCATAGATGCATACACATCTATGGAAAGGGGTTGTAGATATGCATGCAGATTAGTGCATATGGTCATAATAAAGGTGGGTCCCTAGCATGGGTCCCCCTTCTATAAGTCATGATGGCATGTAATACAATGAGTAGTCAACAGAAGTGTCTCTCAGCAACATTAGCTGTTTGCTGGGTGTCTTGGGTTCTGCATAGCTCCAAAATGCTGGGACATGCTGCCCTGTGTGTGATGCTAATCCAAAAATACAAAACTGCCTTAAGCGGGCAATTTCCTCCCCAGATTTAAAGCCCGAGCTGTGAGCAGATTCATTTTCAGCCGCTCTACACCGCTAAATGTTGTATATACTTAAATATAATCCTTTATTATTTTAGAGTGATAGCAGCGCTACTTAGGAAGGAGGCTTGCAATAAACTGGAAGCACTGGGCCATGTAATACCCTTCTTCTGCCATTCTTAATGACTGCTTCATAATTTAATATCATCCTAATGGTTTTTTAAATTTCGGCAAAGAAGCCATTATCTGAATGCACAATGGTGCATCGTCCACAGGGCTAATGAATAGTGGATAATTGTACGCACCAGATCCTCTGACTGTGACTGATACTTGGAAATACCTTCATGTGGCGTTTCATCATTATTTCAAATAACATTCTGGTCGACAGGAGGAAGAGGAAGTCACAGAAAACTTTGTAATGAGCACAATCTGAGGTTTCATAAATCATGACTGGATATTGACATAAGAAAACAGTAAGCTGACCCAAAGCTTAACACAGAAAATTCTCCAATAGAATGCAGATAATGCTCGGACAATTCACGGGGGAAGGGGGGGGGGGGGGGGGTTATCAAAACTGGTGTAAAGCAGATTCCATTTCAAATTTTTCCAAAGTGACCTGCTCCTCCTTGCTTCTTTGTGCCAGTTTTGATAAATGATAGAGGTGGAGCAGATGAATGACTGCCAGGCACTGCCTGCATTTTATCTGTCCTCTGCTTCTTGCTAAACTACCACATGCCGGCTCTAGGGGTGCACTACCTCTGCGGTTCCATAGGACACACACTTTGAAAGGGGTGCCACAGATGGGCCGGCACCTGAGGCTTGGGACACCACAAGTCTTAATCTTAATTATACAGCAGTATTTTGCACATTTCATTTATTTATGCAGCTGTCACTTTGTAGTTATTATGTGAGCACTGTATGGTAATATGTACATCGGGTGGCACTGCTACTCAATGGATTCAAATGACTGTCTACATCAATATTTACATCCTGGCTGATCTAAAGGGCATCTGGCAGCAGATCTGTACCTATGAAACTGACTGACCTTTTACATGTGAGTTTGGAAGCTGAAGGCATCTGTGTAGGTCCCATGATCATATGTGCCCGCATTGCCGAGAAAAATGAAGTTATAATAGTTGCAATTACTCCTAGAGGCCATTGGCCATGGACATTGATTAACTTTAGAAGGAGTCAGGGTCAGGCGTGATCATATTTACACTTTCTGGTGCTGTCAAAGTGGAGAGGACGCAGCAGTTGCAGAGAGAACATCTAGGTGTAATGGTAACACCCCCGTTTCTCCAACAGGCTTATTTGCAGATATGAAAACTTCATTTTTCTCAGCAATGCGGGCACATAGGAACATGGAACCAACCCAGATACCTTCAGCTGCCAAGTGCACATGTAACAGGTCAGCCAGTTTTATAGGTACAAATCTGCTGACAGATGCCCTTTAAATAGCAGCAAAAATTTGCATATGTGTGGGCATTGAAAAAAATTGTCTATAATATATATTTTAGCAGTGTAATCCCACCAGGGACGTGCACACATAGGGCTCAAAGGGGGCTTGAGCCCCTGCCCCCTTCTGCCCCTGTCCCTTTAATGCCAGTTTTTATTTTATTTTTATGTTGTCCCAAGCCCAGGGCTGTCTTTAACGTGGGGCAAAAGGGGTAGCTGCCCCGGGCCCAGTTGTTCCTAGGGGGCCCAAAGTCAGCTGCCTCTTGAGCCCCGCTAGGCACTGCCCACAATTTCAATTACATCAAGTGGCGTGCCACGGGGGAGCGTTCCGTCCGCCCCAGGTGTCAGGCTGTCAGCTACAAAGGAGTGCTGCCATGCCTGCCTGCGTGCCAGTAAGGTATAGTATTCTGACAGAACACCGGCGCTCCAGAGCGAACTGTGAGAGCTGTGGGAGAAAGGACCTTACATGACATCATCACCATGTGACCAGTAACATAGCGATATTACTGATCACATGGCTATGAGGTAATCAAAGGTCCTTTCTTCCAGGACTCAGTGTTGCTGCAGCTTGCAGGAGAAGGGTAGGTCACGTCGGTCGGCAACGCTCTGCTATCACAGGCACTGACCGACTGTCTGCAGAGTAGGAAGATCAGGGATGGCTGCTCAGCAGCGTCTGTAGAGGGGAGAGAGTCTGTCAGAGCTGGAGAGGTGGATGGGGAGGGTCTGAGGTTTGTATGCTGGGTGAGGCTGTGTGGGATTATATACTGGGGGGGCTGCTGTGTGGGATTATATACTGGGGGGGCTGCTGCTGTATGAGATTATATACTGGGGCCGGGGGGGCTGCTGTATGGGATTATATACTGGGGGTGCTGTATACTGTGGGGTGCTGTATACTGTGTAGTGCTATATTGCTCTACTGTATACTGTGGGGTGCTGTATACTGGGTGCTATACTGCTCTACTGTATACTGTGGGGTGCTGTATACTGGGTGCTATACTGCTCTACTGTATACTGTGGGGTGCTGTATATTGTGTGGTGCTGTATACTGTGTGCTATACTGCTCTACTGTATACTATGGGGTACTGTATATTGTGGGGTGCTGTATACTATAGGGTGCTATACTGCATACTGTGGGTTGTTATACTATGTATTGCATACTGTAGGGTGCTGTATACTATAGGGTGCTCCTTCCTGAACTGCAGAGCGGTTCCCACTTCCAGCCCTGAGCACTGATCCTGAGCCGCTGGAGCCTTCAGAACTGTAAGTATTTACAGTCATTCACTGTAAGCTATATTATATCTAGTGGTGGAGGGCGTGATTGCCTGCTAGGGTGTGGGAAGGCGGGATCCAGGAGGCCCAAGTAAATTTCTCACCCAGGGTCCAATCAATAATAAAGATGGCCCTGCCCAAGCCGACCCACTACAAGCGCGCCATGAGTCCGCACGTGCCCCCTCCATCCCGCCGGCGGCAGCGCAATTTATTCACCGATACAATTTATTCACCAGTCCGCCCGCTCACCAGTGTAGTGTCAGGGTGACAGGGTCCTTTAAGGGTAGAGCAGGAGCTGCCTGGGTAGCGGACGTGTGTGACTCACGTCTGCTACGTCACGTGACCCCCCCAGCTGGATTAATGCAGGGGAGCAAGTGCCGGCCTGTGTGACTCCGTCTGCTGCCTAAGTTCCTTTAGTAACGGAAAATACAAATGTGATAGCACTCTACATCCAGCATTCTGCCCTGCCTCCATGCTGGATGAGGCATTGGTGTACATTTTGGCCAAAGCGTAATAAGCCACTCACCACGTCAAGGTCACCTCTGTTGAGTGGTCCCTAACACTAGTTCCTACCTGTTTATGGGCCATGACAGCCACACAAAGTCCAGGGAATGCAGGTCAGCGTGCACACCAAGCATACTCTGCTTTTAACCCCGTCCGGTGCCATTACAGCTTTCATCGGATCCAGGGATGCAAGTACCAACATGCACGCTGAGCCCACCATATACTTCTCCTGGAGCCAAATGGCTACTGGTAGGTTCTATATAAGCAGACTCAGTTTTATACTGACTTTAAAACCAGCCTCCAGGACAGATTGACTGGTCAGGTGTGCATGACTCCAAGGAGATCGCAACGCCTCCAATATATACTACAAAGAAAAAATGTGGGGGATTGAGTCAGCACAACCTGTATGTAGGTGCACATCACTATGGCGAAATACATATACAAACGGAAAATACAAATGTGATAGCACTCTACATCCAGCATTCTGCCCTGCCTCCATGCTGGATGAGGCATTGGTGTACATTTTGGCCAAAGCGTAATAAGCCACTCACCACGTCAAGGTCGCCTCTGTTGAGTGGTCCCTAACATAGAAACATAGAAACATAGAATGTGTCGGCAGATAAGAACCATTTGGCCCATCTAGTCTGCCCAATATATCTGAATCCTATGAATAGTCCCTGGCCCTATCTTATATGAAGGATAACACTAACACTAGTTCCTACCTGTTTATGGGCCATGACAGCCACACAAAGTCCAGGGAATGCAGGTCAGCGTGCACACCAAGCACACTCTGCTTTTAACCCCGTCCGGTGCCATTACAGCTTTCATCGGATCCAGGGATGCAAGTACCAACATGCACGCTGAGCCCACCATATACTTCTCCTGGAGTCAAATGGCTACTGGTAGGTTCTATATAAGCAGACTCAGTTTTATACTGACTTTAAAACCAGCCTCCAGGACAGATTGACTGGTTAGGTGTGCATGACTCCAAGGAGATCGCCACGCCTCCAATATATACTACAAAGAAAAAATGTGGGGGATTGAGTCAGCACAACCTGTATGTAGGTGCACATCACTATGGCGAAATACATATACAAACGGAAAATACAAATGTGATAGCACTCTACATCTAGCATTCTGCCCTGCCTCCATGCTGGATGAGGCATTGGTGTACATTTTGGCCAAAGCGTAATAAGCCACTCACCACGTCAAGGTCGCCTCTGTTGAGTGGTCCCTAACACTAGTTCCTACCTGTTTATGGGCCATGACAGCCACACAAAGTCCAGGGAATGCAGGTCAGCGTGCACACCAAGCACACTCTGCTTTTAACCCCGTCCGGTGCCATTACAGCTTTCATCGGATCCAGGGATGCAAGTACCAACATGCACGCTGAGCCCACCATATACTTCTCCTGGAGCCAAATGGCTACTGGTAGGTTCTATATAAGCAGACTCAGTTTTATACTGACTTTAAAACCAGCCTCCAGGACAGATTGACTGGTCAGGTGTGCATGACTCCAAGGAGATCGCCACGCCTCCAATATATACTACAAAGAAAAAATGTGGGGGATTGAGTCAGCACAACCTGTATATAGGTGCACATCACTATGGCGAAATACATATACAAACGGAAAATACAAATGTGATAGCACTCTACATCCAGCATTCTGCCCTGCCTCCATGCTGGATGAGGCATTGGTGTACATTTTGGCTAAAAGCGTAATAAGCCACTCACCACGTCAAGGTCGCCTCTGTTGAGTGGTCCCTAACACTAGTTCCTACCTGTTTATGGGCCATGACAGCCACACAAAGTCCAGGGAATGCAGGTCAGCGTGCACACCAAGCACACTCTGCTTTTAACCCCGTCCGGTGCCATTACAGCTTTCATCGGATCCAGGGATGCAAGTACCAACATGCACGCTGAGCCCACCATATACTTCTCCTGGAGCCAAATGGCTACTGGTAGGTTCTATATAAGCAGACTCAGTTTTATACTGACTTTAAAACCAGCCTCCAGGACAGATTGACTGGTCAGGTGTGCATGACTCCAAGGAGATCGCCACGCCTCCAATATATACTACAAAGAAAAAATGTGGGGGATTGAGTCAGCACAACCTGTATGTAGGTGCACATCACTATGGTGAAATACATATACAAACGGAAAATACAAATGTAATAGCACTCTACATCCAGCATTCTGCCCTGCCTCCATGCTGGATGTATGGTGCACTCTCATCCAGCATGGAGGCAGGGCAGAATGCTGGATGTAGAGTGCTATTACATTTGTATTTTCCGTTTGTATATGTATTTCACCATAGTGATGTGCACCTACATACAGGTTGTGCTGACTCAATCCCCCACATTTTTTCTTTGTAGTATATATTGGAGGCGTGGCGATCTCCTTGGAGTCATGCACACCTGACCAGTCAATCTGTCCTGGAGGCTGGTTTTAAAGTCAGTATAAAACTGAGTCTGCTTATATAGAACCTACCAGTAGCCATTTGGCTCCAGGAGAAGTATATGGTGGGCTCAGCGTGCATGTTGGTACTTGCATCCCTGGATCCGATGAAAGCTGTAATGGCACCGGACGGGGTTAAAAGCAGAGTGTGCTTGGTGTGCACGCTGACCTGCATTCCCTGGACTTTGTGTGGCTGTCATGGCCCATAAACAGGTAGGAACTAGTGTTAGGGACCACTCAACAGAGGCGACCTTGACGTGGTGAGTGGCTTATTACGCTTTTAGCCAAAATGTACACCAATGCCTCATCCAGCATGGAGGCAGGGCAGAATGCTGGATGTAGAGTGCTATCACATTTGTATTTTCCGTTTGTATATGTATTTCGCCATAGTGATGTGCACCTACATACAGGTTGTGCTGACTCAATACCCCACATAAGTTCCTTTAGTGCCTGTCTGCCCTCAGTGCCCGCCCTGGTAATATATTGTATATAATTTAAAGTCCAGGAACAAAACAAGTTTGCAAAGGAACAATAGTTGAAGTGCTTTGCCCCTTTGATTACTGGGGGTTGTAGTGCCTTGTCTCTTTGCATATTAGAGTCTGTAGAGTCTTGTAATGACATTACTCATTTTACCATAATATGTACGGTGAAACAAAAAAAGTAATATTTATGGATTCTGTCGTGTTTACAATTACAGTATCAAACAATTCATGGAGAACAAGGTGGGACCTCTAGAAAAGTAAGCTTCTTGGTACAACCATTTTTTTAAATTATGACAAGTGCCCTTTTTTTATTTTTATTTTTTACTTAAGCCCCTGCCCTTCAAAATGTCTGTGCACGTCCCTGAATCCCACAGTATAGATCAATCTTCTGCCCCTGCTTCAACCATGACGTGTGTGAACAAGATTGACTTAACTCGAAGTCTACTTGTCTGGTTGCACCATGTTGCTGCTCTGATTGTGTTTTTGCAGTGTCCGCTGGAAGTACAATTCCGTTACCCCAGGAAGCAGTTATCATACAGTATTTACCATTTACAACATATATTAAAGGTGGCGGGTCACCTGTGAGAACACAGCTGTATCCATACTGGAAGAAGACGCTGCTGGCCATGATCTCCAAAGATCTCTTCATCATAATGTCTACTGTGGTCAGAGGCCTGCGGAGAGAGGAGAGATTTTCAGTTGCAAAGTACATAGTAGCCAATTACACTGAGATGAGTGACAGGGAGCTGGTAAGGCGCTAGATTAAGTAACACAAAGCAGCGCTCTCAGGAGGCATACTCTAAAAGGTTTGATATTTCTTTTGTGGTGTGGATGGAATATGATGATCTATTATCAGACACTGACTGTTACCAGCTTTATACCAATAACCTGGCATCTCCGGCTGAGGCAGCAGAGGGCGCTGCAGGGACAGAGCCGGGTCACAGCCTTATAAGAGCTCATAAACGATATAAAACATATATAGGACGGGTAATCAGCTCTTATCAGTGAGACACAGTCTTATATTTAGTCTCAACCTCCAAGCGTCCCCAATAAAGTTTTTAATCTGTCTCCATTCTTCATACTGTCCTATTACTGTCACCTCGTGTCACCTTGCAATATACTTGTGCATAGGGAATTTAGTCTTAGCTGCATTGTTCTCTATGAAGAACATGGGAATTATGACCCACTGAACTGCTCCAAAGCAATTGTGTTCCAGTTGTACAGCACGGTTACTACAGGTACCTGGGAGTATCAGACATCCAGGCTGGGGTGCACCAGACTTTTGAGCAGATGCACAGTCCATCATTGGACTTTACTAAATCATTTTCAGTGATGGATGCCATGTCACCTTCTCCTCAGCCAAAAACTGCCGTGTTTGCAGTCACCTCTTTTCACCCACTCCAAGCAGCTCACAATGGCCTAGATTTACTGATGTATCTCCACTAAAAATCTTTTTTTTTTAAAGTGGCAGAATTTGGAGCGTCTAGTCTTTGTACACTGTTTGCCGACATGCTTGACAAAGGGGTGAGGCTTAATGGAAAGGGACAGGGCCTAAGAGGCAACATTTGGCGCCAAAGTTGCGCCACAATTATGGCATAAAAATCTGTCTCAGATTAAGGCTCCATTCACACGTCCGCAAATGGGTCCGCATTCGTTCCGCAATTTTGCGGAACGGGTGCGGACCCATTTATTTTCTATGGGGACGGAATGGATGCGGACTGCGGACAGCTTGCGGACAAGAATAGGCATTTCTATAGGGGTGCCGGGCGGGTGTGTTGCGGATCCACAATTTGCGGGTCCGCAACACACCACGGACGTGTGAATGGAGCCTTAGCCAACCCAGGGCCGGTTTTAGACAAAATGTGGCCCTGGGCGGAATTAAAAGCGGGGCTCCAAATTGTGAAGTACTGTAACATTTATTCACTCGTCGCAAGGGGAGATGTCACCGCCGTGGCCCACGATTGGTTGCAGGCAGCGTCAAAATGGATAATGACATCCAGGGACCTGAGCAGGGGTCAGAGAGCACCGGAGCCGAGAGCCAGTGTCAGGAAGCAGGTAAGGCCCAGTTCACACGTCAGTTATTTGGTCAGTTGTTTCCATCAGTTATTGTGAGCCCAAACCAGTAGTGAAGGCTACTCAGAGATCAGGTGTAATGGAAGGATTTCCTCCTGTTCTGTGTTTTTGACCCCCACCTGGTTTTGGCTCACAATAATTGATGGAAATAACTGTGAACTCAGACGAAGGGCTCATGTAGACTGTCGTTGCCCGTCTGCAATATATGGGCACCGACCGCGTGCTCATCATATCACGGATGCGGATCTATTCACTTGAATGGGTCCGCAATCCAGAAGGAACAGTGTGGAACGGAGGCACGGAACCCCACGGAAGCACTGTGAAGTACTCCCGTGGGGTTTCTCTCTGTGCCTCCGCACCACGTGGTGTGGACGGATCACGGACCCATTCAAGTTGAATAGGTCTGGATCCATCTGCAGTCCCTAATGCACGTAACAGCCAGGACACGTTTGTGTGTATTAGCCCTAAGTGTGCTTCCCTTAGCAAGTTTGCACAGACCTCTCTTACATAATCAGAAAACAAGACGGATCCGTCTTGGCTATGTTACAGATAATAAAAACGGATCCGTTCTGAACAGATGCAGACGGTTGCATTATCTGAACGGATGCGTTTGTGCAGATCCATGACGGATCCGCACCAAACGCGAGTGTGAAAGCAGCCTTGGTTGGTATAGAGTCAGAGAAAAATGTCTATCCCTGCACCACATGTATCCTCCAGGCTGCCCCTGGGATAAATTTGCTGCAGGTCTGGACAGCCGGTCTGAGCTCACGCCATCTACAAGACTAGTAAATCTGGGCCAATTTGTTTTTTAAAGCTCACCGCAATGGGGACACTTGGATACTTACTGCTGGGAGGGGTGCACTTTTCTGTTACTGCATAAGGTCTAAGGAGTGGGTCCTACTCATGTAGTTTTCCACTGTCAGCAGGAATGCTCACCTCCAAGCAGTGACTATATATTTATATATATATATATAGATAGATAGATAGATAGATAGATAGATATCATATACATAACAAAATGATTACTTATCTTCTACTGATTCTGAATAACATGCTTGCATTATACTCCAGAGCAGCACTCACTGTTCTGCAGGTGGAGTCACTGATCTACAGTGCACCTGGTGGTTGTTGTAAATCGTGCCAAAACCAGGCGTATTTTTGTGCAATTTTGTGCATCTAGTTCACCAAGTGGGGCTGGCTTAGTAGGGAATCATTATGCTGACACTATGACAGGATACAAGATCGGTTGGAAAGGAGTAAAGTGAGAGAAGCACAATGCATCATCTGTAGACTTGTGAGCAGCAGGTACAAACGCAACCATCCATCTCTCATGGTTAATTCAAACCTATTCAGGAGACAGGGGCATAACGATCATGGTCACAGAGGGTGTGACTGCGGCCGTGCCCTGTGGGGGCAGGGGGCACGCTGTACTCACATGTAATGTCAAGTAGCATCAGAGCACTCATCTCAGCTACATCACATAGTAGGGTAGCGCTGGGGCCTAATAGATCCTGGACCCCATGTGATGCAGCTGAGATGAGCGCTCTGACAGGGCCCGGCACGAAGTACAGTGACAGTGCCGGGCCCGTTACCTATGAGTGAAGACTGCTGGCAGTGGCGGAAGTGAGGGACATTACTGGGGGCAGTGGAAGGGCACTACTGGGGAATACTATAGGGATATTACTGTAGGCGCTATTGGTACATTACTTGGGGGATATTATTATTACCAGATGCCAGGGGTGTAATAATCGCAGTCATAGAGGATGCGACGGGGCCCGGCATGGGGGGGGCCCTATCCAAAGTTTGCCCTGGGGCCCATAGAACTCTAGTTATGCCACTGCCAGGAGACATTAGAAAATATACCACAAACATCAGCATTCCTGCATAATCCACTGTTTATTGACCCTTCGTTAATACACCCAGCAATATTTGGGCTTCAGTGAGGCCTCTAAAGCAGGCATCCTCAAACTGCGGCCCTCCAGCTGTTGCAAAAGTACAACTCCCAGCATGCCCGAACAGCCTACAGGTATCAGCCTACAGAAGGGCATTGTGGGAGTTTTATAACAGCTGGAGGGCCGCAGTTTGAGCATACCTGCTTTAAAGCAATGAAACCTGAATCTGGATCAGTGCAGAATGAAAAATGTAATGTATGTACACAGTGACTCCACCAGCAGAATAGTGAGTGCAGCTCTGGAGTATAATACAGGATATAACTCAGGATCAGTACAAGATATGTAATTTATGTACACAGTGACTCCACCAATAGAATAGTGTGCGCAGCTGTAGAGTATAATACAGGATATAACTCAGGATCAGTACAGCATAAGTAGTGTATGTATACAGTGACTCCACCAGCAGAATAGTGAGTGCAGCTCTGGAGTATAATACAGGATATAACTCAGGATCAGTACAGCATAAGTAGTGTATGTACACAATGACTCCATCAGCAGAATAGTGAGTACAGCTCTGGAGTATAATACAGTATACAACTCAGGATCAGTACAGGATAAGTAATATATGTATACAGTGACTCCACCAGCAGAATAGTGAGTACAGCTCTGGAGTATAATACAGGATGTAACTGAGAATCAGTACAGGATAAGTAATGTATGTACACAGTGACTTCACCAGCAGAATAGTGAGTGCAGCTACGGAGTATAATACAATCTGAAAATCAGGATCAGTAGACGAAAAGTAACCTTTACACCTCTTTAATTTTTGTCCGGCGAAGTATCCTTATGATTTCATCGTAAACCTTTGTTGTGTTTAGTAGAAGAATGATGAGAAGAGACGAGGAATCCTCCCAATCCATGATGGCTGGATGGACAGAATGGCATTAGAACACCTGTTGTCTGAGGACTCTTATCCGTGAATCAGGATGATGGAATAGTAGTTACCAAAAGCTGACTGCAGCTCATCAGACGACGGCAGAGATTCAGGATTTCCAGTAACTGTAGTGTGCCTCCCCATCTGTGCTGGAGATGGGGCTGCGCCGTTTGGCCCGGAGACTTAGCAGATCAGCCTCCAAAATGAGCACATGTAACTTTACTGACATATGTTTATGACATGTTTTACAGAGATCTGCGGTGCTGAGCGCTCTTGTGCCAAGCAGATTGTGTGGCGATGGCGCATTTACTGGATGTTTTGTGGAAAGAGGTGGAGGCAATGACATTAGTGCAGGCAAATTCTATTGAAATGACAATATTGAAGTTCGTAATATGGAAGTAAATGGTCCGTAGATAATAAGGAAATAGAGATCGGAAAACAGCGGTATGGCTACAACAATAGAGGCAGAGCCCTGTTAAGGAGACAAACTCTGGGCCCCCATGTAATTTCTGGCCCCTCAAAACTGAGACATAATATAGAGAATGAAGAAAAGGAATGAAGAAAAAAAAAAAATATATATTATTCATTTGTTCAGGTATAGGAATAGATATAATCAGTTTCCTGTATTTGACATAGAATGAACATATATTCCCCAAATATAGGTATATAATGAATTCCCTGTTCTTATAGACAGGGAATGAACAATATATGTATAGTTTATAATGGAATTAACAAATATTCCACATACACAGATGTGTAGTGAATTCCCTGTGTCAGCACTGTAGGCAGGGAAACACACACACACACACACAGTGAGCCCTGACTGAACATAACCTGCTTTCCCTGCCTACTTACAGCGCAAGCCTTAAGCAGCAAGTCCGCAACTGGTCAACGTTCCCTGAACTACTAAGGTACAAGACCAACACAGAACGCAACTACACAGAGAAGGGTCATACGTAAATAGGTCAAAACTGGGATGACAATATGGTACAAAGTTGGAAGATGGAGAGTAGTCGAAATAGCCAAGCCAAAGTCAGAATCAGATGGGTATCACAGTACAGAATCACAAGACAGAGAGAGGTCAGAAGCAAGCGGGGGTCAATAACAACTATCCAAACACGCACGGAAGTAACAGGAACACAGCAAGGAAAACCTATAACTGGCAAGGGTGTAATGTCAGCAGGGGATTGAAATAGAGTGCTGAGTCCCTGGATCACAACCTGATAGGTCCGGCGACTCTGCTCCCCATTGGACCAGAACACCCGTATCCAAACTATAGGCAGGCTGAGTAGTCACTCAGCCTGCATAATCACCCCACACACCAAATACATATAGGGGCACATTTATTAAGACTGGTGTTTTTGATGCCGGTCTTAATCAAGGCCCTGTGCTGGTGGTGGATCCGCTGGGGGGGGGGTCATGTGATCCCCCCGTATCGGGGATCGCAGCAAACCGCAGGTCAATTCAGACCTGCGGTTTGCTGTGCTTTCTGCCGATTCTGATCCCCGCGGTCTCTGACCGCGGGGATCAAACTTTAAAATGCCCCAAATAAAGATTTATTCACCCCCCCTGCACCCCTGAATGATTTTATGGCGGCGGGTGGTGCATGGGGGTGTTGCGGGCGGGCGGTGCGGGAGGCGGGCGGTGCAGCAGGCGGGATCGCGATCCCCCGCCCGCCTCCTCTTGAATAATCATTGGCGTCCAGTGGTATACCAGAGTGTCAGCACATTGCTGACACCCTGGTATAAACGTCTGACATCTGTGATGCGATGTCAGCCATTTAACCCTTTCCATACCACGGTCCGTACGGACCGCTGTATGGAAAAAGTTAAGAGTAAGAGGGGGCTCCCTCCCTCTCCCATTGGGGGGCTGCTGTGCCTTTGCAGCCCCCCGAGGGAGAGAGCCCCCAGACAGCCCCCCTCCATACCGTTCCCCGTCTGCGCAGTTCTGGCCACTACTGAGAAGACGGGGAAGGTTCCCATGGCAACAGAACGCCTTCTCAGGCATCCTGCTGTCCATGGTGCTGAACAGATCTGTGCTAAAGGCATAGATCTGTTCAGACAAAGTGTAAGTAAAATGCAGTACAGTACAGTACAGTATTGTACTGTACTGTATTATGCAGACATCAGACCCACTGGATCTTCAAGAACCAAGTGGGTCTGGGTAAATCAAAAAACACATTTATCACTTATTAAAAATGATTTTTTTTTAAATTCCCTACACATGTTTGGTATCGCCACGTCCGTAACGACCTGATCTATAAAACGGTCATGTTACTTTCCACGCTCGGTGAACGCCATAAAAATAAAAAAATAAAAACTATGAGGAAATTGAAATTTTGCCCACCTTACTTCCCAAAAAAGGTAATAAAAGTGATCAAAAAAGCCATGTACGCCAAAATAGTACCAATCAAACCGTCATCTCATCCCTCAAAAATCATACCCTGCCCAAGATAATCGCCCAAAAGCTGAAAAAAACTATGGCTCTTAGACTATGGAAACACTAAAACATGATTTTTTTTGTTTCAAAAATGAAATCATTGTGTAAAACTTAAATAAATATAAAAAAGTATACATATTAGGTATCTCCGCGTCCGTATCGACTGGCTCTATAAAACTATCACATGACCTAACCCCTCAGGTGACCACCGTAAAAAAATTAAAATAAAAACGGTGTAAAAAAAGCAATTTTTTGTCATCTTACGTCACAAAAAGTGTAATAGCAAGCGATCAAAAAGTAATATGCACCCTAAAATAGTGCCAATCAAACCGTCATCTCATCCCGCAAAAAATGAGACCCTACTTAAGATAATCGCCCAAAAACTGAAAAAACTATGGCTCTTAGACTATAGAGACACTAAAACATTTTTTTTGTTTTAAAAATGAAATCATTGTGAAAAACTTACATAAATATATTTTTTTTATACATATTAGGTACCCCCCATGTGCCAGTATCAAGTGCCTCTCTCTCCCCCCCCATGTCCCAGTATCATAGTGCCATCTCCCCCCCAAAAAAGTGGCAATATCAAGTGCCTCTTCCCCCCCATGTGCCAGTATCATAGTGCCAAACCCACCCATGTGCCAGTATCAAGTGCCAACCCCCCCCCACGTGCCAGTATCAAGTGCCTCTCTCCTCCCCCCAATGTCCCAGTATCATAGTGCCATCTCCCCCCCCAAAAAAAATGTGCCAGTATCAAGTGCCTCTCTCCCCCCCATGTGCCAGTATCAGGTGCCAACCCCTCTCCCCCCCATGTGCCAGTATCAGGTGCCAACCCCTCTCCCCCCCATGTGCCAGTATCAGGTGCCAACCCCCCTCCCCCCATGTGCCAGTATCAAGTGCCTCCCACTTCCCCCATGGCAGTAACAGTCGGGTATTAAAAAAATAAATAAACACTTCTACTTACCTCCATGTAAGCAATGCGATGCAGCCTCTTCCTGTGTCCCGCCCTGTATGTCCATATATGGACTCAGTGCTTGTATTTAAGAAAAGTTTCTGCTGGGAATCGAACCCACGACCTTCTGTATCAGAGGCAAAGCACTTAACCACACAACCATAAGAGCAGCCTTGCCAATGACTGCCCCACAACACCCAGCACTGCTATATCTCTATATGACAGCTGTCCCAGCACACTCAGCTCTGCTATATCTCTATATATGATAGCTGCCCAAGCACACCCAGCTCTGCTACATCTAATACACATGACAGCTGCACCAGCACACTCAGCTCTACTATATCTCTATATATGACAGCTGCCCCAGCACACCCAGCTCTGCTACATCTATATATCTCTAAGTATTGCTATACAGTAGATAGATATATAGAGATATAGCAAAGCTGAGTGTGCTGGGGCAGCTGTCATGTGTATAGATGTAGCAGAGCTGGGTGTGTTTGGGCAGCTGTCATGTGTATAGATGTAGCAGAGCTGGGTTTGCTGGGGCAGCTGTCATATATAGAGATATAGTAGAGCTGAGTGTGCTTGGACAGCTATCATATATAGAGATATAGCAGTGCTGGGTGTGTTGGGGCAGCTATCATATATAGAGATATAGCAGTGCTGGGTGTGTTGGGGCAGCTGTCATGTGTATAGATGTACACTTACCCAGCTACAACAGTAGAAGTCTCATATTTTTTCACTCAGTTTCAATGCAGCCCTTATGGCTGTGTGGGTAAATGCTTTGCCTCTGATACATGAAGGTTGTGGGTTTGAATCCCAGATACATCAGGAGACAGTAAGATTAAGATCACATTAGCGAGGGGGCCTTGTCCGTCGCTGCTGTGAAGGGGCCCTGAACAACAAGAATCGATCATATTTAACTAACTTTAAAATAAACTGTCACACACGCTGCCGGGCTTTGGGCCCCGAAGCAGCCGCTTCCCCAATAGTTACACCACTGTCAGGGGGGCTTCAAAAAAAACAGTCCAGCAAAATCTGCCTTCCAAAAACCGTATGGCATTCCTTTCCTTCTGCGCCCTGCCGTGTGCCCGTACAGCAGTTTACGACCACCTATGGGGTGTTTCTGTAAACTACAGAATCAGGGCCATAAATAATGAGTTTTGTTTGGCTGTAAACCCTTGCTTTGTAACTGGAAAAAAATATTAAAATGGAAAATCTGCCAAAAAAGTGAAATTTTGAAATTGTATCTCTATTTTCCATTAAATGTTGTGCAACACCTAAACGATTAACAAAGTTTGTAAAATCAGTTTTGAATACCTTGAGGGGTGTAGTTTCTTAGATGGGGTCACTTTTATGGAGTTTCTACTCTAGGGGTGCATCAGGGGGGCTTCAAATGGGACATGGTGTCAAAAAACCAGTCCAGCAAAATCTGGCTTCCAAAAACCATACGGCGCACCTTTCCCTCTACGCCCTACTATGTGCCTGTACAGTAGTTTACGGCCACATATGGGGTGTTTCTGTAAACAGCAGAGTCAGGGCAATAAAGATACAGTCTTGTTTGACTGTTAACCCTTGCTTTGTTAGTAGAAAAAATGGGTTAAAATGGAAAATTAGGCAAAATAATTTCATCCCCATTTGCCAATAACTCTTATGCAACACCTAAAGGGTTAACGAAGTTTGTAAAATCAGTTTTGAATACCTTGAGGGGTGTAGTTTATAGAATTTGGGCGGTTTCTATTATGTAAGCCTCGCAAAGTGACTTTAGACCTGTAGTGGTCCCTAAAAATTGGGTTTTTGTAAATTTCTGAAAAATTTCAAGATTTGCTTCTAAACTTCTAAGCCTTGTAACATCCCCAAAAAATAAAATATCATTCCCAAAATAATTCAAACATGAAGTAGACATAGGGGGAATGTAAAGTCATCACAATTTTTGGGGGTATTACTATGTATTACAGAAGTAGAGAAACTGAAACTTTGAAATTTGCAAATTTTTCAAAATTTTTGGTAAATTAGGTATTTTTTATGCAAATTTTTTTTATTTTTTTTTACTTCATTTTACCAGTGTCATGAAGTACAATATGTGACGAAATAATAATCTCAGAATGGCCTGAATAAGTCAAAGTGTTTTAAAGTTATCAGCACTTAAAGTGACACTGGTCAGATTTGCAAAAAATGGCCAAGTCCTTAAGGTGAAATAGGGCTGAGTCCTTGAGGGGTTAAAGGGGAGGGGCCCTGTGCAGGTCAATGTTAAGGGGATGAGCCGCTGTGCAGGGCACTGTGGGGGGTCACTGTTAAAGGGGTGGAATGCTGTGGGGGTCACTGTTAAGGGGGCGTGACACTGTGGGGTGGTCACTGTTAAGGGGCGGGCTGCTGTGCAGCTCAGTGCTAAGGGGGCGGGGTACCCTGGAGGTAAATGTTAAGGGGGTGGGGTGCTGTAGAGGTCACTGCTAAGGAGACATGAGCTGTGGAGGTCACAGTTAAGGTGTCAGGCTACTGTGGAGGTCACTGTTAACCACTTCAGCCCCCAGTGCTTAAACACCCTGAAAGACCAGGCCACTTTTTACACTTCTGACCTACACTACTTTCACCGTTTATTGCTCGGTCATGCAACTTACCACCCAAATGAATTTTACCTCCTTTTCTTCTCACTAATAGAGCTTTCATTTGGTGGTATTTCATTGCTGCTGACATTTTTACTTTTTTTGTTATTAATCGAAATTTAACGATTTTTTTTGCAAAAAAATTACATTTTTCACTTTCAGTTGTAAAATTTTGCAAAAAAAACTACATCCATATATAAATTTTGCTCTAAATTTATAGTTCTACATGTCTTTGATAAAAAAAAAATGTTTGGGTAAAAAAAAAAATGGTTTGGGTAAAAGTTATAGCGTTTACAAACTATGGTACAAAAATGTGAATTTCCGCTTTTTGAAGCAGCTCTGACTTTCTGAGCACCTGTCATGTTTCCTGAGGTTCTACAATGGCCAGACAGTACAAACACCCCACAAATGACCCCATTTCGGAAAGTACACACCCTAAGGTATTCGCTGATGGGCATAGTGAGTTCATAGAACTTTTTATTTTTTGTCACAAGTTAGCGGAAAATGATGAGACTTTTTTTTTTTTCTTACAAAGTCTCATATTCCACTAACTTGTGACAAAAAATAAAAACTTCTATGAACTCACTATGCCCATCACGAAATACCTTGGGGTCTCTTCTTTCCAAAATGGGGTCACTTGTGGGGTAGTTATACTGCCCTGGCATTCTAGGGGCCCAAATGTGTAGTAAGGAGTTTGAAATCAAATTCTGAAAAAAATGACCTGTCAAATCCGAAAGGTGCTCTTTGGAATATGGGCCACTTTGCCCACCTAGGCTGCAAAAAAGTGTCACACATCTGGTATCTCCGTACTCAGGAGAAGGTGGGGAATGTGTTTTGGGGTGTCATTTTATATATACCCATGCTGGGTGAGAGAAATATCTTGGCAAAAGACAACTTTTCCCATTTTTTTATACAAAGTTGGCATTTGACCAAGATATTTATCTCACCCAGCATGGGTATATATAAAATGACACCCCAAAACACATTCCCCCACCTTCTCCTGAGTACGGAGATACCAGATGTGTGACACTTTTTTGCAGCCTAGGTGGGCAAAGGGGCCCATATTCCAAAGAGCACCTTTCGGATTTGACAGGTCATTATTTTCAGAATTTGATTTCAAACTCCTTACCACACATTTGGGCCCCTAGAATGCCAGGGCAGTATAACTACCCCACAAGTGACCCCATTTTGGAAAGAAGACACCCCAAGGTATTCCGTGAGGGGCATGGCGAGTTCCTAGAATTTTTTATTTTTTGTCACAAGTTAGTGGAAAATGATGATTTTTTTTTTTTTTTTTTCATACAAAGTCTCATATTCCACTAACTTGTGACAAAAAATAAAAACTTCCATGAACTCACTATGCCCATTAGCGAATACCTTGGGGTCTCTTCTTTCCAAAATGGGGTCACTTGTGGGGTAGTTATACTGCCCTGGCATTCTAGGGGCCCAAATGTGTGGTAAGGAGTTTGAAATCAAATTCAGTAAAAAATGACCTATGAAATCCAAAAGGTGCTCTTTGGAATGTGGGCCCCTTTGCCCACCTAGGCTGCAAAAAAGTGTCACACATCTGGTATCCCCGTACTCAGGAGAAGTTGAGGAATGTGTTTTGGGGTGTCTTTTTACATATACCCATGCTGGGTGAGATAAATATCTTGGTCAAATGCCAACTTTGTATAAAAAAATGGGAAAAGTTGTCTTTTGCCAAGATATTTCTCTCACCCAGCATGGGTATATGTAAAATGACACCCCAAAACACATTCCCCACCTTCTCCTGAGTACGGAGATACCAGATGTGTGACACTTTTTTGCAGCCTAGGTGGGCAAAGGGGCCCATATTCCAAAGAGCACCTTTCGGATTTCACTGGTCATTTTTTACAGAATTTGATTTCAAACTCCTTACCACACATTTGGGCCCCTAGAATGCCAGGGCAGTATAACTACCCCACAAGTGACCCCATTTTGGAAAGAAGAGACCCCAAGGTATTCGCTGATGGGCATAGTGAGTTCATGGAAATTTATATTTTTTGTCACAAGTTAGTGGAAAATGATGATTTTTTTTTTTTTTTTTTTTTCATACAAAGTCTCATATTCCACTAACTTGTGACAAAAAATAAAAACTTCCATGAACTCACTATGCCCATCAGCGAATACCTTGGGGTCTCTTCTTTCCAAAATGGGGTCACTTGTGGGGTAGTTATACTGCCCTGGCATTCTAGGGGCCCAAATGTGTGGTAAGGAGTTTGAAATCAAATTCAGTAAAAAATGACCTATGAAATCCAAAAGGTGCTCTTTGGAATGTGGGCCCCTTTGCCCACCTAGGCTGCAAAAAAGTGTCACACATCTGGTATCCCCGTACTCAGGAGAAGTTGAGGAATGTGTTTTGGGGTGTCTTTTTACATATACCCATGCTGGGTGAGATAAATATCTTGGTCAAATGCCAACTTTGTATAAAAAAATGGGAAAAGTTGTCTTTTGCCAAGATATTTCTCTCACCCAGCATGGGTATATGTAAAATGACACCCCAAAACACATTCCCCACCTTCTCCTGAGTACGGAGATACCAGATGTGTGACACTTTTTTGCAGCCTAGGTGGGCAAAGGGGCCCATATTCCAAAGAGCACCTTTCGGATTTCACTGGTCATTTTTTACAGAATTTGATTTCAAACTCCTTACCACACATTTGGGCCCCTAGAATGCCAGGGCAGTATAACTACCCCACAAGTGACCCCATTTTGGAAAGAAGAGACCCCAAGGTATTCGCTGATGGGCATAGTGAGTTCATGGAAATTTTTATTTTTTGTCACAAGTTAGTGGAATATGAGACTTTGTATGAAAAAAAAAAAAAAAAAAAAAATCATCATTTTCCACTAACTTGTGACAAAAAATAAAAAATTCTAGGAACTTGCCATGCCCCTCACGGAATACCTTGGGGTGTCTTCTTTCCAAAATGGGGTCACTTGTGGGGTAGTTATACTGCCCTGGCATTTTCCAGGGGCCCTAATGTCTGGTAAGTAGGTAAATGACCTGTGAAATCCGAAAGGTGCTCTTTGGAATGTGGGCCCCTTTGCCCACCTAGGCTGCAAAAAAGTGTCACACATCTGGTATCTCCGTACTCAGGAGAAGGTGGGGAATGTGTTTTGGGGTGTCATTTTACATATACCCATGCTGGGTGAGAGAAATATCTTGGCAAAAGACAACTTTTCCCATTTTTTTTATACAAAGTTGGCATTTGACCAAATATTTATCTCACCCAGCATGGGTATATGTAAAATGACACCCCAAAACATATTCCCCAACTTCTGCTGAATACGGAGATACCACATGTGTGACACTTTTTTGCAGCCTAGGTGGGCAAAGGTGCCCAAATTCCTTTTAGGAGGGCATTTTTAGACATTTGGATACCAGACTTCTTCTCACGCTTTGGGGCCCCTAAAATGCCAGGGCAGTATAAATACCCCACATGTGACCCCATTTTGGAAAGAAGACACCCCAAGGTATTCAATGAGGGGCATGGCGAGTTCATTGAAAAAAAAAATTTTGGCACAAGTTAGCGGAAATAGATTTTTTTGATTTTGTTCTCACAAAGTCTCCCTTTCCGCTAACTTGGGACAAAAATTTCAATCTTTCATGGACTCAATATGCCCCTCAGCGAATACCTTGGGGTGTCTTCTTTCCAAAATGGTGTTATTTGTGGGGTGTTTGTACTGCCCTGGCATTTGAGGGTCTCCGCAATCATTACATGTATGCCCAGCATTAGGAGTTTCTGCTATTCTCCTTATATTGAGCATACGGGTAATGAGATTTTTTTTTTCCGTTCAGCCTCTGGGCTGAAAGAAAAAAATGAACGGCACAGATTTCTTCATTCGCATCGATCAATGTGGATGAAAAAATCTCTGCCAAAAAAAGAAAAAGGAGGGGAAAGGCGTCTGCCAGGACATAGGAGCTCCGCCCAACATCCATACCCACTTCAGCTCGTATGCCCTGGCAAACCAGATTTCTCCATTCACATCAATCGATGTGGATGAATAAATCATTGCCGGGATTTTTTTTTTTTATATATACAAAGTGTTTGCCAAAGTATATGAACACCGCCACCTCCTCAGCTCATATGCCTCGGCAAACGTATCTTTTACTGCAGAGGAGAAATCTCGTCTTGCAGCGCCGCATACACCGACTTGCGTGTAATCTGACAGCAGCGCAATGCTTCTGTCCGAATGCACATCAGTGCTGCAGCTAGTCGATCGGTTGGTCCACCTGAAAGGTAAAAAAAACAAAACAAAAAAGAAAAAACCAGGCCGCAAAGCAATAACTTTATTAACTGTTGAACAGAACATAGAAACTTTTTTTAAACTTTTTTAACTGAACATTTAACTTTTTTACTTACCGGTATTTTTTTTTTTGTTTAGTTTTTTTTACCTTTTATAGAACAAACCTCTCCTTCCCCATGGGACAATGTGCAAAGCGCAAATCGCCCAAAGATGTGGCGAAGTACGTTATGCACTTTATCCCAGGTGAAAGGAGAGGTTTGCAGCAGCTGTGAGTGAATGGGCCCTAATAGCCCTGTGTGCCTGTCCTGGTGAGATGTGATCCCTATGCTAGGTGTACCTGTGTGTGGTACTTCCGGAAACACTCTCCATAGCATAGGGCAGGGTGGTCAGCACAGTCAGGACAGAAATAGCGGGTGTCACGCCTTATTCCACTCCTGCTACAGACACGACATCTTTTTCGGGGTGACGGTTGGGTTGAGGTACCAGGAACGACACTGGGGAAATGTCGCTCGTGTAGACGGCTAACTACACTGGTGGATGGGGCCACGGAACCTCCTGGGTAAAGGAGGTTCTCGATGATCTCTTCCTGGAATTTGAGGAAGGATCCTGTTCTCCCAGCCTTACTGTAGAGAACAAAACTATTGTAGAGCGCCAATTGAATTAAATATACAGACACCTTCTTATACCAGCGTCTGGTTCTGCGGGAAACTAAATACGGAGACAACATCTGGTCATTGAAGTCCACCCCTCCCATGAGCGCATTATAGTCGTGGACACAGAGGGGCTTTTCAATGACACGGGTTGCTCGCTCAATTTGGATTGTCGTGTCTGCGTGAATCTAGGAGAGCATGTAAACGTCACGCTTGTCTCTCCATTTCACCGCGAGCAGTTCTTCGTTACACAAGGCAGCCCTCTGCCCCCTTGCAAGACGGGTGGTTACAAGCCGTTGGGGGAAGCCCACGCGACTAGTTTGCGCGGTGCCACAGGCGCAAATCCGTTCTAGAAACAAATGCCTAAAGAGGGCCACACTTGTGTAGAAATTGTCCACATAAAGATGGTACCCCTTGCCGAATAAGGGTGACACCAAGTCCCAGACTGTCTTCCCACTGCTCCCCAGGTAGTCAGGGCAACCGACCGGCTCCAGGGTCTGATCTTTTCCCTCATAGATACGAAATTTGTGGGTATAGCCTGTGGCCCTTTCACAGAGCTTATACAATTTGACCCCATACCGGGCACGCTTGCTTGGGATGTATTGTTTGAAGCCAAGGCGCCCGGTAAAATGTATTAGGGACTCGTCTACGCAGATGTTTTGCTCAGGGGTATACAAATCTGCAAATTTCAGGTTGAAATGGTCTATGAGGGGCCGAATTTTGTGGAGCCGGTCAAAAGCAGGGTGGCCTCTGGGACGGGAGGTGGTATTGTCGCTAAAATGCAGAAAACGTAGGATGGTCTCAAATCGTGTCCTGGACATAGCAGCAGAGAACATGGGCATGTGATAAATTGGGTGCGTTGACCAATATGACCGCAATTCATGCTTTTTTGTCAGGCCCATGTTGAGGAGAAGGCCCAAAAAAATTTTAAGTTCGGAAACTTGGACTGGTTTCCACCGGAAAGGCTGGGCATAATAGCTTCCCGGGTTAGCGGTTATAAATTGTGTGGCATACTGGTTGGTCTCTGCCACGACTAAGTCCAAGAGCTCCGCAGTCAAGAACAGCTCAAAAAATCCCAGGGCCGAACCGATTTGAGCCGTCTCAACCCGAACTCCAGACTGGGCGGTGAAAGGGGGAACTACTGGTGCGGCTGAAGTTGGTGACTGCCAATCAGGATTTGCCAGCACCTCAGGGACTCTAGGGGCTCTACGGGCCCGTCTTTGCGGTGGCTGCGACGGGGTAACTATTGCACGTGCCACCGTACCAGCTTCAACTGCCCTTCTGGTGCTCGCTACTTCACCATGTTGTACGGCAGTGCTGGTACTAGGTCCAGGAAGGGCTGCGCTGCTGGTGTATGCCTCACCACGTGATCCGGCAGCGACAGCCCCACTCTGCTGCTCTTGAAGCGGATCCTGCGTAACCTGTGGTCTAGCGACATGGGGCCGGGTACGCCTGGTGCTGCCAGGGACCTCCACCTCCTCGTCCGAACTTTGGGTCAGAGAGCCACTGCTTTCCACAGGTTCATATTCTGACCCGCTAGATTCGTCAGATGAGGGTTCCCACTCCTCATCCGACTGGGTCAGAATCCTGTAGGCCTCTTCAGAAGAATACCCCCTGTTTGACATTTTGGACTACTAAATTTAGGGGTATTCCCTGAGACTACCCAAGAAAAAAAGCAAACCTGTCTTACAAAGGGGAGGCTAGCGAAGTACCGGAGGCCGCTGCGGTTGATAAAAAATATCAAAACTGATTTTTTTATCGCCGCAGTGCGTGTAAAATGAATGTGCAGTGATCAAAAAATATATATTTTTTGTCACTGCGGTGGGGCGGGCGTGGGTGAACGCACGTGTGGGCGACCGATCAGGCCTGATCGGGCAAACACTGCGTTTTGGGTGGAGGGCGAGCTAAGGTGACACTAATACTATTATAGATCTGACCGTGATCAGTTTTGATCACTTACAGATACTATAAAAGTACAAATGCTGATTAGCGATACGCTAAACAGCGAATAAAAGTGACTGCGGTGCGGTGGGGTGGGCGCTAACTCACGCTAAACTACCTAACCAAGGGGCCTAAACTATCCCTAAAACCTAACAGCCAATACCAGTGAAAAAAAAAAAGTGACAGTTTACACTGATCACTTTTTTTCCTTTCACTAGTGATTGACAGGGGCGATCAAAGGGGTGATCAAAGGGTTAATTGGGGTGCAGGTGGGTGATCTGGGGCTAAGGTGTAGTGTTGGTGCTACTCACAGTTCAGTCTGCTCCTGTGCTGGATCCAACCGACGAAAAGGACCAGCACAGGAGCAGACAAGCCATATAACAGATCATATTTACTAATATGATCTGTTATATGACTTTGGATTGGATTTTTTGAAAATCGCCAGCCTGCCAGCCAATGATCGTTGCTGGTAGGCTGGTGACGAAATACTTCTTTTAATTTTGCCGGCCCGCGATGCGCGTGCGCGGGCCGGCTTTGAGCGAAATCTCGCGTCTCGCGAGATGACGCGTATATGCGTGACTCTGCGCAGCGCTGCCACCTCCGGAACGCAATCCTGCGTTAGGCGGTCCGGAGGTGGTTAAAGGGCTTCTGTCACCCCACTAAACAGATTTTTTTTTTTGTGTACTTATAATCCCTATCCTGCCATATTGCTATGCCTTATGTTATTAATCATTTTCGTTCAGTAGATTTTGCAAAAAAACGTACTTTTATGATATGCTAATTACCTTTCTACCAGCAAGTAGGGCGTCCTCAGCACTCCCTCAGTGCGCCTGCGCTGATGACGTCTTCTCTTTCGGTGACGTCATTGGCGCAGGCGCACTGAGGGAGTGCTGAGGAGCCGAGCCTCCTTATCTCAGAGCGCCTGCGCCAAATCAACACAGCTCCGCGATTTTTTAAATGCTGACAGGGCTGGCCGGAGGAAGAGATCCCGGCTGGCCCTGTCAATCAACAGAAGGAATGGGCGGTTTTCTGCGGCTGCTACCAGCAAGTGGACGCCCTACTTGCTGGTAGAAATGTAATTAGCATATCATAAAAGTAAGTTTTTTGCAAAATCTACTGAACGAAAATTATTAATAACATAAGGTATAGCAATATCGCATAATAGGGATTATAAGAACACAAAAAATAAAATCTGTTTAGTGGGGTGACAGAAGCCCTTTAAGCGCTGTAGAGGTTACTTTTAAGGGGGCAGGGAATTGTGGGGTGACTGTTAAGGGGGTGGGCCAAAGTGGAGGTCAGTTTTAGAAAGCAGGCCACTGTAAAGGTTATTGTAAAGGGGGCAGGGCACTGTGGAGGTCATAGTTAAGGGGCATGGTGCTATGGAGGGTCAGTGTTAAGTGGACGGGCTGCTGTGGAAAACACTGGTATGGAGGAGGGGGGCTGTGAAGGTCACAGTTAATCGGATGAGGCACTGTGGGGATCACTGTTAAAGGGGCAGGCTGCTGTGGAGGTCAAAGATTAGGGGGTGGGCTGTTGTGGAGGTCACTATTAAGGGGGAGGGGTGCTACAGAGGTCACTGTTATGGGGAACACTGTGGATATCTTTTAACCTCGCAAACATTAAATTAGTTAGTCGAAATATACCCATGCAAAGCCGGGTCATCCTGCTAGTATAGAATATATGTTCATTCCATTATAAACTATGCATATATTTACTTCACGCCCCATCTAGAAACACAGGGAATTCACAGTACACCTGTATATGTGGAATATGTGTTCATTCCACTATAAACTATGCATATATCCTGTCACGTATAATATAAAGCACTACTGTCCTCTGGTGTAGTGGAAGGGGAAGCTGTATGCTAATACAAATTATGTAGCCCCCTATAGCTACAGCTGTTGCTGCAGAGATCTGTACAGCATGGGTCCATAATACGGCTGTGTGCTCTAAACTGGGTGGCAATCAACATGTCAGTCATTAGTGTTTGTCAACCAGCTTAGCTAGGTTCCTGAATTATGTATACTAATGCGCCAATACAGGGGCTGGGATGTATTGCAACATAAATAGAAAGATCTGTCATTTAGGAAACTGTAAAAGCTAGGTGACTGCTGTAATGGGGACGTATTGTCTGTCACTTACTGTAGCTTCCCCAGAAGCAGATAAAACCAAAATGGCTAAGTACAGTTTTTAATGATTTAACCAAAGGAAAATGCAACGCAGCGGCAACACCCAGGGCCCCTTTTTGCAATGTCGGTGGTACCCAGGTGTAGGAATGGTATGGAATTGCCCTTAATGTTTTGTGTCACAGTGCTCCTACCTGGATATGGCTGGACCCCAGGCGTTGGCTCCAAAGGAGACAAATAGGGGGGAATAGTTGAAGAATTTGAAGAAATAATTGAGTCCAGACCTTGTGATGAAGTTGAATAGCAGCTTTACTTTGGTAAACGTTTCTTACAGAGTGTGTCTTGGTCCCAGCAGGCTTTGGCATTAAAACTCTGGCAGGCAAACTCAACTCTGCTACATCTGTTGCTCTCTGGCTCTGCTGACAGGCTAGCTGTATAACTTAGCTTCTTCTTTATGCTGCAACTTCTCTCTGTATGGTCTGTCTCTAGGTTATGCCAGGAAACTATGCTTCTGAGGCTCTCAGCTGTGGCCTCCATATCAAGCAGAGCTGAAGGTGCTTTGGCTGGCTTTGCTTGGGCAAGTCCAATAGAGACGTGCCCAGCACACCGTCTTTTGGCAGGGGGTAAGCTGGAACTCTCCCCTAGCAGGGGGTAAGCTAGCCTAACTAGAACTGGTACCCACCCTTCCTGCAGGAAGTGGGACTCGCCCACTCCTCTCCAGAGGGGGGTTAGAATGGAATGGAAGGTTCCATTTAACCTAACTGTAGCTCTGCCGTGTTTTCTGCCACCTGCTGGTGAACCAGGTACATTACATATGAACATAAAAGTTGCAAACATTAGAAATTTGAATGCACAGTGTATAGAACCTAAAATAAATACACAAGATGACATGATATTAGACCATTAAAGACAGTAGTGGGATGAACAAGTGGTAATGCCACTCTGGGGCATTACACAAACTATTTATTGACAATTTCTGGATGCTAAAATGTTGCTAAAGAAAGTCCATCTTCAGTGTCTCCTGGATGCTGAAGATGACTATGTAGATTGTAGAACATACAGAGTGTAATGGGCAGTGGGTTTGGATACACTGTATCAACTAAAAGGTTTGGTTTTGGGCTATCCGTAAGAACGTTATCCTGGCTGACACCTGGGTCTCACCATTCATCCACTATACAGGGCTCTGGTCTTCTCTGCAGTGCATAGTGTAGTTGGCAGCTGACCCACTGGCGTCACAAACACAAATGCAAAGCACCGAGGGGTCAGGCAATATTCATTGTCAGGTAACAGCCCGAAGTCAGGGCAGGCAGAGTTTGTGTGTAACTGAGATACTAGTCGAGGTCAGGGCAGGCGACAATGGATCAATACGAGACTCAGGTTAAAGTCAAGACAGGCAATGGAGAATCAGGGTCAGTAACACAGACAAATGGCCAGAATAGCACACCTTCCCCCTGTGGGGAAGGTACCTTAAAAACCCAGGGTCAGCCAGCCATAGTCTAGGGAAGAAGTAGGACACGGATGCGCTGGCCCTTTAAGAGGTGGACAGTGAGCACACGAACGCCCTAGACCTGGAGGCTTTCACAATGGAGGGCAGGCCGCAACCTGCAGGAGACACTTATGACACCAGTGAGTAGGATTGCTGCAGCTGGAGAAGAAGGACAAGTGGAACCGGACTGCCGGGACAGCGGGGACGCTGGCTGGCTGAGTAGAGAGACAACTGTACAATGAGGAGCAGGCCAGCAGCAGGCATGGGACATGGAAGATGTGCCCTAATGATCTGTGCCTGTGTTACTGCCTTTCTGACTAGCTGCTAGCTCTGACCACTGCAGCTCTGCTGCCTTTAGCTCTATTTCCGTTTCTCTTTTAATGAGCACATTGAAGAGAGAAGAGAACGGGACTGCCAGTAAGTACACTATGGAGGTCATTTATTAAACAGAAATATGCCTAAATTAGGTGTATTTCTGTTGCAGTTTGCGGCGCAAAGGTCCTTTGCACCACATTCTGCAACTTCTCCCTGCTCACGCTAGTTCTAAAAAAGGGGGCATGATGTGGGTGGGTACGGGCCAACAGGCCCGACTCCCTCATCATTTTCTACGCCTTGTTAGGTCTAAATGCCAGACAGCTAGGAAGTTGTCTTACATTTGGAAGCGGCGGTGGATCCGCCATAGTTATGAAGAGGCCTGCAGCTCTTTATAACTCCAGCGGATCCACCACCAGCGAAAACCTTGTTTAGACCAGCATCTAAAATGCCTGTCTTAATAAATGCGCCCTTATGTTCCTGTATACCTGCTGTCAGCACTAAGAGCTGGCAGTCCCATTCTCATTTCTCTTCCCCAGGTATGTCAGCCTGGGAGAGCCCTTCTCAGGTTGATACTCAAGCAACAGACAGGTGTATACTATGCAATGACATGCTATTTGTCTAAAAAATATACCTCTTATTTCACAGTATTGAAAAATATAGTAAGCAATAAATACAAAAGTATCTGGTGAGCGGCAATATGATATTGGAATAGATATTCTGTTTGGACCAGATTTATGGTGTCTCTATTAAGCCCTATACATCTGACTGCAAAGTTGTAAATAGTCAAACATCCTCTAATTACATAATTAGAGACAGGCAGATAGGACATGTCATGGCTGCCTAATTGATGACCAATGTGGGCATATTGTATCAACTATCTGGGCATAGATACTTGTATAGTACTGCACTATAGAAAAAGCAAACAATTCAACAGCGCTCTGCAAACACAAATAACAAGTTAAATACAATAGTGCCATACTCATTATAGAAAATGTAAAATGCTAATGCTACATTATAAGGCTACATGCACACGACCGTTGTGTGTTTTGCGGTCCGCAAACAAAATTGGCGTCCGTGTGTGTTCCGCAATTTGCGGAACGGCATGGACAGCCTTTAATATAACTGCCTATTCTTGTCAGCAAAGCGCGGACAAGAATAGGACATGTTTTCTTTTTTTTGCGGACCACGGAACGGAGCAACGGAGGCTAACAGCACACGGAGTGCTGTTTGCATCTTTTGAGGCCCCATTGAAGTGAATGGGTCCGCATCCGAGCTGCCAAAACTGCGGCTCGGATGCGGACTAAAACAACGGCCGTGTGCATGAGGTCTAAATGTGAAATTCTTGGCAAATACATTTTGTACAAAATTATTTGCGCCCGTCTACCGGCTCTTTAAGACGTGTACATGTCAATGCAAGTCTATGGAAAGGGGAGGAGTGAGCAGGAGCTGAGGAGACAGACACAGACAAAAAGAGACTGCACAGTTTCATACAAAGGGTATAGCTCAGTACAAGCAGGGCCGGCGCCACCAGTAAGGCGACTTAGGCAGTCGCCTAGGGCGCCATTTAGCAGGGGGCGCCCGTTGCGGTGTAAAAAAGTTGGTTATATAAGTTCGGGCGGGCGGCCGGCGGCGCCCCTCATGCTGCGCCTCCTGAGCGGCTGAGCACTTGCTGCTCTAAAGAATCTCCGGCCGCCGGCTCAGTGCTGCGCAGCCTGCCTGCGACTGCTGTCATGCTGTGTCTGCTCTGTGCTGTTGTTAATGTAGCGTGGCCGAGCTCTGTTCGGTCCGCGGTACAGGAGCTTTTGTTTCCTGTACCCGGCCGGACTGACAGGAAGTGCTCACTTAGTGTGCACTTCCCTTCAGTCCGGCCGGGTACAGGAAACAAATGCTCCTGTACTGCAGACCGAACAGAGCTTGGCCACCATACATTAGAGGTGGGGTGGGGGTGATGATGAGTGACAAGGGAGTGGGGGGGGGGAATGATGAGAGTGACAAGGGAGTGGGGGGGGAATGATGAGTGACAAGGGAGTGGGGGGGAATGATAAGTGACAAGGGAGTGGGGGGGGAATGATGAGTGACAAGGGAGTGGGGGGGAATGATGAGTGACAAGGGAGTGGGGGGGGAATGATGAGTGACAAGGGAGTGGGGGAGGAATGATGAGTGACAAGGGAGTGGGGGGGGAATGATGAGTGACAAGGGAGTGGGGGGGAATGATGAGAGTGACAAGGGAGTGGGGGGAAATGATGAGAGTGACAAGGGAGGGGGGTAGAATGAGAGTGACAAGGGAGGGGGGGTAGAGTGAGAGTGACAAGGGATGGGGGTAGAATGAGAGTGACAAGGGAGGGGGGGTAGAATGAGAGTGACAAGGGAGGGAGGGGGGGAAGAGAGTTACAAGGGAGGGGGGGGGGAGAGAGTGACAAGGGAGTCCCCAGAGCCAGACCAAGAGCCAGACTGCAGCCAGAGACCAGATCATCTTATTGTCCTGGTGGTAAGTAGACAATGCAATATGTTTATTATGTAATTGTTTAGTTATTAATACTACATTGGAAACTAATTTACCTCACATTTAGGGTCCATTCACACATCCGTGTGTGTTTTGCGGATCCACAAAACACGGACAGCGGCAATGTGCGTTCCGCATTTTGTGGACCGCAAATTGCCGGCACTAAGAGAATATGCCTATTCTTGTCCACTATTGCAGACAAGAATAGGACATGTTCTACACTGCGTGCAGAATTATTAGGCAAATGAGTATTTTGACCACATCATCCTCTTTATGCATGTTGTCTTACTCCAAGCTGTATAGGCTCGAAAGCCTACTACCAATTAAGCATATTAGGTGATGTGCATCTCTGTAATGAGAAGGGGTGTGGTCTAATGACATCAACACCCTATATTAGGTGTGCATAATTATTAGGCAACTTCCTTTCCTTTGGCAAAATGGGTCAAAAGAAGGACTTGACAGGCTCAGAAAAGTCAAAAATAGTGAGATATCTTGCAGAGGGATGCAGCACTCTTAAAATTGCAAAGCTTCTGAAGCGTGATCATCGAACAATCAAGCGTTTCATTCAAAATAGTCAACAGGGTCACAAGAAGCGTGTGGAAAAACCAAGGCGCAAAATAACTGCCCATGAACTGAGAAAAGTCAAGCGTGCAGCTGCCAAGATGCCACTTGCCACCAGTTTGGCCATATTTCAGAGCTACAACATCACTGGAGTGCCCAAAAGCACAAGGTGTGCAATACTCAGAGACATGGCCAAGGTAAGAAAGGCTGAAAGACGACCACCACTGAACAAGACACACAAGCTGAAATGTCAAGACTGATTTTTCTAAGGTTTTATGGACTGATGAAATGAGAGTGAGTCTTGATGGGCCAGATGGATGGGCCCGTGGCTGGATTGGTAAAGGGCAGAGAGCTCCAGTCTGACTCAGACGCCAGCAAGGTGGAGGTGGAGTACTGGTTTGGGCTGGTATCATCAAAGATGAGCTTGTGGGGCCTTTTCGGGTTGAGGATGGAGTCAAGCTCAACTCCCAGTCCTACTGCCAGTTTCTGGAAGACACCTTCTTCAAGCAGTGGTACAGGAAGAAGTCTGCATCCTTCAAGAAAAACATGATTTTCATGCAGGACAATGCTCCATCACACGCGTCCAAGTACTCCACAGCGTGGCTGGCAAGAAAGGGTATAAAAGAAGAAAATCTAATGACATGGCCTCCTTGTTCACCTGATTTGAACCCCATTGAGAACCTGTGGTCCATCATCAAATGTGAGATTTACAAGGAGGGAAAACAGTACACCTCTCTGAACAGTGTCTGGGAGGCTGTGGTTGCTGCTGCACGCAATGTTGATGGTGAACAGATCAAAACACTGACAGAATCCATGGATGGCAGGCTTTTGATTGTCCTTGCAAAGAAAGGTGGCTATATTGGTCACTGATTTGTTTTTGTTTTGTTTTTGAATGTCAGAAATGTATATTTGTGAATGTTGAGATGTTATATTGGTTTCACTGGTAAAAATAAATAATTGAAATGGGTATATATTTGTTTTTTGTTAAGTTGCCTAATAATTATGCACAGTAATAGTCACCTGCACACACAGATATCCCCCTAAAATAGCTAAAACAAAAAAACAAACTAAAAACTACTTCCAAAAATATTCAGCTTTGATATTAATGAGTTTTTTGGGTTCATTGAGAACATGGTTGTTGTTCAATAATAAAATTAATCCTCAAAAATACAACTTGCCTAATAATTCTGCACTCCCTGTATTTTTTTCAGGATCGGAATTGCGGATCCGGGTCCGCAATTCCGGATCGGGGCCGCATGTCGTGCGGCCCCATAGAAATGTATGGGTCCGCAATTCCGTTCCACAAAAAGAGACAGCTACAAGAAGCTGGATTAACCCTAAGGGAAACATAGCAGTTCTTTTAATTTAAAAGCTGAGAAAGGGGTGGAACATATGTGATGTCATGATGATATGGGCAGATCATCTGATAAGGGGGGGGCGGCAATTTTTATCTTGCCTAGGGCGGCAAAAATCCTTGCACCGGCCCTGAGTACAAGTGCTTTATTCACAAACACAGCACTTCTCTGTAATGTCTTGCTGCTTCTGAGTGAGTAAGAGAAGGTTATGAAGGAAATTGTCCTCTACTTTCTGTGTTTACAGTGGACGGCATCTAGTCTCCACCCACCATGTCTGACAGAACTGTAAACCAGATATTCAGCAATGGGTAAGTTAGGATGTGAAATACAGAAGTCACATTTAGCCAACCTCTTTAATCACTGGTCTAAAACATTAAAATTACACTTCTCACCATTGAAATTGCAACACCAAGAAGGAAAAGTCGTGGCATTATGGAAATCATGGGATCAATAGACATATTAATGCAAATGGGAAAATATGGAAACAGTCCAGAGACGCTGCAGGACATGGTAGCATATATAGGCCATGCAGACTGCTTATAGTAGAATGAGCACCATGCGGTCTAGCATTGTCCAGTTGAAAAATGGCTCCTGGACCACTTTTGGAGAAATGGCAGTACCACAGGTTTCCCAATCAAATCAATAAACACTGAGCTGTTAGTATACCTGAAATAAAGACTAGAGGTGTCTGGCTACTGTACATTATCCCACCTCACACCATAATCCTGGGAGTAGAACTGGTATGTTGTTCTCTTGTGAAAGCCTCTTCATGACATTGCCCACGTGGTGCCTAGACCAATCTCCAGCTATTATTGCATCCAAGACTAAAGCAGGACTCATAACTAAAAAGGATAGATTTCCATTACAGCTGTCTTACTGTGTACCATGTTATCCTTTGAGACTGGTGGCATGAGGTCAATGGAACACCTGTAGCTGGACAACTGGCTCATAGCACAATGTTGTGCAAACGCCTTCTGGTAGTTTGTGTAGACAGTATTTACTGCCCTAGACTTGGGATGTGACGTCCAATTTCACTTGCAGTACAGAATGGATCACTATGCGGCATTATTTTAATCAGACGATCTGTCCATGCAGACATTTGCATCAGTGCACCTCTTGCTGTCATTCCAATATGTTGTCGTTCTCCCAACCACCAGGACATGTAACATTGAACAGTGCTGACATCTTGGCCTACACGCATAGTGAGCTGTCGCAGTAATAAACCAATGTCTCTGAGTTCAAGGATTCTGTCCCTCTCAGTTTGCGACACGTGATGATAATTGGCACGTTATTCCACATGACAATCTGATTTTTAAGATTTCATGTGGCTAAAAAACTTTTTTTTCAATCTGGCTTTTATGCTCCTCCCACATGCCACAGATTGGAGCCAGGTGCTTGAAAATTTGATCATCTGCAGATCTTAGTGATAACTGGTACTTCCTCCATCTGCATTACCTTATGGCTTGTCCTTGATGTTGCAGCTTCAATGTTGAGGTATATTTTTGTCACATTAAGTAGAGAAGGTAATTCTATTAGTATGTTTTGCACTGAATTCTATTCTGATTTTAGTTTTTTTTTCATCACCTTTAGTTTTTAAGAGAGTAGACACATGATTTAAAATTTCAAAAAAACAAAGATGGAGTATGAGAGTCCATCAGTAGTCAGCCAGCATACTAGGTCTCCATTGTCCTATGTACCATTTTTACATATATAAAGTGAGAATCTAAAAATTGGAATTTGGTGACATGTTGCACCCCATTGTTTTTTTATGCTGCCAGTAGGTCGCTTATGATTTTACAGTAATTTTCTGCTTTTTGATATCCCAAACAGCTTTTAGTAACATTCTTGAAGGCTAACTTATGCAGATTATTCTGCTGCTCACAACCTGCTCTGAAGCTCCCCATCTCATATTAGTTCTCTAACATGGTGCCCTCTAAATGTTCCTTCTTTGATCTTGGCACCAACCTTTTTGGGAAACTTAGAAACATGAATCTGTTTTTCCATCAATGGTTCTGGGAAACTTGGATGCATAAAACCAGTGCAATTTTGATTCATTGTTTTCACAGTTCTTCATCAGTCCTAGTTCGATGTGCAGTTAACGTTTTTAGAATTGATGCAAGGAGTGTTTCATCAGTCCTAGTTCGATGTGCAGTTAACGTTTTTAGAATTGATGCAAGGAGATATTTAGTTTCATGGGATAAATGATTGTCGATTTGGCCACTCTTTTCTAATGTCATGTTTTTTTTCTGCTTGTACTGTCCCATTTACACAAGAAACAACAAACTTCCTGTATCTGTCCAGCAAGCCAAATAAAAAGGCAATGACATATCTGTAGACATTACACGAATGATTGCATACTGAATTTTTTCGGCAGTCTCTGGGTCTATACCGATGGCCAGGAGCTTCCACAACACACGTCATAACAATATACAAGCTACAATATACAATAAACAAGCTTTAGTTCTTGAATTCTTTGAATTAATCCAGGCAATTGCTAGAAAAACATACTTTGAAGTCTTGATGAAGAAGATTCCAACCTTTCAATTTTGATCCCATACTTTGAAATTGCATTTTGGACAAGTTCAGATCAAGTCTTTAAGATCACCTTCTGATATTGAACCTTTGGCCTTTTATGAACTTTTGACCTACTTTAACTTTAAAAGGCAATAGCTCCTCCAGACAAAAGGCTTATTAACCGCTTAAGCACCCAGGACGAGAATGCTCATCCTAAATGGCCGGTACTTTGTGCCCCAGGATGAGCATTCTCGTCCTGTGGTTCTTCCTCCCCCCCATGTGCGGTGACACGATCAGCAGCACGGATCCAGTTGTTACTGACAGCCGGATCCCTGCTGCATCCACCAGCATTGGTGATAATGCCGATGCAGGTGGATTAACACCTCATATGCCACGGTCAGCGTTGACCGCGGCATATGGGAGGTTTGCGCTCCCTCTTCTCACCCATCGGGTTCACGCGCTGCGGTGGCAGGGACCCGATGGCTGCCATGGCAGCCCCAAGCCATTCGATGGCCTTGGGGCCCGTCATGTATGGAGGCCTATGAAGCCCAGCCTCCAGGCTGGATCTCATAGGCAAACTATCAGTGTATTACACTGTGTAATACACTGATAGTCAATGCAGTACAGATGTATTGTGCTGCATTGAAACAGGGATCAGACCCTCTAATGTTGGAGTCCCATAGTGGGACAAAAATAAATAAATAATAAAAGTGAAAAAAAGTGTTTTTAACAATAAAAAAATTAAGTTTCAATTAATAAAAAAGCGCCTTTCCCATAAAAAGAGACATATAAAATTGTAAAAAATAGAAAAAAAATTAAAAAAATGACATATTAGGTATCACTGCGTGCATAACAACCTGGTCTATAAAAATATCACATGATCCACCCCGTCTAGTACACACTGTAAAAAAACTATAATAATAAAAACTGTGCTAAAAAAAGAAATTTTTTCTCACCTTTCATCACAAAAAGTGTAATACCAAGTGATTAAAAAGTCATATGTAGCCAATAATTCCAATCAAACCGTCATCTCATCCCACAAAAAATGAGACCCTAACTAAGACAATCGCTCAAAAAATAAAAAAGATATGGCTTTCAGAAAATAAGGACACTAAATCATAATTTCTTTTGCAATAAAATGCTTTTATTGTTTAAAACCAAAATCTATTTAAAAAAACAGACATATTGGGTATTGCCACATCCATAACAACCTGCTCTATAAAAATATCACATGAGCTAACCCGTCTGGTGAGCATCGTAAAAAAAAAAAAAAAACGCGCCAAAAAAATACATCATAAAAAGTGTAATACCAAATGATCAAAAAGTAGTATGTACTCCAAAATAGTACCAATCAAACCGTTACCTCATGCCGCAAAAACTGAGCCCCTACATAAGATAATCGCCCGAAAAATAAAAATAATATAGCTTTCAGAAAAAGGAGACACAAAAACATGATTTATTAAAAAAATGCTTTATTATGTAAAACTGAAACAAAATAAAAATAAAACTAGACATATTTGGTATTTTCGTGTCCATAACAACCTGCTCTATAAAAATAGCACATGATCTAACCTGTCAGTTGAACATCGTATAAAGACAAAAAAGAAAAACTGTGCCTTGCCTTACAAAAAGCATAATATAGAGTCATATATACCACAAAATAATACCAATAAAAGTGTCACCTCATCCTATAATTTTCAAAATGGGGTCACTTTTTTAGGAGTTTCTACTCTAGGGGTGCATCAGGGGGTCTTTAAATGTCATATGGCAACTTAAAATTATCCCAGTGAAATCTGCCCTCCAAAATCCATATGGCGCTCCTTTCCTTTTGCGCCCATGCCGTGTGCCCGTACAGCAGTTTATGACCACATGTGGGGTATTTCTGTAAACTGCAGAATCAGGGTAATAAATATTGAGTTTTATTTGGCTGCCAACCCTTGATGTGTTACAAGAAAAAATGAATTAAAATGGAAAATCTGCCAAAAAATCAAAAAATTTTATCATTTTTTCCTTTAAAAAGGGTTAACAAAGTTTGTAAAATCAGTTTTGAATAACTTGAGCGGTGTAATTTCTAAAATTGGGTCATTTATGGGTGGTTTCCATTATGTAAGCCTCACAAAGTGATTTTAGAATTAAAGTGGGTTTCTGAAATTTTCTTAAAAATTTTAAAATTTGCTTCTAAAGTTCTAAGCCTCATAAGATCCAAAAAAATAAAATTACATTTACAGAATGATGCAAACATGAAAGTGGACATATGGGAAAAATAAAGTAATAACTCTTTTATGATGTATCACTATGTGCCTTAAAAGCAGATAAATAAAAATTTGGATAATTGCTCATTTTTCTAAATATTCCATAAATTTGGGATTTTTTAAATAAATAAAGGTGAATTATTTTTACAAAAAATTTTCACTATCACGAAGTACAATGTGTCGCGAGAAAACAATCTCAGAATGGTTTGGATAAATAAAAGCGTTCCGACGCATGTCAAGTTTCCAAAAAACGGCCTGGTCCTTAAGGTGAAAAATGGCGAGGTCCTTAAGAGGTTAAAACATTTAGCTAGGTGCGCTTCACGTTAAAGGAACCTGTCACTATTAAAATAAAAATTAAACTGCAGGCACCATGTTATAGAGCAGGAAGAGCTGAGCAGACTGATATATAGTTATGGGGGGGGGGGGGGGGGGGGATTCAGTATAACCTGTATATCATTCATGTAAATTCCTGCTTATTCTGGGCTTTAAAGTCAAGGAGGCGGTCCTATCAGTGATTGACAGCTCTCTCTGTATACACAGTCATAGAGGGGAGACTGTCAATCACTGATAGGACCGCCTCCTTGACCTCAATGCCCAGAGTAAGCAAGAATATAAATGAATGATATACAGGTTAGGGCTTGTTCACACGAGCGTTGCCCCTCCGTGTCCGTGCTGTGGACCGCAAATTGTGGTCTGCAATGCACGGGCACCGGCCGTGGGGCTGCCGCATGCAGATCGCGACCCCATTCACTTGAATGGGGTCCACGATCCGTCCATTCCACAAAAAGATAGAGCAACTTCTATCTTTTTGTGGTGCAGAGACACGGAACGGAACCCATTGAAGCACTCTGTAGTGCTTCCGTAGAGTTCCGTTCCGCACCGCATCTCTGGATTTGCAGACCCATTCAAGTGAATGGGTCTGCATCCATAATGCGGAATGCACACAGCTGGTGCCCCGTGTATTGCGGACCCACAATACGGCAACGGAGGGGCAACGGTCGTGTGAACAAGCCCTTATAATGAATCTTTTTCCATAAAACTATATATCAATCTACTCAGCTCCTCCTGCTCTATAACATGCTTCCTTCAGCTCAGACACCATGCTCAATGCATCAGGTCCCCTTTAAGTTGGAACTGTCACCTCTCCTGATATGCTTGTTTTAGTATCTACTTGCATTGCCCATTCAATAACAATTCTGTAGCATCTTTTTACTGTACATAACTATATTATGCCACCCATCTGTTATTCCTATTAAATGTTTATGAACAAATTGGCAGCTGTTTGCAATAAAGCACCAAATAGGTGTAACAAGCTGGGACGGTGTCCCATCCAGCGCTGCCCCCCACCCACCCAAACTGGTAACACCCAGACGGACCTTCATTGCAGACTGTTGGCAAGTAGAGTTGAGCGAACCTGAACTGTAAAGTTCGGGTTCGTACCGAACTTTAGAATTTTCGGTACCCAGACCCGAACCCGAACATTTACGTAAAAGTTCGGGTTCGGGTTCGGTGTTCGGCGATTTTTATAGCGCTTTTTGAAAGGCTGCAAAGCAGCCAATCAACAAGCATCATACTACTTGCCCCAAAAGGCCATCACAGCCATGCCTACTATTGGCATGGCTGTGATTGGCCAACTGCAGCATGTGACCCAGCTGCTGTGAGGGAGAGATCAGGGAGAAATCTTATCAAGAACTGGTTTATGTACTCAGCGATCTACAGAAAAAGTGTTTTGTGGGTGCAGTGCACAATTTTTTTAAGCCTGCCCTGAGCCAACTACTGCTGAAAACGAACTTTTTTTTCTTCAGTTAGTCAATATCAATACATGATCGGCAGCCATTTTATGCAACGATAGCCTATGCTGGTGCACTATCTGCAAGTCCAGAAATACAGCTTTGGCATACTGGGGTGAAAAAACCCTCTAATATACTGCACATCTGGGATTAGACAAGCATAAGTGACTGTCACATTTAGGACAGAAATACAGCTTTTTGGTTAGGGTGAAAAAAGCCTCTAATATACTGCACATCTGTGATTACACGTGCATAAGTCACTGTCACATTTAGGACAGAAATACAGCTTTTTGGTTAGGGTGAAAAAAGCCTCTAATATACTGCACATCTGTGATTACACGTGCATAAGTCACTGTCACATTTAGGACAGAAATACAGCTTTTTGGTTAGGGTGAAAAAAACCTCTAATATACAGCACATCTGGAATTACACATGCATAAGTCACTGTCACATTTAGGACAGAAATACAGCTTTTTGGTTGGGGTGTAAAACCCTCTAATATACTGCACATCTGGGATTACACGTGCATAAGTCACTGTCGCATTTTGGACAGAAATACAGCTTTTTGGTTACTGGGGTAAAAAAAGACTCTAATATACTGCACATCTGTGATTACACGTGCATAAGTCACTGTCACATTTAGGACAGAAATACAGCTTTTTGGTTAGGGTGAAAAAAGCCTCTAATATACAGCACATCTGGGATTACACGTGCATAAGTCACTGTCACATTTAGGCCATAAATAAGGCTTTGGCATACTGGGGTGAAACAACACTCTGATATACTGCACATCTGGGATAAGACGTGCATAAGTGTGTGTCACATTTAGGACACAAATACCGCTGTCATATAGAGTAAAAAAAAAATAATAGAGTGCAATACCCTACATCAGAGTTTATATTGGCGGTTAATTTTTTTTTATTTTATTCTGTTTATTTGGAGCAGATTCACAAAAAACAAGGCAAGGGTCATGAACCCGCATATCATACATTATACATGTTTTCCCCACCTGGCCACCAGAGGAAGTCAGGGAGTCAAATACAGTATCATAAGGAACATGAGTTTAATATACATGAATCTGACTGCATTTTTTATTTTAATTTAAAAATAAATAGGAACAGAAATAATAAAGAAAAGAAAGGGAAGAGGGGGAAGGGAGAGAGATATAGGGGGAGGGGGGGGGGGGGCAGGACTATACTGCCAGGGGTCCCAGGGTATTACCTAGAGATGCTCTAAGATACCATGAGGTGTACTGAAAGGGTTTAACCAATTCTCTAATCTCTACCGGACTAAAGTGTGCAGTAAAAAAAGTGCGCCATTTATTAAAGAATTTGGAAGCTGAACCTTCTTTGTGCCTAGACGCTTCAATCCTTTCGAATCCCAAAAGAACTTTCAATTCAGAGATCACAGCAGGAATGTCTGGCATGGCATCCGTGAGCCATCTTTGGAGCAAGACCCTTTTGGCTACTAATAAGACAGAGTGCAATAAAATCGGTATCTGAGTTGGGTTCTCCGGACGGATATAATGGAAAACCAGGGTCTGGGGTTCCATAGGTAATTCCACCAACCAGTTAGTCTTGATATACTCAATCACAGCGACCCAAAATTTGACTACCTCAGGACATGTCCAAATGCCATGCCAGAAATCCGTAGCAGCCAATTTACAATTAGGACAATGTGTGATACGGTCCGGAAACTGGGGAGAGGCTGGAAAGTTAAAACCATATATTGCCCGATGCATCATTCTAAAAAACGTTTCACGGCAAGTCTCACCTATCACGCACTGGCGTACCTGACTCCAACCTTCCAGAATCTTTACCCCAATCTCATCATCCATGGTGATGTGCTCCCATTTTTTAAAAAGTGTGGAAACCTTGGCTTTCGTGAAATTTCCTGAAAAGGCCCTATACAGCCTAGAGAGAGAAACTGTTTGGGGGGAGAAACTGAGGATCTCATCAAAGGAGTTTTTGGTCGCCTCCCTCGACAGATCACGCAATCTATGTGAGCAGAAACCCACAATCTGCATTATTTGCAAGAAATGGGAATCCGGCAGGGCATATTTTTCCTTCAGTTCTTTTGGAGTTAGCCAACGTTTTTCCCCTTGATGCATCAGATGTTCCGCCCTAGTCAAACCCCTAGATATCCACAGCTCAGGAGGTCTCAAACTAGTTCCTGACGGAAATTCTGGATGACCCCATAGCGGCATCCATTTAGATATTGCATGAGGCAGATTTACTGTCTTCCTAACCGCCTTCCAGGTTGCTATCGTATCTCTCAATAAAAGCGAGGATTTAATTTCCCCAGGTAATGCGGCCAGGTTAGAGTGAAGGCACGATACCAGGTTCCATGGAGCTACCAGGTTTTGCTCCACTTCCCTATTAGAGAAAAGATCAGTATTGTGCACCCAATCCGATATGTGACGCATAAGACATGCCAGATTGTAACCCCGTACATTCGGGAATTTCACTCCTACTTCTGGTTTCCATAGCATAAGCTTCGCAAGAGAGATACGAGGGCGCCTGCCAGACCACAAAAACGTGGTGAAAGCTTTGTTTAGAGCAGTGACATCGGTATGTTTCAGTAGGATCGGAAGCGTTTGGAGGGGGTAGAGCAACTTAGAAAAACTCATCATCTTAATGAGCTGGCACCTTCCCAACAGAGATAAGGGAAGTGAATGCCATTTCTGTAGTTCAGATATTATTTTCGCTATGAGGGGAGGATAGTTTAGCGAGTACAGTGACCCCGGGAGCTTACCAATTTTAACCCCTAAGTACGTGACATGTTTCTTAACAGCAGATAAAGAGAGACCAATATCCCGCCAAAACTGCGGTGGGTTAGTGGCGTGTAGCTCTAGAATCTCACTTTTAGACTAATTTATTTTATATCCCGAGAAGGACCCAAAAAAACTCAGGAACTCCATTAAGGGGCCTAAGTGTCGCTGTGGAGTGTCCATGAAAATCAAAAGATCATCAGCATATAAAGCTAGTTTGACCTCTTTCTTGCCTATGGTAATACCCGCATATAAGTCAGAATCCTCTAGAAATCTAGCTAAGGGCTCGATGGCTAGGTCAAAGAGGAGGGGGGAAAGCGGACAACCCTGTCTAGTCCCTCTCTGGAGGGGGAAAACCCGAGACAAGAAACCTCCCGTATGAATGCGCGCCGCTGGGCTGGAGTAGAGACCCTTCAAAAAGGTACGGATATCCCCAAAAATCTTGAATTTATCGAGCACCACCCCCAGCCAGTCCCAACGCAATGAATCAAAAGCTTTTTCCGCATCTAAAGCCAGCAAAATAGGGGTCCAGGCTGGCTGAGGGCGGCACCGAACCCAATCCAAGGTTGCCAATACCTTCCTAATATTTGCCACCCCCGATCTCCCTTTAATGAAACCAACTTGGGAAGGACCTACCAGGGTAGGCATTAATAGGCTCAGTCTGTCAGCCAATATTTTAGTCAATATCTTGAGATCCTGATTAATGAGCGAGATCGGGCGGTATGAGCCTGGATCTTGTGGGTCCTTATTTGGTTTAAGTATCAATTTAATGTGGGCAACATTAACATGAGCAGGGAAACTACCTGTGTGTAGAAGGTGGTTAAAATAGTCCATCAGCGTGGGGGCAAGATTTTCTTGTAACACTTTATAAAATTCCCCTGAGAATCCGTCAGGGCCTGGCGCCTTTCCGTTATGTAAGGAACGTATTATATGTAGCACTTCCTCAGCAGTTATCTCCGCATTTATAGATCCCTGTTGTTCCTCCGTCAGGGAAGGTAGTTTGACGTCTGACAGAAATCGCCTGCCCTTTTCAGGGTCTTCTGGGGTGTCGCTGTAGAGACGCTCATAGTATTTTCCCAGCAAATCATTTATCAACTTAGGATTTGTTTGGACCACTCCCCCCTCCCCTTTCAGAGCTGTGATGACTGTAGGAGCCCTCCTGCCCAGTGCTAAGTTAGCCAACATTTTGCCTGACTTATTCCCAAATCCGAACAGATCCGTCTGAAACTCTGACCTATACATTGCCTCCCTTTTATCTACCCAAACTTCAAAGGTATTTCTAGCTGCAATCCAGGCCTCCTTATACTGAGTGGTGGCCACCCGAAGGAATTGAGTGTATGCCTGTCTGAGGGCCGAGCTAGCCTCCTGATATTGTTTAGCAACCACCTTGCGTAAATTACTGACATAACTGAGAATTCGACCCCTCAGGACCACTTTAGCAGTCTCCCAGTGGGTCGAAACATCTGATGCATCCCGGGGATTGTCACCCTGGAACTCCCACCACCAACCTTGCAGTGTATCTTTAAAGTTGTCGTCCTTGGCGAGAAAAGAAGGAAAGCGCCATAAAAAATCTGTTCCTCTAGGGTAGGTATCCTGCAAGGAAATGGAGATAGGTGAGTGGTCGGAAATAAGTAAGTCATGAATTTCAGCTGAAACCACCCTAGATGACATATGCAAGGGAAGGAAAAGATAGTCAATACGAGACCATACATTATGTGCGTGCGAAAAATGCGTATACTCCCTGTCATCAGGATGTAGAGAGCGCCAGGTATCATATAATCCTGTAGAGGTTAAAAAGGAAGGTATAACCTTGTCAGAGAGTCTTTGCGATCTGACCATCCCCTCATCCCTCTTCCGGTCTTCCAGAACAGATGCGACTGAGTTAAAATCACCACCCACAATTCTGTTGTGAGTTCCATCCATATGCAGTCTGTTCTCAAGAAGAGCGTAAAAGGGGGCGTTATTATCATTTGGGGCATACACATTATGGATGCTATAAGAAATCCCTCCAATCTCTACCAATAACCTATGCCTTCTGCCCTCACTGTCATGAGATTCTGAAAGTATTTTCCCTGAGAAATTTCTATGTAGTAATGTGAGTACTCCAGCTCTGCGCTCCCTGGCCGAGGATCCGCACACAGAACCTACCCAGAATTTTTTCATATGGAAGAAATCTTTATCCTCCAAGTGCATCTCTTGCAGGAGAACTACATCAGGTTGAAGACGCTTCAGGTGGCGCAAAATCTTTGACCGCTTCTGCGGGGAGCGTAAACCCTTGACATTCCAGGAGATAATTTTCATTTCAGCTCTGGTATGTACGGATCCCCGGACAGAGAAAGCCAAGGGAGAGGGGATGAGGGAAGGAAAAAGGAGGGAGGGAAAGAGAGCAAAAGACAAAAACCAATATAAGTACAACCAAATAGTACTGCCAAGGTGTGTGGCAGCAGATAATAATCCGCTAGACCGGATACGGCTAGATGGTGTCAGCCGTCACTAAATCTAGTTATAGACTTTCCTTTTTTCCGCCATGGCAGAGCTCTCACATACCTGGCCTAAACAATGGCAATCTGTACGACTGAACAATAAAGGCCCTAGTATGGAGCATAAAGCAAAATAACAAAACATCCTTAATCTGGAACAGCTTAGCAGCATTAACAATATACTACCCCTCAGGGTTAAGTCTCAACCACATTTAGAATTTAGGAATATCAACGCCCTCTTCTGGAGGGCCTTTCTGGGCCATTGCGCAAACGGTCATTCCCTCGTCGAACAGCTGCATCCAATGAGTCCTTCAAAGTAGACCGCTGGGGAGAGAGGGGTACATCATGCGGCTCTGAATCTATAATCTCATCTAAGGCCTCCTCTGCCTCAGTGGGGGATCTAAAGGTAATAGTCCCTCCATGTGCTCTGTGAATCTTTAGAACCGCCGGGAAAAGAAGCTGAAATCTGATGTCCCTTTGGTAGAGTGCAGTGCAGACTGGGCTGAAAGCCTTGCATTTCTTCGCCACCTCAGCCGAGAAATCCTCAAACAATAAGATTTTGTGGCCCCTGATGGTTATCTGATGCCGTCTCTTACGAAAACTGCGGAGTAAAGCCACCTTATCATTGAAGTCCAGCAGTTTAAAAATAACTTGGCGAGGCCTTCCATCCCCACCGCGGGGAGACTCCGAATTAGAGTCCCTAGTGATGCCTCTTTCTGGACCAATCCTGTGGGCCCTCTCCACTCGACAGAAAAACTTTAGGCCCAGGGCCTCTGGCAATTCTTTCTCACATATATCTAAAAGGTCCAGTGGTTTAATGGACTCAGGCAGACCAACCACCCTCAGGTTGTTGCTGCGTGACCTGCTTTTAAGATCATCAACTTTAAACCGAAGGGATTCCAGGGCATGCTGCTGGGATTTCAAAACAGACTCAGTGTCCCCTGCTTGCTGCTGCAAGGAACGCAGCTCTTTCTCTAGGGCCCCTACTTGTATGCTGGTCTGGTTTACCTCTTCCCTCAGGGAGTTAAAAGAGGCCAGTATTGTCGTTTCCAGTGTTTTCTGGATGTCCGGCATTATACGCATTGCCACTTCAATGGCTAGTCGTTTGTAATCCAATGTGGCCGGGCCACCTAAAGGGGACCCCTCTCCCTGGGTACTCTGAGAGCCCTCTTCCCTGAATATTAGAGGCTGCTAGCTGCGCACCTGTAATCTTCTGCCCGCTCCGGAGGAGATATCTTTCCATCAGCTCCTCGATGCAGGTAAGTGGTGTCAGTCGGACGTCCTTCAGGGCTGAAAAGCAGTTCCCTGCGCTGCAAAATGACAAAGATGTTCGGCGATATGCAGGAGCTCTGAGCGCGCGTCCTCACATGGCGGCGCCGGAACCGGAAGTCTCCAATTATTTTTAAAATACTTAACCACTTTTTACTTTGCTTTGTGAACGCTAGCTATGAGGCAAACATCTAATAAGGGACGCGGTCATGGTCGTGGTGGTGGTGTTGGTGGAGCCTCTGGTGCAGGGAGAGGACGTGGCCGTTCTGCCACAGCTACACGTCCTACTGAACCTACTACCTCAGGTCCCAGTAGCCGCCAGAATCTACAGCGATATTTGATCGGGCCTAATGCCGTTCTAAGGATGGTAAGGCCTGAGCAAGTACAGACGCTAGTCAATTGGGTGGCCGACAGTGGATCCAGCACGTTCACATTATCTCCCACCCAGTCTTCTGCAGAAAGCGCACAGGTGGCGCCTGAAACCCATGCCCATTAGTCTGGCACATCACCCCCGTGCATATCGGGGAACCTATCTGAGCCTCAAGTCATGCAACAGTCTCTTATGCTGTTTGAAGACTCTGCTGGCAGGGTTTCCCAAGGGCATCCACCTAGCCCTTCCCCAGGGGTGGAAGACATAGAATGCACTGACGCACAACCACCTCAGCACGTCTCTGATGATGACGAAACACAGGTGCCAACTGCTGCGTCTTTCTGCAGTGTGCAGACCGAAAAGGAGGTCAGGGAGGAAGACTGGGTGGAAGACGATGCAGGGGACGATGAGGTCCTAGACCCCACATGGAATGAAGGTCGTGCCACTGACTTTCAGAGTTCGGAGGAAGAGGCAGTGGTGAGACCGAGCCAACAGCGTAGCAAAAGCGGGAGCAGGGTGCAAAAGCAGAGCAGCCGTCGCCAAAACTGTTCGCCTGCTACTGGCCACCGTCAACAGGGACCGAGCACACCAAAGGCTGCTTCAAGGAGTTCCCTGGCATGGCACTTCTTCACACAATGTGCTGACGACAAGACCCGAGTGGTTTGCACGCTGTGCCATCAGAGCCTGAAGCAAGGCATTAACGTTCTGAACCTTAGCACAACCTGCATGACCAGGCATCTACATGCGAGACACGGGCTGCAGTGGAGTAAGCACCTTCAAAACCAAGAAAGGGCTCAGGCCCCTCCTGCTCCCTCTTCTGCTGCTGCCTCGGCCTCTTCCTCCGCCTCTGGAGGAACGTTGGCACCTGCCGCCCAGCAAACAGAGGATGTGCCACCAACAACACCACCTCTGTCAAACAACACCACCTCCGTCACCAAGCATCTCCACCATGTCACACGGAAGCGTTCAGCTATCCATCCTCCAAACCTTTGAGAGAAAGCGTAAATTCCCACCTAGCCACCCTCGATCCCCTGCCCTGAATGCCAGCATTTCTAAACTGCTGGTCTTTGAAATGCTGTCATTCAGGCTGGTGGAGACGGACAGCTTCAAACAGCTCATGTCGCTTGCTGTCCCATAGTACTTCGCTCCCAGCCGCCACTACTTCTCCAGGAGAGCCGTGCCCTCCCTGCACAACCAAGTATCGGATAAAATCAAGTGTACACTGCGCAACGCCATCTGTGGCAAGGTCCACCTAACCAGAGATATGTGGACCAGTAAGCACGGCCAGGCACGCTATATCTCCCTAACTGCACATTGGGTAAATGTAGTGGCGGCTGGGCATCAGGCGGAGAGCTGTTTGGCGCACGTCCTTCCACCGCCAAGGATCGCATCATTCTTTGCCTCCTACTTGGCTTCCTCCTCCTCTTCTACCACCTCCTCATCCAGTCAGCGACAGACCTTCACCACCAACTTCAGCACAGCCAGGGGTAAACGTCAGCAGGCCATTCTGAAACGGATATGTTTGGGGGACAGGCCCCACACCGCACCGGAGTTGTGGCGGGGTATAGAACAACAGACCGACGAGTGGTTGCTGCCAGTGGGCCTCAAGCCCGGCCTGGTGGTGTGCGATAATTGGCGAAATCTCGTTGCAGCTCTGGGACTAGCTGGTTTGACGCACATCCCTTGCCTGGCACATGTGCTGAATTTGGTGGTGCAGAAATTCATTCACAACTACCCCGACATGTCTGAGCTGCTGCATAAAGTGCGGGCCGTCTGTGTGCGCTTCCGGCGTTCTCATCCTGCCGCCGCTCGGCTGTCTGCTCTACAGCGTAACTTCGACCTTCCCGCTCACCGCCTCATATGCGACGTGCCCACCAGTCTCTCCACCTTGCACATGCTGGAGAGACTGTGCGAGCAGCAGCAGGCCATAGTGGAGTTTCAGCTGCAGCACGCACGGGTGAGGCGCACTGTGGAACAGCACCACTTCACCACCAATGACTGGGCCTCCATGCGAGACCTGTGTGCCCTGTTGTGCTGTTTCGAGTACTCCACCAACATGGCCAGTGGCGATGACGCCGTTATCAGCATTACAATACCACTTCTATGTCTCCTTGAGAAAACACTTAGGGCGATGATGGAAGAGGATGTGGCCCAGGACGAGGAGGAGGAAGAGGGGTCATCTCTAACACTTTCAGGCCAGTCTTTTAGAAGTGGCTCAGAAAGAGGATTTTTGCAACAGCAGAGGCCAGGTACAAACTTGGCCAGCCAGGGCCCACTACTGGAGGACGAGGAGGAGGAGTATGAGGAGGAGGATGGGGATGAAGCATGTTCACAGCGGGGTGGTATCCAACGCAGCTCGGGCCCATCACTGGTGCGTGGCTGGGGGGATACGGAGGCCGCAGATGATGCGCCTCCCCCAGAGGACAGCTTGCCCTTACCTCTGGGCAGCCTGACACACATGAGCGACTACATGCTGCAGTGCCTGCGCAACCACTGCAGAGTTGCCCACATTTTAACATGTGCTGACTACTGGGTGGCCACCCTGCTGGATCCCCGTTACAAAGACAATGTGCCGTCCTTAATTCCCTCACTGGAGCGTTATCGGAAGATGCGCGACTACAGGCGCACGCTGGTAGACGCGCTCCTGAGAGCATTCCCGACTGACGCCGGGGGACAAGTGGAAGCACAAGGCGAAGACAGGGGAGGAGGAAGAGGTTGCCAACGCAGCTGTGTCAGTGCCAGCACCTCAGACGGCAGGGTTAGCATGGCCGACATATGGAAAAGCTTTGTCACCTCGCCACAACAACCGGCCCCAACTGCTGATATGGAGCGTGTTAGAAGGAGGCAGCATTTGAACAACATGGTGAAACAGTATCTGTGCACACGACTACACGTACTAACTGATGGTTCTGCCCTATTCAACTTCTGGGTCTCCAAATTGTCCACATGGCCAGAGCTTGCCCTGTATGCCTTGGAGGTGCTGGCCTGCCCTGCAGCCAGTGTACTCTCTGAACGTGTATTTAGCATGGCAGGAGGCGTCATTACAGACAGACGCAGCTGCCTGGCCACAGCCAACGTGGACAAGCTCACGCTCATTAAAATGAACCAGGCTTGGATCCCACAAGACTTGTCTGTACCTTGTGCAGAATAGACATTTATATTACCATCAAACATACATTCTTGTACTCAAGTCAAGTGCAATGATTCTTTGTTTTCTTTTTTTTTTCTTTGTCCCAATATATTGGGGGCTATCTACCTCAATAAAAATAAAAAAAAAACATTGTTGGCTACCTGTTCCTCCTCCATTGCTGCCTCCACCTACAACACCACATTCACCGCCTCCTCAACCTCCGACACCATATCCACCTCCTTCTCTGAGTTACAGGTTAATAATTTGTAATTTTTAGTTATTTTATTTCATTTTAAGTTATTTCCCTATCCACATTTGTTTGCAGAGCAGTTGCCATTTTATTTTAAGCACATTTTACAGATTTTTACATCCCTCTAGCCTTTTCAAGGACTATTTTAGAGCCATTTTAATTTAAAAAAAAGTGCCAATTTTAGTGCCCCAAATTGAAAAAATTCTTATTTTCAATTGTCGGGTGACATTTTACCATTTTTGGTGTATACTAACCCCTGCTGTGCTTGGGTGAGAGGGGCCTAAATCTCTCAAAATCCTCTGTTGTATTGCTGGGTGACATGAACCCACTTTTGCCGTGAATGAACCCCTGCTCTGCATTGCTGACAGGGGCCTAAATCTCTCAAAATCCTCTGTTCTATTGCTGGGTGACATGAACCCCCTTTTGCCATGAATGAACCCCTGCTCTGCATTGCTGACAGGGGCCTAAATCTCTTAATATCCTCTGTTCTATTGCTGGGTGACATGAACCCCCTTTTGCTGTGAATGAACCCCTGCTCTGCATTGCTGACAGGGGCCTAAATCTCTCAATATCCTCTGTTCTATTGCTGGGTGACATGAACCCCCTTTTGCCGTGAATGAACCCCTGCTCTGCATTGCTGACAGGGGCCTAAATCTCTCAAAATCCTCTGTTCTATTGCTGGGTGACATGAACCCCCTTTTGCCGTGAATGAACCCCTGCTGTGCCTGGGTGACAAGGGCCTAAAGCTCTCAAAATCCTCTGTTGTATTGCTGGGTGACATGAACCCCCTTTTGCCATGAATGAACCCCTGCTGTGCCTGGGTGACAGGGGCCTAAATCTTTTCAAATCCTCTGTTGTATTGCTGGGTGACAAGAACCCCCTTTTGCCGTGAATGAACCCCTGCTCTGCATTGCTGACAGGGAACTAAATTTACATCTGTTACTGATCGGAAGATGTGCGACTACAAGCGCACGCTGATGATAGCATTCCCACCTGAGAGCGGGGGCACAGTGGAAGCACAAGGCGAAGGCAGAGGAGGAGGAAGAGGTCGCCAACGCAGCTGGGGCACCGCCAGCACCTGAGAAGGCAGGGTTAGCATGGCCCAAATGTGGAAAAGCTTTGTCAGCCTTGGAGGTGCTGACCTGCCCTGAAGCCAGTGTATAGTGTGAAAGTGTGTTTAGCCGGGCAGAGAGCATTATCACAGGCCACAGCCAATGTGAACAAGCTTACGTTTATTAAAATGAACCAGGCATGGATCTCACAGGACTTGTCTTTACCTTGTGCAGAATAGACATTTATACCAGCCTCAACCATCCATTCTTGTACTCAAGTGCACTTATTCTTAGTTTTATTTTGTTATGTGTCCCAATATTTTGGGGGATACCCCAATTTCAAAATAAAAAGTAACACAAATCAGTGTTGGCTACCTATTCCTCCTTCACCGCAGCTTCCACCTACACCGCCACGTCAACCTACACCGCCACATCCACCCATCCACCGCCTCCTCAACCTCCTACTCCTAGATCCAGATTATTTTTAATTTTTCTGTATTTTATGTTATTTTAAGTCATTTCCCTATCCACATTTGTTTGTAGAACAGTTGTCATGCTCTTAAGCACATTTTGATGCCTTTTGCAGCCCTCTAGCCCTTTCCAGGACTATTTTAGAGCCATTTTAGTGCCCAAAAGTTCGGGTCCCCATTGACTTCAATGGGGTTCGGGTTCGGGGTCAAGTTCGGGTCAAGTTCGGGTCCCGAACCCGAACTTTTTTTTCAAGTTCGGCCGAACCTGCCGAACCCGAACATCCAGCTGTGCGCTCAACTCTATTGGCAAGTCATTCATAAAATTCTAGTAGGAATAATATATCAATGGCATAACATACAGTTATATGAAAAGATGCTCCAGCATTGTTACTAAATGGGGAATACATGTCGAAAGAGGTGACAGGTCCTTTTTAAGTGAAAAAAAAAAGAGCATTGTCGCAAAATGTATGCATGATAGAACTGATAAAACTGATTTCATATTTGACTTCAGCATGCAGCACTATGTATGAAATGCAAAATCTTGTGCCAAAAAACTGTGTTTACCAATATTTATCTTAGGGGTTAAAATATTTAACTGCAAGGAACGGCAATTCTTGGTGGAAACAAGCAGTACATGAATTAGTGGAAGGTGACATAACTTATTGAAATTTCCATGAAAATACATTTTTGCAACCTTAAAATAAAAAGCAAACAAAAATTTTGGCATGCTTTTTTCTTCTTCCCTGCACCTCCAGAATCTTTCCACTTTACCATAGAGACTGAGGCAGACATTCAGACTCCTCGGTGGCAGTGGCTGTTGTCACTGACACACTCCTGCTTCAGTGTAAAAATTCATTTGTACGATCCTAATGAATGTGCCCCAGGGAGCTGAAACCTAAACATGCAATTTGTTTTTGTAAGTAATTCAGTAGAGTGCCTGGATTCACATGTAATAAGTCACAATCTCCATATTTATACAGATCTCAGCGTGTTTATTTGCAGGAGTTCCTCGGACTTGTAATTTGTTTTGTTATTGCGCATTTCATTGAGATTCACTTCAATTTATGGCACTTTCTGTGAATTTTATTAATGGGGTGGGCCACTTTCTGGCTACCTGTGACCATTGTATAGGTAAAATGAATATGACACTTTCTAATATAGCCTTTGTTAGAGGGGTTATGTCACTTCAGCAAATGGCATTTATCATGAAGAGAAAGTTAATACAAACCACTGACTAATGTATTGTTATTATCAATATTGCTTCCTTTGTTGGCTGGATTCATTTTTCCATCAAAATATACACTGCTTCTATCCAGGGGTTATGACCATCCTGCAATCCAGCAGTGGTGGTCGTTTTTGCACACTATAGGAAAAAGAGGTGATCTCTCTGGTGGCCACCTCGTATTTGTGCTTCAGTGGTGGCCATAACCCCTGGAAATAAGAAACTTATAATGTGGTGGAAAAAAATAACCAAGCCAGCAAAGGAGACAATATGGACAATCACAATACATTGTAGTAAGTGCCTTGTATTAACTTTCTCTACTTGATAAATGCCATTTGCTCAAGTGAGACAACCCCTTTTACATTCTGAGTCATTTGCTATATTTCATAAGCCTTTCCACCTTGCTGGACAAATCTTCTGTGCTGTCCGCATAGAGGTCTTGTCCATAAGATGGCCGCTGATGGAGGGTCATGTGACCACACACATCACTCAGCCTCCTCCCTTCTAATACACAGCACCTGCAATAAACACCCAACAGAGACATCACATGGAGGCAATTTGTTTGGCCACATGACCTTCCATCAGCAGCCATTTTATGGACATGACCTCTGTGTGGACAGCACAAAAGACTTGGCAAACAAGGGGACATACCTTATGAAATATAGAAAACTGCACATAGTTTAAACAAAGGCTATGTTAGTAAGCGCCATATAATTATCTTACATACACATTAGGCAACAGTAACCAGAAAGTGGCCAACCCTCTTAAGTAAGTAAAGAGGTATAAAGCCAACTTGGGTTGGGCTCTCACTAAGAAGTGTAGCTGAATGTCCTGGGTCCTCATGCCAGATGCTATTTAAGAGACTACTATTCTCCTATGTGGTAGAGGGACCTTTGAAACAGTCTTACCAGGAACAATACATTTCTCCACTTAAAAATCTAATTAATAGTGCAGTTTAAGTCTGAGACAGTCTGACAATTTGCAGGCAGCAAGTCGCTAGGAACCAATCTGTCTTAAATACGGGCTTTGTTCTTCAGCAAAAAGCCAAATTGCCACTGAGCTCAGGCCAGAAGTAAGGACACTTGACATTGTACTGCTTGACATAAGTTGTTTTTGCCATTTTAATAAGATTTTGTGAACAAATTTAGGTAGATGTCCCCTTTAAGGTTTCTATTAGTATTTAGTGCAGGGTAATCCACACCTACAGGTAATGAGGGCCTGTTATGTGCACTCCTGTGCAGTCAAGTAGCAGCACTTTCCATTACCTCTGAGAGCCCTTTATACTCTATATGAGCTGTCTTGTGCATTCTGAATTAATTTTCTGTCTTTTTTTCTCGTGCTTCACAGAGAAGCTAAACCATTAACCAAACAAATTTCTGTGAAATAATTTTGCATGTTGAGTGCAATTCCTCCCAGCTTCACAAGCGAGAGCAGTGATCAAGCTCCTCTTCTAAAATTTCTTCTGGATGTAAAGCAGGAAGAACAAGGATCACACTGAGAGCAGTGTTGAGGGAATGAGAGATGTTCATTAGTGGAAGAGATGTGCCAATGAGTGTAACACCCCAGAGTGGTTTTACCACTTCTGCACCTTGCTACTGTCTTTATTGGTCTAACCTCATGTCATCTTATGAATTTATTCCAGGTCCTCCACACTGCATTTCTAATGTTAATGTTCTGTCTTCATACACGTTCACACAGTGTGCAGTCTGACATTCAGCATAAACTATTCCTGTCTTCCAAATAAGAGGACTGTTCATTGTAGTCTAACTTGTTTATTGGTCAACAGGTTGTACTCTCTGTGCGATGACCGTGAGTGAGAGATTGTACAAGTGTGCGATTGATAAAACAGGATTGTTGATTGGCAAAACAGGTGTCACGGTCCCTCCAATGACAGCGGTGAGAAGATCGGAGACACTGGCGGCACGTGAGGGTATCTGACAGTCTCTCTGTTTTCTCCTTTCACTGTTGTGTTTGGTAATGACCACACCTCTTATCTGGTGCAGCTGATGGTCATTACTGAGGCTATTTAGTTCTGACTCACTCTGCTTACCTTGTGGTTGATATTTACTTCTGGAGTTGGTTGAGCTGGTGTGTTGTTCCTTTGGATCTCCTGCTCCTCCATTCTGCTTTAAGCCAAGTGCATTTTGTCTTGCATTTTGTTGTTCACTTGTGTGTGCTGTTGTCTAGGCCTCAGGGAGACGCTGGTTCCTTCACCCGAGGAGGAACCAGTAGTCTCATTCCCTGCCACCATTTCTAGGGCCTTCCAGGGTCTTCAGGGCCTAGGTTCCGATGTATGAGTATTTCCACCTTCAGGGTCTACTCATATTGGCAGGAGTCAGGGAGAGGTCTAGGGATTCCTAGGAGGTCACCGTCCCTCTCCCTTAGCTTTGAGGCCTAGACTCCGGTCTATTCCTTCTGTGTATCATTTGGTGTTATCCCCTCCCCATTAACCGTGACATCAGGATTGTTTGGTAAAACTACAATAATACAAATAGCAAGTATACGTCTAAAGTATAGATAGCATGTACTATAACATTTCAATTAACACTGAAGAATATGGTAAAATGGCTCCCTATACATAGGATTACATGTCTAGCTAACAGTTGAAACAACCTTCCTGAGTAACAATTACAACTGACTGAACAGCTCTGCATAACATAATATCCCTGAAACAAAGGTAGATCTCTCACCAGATATGATTTTTCAAGGATGGTGAAGTTTGAGAAGGAGACATGCATAGAACAGCTCTGCTGATGCGTCCTGGTGATTTCTTTTACCCAGGATGCTTTTCACTCCCACAATGCAGCAGTCTTTGTAACAGGAAAAACAAAGTGTAATACAACTTAACACTGCTAGATGGTGCTATAATCACACTAATCACTACAGAAATACTAAAACTGAGGAAGACGTGATCTGTAATGATTCTCAAACTCGGCTGGGCAGGGTAACCGTAATGTGCCAGCAAACATGGCAGAGCTATACTTAGAGTGGAACTTTCCATTCCATTCTAACCCCCCTCTGCAGGGGAGAGGGCGAGCCCTACTTCCTGCAGGAAGGGTGGGGCAGAAGTTCTAGTTAGTCTAGCTTATCCCTGCTAGGTAAAAGGTGTGCAGGGGCACATCTCTGCTGGACGTGCCTAGGTCAGCCAGAGCACCCCAAGCTCTGCTGGCCATAGAGGCCAAAGCTTGAAGCCTCTGGAGCCAGGGGGGAAGTTCCCTGGCATAACCTAAAGTCAGACTACAAAGTAAAGTGCAGTATACAGAAGAAGCTGAGTTATACAGCCAGCCTGTCAGTACAGCAGATTCAGAGAGAAACAGATATAGCAGAGTGGAGTTTGCCTGCCAGTTTCATGCTAAAGCCTGCTGGAACCAAGACAAAGCCTGTAAACTGTTTTGGAGAGCATCTATGCAAAATAAAGCTGCCATTGAACTTCATATCAAGGTCTGGACTCAAAGCCTGGGGTCCAGCCATGTCCAGGTAGGAGCACCGTGACACACATAAAGAGACATTTTAGGCCGCACTATACTACTCGGCATTTCCTACACCAACGCGATATAGGAAGGGCCCGTTGCATGAGCTCCAGAGTCAAAACCACTCAACATCTCCTGCACTGATCATCTGACAGCTACCGCCGAGTGAACCAAAAATCTTAAGGTTCTTAAGGCACCAGCACAACATTTGTCATATCTTGGAGAAAAGATGTGCAAGTCCATTGTGAATGATATTCGCAGACATATTGGTTTTCACCCCCCTTTTTTTTCAGAAACATTTATAATATAGGAATAGTTAGAACATAGCATTTAAGACAATGATTTACATTTAGTGTTTCTTTTTTTCATTCCTTTTATATTTTTGTAGAATTTACAGTAAATTTTATTTCATGAATGCACCATGAAATCCAGTAACCCAGCAGTAACTAAAGAGTTTCCGTCCACCCCTGAACGCCATTGTGCAAATCACCATTGTCTACATAGACCTTGTTTTGGAGATCTGCATGCACAAGATTTGTAAAAAAAAAAAAAAAAAAATGTGATTTATTTTCAGTCTTCATAAAAGTTGATTGGTTACAGGAATAATAAAAAAAAGCGCACGGCGCAGGCGTGGGAATTGGTACGAGATACTGAGAAGTTTCACGTCAATCAACAGGAGCGGGGCGGGCTGGAGGGACACGATGGGCGGCTGAAATGGTTAGTGGACGGAGCCCTCTAGGTGCTAATGACGCCCACATAGCACCTAGAGGCTCATTAGCATATCTATAAAAGTAAGTTTTTAAGGTGAACGGCAGCAGACAGATAATAAGTAAGAACACTGTTATGGACTGCTGACACTAGCACATCGCTAGTGTCAGTCAGCTAAATAGGACCAAATCTGGTGGTAGAAGCCCTTTAACTTAGGATCAATACAGGATAAGTAATGTATGTACATAGTGACTCCATCCACAGAATAGTGAGTACAGCTCTGGAGTATAATACAGGATAAGTAACTCAGGATCAGTACAGGATAAGTAATGTAATGTATGTACACAGTGACTCCACCAGCAGAATAGTGAGTGCAGCTCTGAAGTATAATACTGGATGTAACTCCGGATCAGAACAAGATAAATAATATAATGTATGCACGCAGTGACTCCACCAGTAGAATAGTGAGTTCAGCTCTGAAGTATAATACAGGATTTAACTTAGGATCAGTATAGGATAAATAATGTACGTATAATGTATGTACACAGTGACTCCTCCAGTAGAATAGCAAGTGCAGTTCTGAAGTATAATACATGATTTAACTTAGAATCATTACAGAATAAGTAATGTATGTACACAGTGACAGAATAATGAGTACATTACAGGATGTAATTCAGAATCAGTACAGGATAAGTAATGTAATGTATGTACACAGTGTCCTCACCAGCAGAATAGCGAGTGAAGCTCTGGAGTATAATAGAGGACATAGTTCAGAATCATTCAAGGATAAGTAATATAATATATGTACACAGGGATGGTCACTGACACTACACCTTGCACGCATTGTAGACTATGGTTTCTTATCTGCCACTGCTGAATGTAGCATTCACATTGCCTCCCTTCCCCCATTAAATAAGTACATTCATTAGACTCCATCTTGAAGGATGATGAATTGCATTCACATTGATGGTAATGAAAAATGATGCAGCAGGAAGAAGTAATTTGCTTGTGTAGAACTCTGTAACAGATTTGTCACAATACCTGGTGAATAGCGCTGATTACACGTACATTGTGTGCGGGGCTGTAATTCTGCTATCACTCAGGAGATGTGGAGGCCTGTAGACATTTATAGAACATCTTATGACCACCACTAACCATCTGCCTTAAAGGAAAAGTAAGAATTAGCTACAAGTCTTCCATTAATGTCAACAGGAGATTAGTGTGAAGAAGTCCTCCTATTAGTGAATGCTGATGCTTGTACAGTTTATGTGACCCAGGGGGAAGATGTGAGGGGGAGGATCATGTGAGCTCCATCCTGATATACTAGATTAATATAAGTTCCAACACGACCTCTCTAATCCAATCTGACCACCCATGCATTATTGCTCTTTGCACATTATCAGTATCTTGCAGGATGGGGGGGGTCCATCTTCATCTATGTGGATTACTAACTGTGATCGCAACAGTTCAGGCAGTCAGGAGACTAGACTCTGTGATCACTTTGACAAGAAGGGATGGTCAACAATAGGCAGAAGGGGCAAAGGAAGATGTCGTCAATCATGTTGCACTTAGTTTTCTGGATAAATGGAGAATGAAACATCAAACAGTTAAAGGGAACCTGTCATCGGGATTTTGTGTATAGAGCTGAGGACATGGGTTGCTAGATGGCCGCTAGCACATCCGCAATACCCAGACCCCATAGCTCTGTGTGCTTTTATTGTGTAAAAAAAACAACGATTTGATACATATGCAAATTAACCTGAGATGAGTCAGAGCTTGAAAATATGACTCTTCTCTGGTCACACAAGTAAGATATGACTCTTTTATGTTAATTTGCATATGTATCAAATTGTTTTTTTTACACACTAAAAGCACACAGAGCTATGGGGACTGGGTATTGCGGATGTGCTAGCGGCCATTTAGCAACCCATGTCCTCAGCTCTATACACAAAATCCCGGTGACAGGTTCCCTTTAAAGGGGTATTCCCATTACAGATATTGATGACATATGCCTAGGATATGCCATCAATGTCAGGTGCCTGTCCCACCTCTGCGATCCACTCCTAGAATGGGTTCCCAAAATTGTAAGGGAAAACTGCTGAGCGTGCACGGCCACCCTCCATTCACCACTATGGGAGTTCAGAAAATAGCCGTGCACCGGCTTGGCTATTTCTGGTAGTCCTATAGTGGTGAATGGAGAGCACACCATGCATGCACTCTCCTTCACTTTAGGAGCTTTTCCTTCAACTCAGGAACCCCATTTTAGAAATAGGTGCAATTCCCAGAGGTGGACCTGCAAATATCTGACATTGATGGCATATCGTACCCATATGCCATCAAAGTCCGAGATGAGAATGCTCTTTTAGAGGGCATCTGTCAGCAGATGTGAAGCTATGAAACTGGCTGACCTGTTACATGTGCGCTTGGCAGCTAAAGGCATCTGTGTTGGTCCCATGTTCATATGTGTCCGCATTGCTGAGAAAAATGAAGTTTTAATATATGCAAGCGAGCCGCTAGGAGCAATGGGGGTGTTACCATTACACCTAGAGGCTCTGTTCTGTCTGCAACTACCACGCCCTCTGTACTTTCATTGACAGGGTCAGCCAGTGAAAACATTATAAATGCCTGGCCCTGTCAGTCAAAGTATAGAGAGAGCTACAGTTGCAGAGAGAGCTGAGCCTCTAAATGTAATAGCGACGCCTCCTTTGCTCCTAGAGGAGCATCTATTAAAACATAGGTTTTTTTTTATGTAAGCAGGCACATATGAAAATGGGACCAACACAGATGTCTTCAGCTGCCAAGCGTACATGTAACAGGTCAGCCAGTTTCATAGGTAAAAATCTGCTGACAGATGCCCTTTAATGATCTGTAAGTAAGGACTTGCAGTAGTCTGAACCTATGGGGTAATTTATCAAATTGGTGTAAAGTAGAACTGCTTTATTTGTCCATAGCAATCAATCAGATTCCAGCTTCCATTTTCCAAAGGAGCTGTCAAAAATGAAAGGCGGAATCTGATTGGTTGTTATGGGCAAATAAGCCAGTTCTACTTTACACCAGTTTGATAAATAACCCCACTAGTGTCTACACCTAGTGTACAACAATGGAGTCAATGACCATCTGCTTGGCTATACTGCCCTGCTCCCAGCTTTTGAGGCGCTTGATCTTTGCATTCCTGAACCAGCACTGTGACCTCTTCATTCTCAGAATTGATGGGGGTTTAGGCAACTGGATCCCAACCAATCAGATAGTGACATTATATCATAGCCATGCGCCATTTCTTTCTTAAAAGGGAAAGCTCCTTTAACCTTCATGGAGGAAGATGTTCCTTTAATTTTTTTATTTTATTATCTGACCTTTTTCATTTTTTGATAATCAATCCCAAATGCATGGTAAATAGGAGAGCATAAAAATCCGTCGTCATAAAACTTCTGTCTGTAAACGGGCAATGTTCTCTCTTTCATGAAGTGAATATTCTAAGGACATTTTATAAGGGAAATTCATCAGAAAATTAAGTGGCCTCTGTGGAAACCTAGAAAATAATTATCTACAGAATCTTGTATAATTTTTCCTTCAAGGGTAGTGGTGCAGATCTGGAAAAAAACATGTATTTAAGGGGTTTATGTAGGTAAGGTGTCATAACTGTATAATGAAAAGCTCTGCAACTTTCTAATAGCGCATTGTATTTCAACTCAACATTTTAAGATCTGCTTCATGTCAGTAAATGGGAACATTCATTGTTTACATATACAGGCTAAAACTTTGCTACAAAATATACATGTAAAAAATCAAATTTGCCACAAAAACATGTAATCCATACCAGAAGAGAAAAAGACTTACCGCTTGCTGCATGGGTCTAACTATCAGGGCTTTCTCACTGCGCCTGCGCCGAATACTGAACGGGGCGGCGCAGGCGCGAGATTTACACGGCAGACGGGGCCAGCAGGAGAACCAACGCTGGCCTGGCCCTGTCAATCAAGACAGAAGGGCGTGGAAATGAGGTGGGTGAACGGAGCCTCTAGGAGCAGGTGCAACGCCGCCCCCCCTGCTCCTAGAGGCTCATTTGCATATAATATAAGTTAAAATTACACAAAAACGGGGGCATACTTAAATAAAAGAATTGCAGAGTTAAATTCAGGTGACATTTTCACATCTATAATTTCAGCCTATTTAATAGCGAAAATTGGGGAGACAGAAACCCTTTAACCATTGTTCAGAGAATATGAATGATAACACAAAAACTTTTATTTCCCTCATGGTTAGTGGTTGGCTGAAGCCATTTATTGTCAAACAACTGTGTTTACTCTTTTTAAATCATAATCACAACACAAACTACCCAAATGACCCTGATCAAAAGTTTACATACCCTGGTGATTTGGCCTGATAACATGCACACAACTTGACACAAAAGGGTTACAAAGGCTATAAAAAGGTAACCATCTTCACCTGTGATCTGTTTGCTCTACTATATCTCTATATATGACAGCTGCCCCAGCAAACCCAGCTCTGCTACATCTATACACATGACAGCTGCCCAAACACACCCAGCTCTGCTACATCTATACACATGACAGCTGCCCCAGCACACTCAGCTCTGCTACATCTATTACACATGACAGCTGCACCAGAACACTCAGCTCTACTATATCTCTATATATGACAGCTGCCCCAGCAAATGCCAACTTTGTATAAAAAAATGGGAAAAGTTGTCTTTTGCCGAGATATTTCTCTCACCCAGCATGGGTATATGTAAAAAGACACCCCAAAACACATTGCCCTACTTCTTCTGAGTACGGCGATACCACATGTGTGCCACTTTTTTGCAGCCTAGGTGGGCAAATGGGCCCACATTCCAAAGAGCACCTTTCGGATTTCACAGGGCATTTTTTACACATTTTGATTTCAAACTACCTCTTACACATTAGGGTCCCTAAAATGCCAGGGCAGTATAACTACCCCACAAGTGACCCCATTTTGTAAAGAAGACACCCCAAGGTATTCCATGAGGGGCATGGCGAGTTCCTAGAATTTTTTATTTTTTGTCACAAGTTAGCGGAAAATTATGATTTATAATTTTTATTTTTTTTCTTACAAAGTCTCATATTCCACTAACTTGTGACAAAAAATAAAAACTTCCATGAACTCACTATGCCCATCACGAAATACCTTGGGGTGTCTTCTTTCCAAAATGGGGTCACTTGTGGGGTAGTTATACTGCCCTGGCATTTTAGGGGCCCTAATGTGTGAGAAGTAGTTTGAAATCAAAATGTGTAAAAAATGCCCTGTGAAATCCGAAAGGTGCTCTTTGGAATGTGGGCCCATTTGCGCACCTAGGCTGCAAAAAAGTGTCACACATGTGGTATCGCCATACTCAGAAGAAGTAGGGCAATGTGTTTTGGGGTGTCTTTTTTACATATACCCATGCTGGGTGAGAGAAATATCTCGGCAAAAGACAACTTTTCCAATTTTTTTATACAAAGTTGGCATTTGACCGAGATATTTATCTCACCCAGCATGGGTATATGTAAAATGACACCCCAAAACACATTGCCCAACTTCTCCTGAGTACGGCGATACCACATGTGTGCCACTTTTTTGCAGCCTAGGTGGGCAAAGGGGCCCACATTCCAAAGAGCACCTTTAGGATTTCACAGGGCATTTTTTACACATTTTGATTTCAAACTACTTCCCACACATTAGGGCCCCTAAAATGCCAGGGCAGTATAACTACCCCACAAGTGACCCCATTTTGGAAAGAAGACACCCCAAGGTATTTCGTGATGGGCATAGTGAGTTCATGGAAGTTTTTTTTTTTTGTCACAAGTTAGTGGAATATGAGACTTAGTGAGGAAAAATTTTTTTTTTTTAAAATCATCATTTTCCGCTAACTTGTGACAAAAAATAAAAAGTTCTATGAACTCACTATGCCCATCAGCGAATACCTTAGGGTGTCTACTTTCCGAAATGGGGTTATTTGTGGGGTTTTTCTACTGTCTGGGCATTGTAGAACCTCAGGAAACATGACAGGTGCTCAGAAAGTCAGAGCTGCTTCAAAAAGCGGAAATTCACATTTTTGTACCATAGTTTGTAAACACTATAACTTTTACCCAAACCATTATTTTTTTTTTTACCCAAACATTTTTTTTTATCAAAGACATGTAGAACAATAAATTTAGAGAAAAACGTATATATAGATGTCGTTTTTTTAAAAAATTTTTACAACTGAAAGTGAAAAATGTCATTTTTCTGCAAAAATTTTGTTAAATTTCGATTAATAACAAAAAAAGTAAAAATGTCAGCAGCAATTAAATACCACTAAATGAAAGCTCTATTAGTGAGAAGAAAAGGAGGTAAAATTCATTTGGGTGGTAAGTTGCATGACCGAGCAATAAACGGTGAAAGTAGTGTAGTGCAGAAGTGTAAAAAGTGGTCTGGTCATTAAGGGTGTTTAAGCTAGGGGAGCTGAGGTGGTTAATATGTATGTTGCCTGTATTTGCACAAGTTACTAATAGGGCATATCCTTCAGCCACCACTAGATTGGACTGGTGTCACCCTCTATATATATTGAGGAGGACCATTCTAGAGTCAGTCAGGAGAGATTAGTCAGTCATTCTAAGCTAAGGGTACTTTCACACTAGCGTTTTTCTTTTCCGGCGCTGAGTTCCGTCCTAGGGGCTCAAATCCGGAAAAGAACTGATCAGTTTTATCCCCATGCATTCTGAATGGAGAGTCAGTCCTTCAGGATGCATCAGGATGTCTTCAGTTCAGTCTTTTTGACTGATCAGGCTTTTCAGAAAAACGTAGCATGCAGTATTTTTACCTCCGGCCAAAAAGCCTGAACACTTTGACTGAACGCCGGATCAGGCCTTTTTCCCATTGACTTGCATTAACGCCGGATCTGGCACTGTGTGTTCAGTCAAAACGGATCCGGCTTTTGCATGTTAAACCCGAAAAATGTGAAAAAAAAGTTAAAGTCCATGAATGGCGGATCCGTTTTTTCCAATGCATTTTTTCATTGTGATCAAAATCCTGATCAGGATTCAAATGTAATCCGTTTTCACACGTTTTTCCGGATCCGGCGGGCAGTTCAGGTGTCGGAATTGAACGCCGGATTAAAACAACGCTAGTGTGAAAGTAGCCTAAGGCAAAGTAGTAAGAGGAGCACATGTTGCTAACTCATGAGCCAGACTGGACCTGGATCCATACATACAGAGCTGGACAGAGAAGTGTAGTGAAAGCTCAGTAGAGATAACATATCTAAAATAACTTATTGGTTATATTAAAAATGTGTTGAGGAGTTTGCCTCCAGGGCCTGAACATGCATTTAGGCAGATTAATCACCTGTGAAAAAATTTCCATTTCACACAGTGTATCTTGTGGAGGTGTACTGTAAGTAATGCAACCTATTCAAAAAAGAAGCAGACGGTTTGCTTGCCATTTAGAGGAACCATCTTGTTGGTTACATTGGTTTGCCAAAAGTAAGGTGTTACACCCCTTGTCTAGATGCTCATGTGTACAAGTCAGCTAGTGAATTACAGAGTAAGGAAGGCTACTTTAAAAAAGACACTTTGGCCTAGTAACTATTTGTGCATCCGTGAAGCCTGTAACATCTGTGAAAGTGTATTTTGTGTAACATATGCCAATCCATTGCATGCTGAGAACTGTACTGATCATTCTGCATTTGAATTCTTCAGTAAAGAAATTTCTGCTGGACTACTGCCTCATCATTGCCTCCTGCACTGCAAAGTGTTGGTGTCACAAACTGGGAACCTGCTTTGCACTTCAAAGTCTTCAACACCTCAACCGTCATCAGGCAGGAGAACCCTAGAACCGGAGTATGCCCCAAATGGAAGTAAGGTGCGCCCTTCCACATCACTGCATGGTCCCACGTTGTGTCATGAGAGATTAGTCAGTCAGTCTAAGCTTAGGCACAGTAGTTAGAGGAGCACACATTGCTAACTCATGAGCCAGACTAAACCCCGGATCCCTACAGAGCTGGACAGAGAAGTGTAGTTGAAGACCAGTAGAGGTAACATGTCTAAAAGGACATGTTATCACACTGCATTTGGCACACTGCATATGGCACATTATGGGCTCCAAAGTGCTAATTAAAAGACCTGAAGAAGTAAGCTCTATCTCCTAGACTCTTTCTAATGAGTCTTGACTGATAGGATTATTTCATGTGTCCTTTCCTACTTCAGACTGGGGGACTTAAAAATGTCCTTTACATTCTTCCACAATCTGCCCTCATGCGTCTCCACTTCCACTATTTTTCTTCCTATAGTAATATGCTATAATATAAAGAAAGTTTTATGTTTTTTATATTTGCGTCTTAGCATCTTTTTCTTGGAATCAGTGATAGCTATGGGAGTTGCTAAAGTGGCAGACTCTAATTGGCTTGATCTGTTCCAGTGTGAAGATTCTCTTCCATCTTTCAGGCAGATCAAACTTCAAACAGATAGTTAAAACTTGTTAAAGGAAGTCATTTACAGAAGAAGAAAATCTGCCCCGAACAAGCATCATTCGATGGTATAGCAAGCTGAATGACACATGTTTAGTGCCATTTACATTGAATAATCTAAAAGAGTTTGCAGGAACCTCTAATAAGCAAACTATAGTTTCTTTAGGGAAAGGACAGCCACACTCCACAGATTTGTGTGGTCTATGTGGACCTCTGTGCCTTTGGTGTGCCTGTAGTTATAAATTACATGCAATTGCAATCTTCATGAATTGCCATTGTTTTTTACATAAGTGGTAGCAATTCTGAGAGTAATGACAAGCCTAAAAGCAGGAGGGTGGGATGTGTGCTGTTGCTAGGTGGCTGTCCTTTCTCTACAGAAAATAAAGTTTGCAGATCTTAGATTTCTGCTAATTCTCTTTTTCTTCTCAGGAGACAGCCTCCTAGCACCAGCTGATGGCTAAAGTAGTACACAACTAACTGTATTCTCACAACAATTGTCTGTTTACCATGTTATTCATGTACCAATCATAATATCAAGGGGTTGTCCAGCCACTTTGTGCCACTTGGTGGCTTCCTTTTCCTGCAGGACCGGGCAGTGGCTTGGTCCCATGACTGCTACAGCCAATCACAGGCTTCAGCAGTCACTTTTGCTCGAATGGTTCATCACATTTCATTTTTTTATGAGGAACATATTAGGATCATACGAAACCTGACATTTTTTTGGACAAAATAGAGCAGCATGCTGCATTATATTGCGCTGCATTTTTAACTAAATCTGCGAAGGAGGCCCCGAATTGAGCCTTTTGTTGCAGACATGAATATAGCCAAAAGCTTTAATGTACTGATACACAAGCAGGAAAGATCCAAAGTATGGTGAATGAGAAAAAAAGCCTGATAATTTCCATGTGAACAGTTGTGAAGCTAGAAGTGTTTTAAATACACTCTAGGTTAGTCAGGTCCGAATAAGTGGTATAGTAATAGTATGTCCTGTGGTGGGTATTAGCCATTAGTAAATAGGAGAAAATCAGAAGCATTATCAGGAAGTAGAACGTGGTCCTGGCAAGAAAATTGCTTGGGATTTCACTACCAGAGATGGTACCTGATATACTTGTGGGAACATTGTCTTCACCATGTTTCCTAGAGCATAGTCTGAGATTGTTTCCTATAACTTAGACCTATCTTGTGCAGATATCAAATCTTGACAGCGTCGGACTGAATTTCCTTGGGTCCACCAGATTAAATTATTCTGAGGTTACACCCTCTGTGTGTACAGGACATATGCATGTTCACATTAAGTAATTTTATCATTGCACAATCAGGACTTATCATCAATACAGTTTAATAAGATATCTTGCGGTTATTGGTTAAAACGTGTACTCCAAAGTATTTTCTGCTAGACATTAGGGGCCCTGTTTTATAAGGTACAGCTTGGGCCCACCAGAGGATACGCCACAGCATCTTCAAACAGCTAATTGGCCTGGATGCCAGAAGTCGAACCCTGCCAACCTGATATTGAAGACCTATCCTGAGGATCAGTCATCAATATAAATATCTCGGGAAAACCCCTTTAAAGATGCCTCAGTGAAGAACCTCACAACAGCTAGTCCTGTAGTTAAATTGAGATTTAGGATCTGTTATTTGTTGTGGGTCCCTGAGTAAAGAGAGAATTATTCTTCCTTAGGGCTCATGCACATGACCGTATGTATTTTGCGGTCCGCAAAAAACGGATCCACAGAAAACATGGATGACGTCCCTGTGCATTCCGTATTTTGCGGAATGGAACAGCTGGCCCCTAATAGAACAGTACTATCCTTGTCCGTAATGTGGACAATAATAGGACATGTTCTATTTTTTTGCGAAACGGAAATACGGACATACAGAAACGGAATGCACACTGAGTGATTTCAATTTTTTTTGCACACCAATTGAAATGAATGGTTCCGCATGCGGTCCGCAAAAAAAACCTGAACGGACACGGAAAGAAAATACATTCGTGTGCATGAGCCCTTAAAGTTTCCTTATTTACCCAATACATATGAATTAAATGCAAGGGGCATCTTGCATAAGGCTAGGTTCATATCTGCAGAGGAGGTTACAGCAGGAGCCTCAGTTGCAGATCCTGGCAAAAAATGGACAAAATACCTTTGCATGCATTGGTATTTTGCATGGCAAAATTTCGGTATTCGAAGGTATCCGAAGGAGCCCATTATAGTGAAAGGGATCCATAGCATATGCTGGATCTGGCAGTTCTAGTATTCTGTTTCTGATAGAATACTGAAGTTAAAGCAACGGATGTAGACCTTAGATACCCTTCCTTCATGATCACATATGTAGGGTATTGATAGGTCAGACAGGAGCCGAATTAGACTACAGGGGTTGTCTAAGCTTAATATTTATGGCATATTGCTAGGATATGCCACAACTGTCAGATAGCTGCAGGTAACGGCTCTGGGACCCACTCCTATCTCCAGAACAGGGCCCCCAAAGTGACATGAGAGCAGCCGTGCATGTGTGACCACCGTCCATGCACCGCAATGGGTGTTCTAAAAATAGCCGAGCACTGTTTATTTATTTATTTATTTTTTACATTTATTTGCACCACCTTATTGCTGTCTGTAACGCAGTGGGTATGGACCCATTGTTCTCATTGAATAGATTTAACTTAGGGCTACTCTTAAAGGGTTTCTGTCACCCCACAAAACTCATTATTTTTTTTTTGGATAGTTATATTCCTTATAGCGCGATATAGGAGAATATAATAGTCTTACTTACTTTCATGCGGCTGATTCTTTAGAAAACGAAGTTTTATAATATGTAAATCAGGGCTCTACCAGCAAGTAGGGCGTCTACTTGCTGGTAGCCGCAGCAGAAAACCGCCCCCTCGCCGTGTTGATTGACAGGGCCAGCCGTGATCTCCTCCTCCGGCCGGCCCTGTCAGTATTTCAAAAATCGCGCGCCTCTGGTCATTCGGCGCAGGCGCTCTGAGATGAGGAGGCTCGTCTCCTCAGAACTCCCTCAGTGCGCCTGCGCCGATGACGTCTTCTCTTTCGGTGATGTCATCGGCGCAGGCGCACTGAGGGAGTTCTGAGGAGACGAGCCTCCTCATCTCAGAGCGCCTGCACCGAATGAACAGAGGCACGCGATTTTTGAAATACTGACAGGGCCGGCCGGAGGAGGAGATCACGGCTGGCCCTGTCAATCAACACGGCGAGGGGGCGGATTTCTGCTGCGGCTACCAGCAAGTAGACGCCCTACTTGCTGGTAGAGCCCTGATTTACATATTATAAAACTTCGTTTTCTAAAGAATCGGCCGCATGAAAGTAAGTAAGACTATTATATTCTCCTATATCGCGCTATAAGGAATCTAACTATCCAAAAAAAAAAAAATGAGTTTTGTGGGGTGACAGAAACCCTTTAAAGAGGTTGTGCAGTGATTTATATTGATGACCTATCCTCAGGCTTCATGCGAGCGCTGCTTCCTGCTCTTTGCACTAGGCGTCATCTCCTTTGGAGCGCGGTAGTGTAATTACAAACAAGCTTTGCCCATTCAAACAGCTGATCAGTGGGGGTGCCGGGTGTCGGATGCCTGCCGATCAGATATTGATGACCCATCCTTAGAATAGGTCATCAATATAAATTGCTGAACAACTCTTTTAAGGGCATAATCTAAGTGGTCTTCTGGTTTTCACCCTTCCACTCTTATACAGGGGTCTGGACTTGACTGCAGGGGAAATACCATACTATTACCTCTTGGAGTAGTCTGTGTTCAGTGACAGCCGAGAGACACAGCTTGGTGGAAAACAAGGAGACAGAAAAGAGCAGGGCTAGTGATAAACATAGTGTGGTCCTGGGCAAAATTAAAGGTGGGTTCTCAAATCCTAAAATATTATATGTACAAAGATCACGGTATCAGGGTGTCTATAGAACACGGTGCATGTTACTGGACAATAAGGGCACTAATTAGCATGACTATAGTCTAGTCTGTAAATATTTTACTAAAAACTTAAGGCCTCTTTCAGACGAGCCAGTTTTCCATCGGGGTACGATGCGTGAAGTAAACAAATGTTTTACGCAGCACGTTCTATATTATGCGTTTTTTGCGCAGCTCTGGTTCCATGGGGGCTTTAGTGAAAAACATGCAATGCAATGCGTTTTCACTGGTGGTTGCTAGGAGATGCAGATTGTTATTTTTCAGTTTTGTTTCACGCACACTAAAAATGCATTGAAAACTTTGTGCACCCGCACGGAAAAAACTGAAACACGGAACGCAATCGCAGATAAAATTGACTGAACTTGCATGCAAAACCATCAGTTTTTTTCCTGAAAAGGCCCTGAGAGAATCCGTAATGCTCGTGTGAAAGAAGCCTAAGTGATTGAAGATGGAAAATGTATTTAATGCTGTGCTACTTTGTGGCAGTCACATGCCACATGCAACACAGCCAAAACCCACTACACCACAATTTGAGCAGAGTTAAAAACAATTTGATAGTAAAAAGGCTACACATTATTGCAGGTATAAGCAGCAATATTGCACAGGAATTTACTATGAAATACACAGTTAATCTGCTATACAGATTAAACATATAATTAATGCCACAAAACTGCACAAACACACACAATATTGCCCTAATGGACACATAGCGCGGCAATATACACTATGAAGAAATATGAAGAAGAAATAATGATGCCATAAAGGAAAAATAGTAATGTTACTATATACAGGAATTCCAATAACATATCGAAAGTTTTACCGAAACTCAGTGACCCTTTAAACACAATGGGTGTCATTCACTAACTGAGGTTATTTGCGCCGCAATCTGCAACTTTACCCTGCTCACAGCAGGTCTAAAAAAGGGGGCCCATCTCGTTTATAATTTTCTACGTCTGTTGTAGGCGTAGAAAACGTTCTAAATCTACGCCAGCAAGGGAGCTGGCGTAGATTTAGACCGGGGGTGTATGCGCCGAAGCCAGCGCAGAGGTAGTTAAGACCAGGATCCCCGTCATTGAGCTCGCTACTTACACTAAATGCACTTCGTAACAAAGTAACTACCGTAGATGCAGAGGTCACAGAGTGTGTGACACTATCTATATAGGAGCACAGTGAACAGTGATACCGCGACTGGTTCTTGTGCTGTATGTATGTCCTGGGCTTAGTTCTGGTCCTGTATTTATGTGCTGTGCTTGGTTCTGGTGCTGTATTTATGTTAGGAGCTTGGTTCTAGTGCTGTATGTATGTTAATAGCTTGGTTCTAGTGCTGTATGTATGTTAATAGCTTAGTTCTAGTGCTGTATGTATGTTAGGAGCTTGGCTTTGGTGTTGTATTTGTTATGAGCTTGGTTCTGGTGATGTATTTATGTGCTGTGCTTGGTTCTGGTCCTGTATTTATGTGCTGTGCTTGGTTCTGGTGCTGTATTTATGTTAGGAGCTTGGTTCTAGTGCTGTATGTATGTTAATAGCTTGGTTCTAGTGCTGTATGTATGTTAATAGCTTGGTTCTAGTGCTGTATGTATGTTAGGAGCTTGGCTTTGGTGTTGTATTTGTTATGAGCTTGGTTCTGGTGATGTATTTATGTGCTGATCTTGGTTCTGGTGCTATATTTATATAATAAGCTTGGGTAGGGGCTGTATTTATGTACTGAGCTCAGTTCTACTCCTGTATTTATATTTTGATCTTGGCTCTGGTGCTGTATTTAAGTTATGAGTTTGGTTCTGGTGCTGTATTTATGTAACGAGCTTGGTTTTTGTACTGTATTTATGTTATGAGCTTGGGGTCTGGTGCTGTATTTAAGTAATGAGCTTGGCTCTGGCACTGTTTTTATGTTAGGAGCTTCAATCTGGTGCTGTAGTGATATAATACATTTATATAATAAACTCAGTTCTATGTGTGGAACTTAGTTCTGGTCCCATATTTATATTATCAGTTTGGTTCTAGTTCTGTATTTATGTAATGAGCTTGGCACTGGTTCTGTGTTTATGTAATGAGCTTGGTTCTGGTGTTATATTTATGTACCCCTCAAAAAGGACATTTCCATTTTTACCCCCATCTGCTGTGCCAGTATTACCCAGTGAAAGGCTCTTCCAGGATGACATCTCTGAATATGAGGCAGCGTTGCTACAGATATCCTCCAATGTCGCCATTCCTGAGGGGAAGCCTCATCTGAATTAAGTCTACTGTCACACTGGCGTTTTGGCTTTCCATCTGTGAGGTCCGTTCAGGGCTCTCACAAGCGGTCCAGAACGGATCAGTTTGCATTCTAATGGATTCTGAATGGAAAAGGATCCGCTCAGAATGCATCAGTTTGCATCAGTTCATTCCACTTTGGAGACAGACACCAAAACGTTGCTTGCAGCGTTTTGGTTTCCGTCTGATGAAACTGAGCCAAACAGATTCATCCTGGCACACAATGTAGGTCAATGGGGATGGATCCATTTTGACTGACGCAATCTGGCACAATAGAAAACTGATCTGTCCTCCATTGACTTTCAATAGTGTTCAAGACGGATCCGTCTTGGCAATGTTAAAGATAATACAAACGGATCCGTTCTGAACAGATGCAGACGTTGTATTATCTGAATGGATCCGTCCATGATGGATCCGCACAAAACGCGAATGTGAAAGCAGCCTAAGACTTGCCCTGAAGTAGTGCACACATTAATCAGTTTTCAGATGGCATTTCGGGGGCTAGTCGTCTAAGCTTACATACCCTTGCAGAATTTAGGATTTCTTACCCATTGTTCAGAGAATATGAATGATAACACAAAAACTTTTCTCTCACTCATGGTTAGTGGTTGGCTGAAGTCATTTATTGTTAAAAGACTGTGTTTACTCTTTTTAAATCATAATCACAACACAAACTACCCAAATGACCCTGATCAAAAGTTTATATACCCCAGTTCTTAATACCGTGTTTTGCCTCCTTTAACATCAATGAAATCTTGAAGTCTTTTATGGTAGTTGTGGATGAAGCTCTTTATCTTCTCAGATGATAAAGCTGCCCATTCTTCCTGGCAAAAAGCCTCCAGTCAGTGGCGTTGCTAGGGCTGGTGTCACCCGGTGCGGTAGAAAATGGTGCTTATAGAACAGACTACACAGTGTAGAGGTATATTGTGGGGCACAGTGTATGCTATATGTGTATAACATAAATATATTTCACATGAAAACTTACAATTACTTGGCTTGGCCCTTGGGGATCTCGGACGCCACTTCAACACTTGGCTGGGGGGTTCGGTGGAGCTGATGTGCTTTATCCTAATGAGAAAGATTTCATAATAAGGATTTGGCGAAGGGGCAGAGGGATAGCAGAGCAGGGAGAGGCTGGTGCTGCTACTAGGGGGTCATACCATGGGGGAGTAATAAAGCCCACCATAATGCCCCCCCCAGTATAAATAATTCTCCTTATAATAGACAGTGCAAAAATACCCCCTTGTAATGCCCCCAGTTGAGCTAATGTCCCCATAGTGCCCCCATAATGTCCCAGTATAAAATACCCCTATATATTGCCCCCAGTAAATTCCCCCATAGTGCTCCTCTCCCCCCTTCTTGCTAGTGCCCCCGATAATGTACCAGTATAAAATACCCATATATAGTGCCCCAGTAGATGCCCTCAGTGTCCGGCCTCTGATAGGCTGCCGGCCTAGTGTCCCCCATAATGCCCCCCAATAATGTGCCAGTAAGTGTCCCCATAGATGCCCCCCATCATGTGCCAGTAACAAGTGCCTCTCTCCCCCCTCCACATGTCCCAGTATCAGTGCCATCTCCCCCCCCAATGTGCCAATATCAAGTGCCTCTCTCCTTCCCACCCCCCATGTGCCAGTATCATAGTGCCAAACCCCCCCATGTGCCAGTATCAAGTACCTCTCTCTTCCCCCCCATGTCCCAGTATCATAGTGCCATCTCCCCCACCCAAAAAAAAGTGCCAGTATCAAGTGCCTCTCTCCCCCCCATGTGCCAGTATCATAGTGCCAAACCCACCCATGTGCCAGTATCAAGTGCCAAACCCCCCCCATGTCCCAGTATCATAGTGCCATCTCCCCCCCCCAAATAAAGTGCCAGTATCAAGTGCCTCTCTCCTCCCCCCCATGTGCCAGTATCAAGTGCCTCTCTCCCCCCCCCATGTCCCAGTATAATAGTGCCATCTCCCCCCCCCCCCCCCCCAAAAAAAAAGTGCCAGCAGGGCCGGACTGGGACAAAAAATAGGCCCGGGCATTTTTGACTGAGCAGCCCAATCACATGACCCCCAACAGGCCCCACCCCCTTGCAGTCTAGGGGCAGAGCCAAAACCGGAAGCACAATTGAGAGGCAGGGCCAGCCACCAGTAAGATAGGAAGGCTTCAGCCAACACATAAGCTTCTTTGGGGGTCCCCAGGTGACATTAGGGGTCTTAGTACGATCCGGCCACCTAATCCGGCAGAAAATGCAAGGAATTGACTGGACACAAAGCACAGCATGCAGCGGTTTATGTCCCGCTGATTCTCTGCATTTTTCCCAGATTGTGGCCGGATCTCTGCCGTACCCCATTATAGTTAATGGGGCTGGCGGGCATTCTATCTGCATCCAGCAGTGCCGGATCCAGTAAATTCTCAGCTGGAACAGCCTGCCAGGATCACTAATGCAGATGTAGCCTCATACAGCGCCCCATACATCTTATATCCAGTGACGTCTCTTCTGATGTAGATGTTCTCTTTCTTCCTCTTCTCCATTCAGACCAGACCACCGTGATCATTTCTTTCAGCCATCTCACGTCTCTGCAGAGTTTGACAGACATCTTAGTTTCCTACTTTTCCATCATCCTCCAATTAACATCCCATCATGCACCCCCAATACTGAGAAGCTGTGCTCCCCAAAACTATACTGCAAAAAGAACTGTGCTAAGCTGATGCTGTGCCAGGGTGCCCCCAAAATAATGGTGCTCCAAAGTCCCAACAATAGTAATTATTTCTTTGCCAGAGTGCATTTAGTAGTAATAGTGCTCCTACAGTGCCCCCAACAGTAATTGTGTCCCACAAGTAATAATGCTCCCATAGTCCCCCAGTTGTAATAAAGCCCACCATAATGCCCCGATAGTAATAATTCTCTTTATAATGTGTGACAGTAGAACCCCCCCCCCTTATAATGTGCACCAGTACAAAAAATGCCCCGTCGTGTCGCAGTAAAAAAAGAAATACCTCCTCTTAGTGCCCCCAGTAGAGCCAATGTCCCCAGAGTGCCCTCATGTGTTCCAATGACCCGTACTGTGTGCCACTACAAAAAACACTTAGTGCCACCAGTTGAGCTTAGGTGCCCATAGTGACCTTATAATTTGTGCCAGTATAAAATACTCCTATTTAGTCCCCCCAGAAGATGCCCCCATAGTGCTCCTTCCCCATCTCCATAGTGCCCTCCATAATGTGGCACTATAAAATGCCCCTATAGACTGCCCCACATAGATACCCCCATAATGCTCCCTTCCTCCCTTCCCCATAGTGGCATCAAAATGGGTGCCAGTATTAAATGCCCCTATATAATGCCCTCATAGTGCTCTTGTCCCCCACTTCTCCATAGTGCCCACCTATAATGCGTGCCAGTATATAGGGCCCCCAGTAGATGCCCCCATAGTGCAGTCATACACACACTCTCCATATACATGGATGCAGTCATACACGCACTCTCCAGATACATGGACGCAGTCATACACTCACTCTCCAGATACATGGACGCAGTCATACACGCACTCTCCACATAAATGGACGCAGTCATAAATGCACTCTCCACATACATGGACGCAGTCATACACTCACACTCTCCACATACATGGACGCAGTCATACACGCACTCTCCACATACATGGACGCAGTCATACACGCACTCTCCACATACATGGACGCAGTCATACACGCACTCTCCACATACATGGACGCAGTCATACACACACTCTCCACATACATGGATGCAGTCATACACACACTCTCCACATACATGGATGCACTCATACACACACTCTCCACATACATGGATGCATTCATGCACACAGTCACCACATACATGGACGCACACATATACAATACACATATATAGACACCCAGCTTTCCTACTGTGCCTCTCCCGCATACTCTAATGCATCTGCACTTGTACCATGCAGGATAGCAGGGAAGCTGGATTCACCCAGCTTTCCTACTGTACTGCAGGTCACATGTGCCTAGTCTGGGAAAGCTGAATATAACCGCAGTAGTTCCCCTGCTACTCACATCACTGGTGCAGTTGTGACAATCCAACTGATGTTCAGCTTGCTGGGCAGGAAAGGTTCAGGCTGCAGGAATCGCTTCGCGGGCAGAAAAGGATGGGGGCTATTATAGCTCCGCCCACAGCGGGCCGTCCTGTTGCTGGTCACCACTGTCCATCATAAGAACTAAGGAGGGGAGAGGCGGAGCAATGTCACTGATGTCAGGAGGTCAGTGACAGAGTGCAAGTGCAGGACTCTCGACCCGTGCAGGAGAAGTCAGCTGCTCTGACAGGGGCCCGGGGTGACGAAGTACAGTGACTGCTCTCGGGCCCCGAAGCAGCTGCTTCCCTGTTAGTTACGCCACTGGGAAGCGCTCATCTCCACTCCTGCCCGGCTGCTGCCTAACACATTAATAAAAAAATTTAAAAAACTCAGCCAGCGGCCTGGCTGAATGTGTTCGGCCTGGCCCACCAGGTGGCCCGGCCCAACGGGCAAATGCCCGGTCTGCCCTATGGCCAGTCCGGCCCTGGCTGTCGTAGATTTCTGGCTTCTTTAGCACCAGAAAAATGTCGTACACAAAGGTACATTTGTCTCAGCTGTTCCACGCCCCTTTTAAGTTGCATTGAAAAAGTTGCATGTTTCTCAGTATGTTTTACACAAGGAAACTGGCATAACTACATTGATAGACCTCCTGCTTCCATGCTATTACAAAGCTGCCTGCCTGAAACCAGCACTAGGGGGAGCTGAAGGCATAGGAATTCATACAATTACCATGAAAGCTATAATAATCTCTTTGTATTGATCTTTCCCTAGAGGCTGCTGTAAGCTTGAAAAAAAGACATTTGTCCATCCAGTTCGGCCTGTTATCCTGCAAATTGATCCAGAGGAAGGCAAAAGAAATCCCTCTGAGGTAGAAGTCAATATTCTTCATTGCCTCATTTTGGGGCAAAAAAAATCCTTTCTCGACTCCAATCAGGCAATCAGAATAACTACCTGGATCAACAACTCATTTCTAGTAACTACAACCTGTAAATTATTACACTCTAGAAATACATCAAAGCCCCTCTTGAACTCTTTTAGTAAATTTACCATCACCACCTCCACAGGCAGAGAGTTCCATAGTCTCACTGCTCTTACCATAAAGAATCCTCTTCTATGTTTGTGTAGAAACCTTCTTTCCCCCAGACGCAGATGATGTCCCCTCGTCACAGTCCTGGGGATAAATAGATGATGAGAGGGATCTCTGTACTGACCTCTGATATATTTATATATGGTTATTAGATCTTCCCTTAGTCATCGTGAATAACCCTAATTTTGATCATTTTTATGGGTACTGTAGTCCACTTATTCCAATTATTACTTTAGTTGCCCTCCTCTGAACCCTCTCCAGCTCTGCTATGTCTGCCTTGTTCACAGGAGCCCAGAACTGTACACAGTACTCCATGTGTGGTCTAACTAGTGATTTGTAAATGGGCAGGACTATGTTCTCATCACAGGCATCTATGCCCCTTTTGATGTAATATCTGGAACAGAAGCGTCAGTTCAGTGCCAGGCCTCCTCCCCCAGGCGGCATAGCAGTTACGTAGTCTGACTCCACTGAAGATACGCCACTGCCCCATGAGCTTCATATTAGTGTTACTGGGCCTGTTCCACTGACATGATAATGCTTGGCAGTTTAGAAGTGCATTTTACACATGAGCTCTGGAAATTGTCATCAATGTGATGGGTACATAAAGATGTTTAAAAGAAGAGTTAATCGAAAATGTGGACATCTGTGGTGTATGACATTCGCTAGCAGCTATAGAAGTGGTTAGAGCGCTGGTAATGTGTGAATGACTAACATAACAGTTCTTAACCTGCTCACAGGTAACATGCAGGATTACACCATCTCAATTCTCACAATACCAGCAGAAGTGACACTGGGAGGCTGAAGGACCTGCAATTTAAAGAATTGAATCACTCCAGTCTCAATTACTTTCATTTACTAGACTATTGTTGAGGATGTCATGATATTAATGTGAGGCCATTACAATATGCTCTGGCACCTAGATGTTTACATAGTTTGCATACCAAAGTTAATGCAAAATGCACAAGTGTTTTCCTTTTTTTGTTTTTGAATATTAGCCAATGAAACAATAGCATGAGCCTCAGTAGAGGAACGCCCTTTCTGATGATATAAAAACTGCTTAACTTCCTATAATATAGGAGTTCTGCTTTGATACTTACTTGGTGTCAGTGCGGTTATTCCGTGCACGATAAACTAACAGCTAGTAATTTGGAGCAGACAGTCAAAAAGATAGCATAGCTTGTGTGCATCCAAAACACTATATTGAAATGCCTATTGGAGAAAAAAGTAATAGACTAGATTGGCCAGTGTGAGAAGATAGAAGTTGCTAAGAAGCCTTTTTGCATTGGCTAAGGTATTTAGATATAGGGCTAGATCAGCAGACTGAACCAATCTTTATTTTTATTTTTATTGAAAGTCCGAGATTGTGACTTTCTTCACACCACACAAAAAAGTACACAAAGATGCGGTCTACCGCAAGCCTGTAAGAAGGGACCCATATACCAATCCCCACCCCCCCGAGCCTGAATGCTCTGAAAGGGTCAGGGAATGGTTGGCCATCCTTCATCAAAGCTTAGGAAGAGCCAGGTCGTGCTCTGGCTTCCACATGGCCTGCCACCCCAAGTGTCTTCCAAGAGCCCATGTCGAAGTTTGACTCTTCCAAAAGGGGAAGCCAAAAGGGTTGTCTCATATGAAGGAAAGTCCAGCTCTCAAAAACTCTTGTCTGTGATCTGCTGTCACGGACGTAGCGAGACATACGGACGTTCCCGCAACAGGTAGCAGGAGATCTGTGAGGCTGGCAACACATGGTTGGATCTGACATGTTTTTCTTTTGGATCAAATGACATCTATGTGGTTTCTGGTGCTTGCCGCACATTCTTTCCCCAGGTGTGGCTATTGTGGTCATTTAACCTTCTCTATTTATTGTTGTTTCTCCCACTATGCTATGCTGTTTATAGCTTCTGTTGGACTTGTGGTTAGCTTGTGTTTGGTTCTAGGCTGAGTTCCTGGTGCTACCAAAGCTTCTTTGAAGATGTGTTTCCTTTCCCTTTTGTATTTTGTTTATATATTTGTGTGTGTTGCCTTTCCCTGTTGTTTGTCATTAGGACTGAGGGAGACTCCTGTTCGTCCTTCCCTTTGGAGGAACAGGTAGACTCAGTCCTGACATTAGTTTCAGGGTCCTATAGGGCGAGATAGGATTCTAGGTATCCGGTGTATGAACTTGCCTACCTTTGGGACCTGTTTATACTAGTAGTCTGTCAGGACTGGAGTTAGGGTTTTCTCTAGGAGGTGTCCATCTTCCTTCCCTAGTTTCCAGGCCTTATTCCGGTATCCCCTTCCCTCCTATGCTCGGTGAGGTGTTTTCCTCCCACACACGAGCGTGACATCTGCATTGCAGAGTGTGAGCAGTGTTTTATCCAGTTATCTACAGTATACCCATGCTTTCCTTTTTTAGAAACAGACAGTGATGAGCGATGAATGTTAATATGCAGCACAGGGCCACTAGTAAAAATTTCTGGACCCAGTATAGTAAAATGGGTCCCGTTTCCTGGGCATCCTCACATGTCTCCAAGCTTTAGAAGAAATTGTCTCCAGAATTTCCTATGTGAGCTGCGCCGGAGGTAGGAACTGACATGAGTGATTTAGAAATAAGTACAATTTACCCATAAGCCTTACCCTATGGAAGGGCATCATACATTAAGCTCTATGTATGCAGCTAGATGACAGTTCATCTATAGCTAAAACTGTGGAGGGGAAAGTATGTACAGCAGTACACACTCTGAGCCTTACAGTGCAAAGATGTTAGGGGCCAAGCTATCTCATGACAACTTTTATTACCTCTCAATTAGGTTAGGTCCAACTTCTGGAGAGGTTTATGGCTAGCCTCCATTCCCAGTTGAAGACCAACGTAACTGTAATGTCTGTAGCCAGCTGAGCTGCACTAGTAATAGACATTGCAATGAGAGATTTGACACCCTGGCATCACAATCTGAACATCTATAGCAATGAAAAGGAGTGTAACCTGACCTTAGTAACATGCATGAAAGGTGTAATTTAGCTGTTACACTGCAAGAGTTGCAGAGCCTTGGCCTTCATGACATCCACTTCCACTCTGCAATTGCTGTTGACATTAGTACACAAGATATCAGACAGTATCTAATGAACGTGCTCATTTCAAGCATCAGATGAGAATGACGGCCAGGGAAAGACATTCAGCTTCACCTGCCTGACTGCAGACATGAAAAGGAACCGGAGACAGACAGCTGAATGAAATATTAATTTCGCCCCTTGCACAATTACGGCATCGTGTCTACAGAAATGTGTTTTTCTCTTGGAGAGTGGGAGACAGGACCTGACAGTTTTATTTACCACTCATCTCTTCTTAAAAAAAAAAAGAATAGTTGACTTTGTCAGGGGAACCCTCCAGACATGCAAAAACAGCCTGATAAAAAACACTCATTACCTGATGCAGAGAGGAGTGATGAGGTTCAGGGAGGAGGCCATTTTCTCCCATCAGTAGCTGTCACTCGGTCCTACGGAGAATTGCTGCTTCTTCAAACCCTGGCCAGTAAAAACTGTTCAGGACTGTAAGAATAGAGAATGTAGAGGTAGTGTAATATTTTATAACACCGTCATGGTGTCATAGTGGTTCCAGGTTAACCTATGGCTCCTCCTAGGTGTTACATCTACAATGCTTACAAATAGCCGCAATCTCAGTACAGGAAGCTGTCCCTGTGGTGACTACTAGTGTTCCGTGAATTGAAGCATCCGAAGTTTAGGAAAAATTTGATTTGCAGCAAAGCCAAATTTCCTTGCGCTTCATGGTAGGATTTTTTTTAAATGGCTGCTGCACGTGTTAGAAAGTTATAGTAAGAAGCCTGGGAACATGATATGACCCATAATGCTGTGCAGTCAACCAATCTGCAGAAAGCTTTCCCCTGTGATGTCACAGCCCTAAAAAAAAGGCTGATTTTATGCGGTCTTTACCATTTCACTGTGAGCTCAGTTTAGGGAGAGATGTGACAAGCGCTTATGCAATATTCTGATTGTAGAGTATTTGGATAGGGATAGTGCAGGGACAGTGTCGGGAGATCGTAGTGAGAGTTTTTAGACGCTGTAGGGAGAGCATAGGGACAGTGCGGGTTGAATGTAAGCGCTCTGTGTGCATCTTTTTCACCTGCTGCTACAATCCCAGATAATCTGTTAGTGTATACATAGAATTACTGTGCCTCAGTATTAAAGGGTGATCTAATATATTGCCCTCTATATCTTGTTGAACTGCTGACACATTAGCAGTTACTCTCTTATTTTATATGTAGAATTATTATACCATAGTATTAAAGGGTGGTCTAATATATCACTGCTTGCATCTTGTTTAACTGATGACATAATCGTACTTAATCTCTTATTTTTTTATATAGAATGACTGTGTCTTAGTAGTAAAGTGCAGTCTAATATATAACTGTCTGCATCTTGTTGAACTACTGACACATTCACAGTTGATCTCTTATTTTATATATAGAACTACTGTGCCTCAGTATTAAAGGACGGTCTAATATATCGCCGTCTGCATCTTGTTGAAGTGGTGACAAATTTGCAGTAAATCCTTTATATTATATAGAGAATTACTGTGCCTCAGTATTGAGGGTTGTCTAATATGTTACATATTGTTGAACTGCTGACACATTTGCAATTAATCTCTTATTTCATATATAGAATTAATGTGCTTCAGTATTAAAGGGTGGTTGTCACGGCGGGGAGTGGGGGAAACCAGGAGCAGGACACCTCCTAATGCGACCCTGAAGATCTCTATAAACTCCTAATGCATGAGCTGCCTCAGAAGGTAAGGGGGCCCATGCTCTCCAACCTAGAACCCTAGGTATCCCTGCTATGCCCTAAGCCTGAAGACAGGGCAGAGACCACCCATTCATCCAGCACAACGGATGCATGGTGTCTCCAGAAGCCCAGCAGCTGTTCACCCTGGACAGGGTTCACAGCCGAACGACAGGTAAGTAACAAAAGGCAACAGACAACCTAGGTTACCAGAACTTACCTGCCGCTGACGAGATGGACCGGAACCGCACTGTCTAGATGTTTGCTTAAACCCCTCCGGGAATGCAACCCCCCTTTCGGAGGAAGACACACCTCAACACCATAACCTCCATCCAAGGTCCACACCAAGACAACATACACCAGGTGGGGGAGGGAAAACAGAAACACACCGGAGGGGACACACAGACAGAGAAAGGGAAACAATATAATAAATAAGAGTGGCTCACACAGACCAAGACATTCAGCCAGGGAGCAGAGCTCCAACACAGACTGACAAAAAAATCAAACTAATTTCACGCTCCATCACACCAACATATAAAGAGGCCTGAGGTCACACCCACCAAGCCTAACAAACACACCTTAACCCCGTGCACACCAGAATGGGAAGGGACACACAACTTAAAGGGGAAGTGTCAAAACATGCAAAACAACATGTTGCCACCGGCAACAAGCATGTATGGCAAAAGTGTCATGGTCCACAATAACATACCATGACACAGCCTTGACACTCCCTCCCCTCAAAGCCCCCGCCCAAAAATAATGGGGAATAAAAAAAAGTGCAGATTCTGTGTCAGCACATCCCTCCAAAACTGCCGCCAGCATGCCAGGACCACCAACTAAGTCCCTGGTAGCCAGCCAACAAGCAGTAAGGAGAAAGGATACTGAACACAGCGTCCATCTCAGAAACAGTTCACACTCTGGGCAGCAATCAGCAAGCATTCCCAACCAGCACACAGCCAGTACACCAAAGGAATGCTGCCAGCAACCAGCCCAAGAGCAAGGAACAACTGAGAACGGAACGAGGGGATACCAACACGGACACCGGTTAGTAAGATGGCGGGGAAAAAGCCACCAACCACGCCGTTAACAGTGAACCCCTTAACGCTCTCCCTCCGGAGAACGCACATGTATGCTGAAAACGGCAGGCAATACATGCTGCACCCTCTTTCGAAGGCACGAGACTGCGGAGCCTATATTTATTATAATGTCACGGCGGGGAGTGGGGGAAACCCCCCACCGTGCCTCGCCGTTCACTGCAACGCAGGAAAGCAGGGGACAGGGAGCAGGACACCTCCTAACGCTACCCTGAAGATCTCCCTAAACTCCTAATGCATGAGCCGCCTCAGAAGGTAAAGGGGCTCATGCTCTCCAACCTAGAACCCTAGGTATCCCTGCTATACCCTAAGCCTGAAGACAGGTCAGAGACCACCCATTCATCCAGCACAACGGAAGCATGGTGTCTCCAGAAGCCCAGAAGCTGGCCACCAACTGGACAGGGTTCACAGCCAAATGACAGGTAAGTAACAAAAGGCAACAGACAACCTAGGTTACCAGAACTTACCTGCCACCGACGAGATGGACCGGAACCGCACTGTCTAGATGTTTGCTTAAACCCCTCCGGGAATGCAACCCCCCTTTCGGAGGAAGACACACCTCAACACCATAACCTCCATCCAAGGTCCACACCAAGACAACATACACCAGGTGGGGGAGGGAAAACAGAAACACGCCGGAGGCGACACACAGACAGAGAAAGGGAAACAATATAATAAATAAGAGTGGCTCACACAGACCAAGACATTCAGCCATGGAGCAGAACAACAACACAGACTGACAACAAAATCAAACTAACTTCACGCTCCATCACACCAACATATAAAGAGGCCTGAGGTCACACCCACCAAGCCTAACAAACACGCCTTAACCCCGTGCACACCAGAATGGGAAGGGACACACAACTTAAAGGGGAAGTGTCAAAACATGCAAAACAACATGTTGCCACTGGCAACAAGCATGTATGGCAAAAGTGTCATGGTCCACAATAACATACCATGACACAGCCGTGACACCCCCTCCCCTTAAAGCCCCCCAAAAAATAATGGGGAATAAAATAAAAGTGCAGATTCTGTGTCAGCACATCCCTCCAAAACTGCCGCCAGCATGCCAGGACCCCCAACTAAGTCCCTGGTAGCCAGCCAACAAGCAGTAAGGAGAAAGGATACTGAACACAGCGTCCATCTCAGAAACAGTTCACACTCTGGGCAGCAATCAGCAAGCATTCCCAACCAGCACACAGCCAGTACACCAAAGGAATGCTGCCAGCAACCAGCCCAAGAGCAAGGAACAACTGAGAACAGAACGAGGGGATACCAACACGGACACCGGTTAGTAAGATGGCGGGGGAAAAGCCACCAACCACGCCGTTAACAGTGAACCCCTTAACGCTCTCCCTCCGGAGAACGCACATGTATGCTGAAAACGGCAGGCAATACATGCTGCACCCTCTTTCGAAGGCACGAGACTGCGGAGCCTATATTTATTATAATGTCACGGCGGGGAGTGGGGGAAACCCCCCACCGTGCCTCGCCGTTCACTGCAACGCAGGAAAGCAGGGGACAGGGAGCAGGACACCTCCTAACGCTACCCTGAAGATCTCCCTAAACTCCTAATGCATGAGCCGCCTCAGAAGGTAAAGGGGCTCATGCTCTCCAACCTAGAACCCTAGGTATCCCTGCTATACCCTAAGCCTGAAGACAGGGCAGAGACCACCCATTCATCCAGCACAACGGAAGCATGGTGTCTCCAGAAGCCCAGAAGCTGACCACTAACTGGACAGGGTTCACAGCCAAATGACAGGTAAGTAACAAAAGGCAACAGACAACCTAGGTTACCAGAACTTACCTGCCGCCGACGAGATGGACCGGAACCGCACTGTCTAGATGTTTGCTTAAACCCCTCCGGGAATGCAACCCCCCTTTCGGAGGAAGACACACCTCAACACCATAACCTCCATCCAAGGTCCACACCAAGACAACATACACCAGGTGGGGGAGGGAAAACAAAAACACGCCGGAGGGGACACACAGACAGAGAAAGGGAAACAATATAATAAATAAGGGTGGCTCATACAGACCAAGACATTCAGCAAGGGAGCAGAGCTCCAACACAGACTGACAACAAAAACAAACTGACCTCAAGCTCCACCACACCAACATATAAAGAGGCCTGAGGTCACACCCACCAAGCCTAACAAACACACCTTAACCCCGTGCACACCAGAATGGGAAGGGACACACAACTTAAAGGGGAAGTGTCAAAACATGCAAAACAACATGTTGCCACCGGCAACAAGCATGCACGGCAAAAGTGTCATGGTCCAGAATAACAGACCATGACACAGCCGTGACAGTGGTCTAATATTTTGCCACGTGCATCTTGTTCAACTGCTGACACAATCCCCGTTAATCTTTAGTTGATATATAGAATTACTGTGCCTCAGTAATAAAGGGTGGTCTAATATATCGCCGTCTGCATCTTGCTGAACTGCTGACACATTCGCAGTTAATCTCTTATTTTATATATAGAATAACTGTGTCTCAATGTTGAAGGGCGGTCTAATATATTGCCACCTACATTTTGTTGAACTTCTGACTAGGGATGAGCGAACCCGAACTGTATAGTTCGGGTTCGTACCGAATTTTGGGGTGTCCGTGACACGGACCCGAACCCGAACATTTTCGTAAAAGTCTGGGTTCGGGTTCGGTGTTCGGCGCTTTCTTGGCGCTTTTTGAAAGGCTGCAAAGCAGCCAATCAACAAGCGTCATACTACTTGCCCCAAGAGGCCATCACAGCCTTGCCTACTATTGGCATGGCTGTGATTGGCCAGTGCAGCATGTGACCCAGCCTCTATATAAGCTTGGGTCACGTAGCGCTGCACGTCACTCTGCTGATACAAGTGTAGGGAGAGGTTGCAGCTGCGACGTTAGGGCGAGATTAGGCAGTGATTAACTCCTCCAAAAGACTTCATTCAGTGAGCGATCTACAGCTGTGGATCATTGAACTGCCTGCTATTCAATTGCTCAGTGTTTTTAGGGTGCCCAGAGCATTTTTCAGTCACTTTTTTCTGGGGTGATCGGCAGCCATTTTGTGGCTTGCTTGTGCGCCAGCACAAGCTGCCACCAAGTACATTTAACCATCAATAGTGTGGTTATTTTTTGCTATATCCTACATCAGGGTCAAGCTTTCATCAAGTGCATTTAACCATCAATAGTGTGGTTATTTTTTGGCCATATACTATATCAGGGGCAAGTTGAGCCTGTCACTAAGTGCATTTAACCATCATTAGTGTGGTTATTTTTTGGCCATATACTACATCAGGGGCAAGTTGAGCCTGTCACCCAGCGCCTAAAAAATAGGCATCACATTTATATTCATCCAAATCTGTACTGTTTTAGCTGGTCAAGTTAGTTTTACTGTCCGTCAAAGCACAGTTTTTGTTCTGGGTTGAAAAACAATTCCCAAATTTGCAATTCTCAAAATTAGTGGTTTCTGCTGTATCAGGCCTACTTCAAATCTATCCCTAAAAGGGTATATTAGATTCAAGGTGCTGATAGGGTAATTCTCAAAAACTTAACACACACGCTACAGTGCAGATCCAAGTCTAATTCTGTGATTAAACGTATACCTGTCACCCAGCGCCTAAAAAATAGGCCTCACATTTATATTCATCCAAATCTGTACTGTTTTAGCTGGTCAAGTTAGTTTTACTGTCCGTCAAAGCACAGTTTTTGTTCTGGGTTGAAAAACAATTCCCAAATTTGCAATTCTCAAAATTTGTGGTTTCTGCTGTATCAGGCCTACTTTAAATCTATCCCTAAAAGGGTATATTAGATTCAAGGTGCTGATAGGGTAATTCTCAAAAACTTAACACACACGCTACAGTGCAGATCCAAGTCTAATTCTGTGATTAAACGTATACCTGTCACCCAGCGCCTAAAAAATAGGCCTCACATTTATATTCATCCAAATCTGAACTGTTTTAGCTGGTCAAGTTAGTTTTACTGTCCGTCAAAGCACAATTTTTGTTCTGGGTTGAAAAACAATTCCCAAATTTGCAATTCTCAAAATTAGTGGTTTCTGCTGTATCAGGCCTACTTTAAATCTATCCCTAAAAGGGTATATTAGATTCAAGGTACTGATAGGTTAATTCTCAAAAACTCAACACACACGCTACAGTGCAGATCCAAGTCTAATTCTGTGATTAAACGTATACCTGTCACCCAGCGCCTAAATAATAGGCCTCAAATTTATATTCAGCTAAATCTGTCATTACTGGTGTGCGTGTATTAGTGTAATACGGTACCTAAATAGATAGCCAGATAGACTTAGTGTTAGGTGTCTGTAAAAAAAGGCCTGAATTTTAATTCAATACATTGGCCCGAATAATATTTTTCTTATTGTGGTGAACGGTAACAATGAGGAAAACATCTAGTAAGGGACGCGGACGCGGACATGGTCGTGGTGGTGTTAGTGGACCCTCTGGTGCTGGGAGAGGACGTGGCCGTTCTGCCACAGCCACACGTCCTAGTGAACCAACTACCTCAGGTCCCAGTAGCCAGCAGAATTTAAAGCGATATTTTGTGGGGCCCAATGCCGTTCTAAGGATGGTAAGGCCTGAGCAGGTACAGGCATTAGTCAATTGGGTGGCCGACAGTGGATCTAGCACGTTCAAATTATCTCCCACCCAGTCTTCTGCAGAAAGCGCACAGATGGCGCATGAAAACCAAGCCATCAGTCTGTCACATCACCCCCATGCATATCAGGGAAACTGTCTGAGCCTCAAGTTATGCAGCAGTCTCTTATGCTGTTTGAAGACTCTGCTGGCAGGGTTTCCCAAGGGCAACCACCTAGCCCTTCCCCAGGGGTGGAAGAGATAGAATGCACTAACGCACAACCACTTATGTTTCCTGATGATGAGGACATGGGAATACCACCTCAGCACGTCTCTGATGATGACGAAACACAGGTGCCAACTGCTGCGTCTTTCTGCAGTGTGCAGACTGAACAGGAGGTCAGGGATCAAGACTGGGTGGAAGACGATTCAGGGGACGGTGAGGTCCTAGACCCCACATGGAATGAAGGTCGTGCCACTGACTTTCACAGTTCGGAGGAAGAGGCAGTGGTGAGACCGAGCCAACAGCGTAGCAAAAGACAAAGAGGGAGCAGTGGGCAAAAGCAGAACACCCGCCGCCAAGAGACTCCGCCTGCTACTGACCGCCGCCATCTGGGACCGAGCACCCCAAAGGCAGCTTCAAGGAGTTCCCTGGCATGGCACTTCTTCAAACAATGTGCTGACGACAAGACCCGAGTGGTTTGCACGCTGTGCCATCAGAGCCTGAAGCGAGGCATTAACGTTCTGAACCTTAGCACAACCTGCATGACCAGGCACCTGCATGCAAAGCATGAACTGCAGTGGAGTAAACACCTTAAAAACAAGGAAGTCACTCAGGCTCCCCCTGCTACCTCTTCTGCTGCTGCCGCCGCCTCGGCCTCTTCCTCCGCCTCTGGAGGAACGTTGGCACCTGCCGCCCAGCAAACATGGGATGTACCACCAACACCACCACCTGCGTCACCAAGCATCTCAACCATGTCACACGGCAGCGTTCAGCTCTCCATCTCACAAACATTTGAGAGAAAGCGTAAATTCCCACCTAGCCACCCTCGATCCCTGGCCCTGAATGCCAGCATTTCTAAACTACTGGCCTATGAAATGCTGTCATTTAGGCTGGTGGACACAGACAGCTTCAAACAGCTTATGTCGCTTGCTGTCCCACAGTATGTTGTTCCCAGCCGGCACTACTTCTCCAGGAGAGCCGTGCCTTCCCTGCACAACCAAGTATCCGATAAAATCAAGTGTGCACTGCGCAACGCCATCTGTGGCAAAGTCCACCTAACCACAGATACGTGGACCAGTAAGCACGGCCAGGGGCGCTATATCTCCCTAACTGCACACTGGGTAAATGTAGTGGCGGCTGGGCCCCAGGCGGAGAGCTGTTTGGCGCACGTCCTTCCGCCGCCAAGGATCGCAGGGCAACATTCTTTGCCTCCTGTCTCCTCCTACTCAGCTTCCTCCTCCTCTTCTTCCACCTGCTCATCCAGTCAGCCACACACCTTCACCACCAACTTCAGCACAGCCCGGGGTAAACGTCAGCAGGCCGTTCTGAAACTCATATGTTTGGGGGACAGGCCCCACACCGCACAGGAGTTGTGACGGGGTATAGAACAACAGACTGACGAGTGTTTGCTGCCGGTGAGCCTCAAGCCCGCCTGGTGGTGTGCGATAATGGGCGAAATCTCGTTGCAGCTCTGGGACTAGCCGGTTTGACGCACATCCTAGTTTCAGCTGCAGCACGCACGGGTCAGTCGCACTGCGGATCAGCCCCACTTCACCACCAATGACTGGGCCTCCATGCGAGACCTGTGTGCCCTGTTGCGCTGTTTTGAGTACTCCACCAACATGGCCAGTGGCGATGACGCCGTTATCAGCGTTACAATACCACTTCTATGTCTCCTTGAGAAAACACTTAGGGCAGGGGTCGGTCACAGCTTATTGATATTATTCACATCTTAATGATGAAATAGTAAGTTACCACGGGAATGAAGCAGTATGCCGACCACTAGACTCCTTCATCACCAACACCTTATCTGCACTCAAGGCCACCAGAGCTGTATCCCTACACGGGGCTCCGACGCCCACCCAACAAAATTTATGGTTAACACAACCTGTCTTGCAGTCCCAACAGAGAAATGTTGAGGCCAATGTCTGTCAGATGGACACCATCTGGCCGCGTAAGATGCGGTTGTCTCCCTCCAACTGTCTATGCTGAACAACTACTCCTGATCTGGACCATAGGAAATGGGCGATCTATTAATTAACGGAGCGCCGAACCCTCTCTACTGCCTCTGTGTCCCTTGCACCCTGCCATGTGACACGTAGTATGATTTTGGGCCAAACAATAACGATTTCCGTAAAGAAAGCCGCTATTCTCTCCAGATCTGCCCAAATAAGGGTAATTTACTCATTTTTAAAAAACGGACATTGTTATCTCCAACATGCAGTACCAAATTCAGCATTGCAAGTATGTCTCTCCTCAGTTCCAGGCCTCTGATTCCTCTCCATAAGACTTCCACATTCCAGAAACCCAGGCTTCTCCCACCAATCAGCCCGTTGTGCCACCCAAAACTAGGAAGCACACCACCAGGTGACGAAACTCTGGAAGAAACTAATTATCAGAGCCACTCAGTATGCATATAACTTGCAAAACATGCTGATTTCCAATGCCCAATGCGTCGGACCTCCATGTCTGTAAAGCCACCTCCGCAGCAGCACCAACCAGGAAAGAATTTGTACCATACTCAGAACAAGGAATACTTAAATATGACAGGCAGCATCTGAAAACCGCCATAAACCGGAAACGAGTTAATGGTGACCCGTCGGCATGGACATGAAACCTCAACCCTTCCGACCTAATTGTCAGGAACTGAACAAACGCACTGAACGGGCACGCTGGACTGTTCACACGCCATAATATTTAACCCACCCGGCCTGGCTCGGGAAGGTGAAACTAACTCACCTATCCGCAAAGCTGCATGGTATAAAAACTGCTCATGTAATGAAGAACAAATAAAACAGACTGGCTCCAATATTAGAAGGAGTAAGGAATGTGAAACTGGGTGCCGGTGTTCTTTACTAACCTGCTGCTTGCGCCAGCCATTTAAGGCTTGCCAAATGAAGAAATTTTTTGTCACGTCCCACCAACCTAAAACCTCAAAATGAAAAGCTACACCGTATAAATTACATTGCGCGTTGTAAGCCGAGACACCGACATTATGCTGCTGACATAAATAATCCATTAATGACTCAACCCGTACCCTCTCACAGCATGCAATTGGGCAACCTCCAGCCTGCTCTAACCACTCGTCCCATGCCTTACCATAGTTGTCCACATCGATGGAGCAACAAAGGAACGCATTAACAGCATTAGGCGTTCATCACCAGATCTAACAGGTGTTGGGGGCAAGAACGTCCCACCGGCATCGCCCCTGGCAACAGGTTCCGAAATTCCTGCAAATTAAAACAGGAAAGGGCGTCAGCCATTCTGCTATCAACCTCTGGAACATGACAAGCACAAAACCAGATGTTGAACTCCAAACAGTGCAGAACCAGGTGGCGCAACGAACCTAAAACTGGGATGGAAGAAGAGGAATGCAACAACGAACCCCACAATTCCACCGATGGGGGACAATTCCAGCAGGGTCAGATTCCGACAAAGTCCTTCTAAATGTCACGAATCAGGCCGTGCTAAGGCACGCCGTGTCGTTAAACAAGGACACTTGTTGGGCATTAGGCACGTCTACATCTTGGCAACATGTACGGCTATTATAGCGCTGGAAGAAATAGCGCCAAACGTCGAGATCGGCTTTAAGAGATAACGTCAGTCGAATACGGTGGTCAGGTCTTTTGACCCCTTTCGTCGCAAGCGGGAAAAGACTCTGCCTATGGCATGATACAGCATGCGAATACCAATAAACCGAGGAAGGATTGCATCTGTTTAAGCGTAACGTTGGAAACCGAGTTAAAACTTGACAGTTGTAAATGCTTATCCGGTTTACCTTGTGGCACACGAAAAACCATAGTCTCAGAATCTGCTTCTATGCCCAAGAAAGATATGACAGTAGAGAGGCCTATGTTTTTTTCCGGCGAGAGAGGCACGCCAAATCTATTCATGAAAAAAACAAAAAGAGTTAAGTAAATAGGAACAGATGGGGTTATTACTAGGTTACACAAAGAAAAAATCATCAAGGTAGTATATGACAGAAGTAGAAGGTGCTAAAAACGTTGAAAAAAATTACAAGATATTGAGCAGCCCATTGGCAAACATGTGTCGTAATAAAACAACCCATCAACGCAGCAACTCAGCAGGTGGTAACAATCTGGATGGACCTGCAAAAAGTGTAAAACAGGCCAGTCTGCCCTAGATTCATGTCAACAGGTTAGCATATCTCCTCCAGGTCCCTCGGAGTTGCGCTGTCGGCGTGGCAATTCTTGGCATGCTCCGATGCTCTCCCTTTCCCTGCACTGTATTGCGCAGGGCAGGGGCTATTTTGTTTATATTTTCACACTGCTAGGCAGAGGCTTCCACCTAGCAGTGTTGCCGGTGACAGCACTGGCTCTGATAGGCAGGCTTTAGTGCTGTCCTAACCATTTTACAGGCTAGGCCAGCGCTAAAGCCCGTCCATTAGTGCTGGTGACGTCACTGGACTCACAGCTAGGCGGAAACCTCCACCTAGCTTTTCCCATGGAGAGCCCAGTACGTCACCGGATCTCTAAAAAAAAGTGCAGGGCAAAGGAGTGCATCACTCAGAGACAGGCAGCCATTTTACAAACTATAATATTAATATTTTTTGAAGACCCATAGAAATGAATGGTTCCATGTGCAATCTGCAAACAATGCGGGTTGGACATGGATTCAAAATATAGTAGTATTGGAAATAAAAGTTATTATAATGATTTTGCGATTTATTAGCTTTCTTTAAACTAACTGTTTTTTTTTTAACACTACTGTAGATCAGAGAAGGAACCACTGGACATAATAGGTAGGTAGTGCTATATTCTCCTGTATGTTTGATAGTACTGAATGTAATGTCCATCCAAATATGCCTTTAGCACTGGGGTTGGATTGAAAATCTAGCACATATGCATTCTAGCTTGGGCCACGAACCTTTTGAGAGCCTAGCAATGCCCTTGCTTGACTGTAATCCCAGTGGTTCTCAGTATGTCCTCTGCTCCTTGCACTGTGGGCCAGCCCTGGTCATTATATTTGCATGTTCCAGACTGTAAGATCCTACAAAATCCTCCCCCACTCCGCAGTTGATATGATAACTGCATCGTTACGGCTGCCACGTTCTTCTGTAGACGCCTGATTTGATATCTATAAGCTCTTGTCGCCTCAGTTCATATTTAATAAGCAGAAATAGTTCGGTTGAACTCTGGCATCATCGCTGCTCCCGGCATCACAGAAATAGGCCAGTTTGATTAATTTTTGTTTTGGAGCAATAACTGTAGACCAGCCAAGCATTGCGCAGATTTACTGCCGTTTTATCTCCATGAACATTCCCGGCAGAGTGCCACATTGCCATAGGAAGGAAGAGGCAAAGAGCGTGCGGTTTACAGACGGCAATAATCTTAACACTGCTGCTCTAAGGTCAGGCGGCTCTTCAGGATGCAATACACAATGGCCGTCTCTCCTATAATAGCAGCCATGAAACCTGCCTCTGGAGTGGGGTATATATTGATTGCCCCTTTGAAGACTTTCCAGGCAGTTTTAACACTTTCCGTGAAGGAAATCTTGCACACTGCTTGCCTTTCCATGAAGAACCTGTATACAGGCTCATTTCTCTTCAGCAAAGCTGCCAAACTCAGTATTTCTTAATTCTGGACAGTTTATGAAAAAAAATAAAGTTGGGAAAACCATAAAAAATCATAGACTATATGTGATCTGTAAAATGATGACAATTACAATCGCAATAATCTGTCAAAGCCAAAACCAAGAACACTGGAAAAAAGTCCCCTCTATTTACACAGTTGGAAATTTTCCTCTTCAGCATGTCTGCAACAGTAACCTGTGCAGTGGCTGGGTTTGGGGTAGCCCCAATGCTACGCTGGATCCCCCAGACACTGTTGAGGTGTCACCAATTTGTGTTGCTGCTTTCTGGAAGGGATGGGAAGGCATGGTGCACCCCAATGAGAAATAATTCCAGAGAGTCAGGGTCGGCAGTAAACCAGTGTGCTTCTTTACTGGAAGAATGCAGTTACACAGTATTAAACAGTAGAAGTCAATGCAAGTTAACTCTTTAAATTGAAATAAAGTAAGTTGATGACTTTGCAAAGGAGAAACGGGTAAATGTCCACAAATGTGGAACTAATCCCTAGTTCTATTGTTTGCATGTATAACAGTGTGCTGCCATATTTGTTTTCTGTTTGTATGTTAGTCTTATGGATGTGCACCTGTGACTTTGGATGTACTAGTCTACATTTTCTTGTAGTCATATAGTACATCATCACATATTCATAAAAATATGATATCTCTAACAAATGACGAGTTCTAGCCGATAAATCACAATTACAGAAATGTGAGTGGAGCACTTAACCTGGTATCTGGCTGGCTTGATACCTTTGGTGGCTCTTTCGAACCACAAGGTTCAGGAACACTAGACACAAGTAATGACATTTTTGGTACCATCCACCATTCTAGAAGCTAAAACCAGTTCAAGGGGGTTTCAATGGCCATAGCTGATTTTATCTCGATTTCCAGTAATACATTTTTAGTTGATACATTTTCCTGAGAAATAGGTGTTTCTTCCTTAAGTTGGAGGAACACAGCTTCAATTGACTATAGTGTATAATTTTTAGATTATCATCACCTTGTTAATTTATTTCATAGGTTTCAGGAGTTGGTTTTGCTTTGATCTCGTAGGGTACAGATTACCATTTATTTTCCAGTTTGTTTGACCTGTGTTGTTTTCATAACTATATGTGATCTCCCACACATAGTGGTTTAGCCTCAGCTTTGCCATTATAGTCATTCATTTGTTTTTGTAGAGCCTCCTGGGTTGTTTGGTTGGTTATTTGTTGAATCAATTCGAGGATATCTCAGTTTCTACTTTTCCCAGTCAGTTTGTGGTAATGGGTTGTTATCATGGTCAGTTGGCACATTAAGCAGTATGTCGGCTGGCAACCAACTTTTGTGTCCAGACATTAACGTATAGGGTTCTTGTTTGGTTGAACAGTGCAGTGTATGGTTATATACCGTAGCAAAGTCAATTTAGATACTCATGTCTGCCATTTTACCTTCTCAAACTCTGCAATTTACACAATAGATTTATTATGTTTTGGTTAATTTTTTCACATAAACCGTTGCATTGTGGGTGATAGGCAGTCATACTTATTTTTTATACTTTATTTTTATATTGTACAATGTGCACATCTCTTGGAAGAATTGTGACTCAAATACTGAGCCCTGGCCAGTCAGAATCTTTTCTGGTGGTCTGTGGACCTTAATAAACCTCTTTTCCAATACTTCAACAGTGGTTTGTGCTGAGAAGTCTTTTACTGGTATCACCATGGCATACTTGCTATAATGGTCAATAATTGTTAGAGCGTACACATTCCCATCTGAGCTGAGTCTTAATTTAATGTGATCCAATGCAACAAGCTCAAATGGCTTTTGACTCTCAATTGGGTGCAGTGCTTTTTGTCTGGGCTGGTCATCCATATTGATAGCACAAATAGTACACTTGCGACACCATCTTTCTATGTCGCCTTTCAGTCCAACCAAAAAAAATCTGTCTGATTAGTGACTCCGTTTTTGGTACCTTTGGTATGCACCCAGGATCAGATGTGCATCCTGTCTGGGTACTACAATTTGTTTAATATGGTCAAGTGTCAGGAGGGTCAATAGTGCGACATTTGAGTTGGCCCTTCTCATAAAAGAGGTGTTTCCTCTGTGTCAACAGTTTGAGTACCTCACGGTCGGCTGTTTCTCTAAGGCTCTTACCAGTTTCTAGCACAATCCTTAGTTCCTGTAGCATTCTGCTTTCACGTTGTAATTGGGTCCAATCCATTCTGACTGCTTGTGGATGGACTAGATTTTGTTGACTGACCTCTCGGGCAGTGATGGTATCTTGTTTGAGCCCCAAGGCTACAAAGGCTGGCATTTCAACATCCTCCCAGTAGTCATCAGGCAGGTTGGCTGATATGTGTAGTGGCCGGGTATGGGGTGGCCCCAATGCTACACAATAATGTCGATGGCAAATATTTTACTCTTTAGATGCTGTGGTCAAGTGTGACCACAGATCTAAATGGTGAAAAACCAGGAAGGGCGCTCGCTCGATCGAGTGAGCCATTCTGAATCTCTCTGAAGCATCCCAGAGTATCAGATCTGCAGTTCCTATGGAGACCTGGAGTTCACAGGCTTCCATAGGATAACCACAAATAGAGCTTAGACTGTTTCTATCAGTCATTGGGCTTGGACTCCCATATTGTTGAATGGATTAGGCAGTGGCTGAGGGACAGGCAACAGAGGGTTGTAGTCAATGGAGTATATTCAGACCAAGGTCTTGTTACCAGTGGGGTACCTCAGGGATCTGTTCTGGGACCCATATTGTTTAATATCTTTATCAGCGAAATTGCACAAGGCCTCAATGGTAAGGTGTGTCTTTTTGCTGATGACACAAAGATTTGTAACAGGGTTGATGTTCCTGGAGGAATACACCAAATGGAAAAGGACTTAGGAAAACTAGAGGAATGGTCAAAAATCTGGCAACTAAAATTTAATGTTGATAAGTGCAAGATAATGCACCTGGGGCGTAAAAACCCAAGAGCAGAATATAAAATCAGTGATACAGTCCTAACCTCAGTATCTGAGGAAAGGGATTTTCGGATCATTATTTCAGAAGACTTAAAGGTAGGCAGACAATGTCATAGAGCAGCAGGAAATGCTAGCAGAATGATTGGGTGAATAGGGAGACGAATTACCAGTAGAAAGAGGGAGGTGCTCATGCCGCTCTACAGAGCACTAGTGAGACCTCATTTGGAGTATTGTGCTCAGTACTGGAGACCATATCTCCAGAAGGATATTGATACTTTGGAGAGAGTTCAGAGAAGAGCTACTAAACTGGTACATGGATTGCAGGATAAAACTTACCAGGAAAGATTAAAGGACCTTAACATGTATAGCTTGGAAGAAAGACGAGACAGAGGGGATATGATAGAAACTTTTAAATACATAAAGGGAATCAACAAGGTAAAAGAGGAAAGAATATTTAAAAGAAGAAAAACTGCTACAAGAGGACATAGTTTTAAATTAGAGGGGCAAAGGTTTAAAAGTAATATCAGGAAGTATTACTTTACTGAGAGAGTAGTGGATGCATGGAATAGCCTTCCTGCAGAAGTGGTAGCTGCACATACAGTGAAGGAGTTTAAGCATGCATGGGATAGGCATAAGGCCATCCTCCATATAAGATAAAGCCAGGGGCTATCCATAGTATTTAGTATATTGGGCAGACTAGATGGGCCAAATGGTTCTTATCTGCTGACACATTCTATGTTTCTATGTTTCTATGTTTCTATGTAGCCTCCTACAATATGGCTGATTTGCATTTTTTATTGTTTCAGTGACCCCAGAATAATTAATAAAATGTGATCAAAAAGTCACACACTCCAAAATGGTATCAACAAAAACTACAGATCATCCCGTTAAAAATGGGCCCCACACACCACTTTAGACATAACTATAAAAAAAAGTTATAGGGGTCAGAATATGGCGATGTAAAAAAAACATTTTGTTTCAAAGTTAGAAAACGTATACAAATTTGGTATAATTTTATTCGTACTGACCCAGAGAATGAAGGGCACGGGTCAGTTTCACTACATAGGGAACTCTATAGGGACAAAACCAATAAAACTGTGGCTGAATTGTGTTTTTTTCCCCACTTCATCCATTTGAATTTTTTCAAATTGCAGATCAAATGTGGAAAGCAACATACGGCTGTCTGAAAGAGCCTTTACAAATCCTCATCGGACTGGTGCACAGCCCTGCCAGCAGGAGAATAGCAGGGCTGTACCATGCTCCCTCTGCTCTCTGCCTTGGGGAGATCCTTTGACAACTGTCCATATATGGGCAATGACATCATAGGAGGCATTCATTTAATAGAGGTCAGTGATGGATGTCATACAGAGGCATCTGTCACCCATAGGCTATAATAGCCTCCGTTAAACAGATCCTACTACGCTATTCCATGCAGTTTTTCTTTGCAGTGTATTGACATATACCATTCAGAGGAAGGGCAAAGGGATACTGTTTTGTCCTCTCTCTGACTAATGAAACCCTATAGACACTTTTAGCGTGTATGTCTGGAGGTTCCTCGATGTACACACTAAACGTACATTAAAAACGTGATTTAATCCCACCCTTAAACAGAGCCTTTTGGGATACACAGTGCACCGATCATTAACCCTTTAGCAGTAAACCAGTGGGTCACAGCACAAGTCTCTCCCTCTGCCCCTGACCACCATTGCCAGTCACCGGGCTCACCACAGTGTGAGTTTGATTTTCAGATCAGCTCCCTAGCTGGGCCCCCGCTACCATAGACCCCTGTGCAGCTAAACCAGCTTTACAGGCGTATTAACTGACCCTGATACAATGCAGGTAAACTGAGGTCACTGATCACAGTGATGACCTAATGTAGCAGAGCTGCAGTGTAACACATAGCAGTCAGCAGTCAGAACCACCGATGAGGTGAAGGTTATTTTCTGTTTGCTGTTTCCAAAATTTTCAGTTCTTTATTCGCTCTCGTTTCCCTCCATCACTTTACTCTCTGCACACATATAACAGCCATGATGCCGCACTTTGATAGATGCTGGATGGAGCCGAAATCATTTCCTTCCAACCATCACTAATTCCAGTGTTTCTGTGTTGTGTGATACTTCTTGTGCACACACTGAGCTCAAAATAAATCAATTTACACTCCAGCTTTTTGCCTTCTGCCTGGACTGCATTATTAACAGTTCCTATGGAGCAAATTTGTTTTAGGATGAAATAAATAGCTTCAGCACCGTTTGTGTTCTCCATCTGGAGTCGCAGAGTGTAATTGAGGCTAGGCCCCTGTGAAAGTCACCGCCACTCAAGGCGAAATACCCCTATCTGTTATCAGCCTAGAGGGGTGATATTTCCCCTCATACACATCACACCTATCCGCAGATATTTATTGGGATGCAAATATCTATTCATTACCAACTAATTCAACATTTTATCACCATGATGGGAGATGAGCTTACAGTGCACATTCATTTCAGGTAAAACTATACTTACATATTAGACAACTGTGTTAATAAAAATTCTACTAAACTTTAGGAAGTATAAATGGGATCTTATAATCTCATAGTGTTTCAGAAGATTTAAAGGGGTTATCCCATTATAACAACCTATTCACAGGATAGGGGATAAGTCTTTGATCGGCGGGGTCCAACTGCTGAAGCCCTCGCCAATCATGAGAATGGGTGCCTGTGCGCCCCAATTTGAATGGAGTTGTAGGGATGCTTGCTCAATGCCACTCCATTCAGCTGTATGGGACTTCCAGGGATAGATAAGAGTTTGTACTAGTGGAGAGCCACAGGGGCAGTAGGGAGGATGAGAGTAGTTGTACTCATAGTGACTTCTCTTTCCATACAGTGATGGAAAGAGCACAATTTTTCTGTCCCTTTGGGGCACACCTTGGTTTTTGGTATTCTCCTGCCTGGTGTCAGTTGGGATGCACTTGGTGGTCATGAATTTTGAGGTGCAAGGCAGGGTCCCTGGCAGCTGATGGTGCAATGTGCAGACAGTAATGACACCAGGTTAACAGCAGAATGGTTCTTTACTGAAGAATCACGTTCAGGTACATTAGTCACAGTTCTCAGCAGGCATGGACTGGTAGCTCTTAGGCTAGTTTCACACTAGTAAGGAATGTAAAGGACGGCTCTCCCTCCGATTGGTGATGGCAAGGTGCTCCAAACTGATGTTGCACCCTGTTCACCAAGTAAAGTAGATAAAGAAGAAGTGAATGGACACTCTTATAGATGAAATCACATAGACTGGATCTAAGATATAAAAATCAATGAGGTTTTTAATAGAAAAAAGATATAAAAAGGTGTATAGAAAATATATAAAAGATTTTTAAGAAGCTGAGCCGTAAATACTCAATAAAATGTTCCAAAAGGATGGAGTTGATATTCTTGATCGATGCAGTGATGTTCAAATATCAAGTGAGCTGATAAATTGTAGAAGAACCTATGATGAGGTTAGTCCAGGTATTGTATAACACCTCTAATGGTATATAGGGAGATCCATGCAGCGACTTGCTGTAATATTACAACCGACTTTCCTGGTGTCGTTGGTGGGTGAGTTGGATGATACACAAGTCAAGTATGTTTTCTTAAAAGGTGGTAGATGAAATTGATATATTCAAAAAATAAGTGCAAAAAAGGAAAAAGAAAAAAGAAAACAAGTAAAAAGAAAAAATATATTGGGGGAGATAGGATATATATATATATATATATATATATATATAAAAAGTGAACTGGTTGTGACGTACTTGTATGAAATTGTCAAAAGTGGGTGATCAAAAAAAGAGTAGCGATATACTGGACACTGCCACTTATATAGATTGTATCCACAGTGATGATATAATTTCAATTAAAGTCTCTCTGGAGAGTGTAACTTTTTGATTTAGTGTTACTAATTGCCGCATAACATACTGAACTATTCTTGATGACTGATATTCATATACTGCTGCAATATGGATTCATAGATCGGAGTTCAATATCAAAAGTGCAGTTGCAGAAAGAAACTCTGGTACTCACATTTACAAGAAAAATGTCAGTTCGTGGCGTCCCACGTGGAGTGAGTGGATGGTAAGCTTACCTATAACTTGTATTTTCAGTGTTATCAGAAGAAAGACTGCGATGGTACCTTGCTTAGATGTAATGTAGAGCAGATGCAGTCCGCTGTGGCTTTTGGTCGGAGCACTGCTGTACCTCACTGTTTCTCTTTAGCGATCTCTCAGACTCTCGGCTCGTAATGCTGGCCTCTCTGTGTCTTTGGCGTCCCTCGTGTCTCCGGTAGCGCCTGCACAGGTAGTGAAGATGAGCTGGCTTACTGCTACTTCCTGTAGCGTGCCGATTGCTGCAATTCTTACTATGTGTCTTTCTTGGAAGCACTTCACTTAGTATCAACTAGAGCGATATTGAATATCGTATTGCCGGTTATTGTGACATCAGATCAAATGTATCTTCCACGCCAGACGCGTTTCGAAGACTCTGCTGTCTCCTTCCTCCGTGGCTGTATTTGATCTGTCTGGTAAACCGGCTTTTATATATGTGTCTTCTTGGATAGCTACAAATCTGGGATGGATTTTGTGGTGTGGATTGGGGTTCTCAATAGGTTGCAGTTTTCTTGCGTTTTGTATGCGTTTTTTTCGGCACTGTTGCGTTTTTTGCTCATTAGTATCTCTAACCTATATGGAGAATCTTCAATAAATTATTTTCAACAAAGCTCATTGCATTACTGTTTGGATTAGTATTAAAAATAAATTGGTAATAAAAATAGCTCATATGGAATATGCTTCTATGTGATTTTCCTGTAGGATCAGAGCTATGGTTATTGATGCAAAGTCATAAGTTACACGGAGAAACTGACTCCGTGGCAGTGATTTCACCATGGACCGCGGGTGGCAACTTTCAAATCTCAACAGTTTGTTGAGTTTGTTAACTACTGTGAGGAGGGCACACATCAGGGCATAACTACTGTGAGGGGGCACATATCTGGGCATAACTACTGTGAGGGGGCATGTGTGAGCATTACGTCTGTGAAGAGGGCACATATCTTGGCATTATTACTGTGAGGGGGCATGTGATGTATACATGTGTGTAATGTATGTAGTGCAGTATGTGATGATCACACACTGCACTACATACATTACACACATGTATACATCACATACTGCGCTGTCACCTTCTTCTGCAGGTCTACCTTGATGTCTGGTCTTTAGGCTTCAGTCAGATCCTCCACCGCCATGCTTGCGCCCCTCCTCCTTTCATCTCCCGCCGGCTTCTCCTACAGCAGTGCCCGCCCAATCTTACCAATCAGGGGCGTAGCTAGAAATGACTGGGCCCCATAGCAAAAAAATGTATGCCCCCCCCTCCCGGACCTCCCACCTCTTCCAGAGCTCCCACCCAAACACACCTCCAGGACCTCCCACCCCAACATCCCCACACCCCTCCCTAGATCCCCCTTCAGTGTCGTCCACAGATCCCCCCTTCAGTGTCGTCCACAGATCCCCCCTTCAGTGTCATCCACAGATCCCCCCCTTCAGTGTCGTCCACAGATCCCCCCCTTCAGTGTCATCCACAGATCCCCCTTCAGTGTCATCCACAGATCCCCCCTTCAGTGTCATCCACAGATCCCCCCTTCAGTGTCATCCACAGATCCCCCCTTCAGTGTCGTCCACAGATATCCCCCCCAGTGTCGTCCACAGATATCCCCCCCAGTGTCGTCCACAGATATCCCCCCCAGTGTCGTCCACAGATATCCCCCCCAGTGTCGTCCACAGATATCCCCCCCAGTGTCGTCCACAGATATCCCCCCCAGTGTCGTCCACAGATATCCCCCCCAGTGTCGTCCACAGATATCCCCCCCAGTGTCGTCCACAGATATCCCCCCCAGTGTCGTCCACCGATATCCCCCCAGTGCCGTCCACAGATATCCCCCCCAGTGTCGTCCAAATATATCCCCCCCAATGTCGTCCAAATATATCCCCCCCAGTGTCGTCCACAGATATCCCCCCCAGTGTCGCCCACAGATATCCCCCCCAGTGTCGTCCACAGATATCCCCCCCAGTGTCGTCCACAGATATCCCCCCCAGTGTCGTCCACAGATATCCCCCCCAGTGTCGTCCACAGATATCCCCCCCCCAGTGTCGTTCACAGATATCCCCCCCACCCAGAGCCGCTTCCTAGCTAATTTATTCACTGCACTTGCCTCTGTGAAATTGAAGAGAAGCGCCGTAATCTCGCACAGGCGCACTGGCAGAGGCCAGGAAGACGGTGCATGCGCACTTCGAAGCCTGTGCGAGATTACGGCGCTTCACTTCAATTTTACAGAGGCAAGTGCAGTGAATAAATTAGCTAGGAGGCGGCGCTGGGCGGGGAGATTGCAGGCACAGGCAGCATCGCTTTGCTGCCTGTGCCGTTCGCAGCGCTTCCTGCGCTGATAAAGTCCTGTCACTGCGCGGGCCGCATGACACGGCTTTGCAGGCCGCATTTGGCCCGTGGGCCCTAGTTTGGGCATCACTGCTGTAAAGTATTTCATCTAAACCTCATTGATTTTTATATCTTAGATCCAGTCTATGTGATTCCATCTATAGGAGTGCCCATTCACTTCTTCTTTATCTAGTTTCACACTAGTGTCTGAGAGCTCCAGCAGGCTGTTCCGACTGCCATTGCCAGAGCTCTAAAACCCTAGTGTAAATCTAGCCTTACACAGCTTTGCAATTTTTTTTATAGTTCTTACAGGTTACACAACTGCAGTAGTAGTTAACAGGCCAAGATGTCGCTTTAAAGCAATTCTCCTTACACTGCATTTCTCTAGCTGACTTTAGCATAAGCATCCAGAAATAGGGGTGCACAATAATCTCTCCACTATGCAACCATGGGCAGCCCCCCTGCAGGACATATGAAGTTCTGCATCTTTTGTAGGTTGCTGTACTCATGATTGAATCCACATTTTCCTCTGTGGGATGCAGGTTCTCAGCAGACACACTCCGCCTTCCACTAATATATGTTCAAGCTCAGGAAGTTTCTATCCTCCTACACAACTTATCTATGGAGTGCCAAAACTCCTTTAGGCAGCTTATCTTCAACGTCTGTGCTCCTTTACACTTCCTCTCAACACTGGAATGCTTTGTAAATTCTCTGTCTCTTTTCTCCACTTTCTTCAGCTTGATTCGGTCCAGGGGCTATGTTTCTCTGCATCTGCTCACTACAATGTCTCACACAGGGTTGAATATAGAGGTGGACATGTTTAGTACCCTAAACCTGGGGGCACTACTATTGTATTTCTTTAATTGCTGCATATTTCTTTGATTCCTGCATTCTTCCATGTATTTCAATGCAATGCTATGTAATATGAGTTGCACCATATCATTGCATTCAGCAGGGGAGGCAATGCTTGTCAATGGCTGGTTGTAACAGGGGTTTCACCCTGTTTCATCCGTCCTGGTAGAGTGAGCTGGTCCAACTTCCTGCCCAGAGAGAGAGAAAGGTTCTGTCCTGATAGTGGAGGGGAGCTGGGAGGCAGCTAATAGGGCTCCCACTGAGGAGTAGAGAATGATACAGATAACCCTCTCCTGTCAGAGAGTTGGGAAGTAGCTTATAGAGCATCCACTCTCAAAAACTGGAGGAAAGCCTCAATTGAGCTTTGAGAGGATAAAGACAGCAGAATGAACTGCTAAATTCAGCTTCTACAGACACTACTGTAAGGTGAGAGACTATGGCGAAAGACACCCATCACCAGAATACCACTAGGCCAGCAACATCTAAGTGCAGAACTGTATCCATCCAACCTGCCACCATACATCCTCGGCGCAAGAGAAGAATTGCACTAAAAGCCTGTTGTATTGTATTTCAAGTTCTATGTTGCACCAGGACTTTGTTATGTTTAGCTCTGGCATTATTCTTCAGTACTATAACTTTTACTGCAATGGACCCCAGGGGGTGACTGCCTGAGATAGGACACTCTGATGCTACAACACTACATCAGGGCAACTACCACTCCCATTCTCTACACTGTCTCCCATGGGAGCTCGCTGCTCATGCATGTGTGTCTGTCATTCTATTCAAATGGAGAGCACAGGCCCCAGTATTCAGGCTCTTATCCCCCTACCTGTTATTGTTATTTTTACGTGTGGCATGAATGGCCTCTTTTGAAGTGGATCTAAAGCTGTAGTTTGTGCCAGTGACATTGTTTGTTATTTTTATTTACTGCTATAAAATAAATATGTTAATTGTTTTCATTATATTTGTTATTGCGAGATTTCCGCGCGGGTGCGATGCGTGAGGTGAACTCATTGCATCCGCACTGAATCCGGACCCATTAATTTCTATGGGGCTGTGCACATGAGCGGTGATTTTCACGCATCACTTGTGCGTTGCGTGAAAATCTCAGCATGCTCCTCTTTGTGCGTTTTCCACGCAACGCAGGCCCCATAGAAGTAAATGTGGATGCGGTGAGGATGCGCAACGCAGGCCCCATAGAAGTGAATGTGGATGCAAGTGCGGATGCAGTGCGATTTTCACATAACATGGTTATAAGGGAAAATAATTGCATTCTTAATACAGAATGCTTAGTAAAATAGGGCTGGAGGGGTTAAAAAAATAAATAAAATAATTTAACTCACCTCATCCGCTTCTCTTCTGTCTTCATCTTTGCTGTGATCCATCACCATGGTAAAAGATCATGTGATGGATCATGTGATGAGCGCAGTGACATCATCAAAGGTCCTATTCCTCAAAGAAGAAGAAAAAGAGAAGCCGGGCTGCGCGAACAAGTGGATTAAGGTGAGTTAAATTAATTTTATTTTTTTTTAACCCCTCCATCCCCATTGTACTATGCATTCTGTATTAAGAATGCTATTATTTTCCCTTATAAACATTTTATAAGGGAAAATAATACAATCTACAAAACACCTAATCCAAACCCGAACTTCTGTGAAGAAGTTCGGGTTTGGGTACCAAACATGCCGATTTTTCTCACGCGTGTGCAAAACGCATTACAATGTTTTGCACTCGCGCGGAAAAATCGTGCATTTTCCCGCGACGCACCCGCATCTTATCCGGGCCAAAAACATGACGCCCGTGTGAAAGAGGCCTAAGGGGAATTCATGATCTGTATATAAGGGCACTCATTGAGCTCCATGCATACAGCAATAAGAAAAGCATGGGTCATACTGTACCTGTAAGTGCCTCTGTCTCAGCCGGCTTACCTCTCCTGCAGCTAAAGTTTTATGCAGACCAGCCAGATATTTGGCAGTCCGAAGGTAGTTAACCCTTTCAAGACACAATGTACTGTACTTTTTCACTTTCATTTTTTCTTCCCTGCCTTGTGAGAGCCATTATTTTATATGTTTGCTGTTTACTTGGCTTGTTTCTTTGCAGGTCATGTATTTTTAATGGCACTGTTTACCATAGCTAGAATTACATAAAATAAAGCAAGAAACAAATTCTTCAGTGGGCTAAAATTGAAGAAAAAAGGCAATTCTGCCAAGGTTCTTTAGGCTTTGTTTTTACATTGTTCTTTGTACAATAAAAATGATATGACAAAGTTATTCTGCGGGTCAGTACGATTACGACAATACCAAATTTATATAGTTTTTATTATGTTTTATTACTCTAAAAAAAAAATATTTTTGAAAAAATAATTTTTTTATTTGCATTGCCATATTATGACACCCATAACTTTTTTATCTTCTCATCTACAAAGCTGAAAGAGGCCTTGCTTTGTGTGGGATGAGATGTAGTTTTTATTGGTAGCATCTTAGTGTACATACGTTGTTTTGATGCCTTTTTTTCTCTTTTTTTTAAGGGGCAAAGGTACCCAAATGAGGGCAAATCACTAATTTTTATTATTTTCTGTTGTGGTATTGACCGTGCATGGAAATATTTTTTATATTTTAATAGGTTGGACATTTTCAGACACGGCTATATCAATTGTGTCTATTTTTTTTTTGTTCTTTATTTTTATACAGTACAGACCAAAAGTTTGGACACATCTTCTCTTTCAAAGAGTTTTCTTTATTTTCATGACTATGAAGGCATCAAAACTATGAATTAACACATGTGTAATTATATACATAACAACAAGTGTGAAACAACTGAAAATATTTCATATTCTAGGTTCTTCAAAGTAGCCACCTTTTGCTTTGATTACTGCTTTGCACACTCTTGGCATTCTCTTGATGAGCTTCAAGAGGTAGTCCCCTGAAATGGTCTTCCAACAGTCTTGAAGGAGTTCCCAGAGATGCTTAGCACTTGTTGGCCCTTTTGCCTTCACTCTGCGGTCCAGCTCACTCCAAACCATCTCGATTGGGTTCAGGTCCAGTGACTGTGGAGGCCAGGTAATCTGGCGCAGCACCCCATCACTCTCCTTCATGGTCAAATAGCCCTTACTTTCAAAGTTTTCCAATTTTTCGGCTGACTGACTGACCTTCATTTCTTAAAGTAATGATGGCCACTCGTTTTTCTTTACTTAGCTGCTTTTTTCTTGCCATAATACAAATTCTAACAGTCTATTCAGTAGGACTATCAGCTGTGTATCCACCTGACTTCTCCTCAACGCAACTGATGGTCCCAACCCCATTTATAAGGCAAGAAATCCCACTTATTAAACCTGACAGGGCACACCTGTGAAGTGAAAACCATTTCAGGGGACTACCTCTTGAAGCTCATCAAGAGAATGCCAAGAATGTGCAGAGCAGTAATCAAAGCAAAAGGTGGCTACTTTGAAGAACCTAGAATATGACATATTTTCAGTTGTTTCACACTTGTTTGTTATGTATATAATTCCACATGTGTTAATTCATAGTTTTGATGCCTTCAGTGAGAATCTACAATTTTCAGTCATGAAAATAAAGAAAACTCTTTGAATGAGAAGGTGTGTCCAAACTTTTGGTCTGTACTGTATGTCAAATTAGGAAAAGGGGTGATTTTTATTAATATTTATATTTTTTACATTTAAAAAAAATATATTTTTTACTTTAATTTTTAGCCCCCACTTGTACATGCAATCTCCTGATCGCTTATCCCATAGACTTCAACAGAATACTACTGAAGTGTATGGGATTCTGACACGCTCCAGATACCACTATTGTCCCTGGCATCTCAAAGTTTAAATGACTGGGATCTGCGTTATCTCTGATCCCAGTCATTGTGGCTGGGTGCTGGCTGTATTACACAGCACACATGGTTTATGGAGTGGGCTCAGCTTGTGCATTCGCTCCATACACTTACACTGTACTGATGATGTACAGTTACACCCTGGTGGGAGTACACCAATTGCCAATTGTACACTGTGTCTGTGTAAGGTGTAGTCACATGGTGTCTTGGAACAGAGATGATGCACTCAAGAAATGGTTATGATAACTAATATTTTTTACTGTAAAGGCTAGTCGCCACCACAGGTTTAGACAGCAAAAGGCACATAAAAATTTGTCAGAATTTTTTTTATAATTCAGTATACAACTGAATCACATGATCACAGTGATTCTGGTAACCTTGTGCCTCTCTGGCTGGCTTTACACAATTAAAGGGACTCCCTTGACACAGGAGTTATTAGCTCTTGAGGCATGCAACCACCTCTTCCGCATTTCATATACAGTAATTCCCAGTACATCCTCAACCACACCATGTTGCAGAGTCCCATATGCTTTGCAGCTGGCCGCACATCATTCACTGAGTTTCTTCCTTGCAGACCCAGACCACGACCCTGGTTATACCTAGAGGGTGCCCATAGCCTCAACACAGTCTCCATGTGTGTTTTTCAATACAGAGCAGTCCATAGCCAATCAACTCTCCACACTCCTTTGCCCCACACATACATTTCCCAGAGGTTTGTCACCGCTCACCTAGAGGTTTATGACTACTCTGTCCTATTAAGTTCACTGCTGCCTCTTCACTCAGCCACCTTTGTTGTCTTGGGCGACAGTCTATGCCTGCCTACGTCTATTCCACATCTGCTTCTTGACTTTTTCAAGTCCCATACTCCCCACAAGGGAACAGCACACACCACCCAGGCACATGCCTGAACTTTCCTCGTGGCATCAAAATCTCTTTTTATAAAGGCAGCTTCTCCCTGACTGAAGGCCTGTCGATCCGATCATGTAACCTGGACCTCACACATATCACACAACAGCATCAAAACAGGCAACATAGAACAGCAGCCATCATTTATACAGTGATTACAATATAACAAGGTACTTAACCTTTGCTGGCCACTTTCACGGCCTCAAAGTAGAGCCACCATCAACAAGTTGGACTGCCATTAAAAACAGCAGTTTACTTTGTCTGCATGAGGACCTGCAGAACTCAAGACATGTGACCAGAGGTCCTCTGTTCACATTAATTATTATACAACCAGTCCATTAGGTGGCGGCACAAAATTGCAAATATATGTTTAAAACATCAACATTGGTCTTGCTGGAGCCTGCCTTGAGTTGTGAGAAACACAAGTCAAACACAGTTCAAATTGGACATTTAAAGGAATGGACCTGAACATGGCTGGAGGGGGTTTCTCCACACCCTTACACAAATCACTAACAAATTGATTCAAATTTAATTAAATTCATTTACAATATGCTTCACGGATCGGGTATGACCTAGCTGAATTGCTAGCAATATGTGGTTAACCATGCCCACCAGTGCAAAATTGCGCGTCCACTGGCTGCCACAGTTGGGTATGGATTGGCTGCTTGAGGCCAGACGTGCTGCCTGGTCATTGCACCTATAGAGTATGGAAGTTTTAACTAAATTAAGTGTAAAAATTCACACGGGGTCCTTTGATTTTGCAACAGGCGCCTCCCCCCGGGGTCCTTTAAGAGTAAAAAGTACTTGTTTCGTGACGCCAGTTGCAATGAAGCAACAACGGCACAGAGCCCCCTTTAGTGATGTAGTAGATGGTACCCAGGTGGTAGGAATGCCAGAGTGGTGTAGGGTGGCCTGAATGCCCTTAATGTTGGTGCACGTGTCACGGTGCTACTACCTGGATATGCTGGACCCCAGAAGTTGGCTACAAAGCAATGAAAAGGGGGGTTGTTGATGAAGGGGATGATTAAATAAATTGAGTCCAGATCTTGTGATGAAGTTGAAAAGCAGCTTTACTTTCAATAAACGTTTCTCCAAATGATTTACAGACTTTGTCTTGGTTCCAGCAGGCGTTAGGATTAATTCTGGCAGGCAAACTCATCTCTGCTACATCTGTTGCTCTCTGGTTCTGCTGTGTATAATTTAGCTTTCTCTGGGTGCTGCAACTTCTCTCTGTAGTCTGACTCTAAACTGGCCCAGGGAACTTGACTCCTGGCTTCAGAGGCTTCAAGCTGTGGCCTCCATATCCAGCAGAGCTGAAGGTGCTCTAGCTGGCTTAGGCAAGGCTTGGCGTGGGCACATGAAACAGCGACATGCCCAGCCCTTGCTTCCTGTGTTAGAATGGAAGGCTCCATTCTATATACCTGTAGCTCTGCCATGTTTGCTGCCATCTGCTGGTGAACCAGGCACATTACATGTGAACATAAGGCCTCTTTCACACGAGTGTGTCCGGATAAGGTCCGGATGCGTTGCGGCAAACCCGCGTGAGTAGGTACCCTATTGCAGTCAGTTTTTACTGCGATTGCGTTCCGTTGTTCAGTTTTTATCGCACGGGTGCAATGTGTTTTGCACGCGCGTGATAAAAAACTGAATGTGGTACCCAGACCCGAACTTCTTCACAGAAGTTCAGCATTGGGTTCAAGGTTGTGTAGATTGTATTATTTCCCCTTATAACATGGTTATAAGGGAAAATAATAGCATTTTTAATACAGAATGCATAGTACAATAGGGCTGGAGGGGTTAAAATAAATAAATAATTATTTTTTAACTCACCTTAATCCACTTGTTCGCGCAGCCTGCATCTCTTCTGTCTTCTTCTTTGAGGAATAGGACCTTTGATGACGTCACTGCGCTCATCACATGGTCCATCACATTATCTTTTTACCATGGTGATGGATCATGTGACGGACCATGTGATGAGCGTAGTGACATCATCAAAGGTCCTATTCCTCAAAGAAGAAGACAGAAGAGATGCCGGCTGCGCGAACAAGTGGATTAAGGTGAGTTTTATTTTTTAACCCCTCCAGCCCTATTGTACTATGCATTCTGCATTAAGAATGCTATTATTTTCCCTTATAACCATGTTATAAGGGAAAATAATAAAGATCGGGTCCCCATCCCGATCATCTCCTAGCAACCGTGTGTGAAAATCGCACCGCATCCGCACTTGCTTGTGGATGCTAGCGATTTTCACGCAGCCCCATTCACTTCTATAGGGCCTGCGTTGCGTGAAAAACTCAGAATATAGACCCGGCTACGTTTTTCACGCAACGCACAAGTGATGTGTGAAAATCACCGCTCATGTGCACAGCCCCATAGAAATGAATGGGTCCGGATTCAGTGCGGGTGCCATGCGTTCACCTCACGCATTGCACCCGCGCGGAAAACTCGCCCATGTGAAAGGGGCCTAACAGTTGCAAAATAGGAAATGCACATTATATAGAACCTGAAAATAAATACATAGGATGACACTAAATTAGCCCATTAAAGATAGTAGCAGGGTGCAGAAGTGGTAATGCCACACTGTGGCGTTACAATTTCCATAAGGCTCAATTCACACCTGAGCGTTTTACAGCGCGTTCCTACGCGCTGTAAAACGCTCAACAAGGAGAAACCAATGCTTCCCTATGGGAATGGTTCTCACCTGGGCGTTTTACAGCGCGTACGATCGCGCTGTAAAACGCCCGACGCTCACACAAGTACAGGAGCGTTTTTTTGGGCGCTTGTCGCGCGTTCCCGTACATAGACTTTCGGGAACGCGCGACACTGTGTGCACACTTGTCTCTGTATGCGCGCTTGTAAACGTCCGTACAATCGCGCATACAGAGCGCTCCTTTCAGAACGCTCAGGTGTGAATTGAGCCTAAGTGATTGTGAGCTAAAACCAAGATTGGAGCCTCCACAGACATAAGGTATAAGGGAAAGATCTGCTTTTTTTCTGTGTTTAGAGCCGCACCTGGATTTGGCTCACAATCACTGATATGGTTTCCTATAGAGCTGCATGTTACATGTCACTGCTGGGGTTTCCTATAGAGATGCATGTTACATGTCACTGAAGAGGTTTCCTATAGAGCTGCATGTTACATGTCACTGCTGAGGTTTCCTATAGAGATGCATGTTACATGTCACTGCTGAGGTTTCCTATAGAGCTGCATGTTACATGTCACTGCTGAGGTTTCCTATAGAGATGCATGTTACATGTCACTGCTGAGGTTTCCTATAGAGCTGCATGTTACATGTCACTGCTGAGGTTTCCTATAGAGCAGCATGTTACATGTCACTGCTGAGGTTTCCTATAGAGATGCATGTTACATGTCACTGCTGAGGTTTCCTATAGAGATGCATGTTACATGTCACTGCTGAGGTTTCCTATAGAGCAGCATGTTACATGTCACTGCTGAGGTTTCCTATAGAGCAGCATGTTACATGTCACTGATGAGGTTTCCTATAGAGCTGCATGTTACATGTCACTGCTGGGGTTTCCTATAGAGCAGCATGTTACATGTCACTACTGAGGTTTCCTATAGAGCAGCATGTTACATGTCACTGCTGGGGTTTCCTATAGAGCAGCATGTTACATGTCTCTGCTGAGGTTTCCTATAGAGCTGCATGTTACATGTCACTGCTGAGGTTTCCTATAGAGCTGCATGTTACATGTCACTGCTGAGGTTTCCTATAGAGATGCATGTTACATGTCACTACTGAGGTTTCCTATAGAGCTGCATGTTACATGTCACTGATGAGGTTTCCTAAAAGAGCTGTATGTTACATGTCACTGCTGAGGTTTCCTATAGAGATCCATGTTACATGTCACTACTGAGGTTTCCTATAGAGCAGCATGTTACATGTCACTGCTGGGGTTTCCTATAGAGCAGCATGTTACATGTCACTGCTGGGGTTTCCTATAGAGCTGCATGTTACATGTCACTGCTGAGGTTTCCTATAGAGATGCATGTTACATGTCACTGCTGAGGTTTCCTATAGAGCTGCATGTTACATGTCACTGCTGAGGTTTCCTATAGAGCAGCATGTTACATGTCACTGCTGGGGTTTCCTATAGAGATGCATGTTACATGTCTCTGCTGAGGTTTCCTATAGAGATGCATGTTACATGTCACTGCTGAGGTTTCCTATAGAGATCCATGTTACATGTCACTACTGAGGTTTCCTATAGAGCAGCATGTTACATGTCACTGCTGAGGTTTCCTATAGAGCAGCATGTTACATGTCACTGCTGGGGTTTCCTATAGAGCTGCATGTTACATGTCACTGCTGAGGTTTCCTATAGAGATGCATGTTACATGTCACTGCTGAGGTTTCCTATAGAGCTGCATGTTACATGTCACTGCTGAGGTTTCCTATAGAGCAGCATGTTACATGTCACTGCTGAGGTTTCCTATAGAGCTGCATGTTACATGTCACTGCTGAGGTTTCCTATAGAGCAGCATGTTACATGTCACTGATGAGGTTTCCTATAGAGCAGCATGTTACATGTCACTGCTGAGGTTTCCTATAGAGCAGCATGTTACATGTCACTGCTGAGGTTTCCTATAGAGATGCATGTTACATGTCACTGCTGTTTACTATAGAGCTGCATGTTACATGTCACTACTGAGGTTTCCTATTGAGCTGCATGTTACATGTCACTGATGAGGTTTCCTATAGAGATGCATGTTACATGTCTCTGCTGAGGTTTCCTATAGAGCAGCATGTTACATGTCACTGCTGGGGTTTCCTATAGAGATGCATGTTACATGTCTCTGCTGAGGTTTCCTATAGAGATGCATGTTACATGTCACTGCTGAGGTTTCCTATAGAGCAGCATGTTACATGTCACTGCTGAGGTTTCCTATAGAGCAGCATGTTACATGTCACTGCTGGGGTTTCCTATAGAGATGCATGTTACATGTCACTGCTGAGGTTTCCTATAGAGCAGCATGTTACATGTCACTGCTGAGGTTTCCTATAGAGCTGCATGTTACATGTCACTGCTGAGGTTTCCTATAGAGCAGCATGTTACATGTCACTGCTGGGGTTTCCTATAGAGATGCATGTTACATGTCTCTGCTGAGGTTTCCTATAGAGATGCATGTTACATGTCACTGCTGAGGTTTCCTATAGAGATCCATGTTACATGTCACTACTGAGGTTTCCTATAGAGCAGCATGTTACATGTCACTGCTGAGGTTTCCTATAGAGCAGCATGTTACATGTCACTGCTGGGGTTTCCTATAGAGATGCATGTTACATGTCACTGCTGAGGTTTCCTATAGAGCTGCATGTTACATGTCACTGCTGAGGTTTCCTATAGAGCAGCATGTTACATGTCACTGCTGAGGTTTCCTATAGAGCTGCATGTTACATGTCACTGCTGAGGTTTCCTATAGAGCAGCATGTTACATGTCACTGATGAGGTTTCCTATAGAGATGCATGTTACATGTCACTGCTGGGGTTTCCTATAGAGCTGCATGTTACATGTCACTGCTGAGGTTTCCTATAGAGCTGCATGTTACATGTCACTGCTGAGGTTTCCTATAGAGCTGCATGTTACATGTCACTGCTGGGGTTTCCTATAGAGCTGCATGTTACATGTCACTGCTGAGGTTTCCTATAGAGCAGCATGTTACATGTCTCTGCTGAGGTTTCCTATAGAGCTGCATGTTACATGTCACTGCTGGGGTTTCCTATAGAGCTGCATGTTACATGTCACTGCTGAGGTTTCCTATAGAGCTGCATGTTACATGTCACTGCTGAGGTTTCCTATAGAGCTGCATGTTACATGTCACTGCTGAGGTTTCCTATAGAGCTGCATGTTACATGTCACTGCTGAGGTTTCCTATAGAGATGCATGTTACATGTCACTGCTGTTTACTATAGAGCAGCATGTTACATGTCACTGCTGAGGTTTCCTATAGAGATGCATGTTACATGTCACTGCTGTTTACTATAGAGCTGCATGTTACATGTCACTGCTGTTTACTATAGAGCTGCATGTTACATGTCACTACTGAGGTTTCCTATTGAGCTGCATGTTACATGTCACTGATGAGGTTTCCTATAGAGATGCATGTTACATGTCTCTGCTGAGGTTTCCTATAGAGCAGCATGTTACATGTCACTGCTGGGGTTTCCTATAGAGCAGCATGTTACATGTCTCTGCTGAGGTTTTCTATGGAGCCATTACATGTGGCTGCAGATATTTTAGTAAGGGTACTTTCACACTAGCGTTAAAGTTTTCCGGTATTGAGTTCCGTCCTAGGGGCTCAATACCGAAAAAAACCGCATTGCTTTCTGAATGGAAAGCATTACGCTCAGTATGCATCAGAATATCTTCAGTTCAGTCCCTTTTACGGTATTTGACCGGAGAAAATACCGCAGCATGCTGTGGTATTTTCTCCGGCCAAAATTCTGGAACACTGCCCGGCATTCATTTTCATTGAAATGTATTAATGCCAGATCCGGTACCAAGTGTTCCAGAAAAACGGATCCGGTTTCCCGGTCTGCGCATGCGCAGACCTTTAAATCTGAAAAAAAGATAAATACCAGATCTGTTCTTCCGGATGTCACCGGAGAGACGGATCCGGTATTGCAATGCATTTGTTAGACGGATCCGCATACGGATCTGGAAACAAATGATGTCCGTTTGAATACGGAACTGCCTGCCGGATTCTTCTAACGCTAGTGTGAAAGTATCCTAACATAGTAACATAGTTTACATGGCTGAAAAAATACATCTGTCTATCCAGTTCAGACAAATAACACCTCTGTGAGGTAGAAACCAATTTTCCCCACTTTAGGGGAATAAAGAATTTCTTCCCGACTCCAATCAGGCAATCAGAATAACTCCCTGGATCAACGACCCCTCTCTAGTAGCTATAACCTGTAATATTATTACACTCCAGAAACACATCCAGGCCCCTCTTGAACTCTTTGGCTCCATCCACACGTCCGCAACTTGTTTTGCGGATCCACAGAGCCGCGGATCCGCAAAACACGGAAAGCGGCAATGTGCGTTCTGCATTTTGCGGACCGCACATTGCCGGCACTAATAGAATATGGCTGTTCTTGTCCGCAATTGCGGACAAGAATAGGACATGTTCTATTTTTTTGCGGTACGGAAGTGCGGACCCGGAAGTGCGGATCCGCAATTCCGTGTCCGGGCAGCACATCGTGCTGCTTCAAAGGAATGAATGGGTCCGCAATTCCGTTCCGCAAAATGCGGAACGAAATTGCGGACGTGTGAATGGAGCCTTTTAGTGAACTCACCATCACCACCTCCACAGGCAGAGAGTTCCATAGTCTCACTGCTCTTACCGTAAAGTACCCTCTTCTATGTTTGTGTAGAAACCTTCTTTCCTCCAGACGCAGAGGATGTCCCCTCGTCACAGTCCTGGGGATAAATAGATGATGGGAGAGATCTCTGTACTGACCCCTGATATATTTATACATAGTAATTAGATCTCCCCTCAGTCGTCTTTTTTCTAAAGTGAATAACCCTAATTTTGATAATCTTTCATGGTACTGTAGAACACCATTTCCAGTTATTATAGTTGCCCTCCTCTGAACCCTCTCCAGCTCTGCTATGTCTGCCTTGTTCACAGGAGCCCAGAACTGTACACAATACTCCATGTGTGGTCTGACTAGTGATTTGTAAAGCGGTAGGACTATGTTCTCATCACGGGTAGTGATGAACGGCATAGGCAATATTAGAATTCGCGATATTTGGCGAATTTTTAGCCGAATACTCGCCGCAAATTTGAGAATTCATGATCTCCAGTCGTTATTTTCTTGATTGCGAAAATCGGCAATGTAATATATTCGCAATAAAAAATTTGTGATTAGAATATTCGCAATCAACACTAAGGGGTAGGCAACTTTCCTATTGTTGCTAGGGATGTTGCTAAGTGCCGATATTCGCAATAAATTCGCAATTAGAATATTCGTGATCAACACTATTCGCTAATACGAATATATAGCACCATATTCTAAATATTCGCAAATTCTTGAAGTGGCGGTATTCGCAATTAAAATTTGCGATTCGAATATGTAACGGTCACGTACACACACACACACACAGGGGGGAGGATAGTGACCACTGCGCTCCACCCTCACCCCTGGCCCTGCCTACTTGCCTCACGAGTGCTGATGTAAGGGGACAACTGGACGGCAGTCCCTAACTTAGGATACGTGCGGGAAGGACAGACAAATAACAAAACGTGAACGGACCGGGTCAATACCAAGAGAGCTACGCAGTACCAAGGAATAAGCAGAGAATAGTCAGGAGAAGCCGAGGTCAAATACCAGGAGAGAGACGAAGTACAACAGGAGTCCGCAAAGAATCGTCAGGTGGAAGCCGGGATCAGAATACCAGGAGAGATGCGCAGTACAGGAGGAGCAGGCAGAGGATCGTCAGGGAACAGAGGATCAGGTAAGTATGCAGGAAACCAAACAAACGCCAGATACCTAATTAACAGGCAACCTGTGGCCAGCAGGCTGCCTGTTAAATACTGGCAGGCGGAGGTCATGTGACGTGGCCAGCACCACATGACCTGCCCCAGGGAGAACAGCCGAGCATCGAGTGTCCAGCTCGGTGCTCAGACTTCCCCTAGTTATTGGGGGAACTGAGGACGCCGGCCGAGCGGAGGAGACGTACGCGGCCGGTCCGTCCCGCCCCCTGTTACCTAGGAGACGAGGACGCTGTGCGCATCCTTTCTCCTGTACAGCAAAGGGACGCCGACGGCGCTAAGGAGAGCAAGCGCCTCGGCGTTCTGTGACAGAATATTCGCGCTTAACACTAATCACGGGCATCTATGCCCCTTTTGATGCAACCCATTATCTTATTGGCCTTGGCAGCAGCTGCCTGTTGTCTGTCTCTAGAAAGGAGGAGGAGTGGCCCTGTATGTGAAAGATAGCATTAAATCTAACCTAATACAAGTTGGTGAGGCCAACATAGAGTCAGTTTGGGTTACGTTGCAGTTTGCTAACCATGCAGTAACTCGTGTAGGTGTGATATATAGACCACCTGGTCAAGTTAAAGAACTAGATGATCTACTAGTTGAAGAAATAGCTAAAATGACAATGAAAGGAGAAGTTATCATTATGGGAGATTTCAATCTTCCAGATATAAACTGGAAAACCAAAATAGCAAGTTCTACCAGGAGTACAGATATTCTAAATTCCCTACTGGGGTTATCTCTACAACAAGTGGTTGAGGAGCCAACCCGGAGGGAGGCCATTTTGGATTTGGTATTCACAAACGGGGATTCGGTATATGATGTCATTGTAGGCGAAACCTTGGGATCTAGTGATCACCAGTCAGTGTGGTTTAATATAAGAACTGTGAAAGAGTCCCACCACACAAAAACAAAAGTTTTAGATTTTAGAAAAACAGACTTTTCAAAAATGAAATTAGTCATAAATGAGTCCTTATCAGACTGGAACGGATTACATGGAGTCCAGGAGAAATGGGACTACTTAAAAGGTGCATTATTGAAGGCAACAGAAAATTGCATTAGACTTGTCAGTAAAAGCAAAAAAAGGAGGAGACCAATGTGGTACTCAGCAGAAGTGGCCCAAATCATTAAAAATAAAAAGCTAGCATTTTGTAATTATAAAAAAAACCAGAGCAATGAAGATAAGGAAATCTACAAGATTAGGCAGAGAGAGGCCAAGCAAGTTATAAGAACTTCTAAAGCGCAGGCAGAAGAAAAACTAGCTCAGTCTATGAAAAAAGGGGATAAGACATTCTTCAGATATATAAATGAAAAAAGGAAATTAAAACAAGGAATAACTAAATTAAAAACAAAGGACGGAAGGTATGTAGAAGAGAATAAAGGGCTAGCCGACTGCCTTAATGAATACTTCTGTTCAGTTTTTACAAAAGAAAAAGGAGAAGGACCTCCACTAGAAAGAATGACTATTAAATCGTTTGATGCATGTATCTTTACAGAGGAAGATGTTCTAAGTTTGCTGTCTAAGGTGAAGACGGATAAGTCACAGGGGCCTGATGAGATACACCCAAAATTATTAAAAGAGCTTAGTGGTGAGCTGGCAAAACCGTTAACAGATTTATTTAACCACTTATTAGTAACAGGAGTCGTCCCGGAAGATTGGAAATTGGCAAATGTCGTGCCCATTCACAAGAAAGGTAGTAGGGAGGAATCGAGCAACTATAGACCAGTGAGTCTGACATCAATAGTAGGCAAATTAATGGAAACCCTATTAAAGGATAGGATTGTGGAACATCTAAAATCCCATGGATTGCAAGATGAAAAACAACATGGGTTTACTTCAGGGAGATCATGTCAAACAAATCTTATAGATTTTTTTGACTGGGTGAATAAAATAATAGATGGTGGAGGTGCAGTAGACATCGCATATCTAGATTTTAGTAAGGCTTTTGACACTGTCCCACATAGAAGACTTATCAATAAACTGCAGTCATTGAGCATGGACTCCCATATTGTTGAGTGGATTAGGCAGTGGCTGAGTGACAGACAGCAGAGGGTTGTAGTCAATGGAGAACATTCAAAACAAGGTCATGTTACCAGTGGGGTTCCACAGGGATCTGTACTGGGACCGATTTTGTTTAATATCTTCATAAGTGATATTGCAAAAGGCCTCGCTGGTAAGGTTTGTCTTTTTGCTGATGACACAAAGATATGTAACAGGGTTGATGTTCCTGGAGGGAAACGCCAAATGGAAAAGGATTTAGGAAAACTAGAAGAATGGTCAGAACTCTGGAAACTGAAATTTAATGTGGATAAGTGCAAGATAATGCACCTGGGGCGTAAAAACCCAAGGGCAGAATATAGAATATTTGACACAGTCCTGACCTCAGTATCTGAGGAAAGGGATTTAGGAGTAATTATTTCAGAAGACTTAAAGGTGGGAAGACAATGTAATAGAGCAGCACGAAATGCCAGCAGAATGCTTGGATGTATAGGGAGAGGTATAAGCAGTAGAAAGAGTGAAGTGCTTATGCCGCTGTACAGAACACTGGTGAGACCTCACTTGGAGTATTGTGCGCAGTACTGGAGGCCATATCTCCAGAAGGATATAGATACTCTAGAGAGAGTTCAGAGAAGAGCTACTAAACTAGTACATGGATTGCAGGATAAAACTTACCAGGAAAGGTTAAAGGACCTTAATATGTATAGCTTGGAAGAAAGAAGAGACAGAGGGGATATGATAGAAACTTTTAAATACATAAAGGGAATCAACTCGGTAAAGGAAGAGAGCATATTTAAAAGAAGAAAAACTACCACAAGAGGACACAGTTTTAAATTAGAGGGGCAAAGGTTTAAAAGTAATATAAGGAAGTATTACTTTACTGAGAGAGTAGTGGATGCATGGAATAGCCTTCCTGCAGAAGTGGTAGCTGCAAATACAGTGAAGGGGTTTAAGCATGCATGGGATAGGCATAAGGCCATCCTTCATATAAGATAGGGCCGGGGGCTATCCATAGTATTCAGTATATTGGGCAGACTAGATGGGCCAAATGGTTCTTATCTGCCGACACATTCTATGTTTCTATGTTTCTATGTTTCTATGTACCAGGGCACTTTTCCTTTGCTGTATGAGGCTCCAAGCTGTGTCCTCTATATCCAGCAGAGCCTAAGGTGTTCTGCTGGCTTACTTTGCTTAGCTGGGGTATGCTAGGACTTTCCCCTGGAAGGGGGTAAGCTGAACTGACCTCTAACCAACTAGTCTGATCCCTTCCTCAGAGAGGGTCAGAATGGAAAGCAGCTTCTACTCTCTTCTAACAGTAGCACTGCCAAGTCTGCTGCCACCTCTGGTGAACCATGTACATTACATGAACATTAACAATTTTAAACATAGGAAATGCACAATGTGGAGGACCTGGCCAAATACATAGAATGACACCATACCAGTATACACAGATAGAAGCAGGGCATAGGAGTGGTAAAGCCACTCGGGGGCGTTACATTCGCTATCATCCAGCCATGTCTCCACAGTTATTCCCACTATGTCATAGTCCTCCTCACACATCACTAATTCCAGTTCCCCAGTTTTATTAGTCAGGCTTTTGGCATTAGTGTACATACAATTGATAGGTTTTTGTAAATTTTTACCCTACACCTTTACTTATGAACTGTTCTAGTCCCTCCTTCCATTCCTCCCCCAGTTCCATTACCTTGCCCCAGTTCTCTATCTGCAGTATCTTCCCCTCCTATAATGTAATTACCCCCCCTCAGTCCCTAGTTTAAACACTCCTCCAACCTTCTAGCCATCTTCTCCCCGAAAACAGCTGCACCTTTCCCACTGAGGTGCAGCTCTTACAGATATTTCCTTTAGAGCTGCATGTTACATGTCATTGCAGTGTTTACTATAGAGCCGCATGTTACATGTCACTAGTGATATTTCCTACAGAGCCACGTATTACATGTTGCTGCACAGGTTGGCCTTGGCAGCAGCTGCCTGACACTGGTTTTTATAGCTTAGTTTGCTGTCCACTAAAATTTTTAGGCACTTTTCCATGTCAGTGTTACCCAGTGTTTTACCATTTAGTATGCACTGGTGCCTTGCATTGCATTATTCCTCCCTCTGTGTATGACCTTACATTTGTCAGTCTTAAACCTCATCTGCCACTTTTCTGCCCAAGCCTCCAATCAATCCAGGTCCATCTGTCGCAGTATAATATCCTCTTCCGTGTTAATTACTTTACAGTTTAGTGTCATCTGTAAAAACTGATATTTTACTGTGCAAGCCTTCTACATGATGATTAATAAATGTATTGAAGAGAATAGGGCCCAATACTGACCCCTGTGGTACTCCACTAGTGACCGTGACCCAATCTGAGTGTGTACCATTAATAAACACCCTCTGTTTTCTATCACTGAGCCAGTTACTTACCCACATATAGACATTTTCCCCCAGTCCAAGCATTCTCATTTTATATGCTAACCTTTTATGTGGTACAGTATCAAATGCTTTGGAGAAGTCCAGATATAAGATATCCATTGATTCGCCATGGTCAAGTCTAGAACCTACCTCCTCATAGAAACTGATTAAATTTGTTTAACATGACCGATCTCTCATGAAGCCGTGCTTATTTTCATTGAGGTACTCCAAGATAGCATCTCTTTCAAAACCTTCAAACAGTTTACCCATGACAGATGTTAAACTTACCGACCTATAGTTTCAGGGCTCTGTTTTTGGACCCTTTTTGAATATTGCACTTGTCCCAGACACTTAGACTTAACTTTTAATGAATTAGGTTAAAATATTGAACCATGAGCAACTGAAAAGGTTAAAACTATCTGATACCCTATGAGTGCTATTATACAGGGAAAAACCTGCACGGATGAGGACGGGGGTGCACTACCCCACACTCTATTCCTTAAACGGACACTAGCTGTCTCAATTTGTATTAACAATACATTGTTGCAACAGACACCGTCTGCTATAAAGTAATGCTTATGCAGCAAGCAGCAATACTATCCTAAGTGAGACTGTATTAGATCCACTGTATTGGCAAGCACTGATAGCGGTATACAGAGTCTAAAAACCTAACACCTGCCCCCCAACATGTTTCGCCAGCTAATTTGGCTTCATCAGGGGTATCCGGCAGTCTGTGGAGAAAAAAATATTTAATAGCTTTGCTTTCTCCTCATCACTGTCTGCAACTCCCCCCTCATCACTCTGTAAAGGGCCAACACCTTCATATTTATAGTTTTTACCATTGAAATAATTGAAGAACATTTTAGGGTTAGTTTTACTCTCTTTGGCAATGAATCTCTCGGTCTCTAGTTTGGCTACTTTTATTTATTTTTTACATATTCTATGTTTTTCCTTATAGTTTTTCAATGTTTTCTTGCTACCCTCCTGTTTTAGTGATTTAAATGCTTTCTTTTTGTCATTTATTGCTTACTTTACAATCCTATTTATCCACATTGTTTTTTTCTTGTTCCTCACCCTTTTATTTTGATAAGGTATGTACCTCTCACAATTAGAGCTTAGGATGTCTATATCTGGGTTGTTGAAGTCCCCCATAATAACGACCTTATGATTTGCTGCCTCATCTATCTTGTTTAGCAGTGGACTCTGGTATATTAGGTGGCTTATAATAAACTCATATTAGTATTTTATTATTGTTTTTGCCTCTATGAATTTCTACCCACAATGACTCCACATGTTCATGTTCCTCACTTATATCTTCCTGGAGTATGAGCTTTAGACAGGACTTTACATAAAGGCAAACCCATCCCTTTCTCCGGTTTCGAAGAGCCTTTCTAAACAGACTGTAACCGTGTACGTTAACCGGACAGTCATAGTGCAGTGTCCGACATGGGGTTGTTTTTAAGTAAATTTGTCGTGACGTAAGTTGCATTGAAGCAACAAGGGACAGAGTCCGCTTAAGTAGTGTCACCGCCAGTTCTGTGAGAAGGTCTGACAGACGTTCTTCTCTACCTCTTGTATGACATTCTTTGTTTTGGTTTCACTTTGTCATCTCCTTTCCTTCTGCCAGGTGTCACTTATTTAGACTAATCGTCTTTCTTCATATTCCCTCCCATACTGCCTCACTTTGCTGTTTATACTACTTCCTGGATGAAGTGTTCACTGCTGGAGGCTGCTGCTGTTTGCTCAGATAAGTCTTTTCCTTTATTGTGTTTCCTTGCTGGCTTGATTCTAGGTGACCCTGACTCCATCCGTATTAAGTGCAGGGAGCCGGTCGTCGTGTTCCCTCACTATTATAGGGTTTTCAGGTGTCACACAGTCTTAGGTACGTGGGCATGCAATCGTCTACCATTGAGACCCTTGCATGTGCATAGCAGTCAGGGAGAGCTCTTAGGGTTTTAAAGGGCTCACCTATATGCTTCTTAGTTTGGGATCAAGCTAGTCGGTCGTTTATTTATAAGTTCTAGCTATCTGCAACTTCACCCGTGACAAGTAGATGGTGTTGGTGGTACCCAGGTGTAGGAATGCCAGAGTGGTGTAAGGGTAGCCTATAATGTCCCTTCAGATATGGCTGTGCACGTGTCATGGTGCACCTACCTGAATATCCTGGACCCCAGGCATTGTAGTCTGAAGCAGAGCAAATAGGGTAAATAGTTGAGGGATTTGTAGAATAAATATAATCCAGACCTTGTGCTAAAGTTGAAACAGCTTTCCATCTCTCCAAACGATTTACAGGCTTTCTATTGGTTTCCAGGAGGTTTTAGCATAAACTGGCAGGCAATAACAATCTTGGCTCTGCTATGCTGACAGGCTTAAATAGGAACTTTTCCTTTGATGTATGCTGCAACTTTTCTCTCTGTTGTCTGTCTCTAAATTATGTACCAGGGCACTTTTCCTTTGCTGTATGAGGCTCCAAGCTGTGTCCTCTATGTCCAGCAGAGCTGAAGGTGTTCTGCTGGCTTACTTTGCTTAGCTGGGGTATGCTAGGACTTTCCCCTGGAAGGGGGTAAGCTGAACTGACCTCTAACCAACTAGTCTGATCCCTTCCTCAGAGAGGGTCAGAATGGAAAGCAGCTTCCACTCTCTTCTAACAGTAGCACTGCCAAGTCTGCTGCCACCTCTGGTGAACCAGGTACATTACATGAACATTAACAATTTTAAACATAGGAAATGCACAATGTGGAGGACCTGGCCAAATACATAGAATGACACCATACCAGTATACACAGATAGAAGCAGGGCGTAGGAGTGGTAATGCCCCTCGGGGGCATTACATTAGCTATCATCCAGCCATGTCTCAGTTATTCCCACTATTTCCCCAGTTTTATTAGTCAGGCTTCTGGCATTAATGTACATACAATTGATAGGTTTTTGTACATTTTTACCCTACACCTTTCCTTATGAACTGTTCTAGTCCTTCCTTCCATTCCTCCCCCAGTTCCATTACCTTGCCCCTGTTCTCTATCTGCAGTATCTTCCCCTCCTATAATGTAATTACCCGACCACCCAGTCCCCAGTTCAAACACTCCTCCAACCTTCTAGCCATCTTCTCCCCCAAAACAGCTGCACCTTTCCCATTGAGGTGCAGCTCTTATAGAGCCATGTTATATGTGGCTACAGATATTTCCTTTAGAGCCGCATGTTACATGTCATTGCAGTATTTACTCTAGAGCCGCATGTTACATGTAACTAGTGATATTTCCTACAGAGCCACGTATTACATGTTGCTGCACAGGTTTCCTGTAGAGCAGCCGCATGTTACATGTCGCTAATGAGGTTTCATATAGAGATGCATGTTACATGTCGCTGCTGAGGTTTCCTATAAAGCCGCATGTTACATGCAGCTGCAGATATTTCCTGTAAAGCTGCAGGAGTGGCACTAGTGTTCCTAACCCTGCTACAGTCTCTAACAGGCTAACATTAATGTCATCTGTGTATTTATTCCAGGTCCTCTTACATTGTGCATTGATAATATTGCTCTGAAACTGTTATGTTCATGTAATGTGCCTGGTTCACCAGCAGGTGGCAGCGGATATGGCAGAGAGATCTTTAGATAGAATGGAACTTACCATTCCATTCTCCCCTTTTTGGGCAGAAGTGGGTTAGTCTGCTTCCTATGAAGGGAAGAGTTGTAGGAAGTTCTAGTTAGTGCTAGTCTAGCGTTGGGAGCAGACGAGTCAAGATGTAGCAGTGAGGGGAAGGGTCCCCCTCCAGCAGCAGGCGTCTCCCAGGGAAGCAGCTTATAGAGCATCATGACTCCTTACAGATTAAGAGACAGAGTATTGCGAGGGGGTCAACAGTCCAAGGCACCCCACTCCAAAGGTACCAGAACCGCTACAGAGTCCAGTAATCAGACAGAAGCCGAGTTTAGCACAGTAGAGAGATAAAGCAGACTATTCAAGAAAAGCTGTTGAACTTTCACCAAGTCTGGGCTCGACTTATTCTCCACCTCCTTTAGCTCTTCCCTTTATTGCTACGAAGCCTAACCATGGAGATCCATGGTATCCAGGTAGGGGCACCGTGACACACACACAGAAACTATTAACGCACTTCACCACTTGGCATTCCTACAAACCTGGGACACGATCGTTCCGGGTGGGTAGCACGTTGCATTTTATGCCGCTGCAGATATTTATACTTTATGTTAATATTAAAACAATTATTAATTTCCAGTACAATAACTGGTTCCAGTGGTTGTGCTGTTACATTTGGGAAAAGCTGTTAATTATCACAATGTTACACTGAGTTACTAATTACCCCATGCAGTTGTCAGTAATTGCTCATCTGCTCCATGTATGTGCATTAGTATTATTGTTGTTTATTATGTGTCAAGAAGTTTATTAGAACTGGAGGAAGACGTCTAGATTCTCCAGATTGGAAACTGATTTTTATTCCCAACAGAAACCACATGAAACGTCTGTTCTTTTCTCATTTTATATAAAAGCATTTCTACAAATACAAAATTCTGAAAAGAAGATAAATAGTGAAATCCCATGTGTGGATCCAGAAAAAGTCATTCAGCGAAGCTGATTACAGTGTAAACCCCCAGTGTATACTGTAGGTAAGGATATGCTTCTTAGGTCATCCTCTTCTGCCAAGAAACAAAAAAAATCTATTCAGTCACTAGTTATTTCGCTGGTGACAACGAACGTGGCATCATTACAGGTTTTGCGGGGGTTGTCATTCAGCTTTCTGAATGTTATACTTGTCTGTTCTATAGGATTCTCCAAATTAAATGGAGAGCTCCCAAAAAGAATTCCCACAAAACCTGGAATCTGTCCAGAAGGAGTACAACTCTAGATGTGATACGATAGCAGCAGGTTGACACAGTGGATGCTATGATGGCAGTGGGGCTGCTATGGCGGTATTAATACTGTTATTGGGGCACCCTAGCTGTTATTGAAAGGACTGTGGCTCTTATGGGGGTATTGTGTCTGTGATTGTGAGCACCTTCACTGTTATGTGGGCGTTTGCATTGTCATTAGAGGTTGCATGAAAATTTTATAACATATACTTTTCTTATGGCATCTTATGACACAATGATATTTTACATTTTATTTAAAAGTAGCAGTAATTTGGTCTAAGTAATAATTCAAGATATATGTTTGGAGTGTCCCACTCTTGTGAGAACATTTAGATCGAGCACATTTGATTTTGAGAATCTGATCCTAAGGTTTCCCTTTGAGAAAAGATCTTCCGAAAGTCTCTACAAGCTTTCTCCATAGGGATAAATCTGCAGATCGGAAATCGGAAGCAATAGATGATGCTTACTGCAGTAAGATTTTCCAACAGGATCTGAGCCCACATAAGCTCCATTCAAAAAGAACCAGGCACAGAGTTCTACAGTCCAGCCCTCGACCATCCAGTTCATTGCGACCTGTCAGCAAGAGGAACCCAAGTGCAAGTAACAAGTTTTTCTAGCTGAATATAGAAAACTAGTGCAGAGGAACAAATAGGTTATAAAGTCTGCAGTGGCTACTTTTCCTCTTGTCCTCCTTTCCCTCTCGGGGCCTGAAATCCTCCTGCCTGCATCCAGGAGATAGAATTAAAAAGGAAACTTTAAGCAGATGGGCTCAGTGGGTTTTCTGGCAGGCTGGCAGAGGCTTTCCATGTGCCAAGAGAAGCAGCTTTTTACAGACACAGCGTGTCCAAAAAGGCTGGAAAGCAATGTATCTAGATTTGTGCCAGCTCCATCAGAGGGACGCTCCACAGCCGGAACCCAGCGCCAGGGACAGACGCATTCTTTCGCTTGCAAAAGCCGTTCATGGATTAAGTGAATTGTGCTGGAGACCGAAGTTAAAATCTCGCTCAGTATCTTGTAGCAGCGGACACAATATGCCATCATTGTATTCATCGCCGCTCCAGCAGCTTCTAGCACTAGAGACAATGTCACATTTACACATTACAAGAGCCATAGGGATCAATTTATCAAAGTCTTCCAGCCTGGAACATGGGGAAAGACGAGGAAAAAAATGCATTTACTAGAGAAAAGCCTTCTCCTGACACGAGGGGGATTGCAGCGATTTTTTTTTTTTTTCCTTTGGCTTTGTTAGAAAATTTGCAGGTGGATGATTCTGATAAATTAACCCAGAAGAATTACTAGGATGACAATGCAGAAAACGTAATTACACAGAAAATAACCCCACAGTAGAAAAAGGGGAACATCACGTCACCCGTTGAGAAGGGATGAATTACCGTACTTTCTAGGGCACTGGGTACTCCGCTCACTGACGACTGTCTCATCTTCTTATTTGCTAAAACCTTCTGAAAATCAGCTCATAAGGCTGGAAATATACATTCACCATAAGTAGATGATGAAGCTACGCAAGTAAGACTTGATGGTATAGGGGACTGAGTTTATAGCTTGCAAAATGTATCATCACCTACATAATGAGGACAACCGAGCCTGCAACAAATAATAATAATAATCCTCACTGGATCTTGGCTGACTGGAAGAAAATTCCTTGCACAGCAAGACAAAAAATGCCTTAGCCTGGCACCCTAGGGGTTAAAAATGCAAAGGACAAATGTATCCAATTATAGTACAAGAGGAATGATAATAGGGTTCCCCTTGAAGAATATAGGACATTAGTATATTGCTGATGTACAGTAAAGCGTATATGGAAACCGCTCTCCAGGCTCCCCGTTATTAAGGCTCATTTCCCTCCTTCTATGTGCAGCATTTACCTGATAATCATTTCGCACTGAGGGTTTAGCTTGCGTGTGATAAATTATCTGCTTGCTGTAATGAAAATCTGTTCTCTATGCATTTGTTTCCTGCTATGTTTTTGCTTATACACATTAAAGGGGTTGTCCGAGATTTTGATATTGATGATCTATTCTCTGCATTGATCATCAATATCAGATAGGCGACTCCGGGACCTCTGCTGATTAAAGAGGCCGCAGTGCTTCGCTGAGCGCCGCAGCCTTTTCTTAGGCCTGTGATGTTGCATTGACATGAAGTTCAATGGCAGCTTTACTTGAATAAACGTTTCTCCAAAACGTTTCAGGATTTGTCTTGGTTTCAGCAGGCTTTAGCATTAAACTGGCAGGCAAACTCAACTCTGCTATATCTTTCTTTCACTCTTCTGTACTGACAGGCTGACTTACTAACTTTGATTCTCCTTTATGCTGCACTTCTCTCTGTAGTCGTGCTTATGTTTCAGCCGAGGAACTAATCTCCTGGCTCCTGAGGTTTCTATGCTTCAGCCTCCCTGGCCAGCAGAGCTTAGGGTGCTCTGGCTGGCATGTGCATATCCAACAGAGACATACCCCTGCACACCCTTCCCCTAGCTGGGGGTAAACTAGACTGAAGCTCACTGGTCCCCACCCTTCTTGCAGGAAGTAGGGCTGGACCACTCCCCTACAGAGGGGGGTTATAATGGAATGGTAAGTTCCATTCTATCTGAGTACAGCTCTGCCATGTTTGCTGTCCTGGACAGCAATACATAAGATGACATTTTGTTAGCCCAAAAAAAACCTGTAGCAGGGTGCAGGAGTGGTAACACCAGTCTGGGGTGTTACAAATCTCACCTGCTGGGTTGAGTAGATGAGGCCAGGGGATGATCCTAAGCCCATGCGCTCTTCTATACAGACCACCAGCAGTGTTACTGCATCACGCCTGCTGGAGGGAGCACAGCCAGTGTATGAGCACCGGACCATAATGGATGACGGACATCCATTATGGACTAGGCCTCTCCTGGGCATTACTACTGTGTGTGTGTACTGGCAGTAGGGGGGCCACTTTCATAATCCCCAAAAGGAGGAAATCACACCCCCAAAAGGAGGACATCACACCCCAGAAAAGCAGTATATCACACACCCAAAAGGACGACATAATTCCTGTGACAGCGGGTGACGATACAACACACAGCAAGGAAACCATAATCTATACACCAGTGGCAGCCAAATTACACAAAAAATCTATAAGATAAATCATGCTTTACTCACTAAACTTGGTGCCTAGTGCGATATATTTATCTCCTTTTCTTACTGCCTCTTAGAATTTGTTATTGGACATTACAAGGAGGAAGGATAAGAGGAGAAAACTACAACTCCCACCATGTCCAGGCTGTTATTATGTGATATAAAAGAGCATTACAGGGGAGAGGTATAAGAGGAGAGAACTACAATTACCAGCATATCCGGGCTAATATTATGTGATATCAGAGGACATTACAGAAAAGAGGAATAAGAAGAGAGAACTATAACTCCCAGCATGATCAGACTGTTATTATGCGCTATCAGAGGTCATTACAGGAGGAGATATGAGGAGAGCACTACAACTACCAGCATGTCCAGGCTATTATGTGAGATCATAGAACATTACAGGAGGAGGTATAGAGGAGTGAACTATAACTCCTGTCATGTCCAGGCTATTATATGTGATATCAGAAGATATTATAGGAGGAGGAGGTATAAGAGGAGAGAACTCAAACTCCCAATATGAACAGGTCGTTATTATGTGATATCAGGAGGAAATTACAGGGAGTAGGCATAAGAGGAGACCACTACAACGCTGGTCTTAATAAATGACCCCCAATGTGTTTGTGTGTAGGAATAATGTGCACGCTGCAGAGCTGTGTGTGAATAATGTGCGTACCGCAGAGTTGTGTGTCTGTATTTGTATAATATTATGATCATAAATAGATACGAGAGAAGTTTAAAAAAATTTGATTTGCCAAAGTTAGCCAAGAAATTCCATTTGTTCCGTCAATTTGTTAATTTGCCACAGATAGACACTATGATTCTGCTGCTCCAGCAGGATCTCTGTCCACTTGCTTTATAGTCCCTACTGCTAGAAAAGTAGAAAAACACAATATAGACCTGCAAATACCAAAACAAAATATCTCTGAAATTACACTGCTTATACTCAGCCCGTGTGTGTGAGTAAGAGAGAGTGGGTGTACAGTGTGTGTAGGTTTATAAAACTCACAGTTTTTGTGATAAAATCACTATCTTGTCGAGAGATCCAGTCTTGTGCTGGCTCCCCCACTCTGTGCTGAAGATGCTATAAGTACTGCTACACTGCTTTTCAACTCTTAGGCCCCTTGCACATGGGTGTCACGGATTTTGTGCGTTGCGAGTGCATTGCGGGAAACCTGCGCGAGTGTGCACGCAATTTCAGTCAGTTTTATCTGCGATTGCGTTGCGTTGTTCAGTTTTTTCCGCTGAAGTTCGGGTTTGGGTTCGGTGTTCTGTAGATTTTATTATTTTCCATCATAAGATGGTTATAATGGAAAATAATAGCATTCTTTAATACAGAATGCTAAGTAAAATGTCCCTTGAGGGTTAAAAAATAATAAAAAAATTACTCACCTCATCGCCAGCAGTTATCGTCTTCTTTCTTCTTCTTGCAGGACCTGCAAAAGTACCTGCACTGACTGAACCTTCTATCTTCATTCAGCAGGACCTGCGCTGATGTCACATGCACTCACCACGTGGTGAGCGCAATGACGTCAGCGCAGGTCCTTTTTCAGGTCCTGCAAGAAGAAGAAAGAAGACGATAACAGCTGTGCGATCAAGTGGATGAGGTGAGTAATTTTTTTATTATTTTTTAACCCTCAAGGGACATTTTACTTAGCATTCTGTATTAAAGAATGCTATTATTTTCCATTGTAACCATGTTATAATGGGAAATAATAAAGTGAATGGACCTCATCCTTATTTATTATCATCTACTTAGCAACCATCCGTGAAAATCGCATTGCATCCGCCTGCGTTGCGTGAAAAACGCAGAATACGGAACATGCTGTGATTTTCACACAACGCACAAGTGATGCGTGAAAAACATCGCTCATGTACACAGCCCCCATGAAATGAATGGGTCCAGATTCAGTGCAAGTGCAATGCGTTCAAGTCACGCATTGCACCCGTGCGGAAAACTCGCCCGTGTGAAAGGGGCCTTACATGAGTCAGTGCATCTGAACTACTATAGGGGGCGCTGCTGCGCTCAGTCTTTTGCATCTCATTGAACTAGACTGTCAGGATTGACTCTAGGAGCGTGTTAGTTCAGTAAATCTTCTGGTTCACTGAGAGTCTGCGACTTGTGAACTATCAGCCCCCTCAGGACATAGTGCTATAGGGCAAGCAGTAGGCTATACTGGAGTTCTATTCACTGCACCAAGTATCATCTGCCTGTTCTTATTCAGACTGCTGGACAATAAGATATATATATATATACGGTATATATATATATATATACAGTACAGACCAAAAGTTTGGACACACCTTCTCATTCAAAGAGTTTTCTTTATTTTCATGACTATGAAGGCATCAAAACTATGAATTAACACATGTGGAATTATATACATAACAACAAGTGTGAAACAACTGAAAATATGTCATATTCTAGGTTCTTCAAAGTAGCCACCTTTTGCTTTGATTACTGCTTTGAACACTCTTGGCATTCTCTTGATGAGCTTCAAGAGGTAGTCCCCTGAAATGGTCTTCCAACAGTCTTGAAGGAGTTCCCAGAGATGCTTAGCACTTGTTGGCCCTTTTGCTTTCACTTTGCGGTCCAGCTAACCCCAAACCATCTCGATTGGGTTCAGGTCCAGTGACTGTGGAGGCCAGGTCATCTGGCGCAGCAACCCATCACTCTCCTTCATGGTCAAATAGCCCTTACTTTCAAAGTTTTCCCAATTTTTCGGCTGACTGACTGACCCTCATTTCTTAAAGTAATGATGGCCACTCGTTTTTCTTTACTTAGCTGCTTTTTTTCTTGCCATAATACAAATTCTAACAGTCTATTCAGTAGGACTATCAGCTGTGTATCTACCTGACTTCTCCTCAACGCCACTGATGGTCCCAACCCCATTTATAAGGCAAGAAATCCCACTTATTAAACCTGACAGGGCACACCTGTGAAGTGAAAACCATTTCAGGGGACTACCTCTTGAAGCTCATAAAGAGAATGCCAAGAGTGTGCAAAGCAGTAATCAAAGCAAAAGGTGGCTACTTTGAAGAACCTAGAATATGACATATTTTCAGTTGTTTCACACTTGTTTGTTATGTATATAATTCCACATGTGTTAATTCATAGTTTTGATGCCTTCAGTGTGAATCTACAATTTTCATAGTCATGAAAATAAAGAAAACTCTTTGAATGAGAAGGTGTGTCCAAACTTTTGGTCTGTACTGTATATATATATATATATATATATATATATATCTTTTGATCTATTCATTTAACAATCATTTGCATATGAAGTATACATGTGTAATCATGTTTTGTAATGCATATTAATCATGGAATTATGTGTTTTGGTGTACTCACTGTATTATGTATAGGGATATGATAATTATGTGCACAATTGTATGCATTATGATGTACTATCCACTATGGTGGATGTGTAATATAAGAAATATTTGTGACGCCAGTTGCAGTGAAGCAACAGAGTCCCTTTAACAAATGGTGTTGTGATGGTACCCAGGTGTAGGAATGGCCAAGTGGTATAGGGTGGCCTACAATGTCCCTTACTGTTTTCTGTGTGTCACGGTGCTCCTACCTGGATACGCTGGACCCCAGGCGTTGTCTTCCGAAGCAGCAAATAAGGGGTAGTAGAATTGGGGGGATAAAGGAAATAACTTGAGTTCAGACCTTGTGATGAAGTTCAATAACAGCTTTACTTGGCATAAACTCCAAATGGCGTTTCTCCAAATGGGTTACAGACTTTGTCTTGGTTCCAGCAGGCTTTAGCATTAAAACTCTGGCAGGCAAACCTGTCTCTACTACATCTGTTGCTCTCTGGCTCTGCTGAGCTAACAAGGTAGCCATATAACTTAGCTTCCTCTGGATGCTGTAACTTCTCTCTAGGTAGTCTGTCTCTTAAGTAGTACCAGGGAACTCTACTGTCTGGCTTCTGAGGCTTCAGGCTGTGGCCTCTATATCCAGCAGAGCTGAAGGTGCTCTAGCTGGCTTGCTTCGCTTGTCCTGGGTGGCACGTCTAGCAGAGAAGTGCCCAAAACTTGCTTCCTTCCCCTAGCAGGGTGTAAGCTAGACTGACCTCTAACTAACTAGTCCCCCTCCCTTCCTTAGAGGGAGAGTTAGAATGGAAAGAAGGGTTCCATTCTCTCTAACTGTAGCTCTGCCATGCTTGCTGCCACCTACTGGTGAACCAGGTAAATTGCACTTGAACATAACAGTTGCAAAATAGGAAATGCATAGTGTGTGGGCCTGAAATAAATACACAGATGACATGATATTGAACCATTAGAGATAGTAGCAAGGTGCAAAGGTGGTAATTAGTGTTGATCACGAATATTCGAATTGCGAATTTTAATCGTGAATATCGGCACTTCGAGAATTCGCGAATATTTAGAATATCGCTAAATATATTCGTAATATTCGTAATTTTCTTTTAAATAACCAGTTCATGCGAATTTAATGCGAATTTTCGCAATCAAGAAAATAATGCCTGGAGATCATGAATTCGCGAATTCGCAAATATATGGCGAATATTCGCCCAAATATTCGCGAAATATTGCAAATTCTAATATTGCCCCTGCCGCTCATCACTAGTGGTAATGCCACTCTGGGGAGTTACAGATGGATCAAACATAGCCGATGGATTATTTCAGCAACACTGTCCCTAGCTCATGAGTGCTTGCCACATCTCTGGCGGAGACTGTGCAGGATCAGGGTTTTATAGGGCTGTGATATAACAGGGGATGGCTACTGGTGGACAGCATTGGCTGGCTGCACAGCATTATGGGTCATATCACGTTCCTGGGCTTCTTACTTTCACTTGTAACATGTGCAGCCACTATTTTAGGAAATTGGGATTCGTTGCCAATCAAATTTTTCCTAAATTTCAGACTAAATTACGCTTTGGATGCTTTGATTCGCTCAACAGTAATCATAAAGTGTAAAAAAAAATACATAAAAAAATAATGTAGCGAATGTCAGGATACTATTGAGCAATGGGGGTGAAACTATGGCACTCAGAGCCCTCTCTGTGGGCACGTGGCCTGTGTGGTCCATGCATGGGATTGCCACCTGTGTACTATTACTAATGTACTAATGAGCACTTCCGTTGTGCAGCGATCATTAGTACAGCCTTTGCTCCCCTCTTCTGTTTGTGTTTAAAAAAATTAAGAAACTTACCTCATCCATTTGATCGTGCCGCGGGGAACACTAGCTGCTCACAGCTAGTGAAGCGTGATGATGCTTCTCAGCATTGACTCGAAGCAGCAGGACCTGCAAAACGCTGGAGTGCAGGTCTTGTCCTGTGCATCCAGTGAGCAGCGAGTGTGGCGACGGATGAGGTCAGTGTTATTTATTTATTTGCACAAGAAGAGTGGGGAAGGGTGCATGAATAATATTTTGGCCTCTAATGGGAGCATTATTAATACTGGGAACCACAAATGGAGGAAAAATAATACTAGGCAGGCAATAATAGGGTAATTAATTTTACTGGGGGCCACTAATGGAGGCCTGATTAATACTGGGGGCCACTAATGGGGCATTATTAATAGTGGGGGCCACCAATGGGGGCCTTATTGGGAGCCAATAATGGAGCATTATTAATACTGTGGACCACTAATAGTGGTCTTATTAATACTGGGGACCACTAATAGTGGTTTTAATAATACTGGGGACCAGTAATGGGGCATTATTAATACTGGGGGCAACAAATGGGACATTTTTAATAGTAGAGGGCGCCAACAGGGGCGTTCATTTTACTTTGGCCTGTGTTAAGCCACGCTCCCAAAGCTTAGCTTGGCCGGTATTCTTCCGTTTATTCAGGTTAAATTGCCGTGTTGGCACTTTGTGATGAATAAGTGGGTTTTGGGTTGCAGTTTGGGAACTCAGTCTTTAAAAGATTCGCCATCACTGCTACAGTCAGGTCCATAAATATTGGGACATGGACACAAGTCTAACATTTTTCGCTCTATACACCACCACAATGGATTTGAAATAAAACAAAGAAGATGTGCTTTACCTGCAGACTGTCAGCTTTAATTTAAGGGTATTTACATCCAAATCAGGTGAACGGTGCAGGAATTACAACAGTTTGCATATGTGCCTCCCACTTGTTAAGGGACCAAAAGTAATGGGACAATTGTCTTCTCAGCTGTTCCATGGCCAGGTGTGTGTTATTCCCTCATTATGCCAATTACAATGAGCAGATAAATGTTCCAGAGTTCATTTCCAGTCTGCTATTTGCATTTGGAATCTGTTGCTGTCAACTCTCAAGATGAGATCCAAAGAGCTGTCACTATCAGTGAAGCAAGCCATCATTAGGCTGAAAAAACACAACAAACCCATCAGAGAGATAGCAAAAACATCAGGTGCGGCCAAAACAACTGTTTGGAACATTCTTAAAAAGAAGGAACGCACCGGTGAGCTCAGCAACACCAAAAGACCCGGAAGACCACGGAAAACAAATGTGGTGAATGACCGAAGAATTCTTTCCCTGGTGAAGAAAACACCCTTCACAACAGTTGGCTAGATCAAGAACACTCTCCAGGAGGTAGGTGTATGTGTGTCAAAGTCAACAATCAAGAGAAGACTTTACCAGAGTGAATACAGCGGGTTCACCACAAGATGTAAACCATTGGTGAGCCTGAAAAAGAGGAATGCCAGATTAGAGTTTGCCAAACGACATCTAAAAAAGCCTTCACAGTTCTGGAACAACATCCTATGGACAGATGAGACCAAGAACAACTTGTACCAGAGTGATGGTAAGAGAAGAGTATGGAGAAGGAAAGGAACTGCTCATGATCCTAAGCATACCACCTCATCAGTGAAGAATGGTGGTGGTAGTGTCATGGTGTGGGCATGTATGGCTGCCATTGGAACTGCTTCTCTTGTATTTATTGATGATGTGACTGCTGACAAAAGCAGCAGGATGAATTCTGAAGTGTTTCGGGCAATATTATCTGCTCATATTCAGCCAAATGCTTCAGAACTCATTGGACAGCGCTTCACAGTGCAGATGGACAATGACCCAAAGCATACTGCAAAAGCAACCAAAGAGTTTTTTAAGGGAAAGAAGTGGAATGTTCTGCAATGGCAAAGTCAATCACCGGACCTGAATCTGATTGAGCATGCATTTCACTTGCTGAAGACAAAACTGAAGGGAAAATGCCCCAAGAACAAGCAGGAACTGAAGACAGTTGCAGTAGAGGCCTGGCAGAGCATCACCAGGGATGAAACCCAGCGTCTGGTGATGTCTATGCGTTCCAGACTTCAGGCTGTAATTGACTGCAAAGGATTTGCAACCAAGTATTGAAAAGTGAAAGTTTGATTTATGATTATTATTCTGTCCCATTACTTTTGGTCCCTTAACAAGTGGGAGGCACATATGCAAACTGTTGTAATTCCTGCACCGTTCACCTGATTTGGATGTAAATACCCTCAAATTAAAGCTGATAGTCTGCAGGTAAAGCACATCTTGATAGTTTCATTTCAAATCCATTGTGGTGATGTATAGAGCCAAAAATGTTAGAATTTTGTCCATGTCCCAATATTTATGGACCTGACTGTATATAGCAATGACAGGAGACACATTTGCTTGATACATTTAATGAGGTGACCACATGAATCATTGCTGTTTGTTACAATGGTCTGCAGATTTTTAGGGCGTTTAAGATCTGTTTTTCTTCTAGTCATTTTACCTTTTTATTTATTTTACCTTTTCTTTTTTAGAGATGTAATGCAAACTTCAGCCTAAGCATTATGCAAGAAAAGAGTTACCATAATACTATCCCGGGTCATGAGCCTATGGGGCTTCATGGCAGATCTGGCCCTGGGCACTGCCTTCCATATAATGTAAATCACCTTGGGGGGACAATAGTTAATGAATATATACATGAAGAAATAAATCAGTGGAGCATCTACTATGAAATGACGGTGGTCGTATCTACTAATCGCAGTGGTTATTATACGTATATCGACATCACCACATACAGTGCTGCCCATAATTATTCATTCCCCTGGCAAATTTTGACTTAAAGTTACTTTTATTCAACCAGCAAGTAATTTTTTGACGGGAAATGACATAGGTGTCTCCCAAAAGATAATAAGACGATGTACAAGAGGTATTATTGTGGAAAAAAAAACATTTCTCAGCTTTTATTTACATTTGAGCAAAAAGTGTCCAGTGCAAAATTATTCATACCCTTCACAAACTGTCACACTCTGTGGGAAAATCAAAAGTTCTATACCATTCCAAATAGTCTAAGCTGTTCTAAAGTATCCTAATTACCCTGATTAATTGGGAACAGCTGTTTTAATCAACTCAACAGGTGAAAAACAGCAGCTCTCTGCAGTCGGTTTGTGGACAGTCATGGCTAAGACAAAGGAGCTCAGTGAGGACCTGCGGCTGCACATTGTGGCTGCTCACAAGTCAGGAAAGGACTACAAGGTCATTTCTAAATGTTTTCAAGTTCCTGTGGCTACAGTGCAAAGTATTATTAACCCCTTAAGGACTTAGGGTGTACCGGTACGCCCTATTTCCCGAATCCTTAAGGACTCAGGGGGTACCGGTACGTCCTAAGTTTAAATCGCGATTGCGGCGCCGCGGGGGTTAATCCGAACAGGATGACGGCTGAAATCATTCAATTCAGACCTGCGGTTTGCTGCGTTTCTGTCCATTCGGATCTCCGGTGACCCGATGAACCGGAAAAAGACTGTGATCGGTGGTGTGATTACACACCACCAATCACAGTACGAAGATTTGGAGAGGCGGTGCTGGCCATGGTGCTGATGCCTGCTGTCCAGGGTGCTGATTGGTGCAACGAGAGAGGTGCGAGATTCAAACTTCCTGCGCTCCTCTCTCCCCTCCTCTTCCTGTTCTGCACCAGCACCCTGCAGCACCATCCTCACCAGGCTCCTGAGATCCCCCCTAATCGGCACCCATCACCCTCCTGCACCCATCGCCCTCCAGGTAGGTTAGGGTCAGTGAGGGAGAGGCACCGTTAGGCAGGGATAGAAGGGAAAAGTTAGTTAGGAAAAAAAATTAAATAATCACTTTTATCTAACCTTTTTTTTTGTTTCAGCTTTCAGACCCTAGACCCCCCTGCAACTTGCCCCCCCCACCAAAAAGTGTAATAGCGAGCGATCAAAATGTCATATGCACCCCCAATTAGTGCCAATAAAACCGCCATCTCCTCCCGCAAAAAATGAGCCCCTACATTAGATAGTCGCCCAAAAAAAATAAAAAAATTTTTGGTTCCTAAAATGATAATATAGTGTAAAATCTAAATACATTTTAAAATGTAGACATATTAGGTATCGCCAAGTCCGTAAGAATCTTCCCTATAAAAATAACATTTGACCAAACCCCTCGGATGAACAGCGTTAAAAATATAAAATAAAAACGGTGCTAAAACACCCATTTTTTGGCAAAATTTCCATTTGAATCCTTTTTTTCCGGTAATAAAGCAAGGGTTAACAGCCAAACAAAACTAAATATTTATTGCCCTGTTTCTGTAGTTTGCAGAAACACCCCATATGTGGTCGTAAATTGCTATATAGCCACACAGCAGGGCATAGAACGAAGGGAACTCCATATGGTTTCTGGAAGGCAGATTTTGATGGACTGGTTTATTTACACCATGTCCCATTAGAAGCGCCCCCTGATGTAGCCTAGACTAGAAACTCCAAAAAAGTGACCCCATCTAAGAAACTACACCCCTCAAGGTATTCAAAAGTTACTTTACAAACTTTGTTAACCCTTTAGGTGTTCCACAAAACTAAATAGCGAATGTAGAAACAATTTTAGAATTTAAATTTTTTGTTACCTTGCCTCAAAAAAGTGTAATATAGAGCAACCAAAAATCATATTTACCCTAAAATAGTCCCAAAACAACAACCACCTTATCCCGTAGTTTCCTAAATGGGGTCACTTTTATGGAGTTTCTACTCTAGGGGTGCATCAGGGGGCTTGAAAGGGTACATGGTGTAAATAAACCAGTCCAGCAAAATCTGCCTTCCAAAAACCATATGGCATTCCCCTTCTTCTATGTCCTGCCGTTTAGCCAAATAGTAGTTTACGACCACATATGGGGTGTTTCTGCAAACTACAGAATCAGGGCAACCCATATTGAGTTTTGTTTGGCTGTTAACCCATTTTTTCCAGTAATAAAGTAAGGGTTAAAATAGAAAATTTTCCAAAAAATTTAAATTCCAAAATTGTTTCTCCATCTGCCATTAACTCTTGTGGAACACCTAAAGGGTTAACAAAGTTTGTAAACCCATTTTTAAATACCTTGAGGGGTGTAATTTCTTATATGGAGTCACTTTTTTGGAATTTCTATTCTAGGGGTGCAACAGGGGGCTTGAAATGGGACATGGTATAAACAAAACCAGTCCTACAAAATCTGCCTTCCAAAACCCATATGGCGTTCCCCTCCTTCTATGTCCTCCCGTTTGGCCAAACAGTAGTTTAGGACCACATATGGGGTGTTTTTGCAAACTACAGAATCAGGGCAACCCATATTGAGTTTTGTTTGGCAGTTAACCCTTGCTTTTTTCCTGGAATTTTTTTTATTATATTGGAAAATTTTCCAAAAAATCGAAATTCTTAAATTTTATGTCCATTTGCCATGAAGTCTTGTGGAAGACCTAAGGTGTTAACAAAGTTTGTAAAAACTGTTTTGAATACCTTGAGGGGTGTAGTTTCTAGAATGTGGTCATTTTTGGATGGTTTCTATTACGTAAACCTCACAAAGTGACTTCAAACCTGAACTGGTCCATAAAAAGTGGGATTTGGAAAATTTATGAAAAATTTAAAAATTTGCTTCTAAACTTCTAAGCTACGTAACATCCCCAAAAAATAAAATATCATTCCCAAAATGATACAAACATGAAGTAGACATATGGGGAATGTAAAGTCATCACAATTTTTGGGGGTATTACTATGTATTACAGAAGTAGAGAAACTGAAATTAACTTTTTTGATTCAATTTTAGCAGTGTCATGAAGTACAATATGTGACGAAAAAACAATCTCAGAATGGCATGGGTAAGTAAAAGCGTTTTAAAGTTATCAGCACTTAAAGTGACACTGGTCAGATTTGCAAAAAATGGCCAAGTCCTTAAGGTGAAATAGGGCTGAGTCCTTAAGGGGTTAAAAAATACAAGATGTTCCGCACTGTGGAAAATCTCAGAGGACGTGGTCGGAAGCCAAAAGTGACACCTGTGCTGGCCAGGAGGATAGTTAGAGAGATGAAAAAGAATCCAATGATCTTCACCAAGGCCATCCTGGTGAATCTGGGCTCTGCTGGTGGCAATGTCTCAAGGCAGACAATCCAACGGACACTACACACTGCTGGGTTCCACGGATGCAGACCAAGGAGGACGCCACTTCTCCAGATAAGGCACGCAAAAGCTTGCTTGGCCTTTGCAAAAGCTTATCTGGACAAAGAAGAAGACTTCTGGTCCTCTGTGTTATGTCAGATGAAACAAAAATTGAATTGTTTGGTCACAATAATGTTTCCTTCATTTGGCGTAAAAAAGGAGAAGCCTTCAACCCAAAGAACACTGTCAAACATGGTGGTGGGAACCTAATGCTTTGGGGGTGTTTTTCAGCCAATGGACCAGGGAACCAAATCACAGTAAATGGCACCATGAAAAAAGAGCAATACATGAGGATTCTCAACGACAATATCAGGCAGTCTCCAGAGAAACTTGACCTTGGGCACCAGTGGACATTTCAGCATGACAATGACCCAAAACACATAGCAAAAGTGGTGAAGAAATGGTTAGCAGACAACAACATTAGCGTTGTGGAGTGGCCCAGTCAGAGTCTAGACTTGAATCCAATTGAGAATCTGTGGAGGGAGCTAAAGATCAGGGTGATGGCAAGAAGACCCTCCAACCTGAAAGATTTGGAGCTCATTGCTAAAGATGAATGGGCAAAAGTACCTGTGGAGACATGCAAAAAGCTGGTCTGCAATTATAGGAAGCGTTTGATTGCTGTAATAGCCAATAAAGGCTTTTCTATTGATTATTGAGAAGGGTATGAATAATTTTGGACTGGACACTTTTTGCTAAAAAGTTAATAAAAGCTGAGAAATGTTTTTTTTCCCCACAATAATGCCTCTTGTATATCGTCTTATTATCTTTTGGGAGACACCTATGTCATTTCCCGTCAAAAAATTACTTGCTGGTTGAATAAAAGTAACTTTAAGTCAAAATTTGCCAGGGGTATGAATAATTATGGGCAGCACTGTATAAGGCATGTCCCCCAGTATATAGACATTATAACACTTCTTATGACAATAGAAAGTTAGAAGGAAGGAACACAACAAGAAACAGAGAAGAAAGTGCACCAAAGCAAACCTAATGATTAACATAATTCAGTGACTGGTCACGGTCCACAAGGGAAGTAGTTCAATAACATAGGAACCAAAGGAGTCTGGAAAACTTTGGACCTTGTGTAATGGCCAGGTTTGAGGTGGCCCCAACGCTACTCTGGATTCCAAGAAAAGATGCCGCCACTTGTTGCTGATCTCTGAAAGGGATGGTAAAGCATGGTGCATTCTAATGGGAAATAAGTCCAGAGAGTCAGGGTCTGCAGTTAACTAGTGCACTGCTTTACTAGAGGAAAATGTAGAAATACAAAAAGAGGATTACGGTACAATTTGAACTCCCTGGTCTTGGAAGCAGACCAGGAGTCGCAAAATGGGTACCTAGAGTAGAGGCTATCAGAGGCGCCAGGGGGCGGAGGTGAGTTCTATACAGAACAATATATATATATATTTGTATATTTATATATATATATGGAGTTATGCTCGTCTGCAATTATGGAACAAGTGTTTCAGTGGGTCAAGGATTACCCTTGCCCACTTTAGAAGAGATATAGGCGATGTGGAGAGGAAATAGGAGGAAAACCCTTCACACTCGTGGAGAAAAAAGTTTGAAACAGGTACCAGGCGCCAGATCACTCGGTCATTAGTCGTGAAGAAGATACAGATTGATTCTTATTTGTGTATAGGATATAAAGAAGACCTTCACCTAGGTCTATTTGAAGAGCTCGGAGTTTAGGAAAAACACCTCAGCTCTATAGTGGTGATGTTGGAGATCATAAAATAATAATAATAATAAAATCAAATGCACTCACTTCACAGGGGGGGCAGTCACCAGGATAAACTCAAGACACCTGGGACTATTTCCCCCCCCGGCCAGGATCGCATGTAGAGTTGTAAATAATTGAACGCCGCCTACACACGTGGCTTCTGGTCAATCATTTTATTAATATAAGGCTCAACGCGTTTTGAGGGTCTGAGGCCCTCTTCTTCAGGAGTGCTTTAGCAGATTCTGAGACCAGTCTGGAGTCATTGGGCCACAGGTTTAACCGCCTCACGTCCGCCCATAGGATATAAACGTCCTATGGGTGGACGTCTATTTCTGACAGCACGTTTTAAAACGTCCTGGCAGAAATAGCAGCTGCACGCTAATCGTGCAGCTGCTGATCGGGTTGCCCGCTGTCAGTGACAGCAGGGCAACCCTAAGACAAGGCAGGGACAGTGCCCAGGTGTCCCTGCCTTCACGATCGCTGCAGACACAGCGCTCACCGAGCGCTGTGTCTGCAGAGCAGGAAGCGCTGTGCGCTTCCTGTTCCGGCCCGGCGGTCATGTGACCGCCGTGACCGGAGTGTGCAGGGGCTGTGTGAGGTCTCTCAGAGACCTCGATCAGCCCTGCTGTGAGGCTGTACAGCGCAGGATTGCTGCTGTACAGCCTCTATAGGGGTGCATTTGTCCTGTAACTGGGGCTACTATGTGAGCCCCAGTTACAGGAGAAATCAACAGTGAAAAAAAAAAAAAAAAAGTGAAGTAAATGTCCCCCAGAGGTCTTGTATGACCTTATGGGGGACGAAAAGTGTAAAATAAAATAAAAATAAAATAAAAGGTTGAGAAAATAAAATAAAAAAAAGTTTCACATGTAAAAAAAAAAAAAATCCCAAGTAAGGAATAAAAAAAAAAATTAAAAATAGAAAAAATAAAATAAAATAGACATATTTAGTATTGCCGCGTCCGTAAAAACCAGCTCTATAAAAATATCACATGACCTAACCCCTCGGGTGAACACCGTAAAAAAAAAAAAAAAAAACTGTGTCAAAACAAGCAATTTTTGTCACCTTGCATCACAAAAGGTGCAACACCAAGTGATCAAAAACGCGTATGTCCCACAAAATGGTACCAATAAAACCGTCACCTCATCCCGCAAAAAATGAGCCCCTACATAAGAAAATCTCTCAAAAAATAAAAAAACTATAGCTCTTAGAACATAGAGACACTAAAACATCATTTTTTTGGTTTCAAAAATGCTATTATTGTGTTAAAGTGAAACAAATAAAAAAAAGTATACATATTAGGTATTTCCGCGTCCGTAACAATCTGCTCTATAAAAATGTCACTTGACTGAACCCCTCAGGTGAACGCTGTAAAAATAAATAAATAGAAACTGTGCTAAAACAACCAATTTTTTGGTCACCTTGCCCCATAAAGTGTTATAAATAATGATCAAAAAATCATATGTACCCAAAAATAGTACTAATAAAACTGGCACCTTATCCCCTAGTTTCCAAAATGGGGTCACTTCTTGGGAGTTTCTACTGTAAGGGTGCATCAGGGGGCTTCAAATGGGACATGGCATCTAAAAACCATGTGGAGTTCCTTATCTTCTGCGCCCTGCCGTGTGCCCATACAGCAGTTTACGACCACATGTGGGGTGTTTCTGTAAATCGCAGAATCTGGGTAATAAATATTGAGTTTTGTTTGGCTGTTAACCATCGATGTGTTAAAGAAAAAAATTGATTAAAATGGAAAATCTGCCAAAAAAGTGAAATTTAAAAATTTGATCTCCATTTTCCTTTAATTCTTGTGGAACGCCTAAAGGGTTAACAAAGTTTGTAAAATCGGTTTTGAATACCTTGAGGGGTTTAGTTTCTACAATGGGGTCATTTATGGGGGTATCCACTATGTAGGCCCCACAAAGTGACTTCAGACCTGAACTGGTCCTTATAAAGTGGGTTTTGGCAATTTTCTTAAAAATTTGAAGAATTGCTTCTAAACTTCTAAGCCTTCTAACGTCCTAAAAAAATAAAATGACATTTCCAAAATGATGCCAACATAAAGTAGACATATGGGGAATGTTAAATAATAAATATTTTATGAGGTATCACTTTCTGTTTTAAAAGCAGAGAAATTGAAATTTAGAAAATTGCGAATTTTTCAAATTTTTGGGTAAATTTGGGATTTTTTCATAAATAAAGGTGAAATATTTTGACTCAAATTTATGACTATCATGAAGTACAATGTGTCACGAGAAAACAATCTCTGAATGACTTGGATAAATAAAGGCGTTCCAAAGTTATTACCACATAAAGTGAGATATGTCAGTTTTGCAAAATTTGGCCTGGTCAGGAAGGGGGCAAAGGGCCCAGATGGGAAGTGGTTAAAACAATACAGGCAAGGCACTGAGCTGGCTTCTTCAGTCTCTTCCCGGGCAGAAGAAGGTTTTAGGCTGAGGAAAGGTCTGGTTAAGGCTGGTACCCTGGCCAAAGGCTGGTGGCCATGGGAACTTTTATATCAAATACTCTTTTTCATTGTCGGACTAGCCCACAAGAGGAAAACCTATTTGGGCCCAGGCTCTGACAAAATACTGGGCCCCTATTACAAACTGTCCCCAAAGCATCAGCAGATTACCCCATTTTAGGATGCTATGGAGGTAAATCACTTGCCACTAAGGTCTTTTCTTATAGGATGAAAACTAGAAGCAATCCTAATGAATGTGCAAGGAGTCGGCTCCATCTCCTTATGTCCCATTATCAGAGGCGACGTCCTATTTTCCATCCACTTTAACACACTGATATGAGTTTGCATTTACATGTATTTAACCCTTCCTCATTATGTGCTGAGGAGGTTTTTTAATGACATATCCGCCTGATGTTGAGGAGCAACGAGAATGACTCATTCATTATAAAGCGGTGGATGACAGTGATGGAGATTGTACAGTTTATAGGAGAATTCTGTCGGATCTGTAAAAAGGAAGAAAAGATGTGACCCTAGAAGAAAGGAGCAAGAACTAGAAAATGAGGCCATGTCACCAACCATTTCAAAGAAAGAGGAGGAAGCAGCAGATTCATGCAGAGTAAGGAACTCTGCTATATGGGAAACTGCTAGTAAATAATTTATAAAATTGAGATTCTTATCGTAGAATTAGGCTTCTTGAACACGGCCATAGTGCTCCTGTGCACAATTGCGTACAAGAATAGGCATTTTCTAGGGTAGCGGCGGCCATGTGCGGTCCGCAAATTGTGGAACGCAGATGGTCCGGTATGCGTGTTTTGCGGATCCTGAATTTGACGTGAAATTTTCCTGTGAATGTAGCCTTACCATGTAGTGACTTCACAGGTAGGCTGTGATTTGGAAGTCATATACCTTTAGGCAGGATGACAATGGGTGCTGCATGGTACACTGCAAGAGATGAGCTGAGTCATTATAGGGGTCATGTCACTGGTATCCATGTGCTAAAGAGCATGCACTTTTTAGAGCTATGAGGGGAGACAGATGCAGAAAATATAGAGAGCTGGGAGATGTTGCATCTGAGAATGGAGAACCAGGAAACTCTTGCGTGTAGCTAGCTAGTAAGTGGAAGTAAGGAACAGTAGTGTATTTGTGCACCACCACAGGGTCTAGATAGGACACCTGAGCACCACCTTGAAAAGGGTAGCCGTAACATAGGGGCAGCTGTTAGCAGGGCCGGTACAAGGCAGGGGCCGAAGGAGTGGGTGCCCTGGGCGCTACCATTTGCGGACAGGAGGGGGGCGCAGGCAGGGCCGCTGATAGGCCAGTACAGCTGGCCCAGTTGTACCGGGCCCGGCTGGCAGGGGGGCCCGGGCTGCCGACTCCCGAGCCATTTTAATTTTTTTGCTGCGCGCTTCTAAAGGTTAAAGGGGCGGGGACTGAGTCAGTGACGTCACGGGGGAAGCCTCTCTGGGCGGCGCTGTAATCGGCTGGTGCGCTGGAGGCCGGGGAGATCCTCCTGCTGCAGTGTTGTTGTGCCGAACGAGCGCTCAGGCTGGTGCTCCGGGGGTAGCGCAAGTTGGAAACGGCAGATCAAAGGGGGTGGATCAGGCTGATGTGCTGATATCGTAGTGGCGATCTCCAGTAACAGCAGGCAGTGTGGGGGCGGCGCTCACTCACTGACGTCACACGCTTCTCCTCCCACTAGGCGGCGCAGGCGCGTGACGTCAGTGAGTGAGCGCTGCCGCCCGCACTTGTTACTGGAGGGTGGAGGGAGGAGGCAGGAGCTGAATGTAAGGTCGGTATGTGTCATCCACAGATCCCCCTCTATAACAGTGCCATCCACAGATCCCCCCCATAACAGTGCCATCCACAGATCCCCTCCATAACAGTGCCAGATCCACAGATCCTCTCCATAACAGTGCCATCCACAGATCCCCTCCATAACAGTGCCAGATCCACAGATCCCCTCCATAACAGTGCCATCCACAGATCCCCTCCATAACAGTGCCATCCACAGATCCCCTCCATAACAGTGCCATCCACAGATCCCCTCCATAACAGTGCCATCCACAGATCCCCTCCATAACAGTGCCATCCACAGATCCCCTCCATAAAAGTGCCATTCACAGATCCCCTCCATAACAGTGCCATTCACAGATCCCCTCCATAACAGCGCCATTCACAGACGACCCCCCAGCGCCATAAATATCACTTGTAGACAAATCTGCATGTTGTTTCAAGGCGGCGTCTGGGGAGGGGCCAAGGGCGGGGCCAGGGGTGTGGCTGAAGGAGGGATCAGGGGGTGGAGCTGAAGGGGGCCCCGTCATGTATGCTGTACGGGGCCCCATGATTTCTATCAGCGGCCCTGGGCGCAGGTGAAGTGCCAGCAGTGTACAGCTTCACTGTACCACATTAGCCAAGCGCCACTTGCTGTACTTGCTGTGCTTGCTGTGCTGAGTGCGCTCCTGCACCCGCCTACACCGTCCACACCAGCCATGTCAGCGCTGCTCCTTCTTTCCCCCTATGAATTTTGTGCCGACTGCGCTCCTGGCTCGGGCTCCCTTTCCTCCTCTGCGTTTCCTCGCCCCCCCCCCCATGGAGGATTCATTTGGTTGATACCACCGGCGTGCGCCGTGTGACGTCACGCGGCTCACGCCGGAGGCGAGGTGTGAGGTGAGAGAGGGAGGACTCGCGCTGCCTACAGGGAGCTGTGTCGGCGCGTGAAGAACAAGCCACGAGGAGCCTGCCTTCACTAGCTGCTACTCACACACAGACTGTAAAAAGTAAGAAAATAATGTAATACAAATAACAAACTAATTTTTTTCTTAAAAACGGGGGGGGGGGGGGGGGCGGGGGGGCGCAGTTTGCCATCTTCGCCCTGGGCACCAAATGGCCTTGTCCCAGCCCTGGCTGTTAGCCTGCCTAGTCCCTGCACCCTGAAGCATTCTAAGACCTGCAGAGGAAATAGGGTTGCGCAAAAAAGACCAGCCAACCTGTCAATAATTGCATGATTTTCCTAAATTATGACATAAAGTCATGATTTTATTAAAGACACGGAGGCGAGTATTGCTATCTCTTTCTTTACTGAACAACCAATAGCAGCAAAGAAAAACCATAACAAGTAACCATGGTGATAAAACCCTCCCACATAAGACCAGTATAATAGTCCTTGTTTGTCCAGATTCCTCCTCTTTCTTTGACGATGACTGTCCTTTGTAAACGCTGAACGTCTGGCAACTACACTCTAGCCGAAGACGAAGAAACTCTGATGTAATAACAACGTAACATAAATCCTCCAAACGAAGAACAGAGCTGGAGAATAACACCACAACCACCGACTGCAGGTCGTATCTGCTTGTAATTTTCATCCTATGAAAGAAAAACAAAGAGAAAAAACAGATAATCGGTACTGCGAGGAATGCGGATAAGTCATCAGTCTTGTAAAGTGCATATACAGGCAAAACCAATTGCAAATAAGACCATAGGCATTGAGAGAATCAATAAGGAATAATAAATATACCATAACAGGAAAAAAAGGGGGGGAATAGCCAAGAGGGAGGGGCAATACTCGCCTCCGTGTCTTTAATAAAATCATGACTTTACGTCATAATTTAGGAAAATCATGCAATTTTATTACATGACACGGAGGCTCCTATTGCGAGTTTAAAGCTGACTTACAACCGAGGAAAACACATGAACAGGAGGACGAAAGTAAAACTCACGAAACGTAGAGACCCGTGACCAATCCGCTAGTTTCATAATGTCCTCCAATCTCGCACCTGCAACTGCCATGAAAGTCGCAGATGCTCCTCTCGTGGAGTGCGCAGTGAAAACCGAAGTGTTCACACCTGCCGAAGACATAATCCACTTAACCCATCGAGCCAGAGTGACGCTGGTGACAGGATGAAAGGGACGGTGGTAGGACAGAAAAAGCTGAGGGCACGCTAAAGAGCTATGTGGAGCGGTACGAGACTCATATTCCCTCAGACAGGCGATTGGGCAGAGGGCCGGAACATCCGGTAAACTTGGATAAGACACGGACCGAATGTTGGTCTTGGTGCGACGTGTAATATTGAAGACCACACCGTCCGGGGTAAAGGAACAAGCGTCGTGGTCCAAGGCCCGGACATCTGAGACTCTTTTGCAAGAAATTAAACAGAATAAGGAAACCAACTTAGCCGAAAGTTGTCGCAAGGAAAGGTCCGTGTTAAAAGGCCAAGAAGAGAACAAGGATAGTACCGAAGACACCTCCCAGGTAGAGGTGAACCGGGGTCTGGGAGGACGAGAAAGACGGGAGCCCCTAAGAAGGCGGCATACCAAAGGGTGTTCCCGTCAAATCCCTGGTGAGAGGAAGAAAATGGCTGAATGAAACACATTGATAGTACGATATGCCTTTCCATCTTCGAAAAGCGATGTGAGAAAATGGAGGATCTCCGTCACAGGTGCTGAAACGGGATTCACGTGTCTAGCCAGGCACCAGTCAGTCCAAGATTTCCAGGCTGCCCGATAGGCCCGTCTGGTTCCGGGAGCCCATGCGTCTTTCAAGAGACGTCTAGTTGAGTCCGAAACTCCTGCGATGCTCCAGGGTTCTCTGAGATCCTGCAGGCTAGGAGCTGTAGAGATTCTTCTAAAACGAGAGGGTGTTGCAAACCCGACGGATCTAATAGGAGGTCTGAGAAGACTGGGAGAAGGAGAGGGCACTGGATCAAGCACTCCAGCAGCTGTGGAAACCATGACTGGGTGGTCCAGAACGGGACTACCAGGACCAGTTCAACTCTCTGATGGCTGGGTTAAGACTCGATGGATCAGAGCAAATGGAGGAAAAGCGTACATGAGGTGTCCGGAAAAGTTCTGTAGAAAAGCGTCTATGGCCTCCGAGTCTGGGTCCGGACGCCAACTGAAAAACCTGGTGTCATGCCCCACTTTGACGATGTGCGGAGGTCAGCCAGGATAGCAGCACGAGTTTAATGTTGTTTCGGAGCCGTGCTGGATCCGCCTCTCATCAGGTGCACTGGGTGGGGTCTTTAGTTTAAATAGCACACTGCCCAGTGTCCTGAGTGGATTATACAGTTCATTCTGGTCTGGGAAGCTTGGAGGGAAGGTTGGCTGTCAGTTCCTGCTCTCTGAGATAAGTGTCATTTCTAGTTCGGTTGTTTGTGTCTTCTATTCCATCCAGGTTCTGTGCGAGCAGACTGCTCCTATCTCCCCACTTCACCATCTTAGGGAGTTCAGGGTTTTGTTAGCCCAGGCTGGAGGACACTAGCACACCTACCATCTAGGTCTGCTGTGGGCTGAGCAGTGCAGGGAAAGAGGTCAGGGATAAGTTAGGAGGTGACCCTTCCCCTGTCTCTCGTCCAGAGCCTGGTTGGTGTGTTATCGTTTGTACTAAGTGTACGTCCGCCGTGACACCTGGGGAGCTGGGTGTTCAGATGGGACGCGAAGAGATCTAAATAGAAGGGCCCCTACGGGAGAATATGGATGAGAAGACAGTCGTGTGCAATCTCCAATCGCTGGAGTCGGACAGAAAACGAGAACTCCAATCCGCGTGAGTATTGTGAAGGCCGGGTAGATATTCCGCAATCACAGTGATATCCCTAGCCAGACAAAAAGTCCCGCGCTAGGTGGGATAATGTAGTCGAGTGCGTGCCCCCCATGGCATTGACATACCGCACTACGGAAATGTTGTCCATCCGCAGTCTGATGGAGGCCCCGGCTAGTCCATTCGCAAAGCTGCGAATAGCGAAAGATCCTGCAAGAAGCTCCAAGGCGTTGATATGGATGCCGGACTCCTCCTCGGACCAGCGTCCCCCCGTGGTCACTCCGTCGCAATAAGTGCCCCATCCCAGTAGGCTGGCGTCCGAATCCATCGTGAAATCCGGATGAGGGCCGAAAATAGCTTTGCCATTCCAGACTTCCAGGATGTGGAACCACCATGTAAGCTCGTCTCTGCTTTCCTCGTCTAAGGTGATCAAGTCCGCGTAGGATACCCCCGCGTGAAGGTGGGCGATCTTGAGGCGCTGCAAGGCTTGGTAGTGCAGAGGTGCTGGGAGGACTGCCTGGATCGAAGAGGAGAGGAGGAGTATGATGCGGGCCAGGTGGTGTAAGGAAACCTCAGTAAGGGAAAGCGTGAGGCGGAGTTCCTTGCGGATGGCACGGACTTTGGACGGTGGAAGGCTGAGAGTCTCTGTTGTCGAGTTGATCGTAAAGCCTAGAAATTCCATGGATTGGGAAGGGGTAAGGCAGGATTTTTCCAGGTTGAGGAGAAAATCAAGGTGGGACAATAGGTCCATTGTGCGGGTCAAGTGTGTCAACAAGATGGAACGGTCCTGGACCATGAGGAGGATATCGTCTAGATAAACAATCAGACGAATTCCGTGACTGCGGAGACAGGATACGACAGGGCGCAACAACTTGGTGAAGCACCAAGGAGCTGAGGAGAGGCCACAGGGGAGGCAAGTGAAACGCCACACCTCTTTGTTCCATTGGAAGCAAAGTAAATCCCTGGACGTCTCGGCAACGGGGACCGTCAAATAGGCATCCTTTAGGTCTAATTTGACCATCCAATCTCCGTGGAGGAACATGTCCCTGAGGAGGTGAATGCCCTCTATTTTGAAGTGGCGATAACGGACGAAGGCGTTTAGTGCCCGAAGGTTGATCACGGGACGCATCTGCCCTCCTTTTTTGGCCACCAGAAACATATTGCTGAGAATGCAATTGGGAGAGGACGGGGCCGGTTCTATAGCGCCTTTGAGAATAAGCGCCTTCAATTCCTTGTGTAAAAGAAGCTGTTTTGGGCGGGAAGGATAATGGGGTGAGGGGGGGGAGGCGGATTGGGGAACATACCAGTTCTATATGGAACCCGTGGACGGTAGTGAGAACCCATGGATCTGCCGTGATGGCTGACCAAGCGTGAGAAAAAAGCTGGAGTCTGCCCCCTACCCAAACATTCGAAGAATATAATGGGGTTGGTAGACTTACCGAATGGACGTCTGGATCCAGAGAATCCCCGGGCACATCGGGGTCGCCATGAAGTACCGCGGGTGGGGAATAAGGCGGGAGGCTGTCGGACTACTTGGTTAGAGGTTCTGTATGAAAAGGAGCCTCGACCCGATCCACGGGCCTGGAAAGTTGACCGGCCGGACAGACTGCCCCTAGAATTGCCGACCCTGGTGGAGACCCGTCCCTGGAAAACATGTCTCATAGACGATTGGGCCTTATCTAATGCGGTGAAGGCCCCCACGAAACGGGAGAGATCTTTAATAAAAGAGTCTCTGAACAGGAGGCCCTGGGCATCTTTGCCCACCTCCATTAAGGCCCGGTTAGAGAGTTTAGGTTCAATTTTGAACAGTATTGCCTTACGTCTCTCAATAGAGAGAGAAGTGTTTGCGTTGCCTGTGATGCATAGAGCACGCTGCACCCATCCCCGGAGTTCCTCCAGATCCACCTGGGAGTTCTGGGTTCCGGCGGATTCAGCCAATTCGAATATCTTTGTAAGGGGGCCTAGGATGTCTAGAAGTTTGTCCTGACAGGACCTCAAGGCCGATTCAAGACCCTTACGGGGGTTCCATCCTGACTTGGCCAGAAATTGGGACATTTTGGGGTCCACAATGGGTGTCTCACAGACCTTGCTCGGGACAATGGGTCTAGGACATTCAGCTCTCAATTTGTTTCTAGCCTCCTTACTAAGGGGCTGACGGACCCAGGCCTATAGGGGTCTGGCGACGTGGTCCGAAGGGAGCCACTCCGCGGACCACGGATGGTGGAGTGCATCCGGGTCGAAAAGATGCTCTCCAGAGGGATCCAATACAGCAGATGAGGTTTCCAAAGGAACCTTAGTAGAGGTAATAGGGGGGGTGGCTGGAACCGAAGATGGCCCAGGAGGGTCCACATCTACCTGTTCCAGGTCCTCCTGCTCTGAACTATCCATGGACTTTGGCTGCGCCTCCTCCTCAGATCCGAGTTCTGACTCAGAATCCGTGTCATATTGCGCTCTGGCGCATTTCCATGGCCTCGCCTTTTCTGCCTGGCGGGCACAGGCTCTTTTGCGCGAACGTAGCGCGCCATCTCGGGTGGAAGGGATCACACCTATCTTATTAGTTCTGGAGGCTAATAGTTCAGCGTTAGCTGCCCGTGAGCTCAGCGGTCTTGGGCGGTTACAGGGCTTGGAGGATGATGGATGTGCCATAAGGGCCTCAGAAATAGACTGAGAGATGGCTGAATACATGGATCCCATAGCAGCATGGATAGCTACAGTAACAGAGCGCTGGATTGCCAGAACCTGTGCTTCATTGGCTGTGGTATCTGAGTCCTGGGCATGAGGGGTCTCCTCCATGTACTCAGGAACAGGGTGATTCATAGGGAGGCTATCCTCAGACATGATAATGTCTGTTAATAGAAAGCTGAAATAGGGACAGGCTATTAAATGTATCCTATTTAGGTGCAACAGTAGAAATACCCAGGCTTAACTGATAGAAATCGCAGGAGAGTGCTGAGGGGACGACCAAGGCAAACGACAAGCGCAGGGAGCCGGAGCTGTCTGAAGATGCGCCCGAAATCCTGCGAGATTTCATCCGGCGCTGAGAGAAGTGAGGAAGAAACAGACAGAGGTGAGTCCGAAATCCCGCGAGATTAAGAACGGCGCGAGAAGGCTGGAAGGAGGAGATCTCGATCAGAGAAGGAAAAGAAGAAGGGGAAATGGCGGCCGAAATCACGCGAGACTTCGGCCGCCGAGCGCAGAGGGGAGAGAGCAGAGGAGCCAAAGGCAGGTAATGTGCAATATCTATAAAGCACAAGGAGGTGAAAAGAGGAAAAAGGGGTAAGAGGGTTTGAAACGCGGCAAGTAATATCTACCACATAGACATAGAGGCAAGAGGGGGGGGGACCCCCAGCCCTAATAAGACATCTATATATATATATATATATATATATATATATATATATATATACACTCACCTAAAGAATTATTAGGAACACCATACTAATACGGTGTTGGACCCCCTTTTGCCTTCAGAACTGCCTTAATTCTACGTGGCATTGATTCCACAAGGTGCTGATAGCATTCTTAAGAAATGTTGGCCCATATTGATAGGATAGCATCTTGCAGTTGATGGAGATTTGAGGGATGCACATCCAGGGCACAAAGCTCCCGTTCCACCACATCCCAAAGATGCTCTATTGGGTTGAGATCTGGTGACTGTGGGGGCCATTTTAGTACAGTGAACTCATTGTCATGTACAAGAAACCAATTTGAAATGATTCGAGCTTTGTGACATGGTGCATTATCCTGCTGGAAGTAGCCATCAGAGGATGAAGGGATGGACATGGTTAGAAACAATGCTCAGGTAGCCCGTGGCATTTAAACGATGCCCAATTTGCACTAAGGGGCCTAAAGTGTGCCCAGAAAACATCCCCACACCATTACACCACCACCACCAGCCTGCACAGTGGTAACAAGGCATGATGGATACATGTTCTCATTCTGTTTACGCCAAATTTGGACTCTACCATTTGAATGTCTCAACAGAAATCGAGACTCATCAGACCAGGCAACATTTTTCCAGTCTTCAACAGTCCAATTTTGGTGAGCTCGTGCAAATTGTAGCCTCTTTTTCCTATTTGCAGTGGAGATGAGTGGTACCCGGTGGGGTCTTCTGCTGGTGTAGCCCATCCGCCTCAAGGTTTTGCGTGTTGTGGCTTCACAAATGCTTTGCTGCATACCTCGGTTGTAACGAGTGGTTATTTCAGTCAACGTTGCTCTTCTATCAGCTTGAATCAGTCGGCCCATTCTCCTCTGACCTCTAGCATCCACAAGGCATTTTCGCTCACAGGACTGCCGCATACTGGATGTTTTTCCCTTTTCACACCATTCTTTGTAAACCCTAGAAATGGTTGTGCGTGAAAATCCCAGTAACTGAGCAGATTGTGAAATACTCAGACAGGCCCGTCTGGCCCCAACAACCATGCCACGCTCAAAATTGCTTAAATCACCTTTCTTTCCCATTCTGACATTCAGTTTGGAGTTCAGGAGATTGTCTTGACCAGGACCACACCCCTAAATGCATTGAAGCAACTGCCATGCGATTGGTTGACTAGATAATTGCATTAATGAGAAATAGAACAGGTGTTCCTAATAATTCTTTAGGTGAGTGTATATATATAACAGCCCTAAAAGACATATATATATATATATATATATATATATATATATAAAAGATATAGGCAATATTCTCAATTCTCTCTGAAACAAAGACTACAGTGAGTACTTATCAGAGTGGTCAGCAGCAAAGAAAGAGGAGGAATCTGGACAAACAAGGACTATTATACTGGTCTTATGTGGGAGGGTCTTATCACCATGGTTGTTATGGTTTTTCTTTGCTGCTATTGGTTGTTCAGTAAAGAAAGAGATAGCAATAGGAGCCTAGTGAGAGGTGTGTGAACTGTGTCGTTATTGTGTGTACACAGATACCACAGCCTGTAAACATCAGCGCACAGTGTGTTGCAAAGAAGGAGATACCATGACCTCATAGCATTTGTGCAAATTGTGCTGCTCCACAAAGAGGAAGTGCTGTGGCCCATAAAGCAGCAACATCTTTCTTAATTGCTGTCCAGTAAAGGGTAGACTCCAGCCAAAGTGTCAGTCCCAAGGCAAATTGAGTGCAATGCACGCTAAGGGAGAGTAAACTGTTGATTTGCCGTCTATTCCCACTAAGGCCCCTTTCACACGAGCGAGTATTCCGCGATGCGATGCGGGAGGTGAACGCATTGCACCCGCACTGAATACTGACCCATTCATTTCTATGGGGCTGTGCACACGAGCGGTGATTTTCACGCTCCTCTTTGTGCGTTTTTCACGCAACGCAGGCCCCATAGTAGTGAATGGGGTTGCGTGAAAATCGCAAGCATCCACAAGCAAGTGCGGATGCGGTGCGATTTTCACGCATGGTTGCTAGGTGACAGTCTATAAACTGTATTATTTTCCCTTATAACATGGTTATAAGGGAAAATAATAGCATTCTTAATACAGAATGCATAGTAGGTGATCAATTGAGGGTTAAAAAAAATAAAAAAATTAACTCACCTTCTCCTCTTGTTCGCGTAGCTCCCGGTCTATTCTTTACTTCTCAAAAGATGAACTATCGGCTAAAGGACCTTTGATGACGTCACTCCGGTCATCACATGGTACGTCACATGATCTTTTACCATGGTGATTCACCATGGTAAAAGATCATGTGACGTACCATGTGATGACTGGAGTGACATCATCAAAGGTCCTTTACCCAGGTCCTAAAGAAAAGAATACAGAAGCAGATGCCGGCTGCGCTATCAAGTGGACTAAGGTGGGTTAAACATTTATTTATTTATTTTTTAACCCCTTCAGCCCTATTGTAGTATGCATTCTGTATTCAGAATGCTATTATTTTCCCTTATAACCATGTTATAAGGGAAAATAATACGATCTACAGAACATTAATCCCAAGCCTGAACTGTGAAGAAGTTCGGGTTTGGGTACCAAACATGCGCGATTTTTCTCACGCGCGTGCAAAACGCATTACAATGTTTTGCACACGCGCGGAAAAATCGCGGGTGTTCCCGCAACGCACCCGCACATTTTCCCGCAACGCCCGTGTGAAAGAGGCCTAAGGGCTCGTTCACACGAACGTGTGACGCCTGTTGCCGTATTGCAGATCCGCAATACACGGGCACCGTTCCGTGGCCATTCCGCATCACAGATGCGGACCCATTCATTTCAATGGATCCGCAAATACGGAGATGCGGAACGGTGCGGAACGGAACGGAGCACTATGGAAGCACTACAGAGTGCTTTCTGGGGTTCCGTTCCGTGCTTCCGCACCGCAAATAGATAAAACTTGCTCTATCTTTTTGCGGAACGGAAGGATAGCGGACCCATTCAAGTGAATGGGTCTGCGATCCCCATGCGCCTGCCCCACGGACAGTGCCCATGCATTGCGGACCGCAATTTGCGGTCCACAGCACGGGCACAGGCTTCACACGTTCGTGTGAACGAGCCCTAAGGCCTCTTGCACACAAACGCTTTTTTTTTCGTTCCGTATACAGACCGTATACGGAACCATTCATTTCAATGGATCCGCAAAAAAACGGAAGGTACTCCGTATGCCTTCCGTTTCCGTATTTCCGTTCCGTTAAAAGAAAGAACATGTCCTATTATTGTCCGCATAACGGACAAGGATAGCACTGTTCTATCAGGGGCCAGCTGTTCTGTTCTGGTTCTGATCAATGGTCAGGTAGGTTGATACACTGCTCCAAATTAGATAGATAGATACGTGCATGCACGGCGAGAGAAATAACACTGACACTCTATATAAGGTCAAAGCATAACTCTAATTTATTAGGTGGGGGCTTCACATTATATACCCTCCATATTAGTGGGAGGAGTGGGCTCACATGATTGGTCTTTTAGCAAGAAGGAATGTAAACAGGAAATAAGTCTAAGACATATGTATGATAGACTCAGAGGAATTCCTGACAGTTTCAAGTCTTTGCTTCAAATAGTTTCAATCATAGAATGCATACTGGGGGTTGTCTCTCGGACAGACACTATTTTCTAAGTGTCAAGCAAGTGTCAATTACATTCCATAACAGCTCCATTCTGCAAAAATGCACATGGACGTCATCCGTATTTTTTGCGGATCAATTTTTTGAGGATCGCAAAATACTGAAAAAGCCATATGGTTGTGTGCAAGAGGCCCAAGACTGTTCCCTACCTGAAAGATCCATGTAACCATATGCTTGCTGCCCACATGAGCCTGCAACCATCAAGCCAGTTGACTCCTGTAAAAACATTGGGGAGATTTATCAAACTGGTGTAAAGTGGAACTGACGTAGCTGCCCATAGCAACCAATCAGATTCCACCTTTCATTTTCCAAAGGAGCTGTGAAAAATGAAAGGTGAAATCTGATTGGTTGCTATGGGCAACTAAGCCAGTTCTATTTTACTCTCCCCCGTTGTACCTGCCTTGTTGCCCCACATGTGATCAGTAAAGTTGTGGATTAATTTACATCTGTGTCCACGTGTTACCTCACACCATCCTTGAATGGGGTGCAAAGTATACCACTAATGGACCAAAACGATTGTTATATAAGGTCTGACCCCGTTACGTGTTCACTCCATCATGGTACTGTTTACTCCATGTTTAATCCATGATAGTAACATACTATGACTACACATGTTCACTCCATGATGGTAACACATCATGATCCCATGATAGTAACAACATGTCACCTCTACACATGTTTATCATTGATATTAACAAAATTTTTGGACTTTTTTTAATCCATTATGGTAACACATTATGTCTGCTTATGTTCACTCAATGCTAGCACGCTATGTCTACACATATATAAAACGTGATAGTAGCATGTCAGATCTACACATGTTCATTCCATGATGGTAACATGCCATGTCTATACATGTGTAGCACCGCAGAAGGACTACTACAAAAGGTTAACCCTTTCAGGACCAAGCCATTTTTCACCTTTCTGCCCAGGCCATTTTTAGCAAATCTGAGATGTGTCACTTTATGTGGTAATAACTTTAAAACACTTTTACTTATCCAGGCCATTCTGAGACTGTTTTCTCATCACATATTGTACTTCATGACAGTGGTAAAATTTAGTCAAAATATTTGATTTTTATTTATTAAAAAATACCAAATTTACCAAACATTTGGAAAAATTTGCAAATTTGCAAATTTCAATTTCTCTACTTTTATAATAGATAGTAATAACTCCAAAAATAGTTATTACTTTACATTCCCCATATGTCTACTTCATGTATGGATCATTTTGTGAATGCCATTTTATTTTTTGGGGATGTTAGAAGGCTTAGAAGTTTAGAAGCAAATCTTGAAATCTTTCAGAAAATTTCCAAAACCCACTTTTTAACCGCTTGCCGCCACGCTAACGCCAAAAGGCGTCATCGCGGCGGCTCCCCCAGGCTACGCTAACGCCAATTGGCGTCATCTCGCGTGAGCCGAGATTTCCTTTACATATTCCCATGCTGGGTGAGAGAAATATCTTGGCAAAAGACAACTTTTACCATTTTTTTATACAAAGTTGTTTTTTGCCAAGATATTTCTCTCACCCAGCATGGGTATATGTAAAATGACACCCCAAAACACATTCCCCAACTTCTCCTGAATACGGAGATACCACATGTGTGACACTTTTTTGCAGCCTAGGTGGGCAAAGGGGCCCACATTCCAAAGAGCACCTTTCGGATTTCACCAGCCATTTTTTACAGAATTTGATTTCAAACTCCTTACCACACATTTGGGCCCCTAGAATGCCAGGGCAGTATAACTACCCCATAAGTGACCCCATTTTGGAAAGAAGACATCCCAAGGTATTCGCTGATGGGCATAGTGAGTTCATGGAAGCTTTTATTTTTTGTCAGAAGTTAGTGGAATATGAGACTTTGTAAGGAAAAAAAAAAAAAATCATCATTTTCCGCTAAATTGTGACAAAAAATAAAAAGTTCTATGAACTCACTATGCCCATCAGCGAATACCTTAGGGTGTCTACTTTCCGAAATGGGGTCATTTGTGGGGTGTTTGTACTGTCTGGGCATTGTAGAACCTCAGGAAACATGACAGGTGCTCAGAAAGTCAGAGCTACTTCAAAAAGCGGAAATTCACATTTTTGTACCATAGTTTGTAAACGCTATAACTTTTACCCAAACCATTTTTTTTTAACCCAAACATTTTTTTTTTATCAAAGACATGTAGAACAATAAATTTAGAGCAAAATTTATATATGGATCTCGTTTTTTTTGCTGAAAGTGAAAAATGTCATTTTTTTGCAAAAAAATCGTTAAATTTCGATTCATAACAAAAAAAGTAAAAATGTCAGCAGCAATGAAATGCCACCAAATGAAAGCTCTATTAGTGAGAAAAAAAGGAGGTAAAATTCATTTGGGTGGTAAGTTGCATGACCGAGCAATAAACCGCTAAAGTTGTGGAGTGCCGATTTGTAAAAAAGGGCCCGGTCTTTAGGGGGGTACAAACCTGTGGTCCTTAAGTGGTTAAGGATCAGTTCAGGTCTGAAGTCACTTTGTGAGGCTTACATAATAGAAACTACACTCCTCAAGGTATTCAAAACTGATTTTATAAACTTTGTTAACCCTTTAGATGTTTCGCAAGAATTAATGGAAGATGGAGATGAAATTTCTGAATTTCACTTTTTTGGCAGATTTTCCATTTTAATCAATTTTTTCCAGTAACAAAGCAAGGGTTAACAGCCAAACAAAACTCAATATTTATTGCCCTGATTCTGTCGTTTACAGAAACATCCCATATGTGGTCGTAAACTGCTGTATGGGCACACGGCAGGGCGCAGAAGGAAAGGAACGCCATATGGTTTTTGGAAGGCAGATTTTGCTGGTTTTTTGACACCATGTCCCATTTGAAGACCCCCTGATGCACCCCTAGAGTAGAAACTCCAAAAAAGTGACCCCATTTTGGAAACTACAGGATAAGGTAGCAGTTTTGTTGGTACTATTTTAGGGTACATATTATTTTTGGTTGCTCTATATTACACTTTTTGTGAGGCAAGGTAACAAAAAATATCTGTTTTGGCACTGTTTTTATTTTTTGTCATTTACAATGTTCTTCTGACAGGTTAGTTCGTGTGGTATTTTTATAGAGCAGGTTGTTACGGAGGCGACAATCCCAAATATGACTCCTTTTTTGGGGTATTTGTTTCAGTTTTACATAATAAAGCATTTTTTTGAAAAAATTTATTTTGTGTCTCCATATTCTGAAAGCCATAGTTTATTTTATTTGTCTTTTTTTCGGTATGAGATGAGTTTTATTGGTACTATGTTAGGGTGAATATAACTTTTTGCTTGGTATTACACTTACACACTGTGATGTAAGGTGACAAAAAAATCCTTTTTTGACACACTTATTTTTTTTTTATACGGTGTTCATCTGAGGGCTTAGGTCATGTGATATTTTATAGAGCAGGTCGTTATGAACGTGGCAATACCTAATATGTATATTTTTTTTATTTATGTAAGTTTTACACAATGATATCATTTTTGAAACAAAAAAAATCATGTGTTAGTGTCTCCATAGTCTGAGAGACATATTTTTATTTTATTTTTTGGGAGATTGTCTAAGGTAGGGTATCATTTTTGAGGGATGAGATGACAGTTTGATTGGCATTATTTTGGGGTGCATATGACTTTTTGATCACTTGCTATTACACTTTTTGTGATGTAAGGTGACAAAAAATTTCCACCCGAGGGGTTAGGTCATGTGGTATTTTTCTAGAGAAGGTTGTTACGAACGAGGCGATACCTAATATGTTTACTTGTTTAATTTTTTTTAATATTTAACACAATAAAAGTATTTTTGAAACAAAAAAAATCATTAGTTTCTCCATAGTCTGAGAGCCATTTGTTTATTTATTTTTTGGGCGATTGTCTTAGGTAGGGGCTCATTTTTTGCGGGATGAGGTCACGGTTAGAGGTGTACTATTTTGGGGGGCATATGCCATTTTGATTGCTTGGTGTTGTACTTTTAGTGATGTAAGGTGACAAAAAAATGATTTTTTTTAGCACAGTTTTTTATTTTATTTTTTGACGGTGTTCACCTGAGGGGTTAGGTCATGTGATATTTTTATAGAGCCAGTCGATATGGACACGGCGATACCTAATATGTCTACTTTTATTTTTTTCCCTATTTTAAAAAAAATGTTTTTACTTTATTTTGGGAAAAGGAAGCTTTTTTTTAAACTTGAAACTTTAAATATTTTTTTTCACTTTATTTTTTTTAACTTTTTTTTTTCACTTTGGGGGTCTGATCCCCTTTACAATGCATTACAATACTTCTGTATTGTATTGCATTGGCTGTAAGTGTATTACTAAGTGTAATACAGTTAAAGCCTGCTTCCTGTGAGATCCAGGGGGCTGGATCTCACAGGCTCTCCCAGAAGGCAGCCACGATGCCTAAGGCCCCTTGCAGACGAGCGTGTCCGGTTATAAGGGAAAATAATAGCATTCTGAATACAGAATGCATAGTACAATAGGGCTGGAGGGGTTAAAAAAAATTAAATAATAATTTAACTCACCTTAATCCACTTGTTTGCGCAGCCGGCATCTCTTCTGTCTTGTTCTGTGAGGAATAGGACCTTTGGTGACGTCACTACGCTCATCACATGGTCCGTCACATGATCCATCACTATGGTGATGGATCATGTGACGGACCATGTGATGAACGTAGTGACGTCATCAAAGGTCCTATTCTTCACAAAAGAAGACAGAAGAGATGCCGAACAAGTGGATTAAGGTGAGTTAAATTATTTTTTATTTTTTTTAACCCCTCCAGCCCTATTGTACTATGCATTCTGTATTCAGAATGCTATTATTTTCCCTTATAACCATGTTATAAGGGAAAATAATAATAATCGGGTCCCCATCCCGATCGTCACCTAGCAACCGTGCGTGAAAATCGCACAAAGAGGAGCATGCTGCGATTTTCACGGCCTGCGTTACGTGAAAAACGCACAAAGAGGAGCATGCTGCGATTGTCACGCAACGCACAAGTGATGCGTGAAAATCATCGCTCGTGTGCACAGCCCCATAGAAATGAATGGGTCAGGATTCAGTGCAGGTGCAATGCGTTCAACTCACGCATTGCACCCGCGCGGAATACTCGCCCGTGTGAAAGGGGCCTAAGGAAGGTATCGGGCTGCCTTCCCTGCCATCGGGTCCCCGTCACAGCAGCGCAGGGACCCGATGGACACCATGCACACATGTGAAGCCCGCACGTGCCGCGGTCAGCGCTGATGCGGCCCGCGAAGCAATCTTCCCACCCAGCGCCGCCTCCTAGCTAATTTAGTCACTGCACTTGTCTCTGTAAAATTGAAGAGAAGCGCCGTAATCTCGCACAGGCCACTGGCGATAGAGCGCCCTGCTGTAGGAGAAGCCGTCGGGAGATGAAAGGGGGAGGGGCGCAAGCATGCTGGGGGAGTATCTGACTGAAGCCTAAAGACCAGACATCAAGGTAGACCTGCAGAAGAAGGTGACAGCGCAGTATGTGATGTATACATGTGTGTAATGTATGTAGTGCAGTGTGTGATCATCACATACTGCACTACATACATTACACACATGTATACATCACATGCCCCCTCACAGTAGTTATGCCCAGATATGTGCCCCCTCACAGTAGTTATGCCCAGATATGTGCCCCCTCACAGTAGTTATGCCCTGATATGTGCCCTCCTCACAGTAGTTATACCCTGATATGTGCCCTCCTCACAGTAGTTATACCCTGATATGTGCCCTCCGCACAGTAGATATGCCCAGATATGTGCCCCCTCACAGTAGTTATGCCAGATATGTGCCCTCTTCACAGTAGTAATGCTCACATGTCCTTCCTCACAGCGTTTGCATTTCTTTCTGGCAAAGTTACCTGGTTCCGGCCCGCGACATTTATACCAAGTCTAGTGCGGCCCTCAGACGAAAAATGGTTGGGCAAATTGCGAATCCGCAAAAAAACCAGATGACATCTGTATGCAATCATTTTTATTTTTGCGGATCCATTGTAACAATGCCTAAAGCAGACAAGAATAGGACATGTTATATTTTTTTTGCCGGGGCTACGGAACAGACATACGGATGCGGATAGCACACAATGTGCTTTCTGCATTTTTTGCGGACCCATTGAAATGAATGGGTCTGCATCCTATCCGCAAAAAAAAGGGACACGGAAACAAATAACGTTCGTGTGCATGTAGCCTTAATGCGTGAAATCACTGATGCCGGCGCATACAGCAGGGGTCCGTCTATCAGTGACTGCCGGACCCCTGCCACAGATCGGGCGAGCGCAGCTCCTGCACCGCGCCCGATCAGCGCGGCGTACATGTTTGGCTCCGGCCGTTAAGTCGTGTCCGGTTGCACCGTACATTTATGGCGCTGGGCATTAAGGGGTTAATTACTACTAAGGGTGGGATCACACTAGCATTAGGGATTCCATTATGGCATTCCGTTATAACATGGTTATAGCGGAAAATAACGGAATCCATAAGACAAAAGGACGGATCCATTCTTCTGCCCATAGACTTGTATTATGACGGAAGTCTATGGGAATCAAAACTAATCCGTCTGGGTCCCGTTATGCAAGACGGAAAACAAAGTCCTGACAGGATTTTGTTTTCCGTCTTGCATAACGGGACCCAGATGGATCCGTTATGCTTTCCCATAGACTTCTATTAGGACGGAAAGCAAATGGAATACCTTTTAATGGCTTCGGTTTTGCATTCTGTCTGGGCATTGCGTTATTTTTCGTTATAACCATGTTATAATGGAAAACCATAACGGAATCCCTAACGCTAGTGTGAACCCACCCTAACAGAGTTAATGCAATCGTTGTGAGTTGTTTTGTATATGCACTTAATAGCAAAGTATAGACAATATATGGTTAACAAATTAGCTAACTGTGCTAGGTTGTCGGGGTGATAGACTAGGTCTGTCCCCTGGCTAGATAGAGAGAGAGAAAATCTAGTTTGAAGCAGCTTGGAGGAAATAACGTGTGTGAGAGATCTCCTGTGTAACTAGGCCCAGATTCAGAGTACCCGACTCTACAACTGCTTAGAAAGCACCCCAACTACCACCAGGCAGGAGCCCTAATACCAGGGTGTGCCCTGAGGGAAGAAAGAGTGCACCCTTCAGTCACTGCACAGGATACACCCGAGGGAGTGCCAGTGTGAACTGTAAGTACTACTACCATCATAGCCACTACCACTCCCATCCTCCTCACAGCGGTCTCTGTGCAGGTCGTTGCACATGTTCACCCCATGAGTTGGAATCAAAACGAATCCTGGAGGAGAATTCATTCTAATAGTTTATGTTCATGTGGATCACCAGAAAGAAAAATGCGTCACAACTCTTCTAGTGGCTTCCTTGGGTCACACGAGCAGAAAGGCAGTTTCCATCATCATTTATTCCATCAGTAGAATCCAGCTCATCTTAGCACATCCATGCATTACGGGTACTGCAAATAGTCATTTTGCAATTTACCACCAGGTATGGAAGAAGTTAACTGTCCAGGGATGTGCCCATTCCTTCAGGTCTTACAGCATTACAGATGCTGGTTGCATACACAGCCGGTATGCTTGGTGCTACAAAGTTTCTGAAATTTTTGACACAGTGACTTGATGTCTTTGCTGTTGACACTTAGAAGTTGCTAGACTTATGAAAATCATGTATTCAGGAAATAGAAGCATGGGGATGATAAATGAGCAGGTGTAGTAATTATGCAGCTAGTAGACTTGTCTACCCTCCTGAATGACAATCCGCTCAGCATCACCCCCCTATAACGTGGAGATGCTGCACACATCACTGTTTGTTTTGGATATGGAAAAGTATCTGATGAAAGAAAACAAACAAATGTTTAATTGTTGCAGTTGTCATATCGTTAGCAGCTCGTTGGCTTCAGGAAACAGAAGCTGCAGACTCTGCATGTGAAATGTGAGCATACAGCAGCCATTAATGGAAGTCAAGGACTCACTGTCACTGACAAGAACCACATGCATTTAAGCATTCGGAGGTGGTCACTGGGTGCTTGGACACATGTCCACCTTAATCCTGCTGCGATGGTAACCCATTGATGCCCCACAACCACGTTGCAGGGTGTCAATGGACTGAAAGATAGATCCTCCTTTCTTTTGTCAAACATAAAGATGCCATGGTTGCAATCGACTGAAGTATTTATCGGGTTAAAGGGGTTGTCCCACAAAAAATATTCTACAGTTTTCAAACCAATGCCTGGATCTGAATTCTTTTGCAGATGCATGTAGTTAAAATTTTTGTATAGCCACTGAGTTATTCAATATAATGTATCTGTATAGCACCACCTACTCTTGGTTCTTTTTCTTATTTCTTTGTCCGGCTCCATGTGAAGGACGCACATGCTCAGTTTCATCCTTCAACTGCCTTCTGAGCTGTGATAGAGAGAGCATGAACACGCCCCCTGAGCTGTGATAGAGAGAGCATGAACACGCCCCCTGAGCTGTGATAGAGAGAGCATGAACACGCCCCCTGAGCTGTGATAGAGAGAGCATGAACACGCCCCCTGAGCTGTGATAGAGAGAGCATGAACACGCCCCCTGAGCTGTGATAGAGAGAGCATGAACACGCCCCCTGAGCTGTGATAGAGAGAGCATGAACACGCCCCCTGAGCTGTGATAGAGAGAGCATGAACACGCCCCCTGAGCTGTGATAGAGAGAGAGCTGCAGCAGAAAAGACCCCCCCCCCCCCTTTCCCGAGCTGTCAGCTTGATATACTGTAAATCTAGCATAGCAATGAATGGGGAGATCTCTGGATCTATGTGAGGTACAGAGGTTCTAGCTTTGTTAGAAAGTAATGGTCACGTACTTATATGATGTCCAATCTCATTTTTACATTAATCATGGGATAACTACTTTAACCCCTTAAAGAACAGGCCTGTTTACATTTTTGCATTTTTTATTTTTCCTCCCCATATTCCAATAAGCCATAACTTTTTTAGTCATATGAGGGCTTACTTTTTGTGGGACAAGATGAATTTTGTAGTGGTAACATTTAATTTGCCACGTTTTGTATTGAAAAACAAGAAAAATCTTTGTGGGGTAAAATTTAACAATTTTTTTTATAATTTGGCCTACAGAGCTGTGTAAGGGCTTGATTTTTGAAGACGTGTACAAACTGTAGTTTTTATTGGTAGTATTTTTTTGGTGTACATACAATTTTTTGATCACTGTTAATCAATTTTTTTGGGGGGGGGGGGGACAAGGTGACTTAAAAATGGCAAATCGTATGTTTTTAATTTTCTTTCCCTTATGACATTCACCGTGCAGAACAATTTTAAATATTTTAATAGCATCCCTCTGCCCTATCTAACAGATTCTGCAATTGCTGTTGAACACGACATCTGAGGGGTTAAATTACAGGGTTCGGCTTTTATACAGCTGGCACCCACCGTGCATGGAACAGGCTCACAGCAGCAGTCCGCTCCATATGGCACACAATGCCGTACATTAGAATCATGGTCAGATAGTTACTCAGTGCATTATACATCACTATGATGCAGTGAGTTCATGTCAAAAGAGCTGACGTTGGTCCGGTACTGTGTTTCCGGCACTGCAGACAGTCAAGTGCATGCATAGTTAGGGCTCTTTCACACCTGCGTTCTTTTCTTCCGGCATAGAGTTCCGTCGTCGGGGCTCTATGCCGGAAGAATCCTGATCAGGATTATCCTAATGCATTCTGAATGGAGAGAAATCCGTTCAGGATGCATCAGGATGTCTTCAGTTCCGGACCAGAACGTTTTTTGGCCGGAGAAAATACTGCAGCATGCTGCGCTTTTTGCTCCGGCCAAAAATCCAGAACACTTGCCGCAAGGCCGGATCCGGAATTAATGCCCATTGAAAGGCATTGATCCGGATCCGGCCTTAAGCTAAACGTCGTTTCGGCGCATTGCCGGACCCGACATTTAGCTTTTTCTGAATGGTTACCATGGCTGCCGGGACGCTAAAGTCCTGGCAGCCATGGTAAAGTGTAGCGGGGAGCGGGGAAGCAGCATGCTTACAGTCCGTGCGGCTCCCGGGGCGCTCCAGAGTGACGTCAGGGCGCCCCAAGCGCATGGATCACGTGATCGCATGGATCACGTCATATCCATGCGCATGGGGCGCCCTGACGTCATTCTGGAGCGCCCCGGGAGCCGCACGGACTGTAAGTATACCGCTCCCAGCTCCTACTATGGCAACCAGGACTTTAATAGCGTCCTGGCTGCCATAGTAACACTGAACGCAATTTGAAGACGGCTCCGTCTTCAAATGCTTTCAGTACACTTGCGTTTTTCCGGATTCGGCATGTAATTCCGGCAAGTGGAGTACACGCCGGATCCGGACAACGCAAGTGTGAAAGAGGCCTTAGCTAGGTTTTACACAAAGCGTTTTGGAGAAAAACATCAAATTTTTGCGGGATCTTTTATGGGTATTTTATTAATTATCTTTCTGTACTAAGCCTTTCCAAGACAGAAACTGACTTCCTGATTCCTGTTTTTGATATAGCCAAAAATGTTGTTTGCTGTTGAATTACATGGAACACTGTGATACTAAACTGTGGTCACTATTGCAGGGGTCAGCATCTCCAGCACTCTAGCTGTTGTGAAACATGCTTGTTTGGCTGTTCCGAAAACTCTCATATAAGGGCTCATGTACATGGCTGTAGTCATTTTTGCGGTCCACAAATTGTGGATCTGCAAAACACACATACCGGCTGCCTCCGTGTGCTGTCCGCATCCGTTGCTCCGTTCCGTGGTCTGCAAAAAAAAAATAACCTGTCCTATTCTTGTCCGTTTTGTGGACAAGAATAGGCAGTTATATTAATGGCCATCCGTGTTTTGCGGATCCGCAATTTGCGGACCGCAAAACACACAACGGTCGTGTGCATATAGCCTTAAGCTGTAACATACGTTACTGCTGAAACGCCAAGTATTTGTAACCACAATGCTTTTGTGGCTTTGTGCCTGTATCAATGCAGTAAGCATTATTTATTATTTGCTTTGCCTCTGCTCTGGAGGGCGGTTGTCACCAGGACTCTTCACCTTCAAACCCTGTGACTCTCACCTTATAATGCATATTCTATATCTCTCTGTGCCTTCAAAAAATGAGCACTAAAAGAAAGAAAATTAAAGGGGTTCTCTGGGCTACAGATATTGATGGCTTTTACTCAGGACAGGTAATCAATATAAGATCAGTGGGACTTTGACACTTGACACCTTTACCAATCAGCTGCTTCTTGCTGACACGGTGCCTGGTGTTGGACTCCCACAGATCTGATATTAATGACCTGTCCTGAGTAAAGGCCATTAATACCTGTAAGGCCTCATGCACATGGCCGTGTTCCGCATCCGAGAGCGGTCCGTGGTAACACGGCCTGGATTCCTGTTGAGAGCAGGAGCGCACGCCGTCATTGGTTGCTATGACGCCTTGCGCTTCATGCCGCCGCTGCACTACAGTAATAAACTATAATTCTGTAGTGCAGTGGCAGCATGAAGCGCACGGCGTCATAGCAACCAATGACGCCGTGCGCTCCTGCTCTCAACAGGAATCCAGGCCGTGTTACCACGGACCGCTCTCGGCCGCGGAACATGGCCGTGTGCATGCGGCCTAACCCAGAGAACCCCTCTAATTTATGTCTACAAAATGTAAATAGTAAATGGAGACAACGTAGCTCCTGGACCAGGTTTATGAAGGAACCCTACATGAACCGCTGACTCAGTCTGCAACTTCCTCAGTCTTCACTGATACAACATTTAAAAGGTAAAATAAATACGACAAACATTGAGAGTTAGTGTTTTACCCATGTGCAAAGCAGTCAGCCCTTCTTAGGCCTCTTTCCCATGAACTTATTCGGTCTGTGGTCGTATTGCGGGCTGAATGCCGCCGTTCCGCAATACACGGGTCACCAGCCATGTGCATTCTACATCACGGATGCAAACCCATTCACTTGAATGGGTCCGCAAATCTGGAGATGCAGTGCGGAATGGAACGGAAGCACGGAACGGAACCCCACGGAAGTACTACGTTTTATCTTTTTGCCGAACGGATTGATCGCGGACCCCATTCATGCGGTCCGCATGCGGTTGCCCCACAGTCAGTGCCCGTGCATTGCGGACCGCAATTTGCGGTCCACAGCACGGGCCCGGCGTGCACACTGCAGTGTGAAAGAGGCCTTAGAGAGATATGGAAGTACTGAGTGACTTGTGTATTTTCTTGAGCTTAAAAACTGTATTTACTCTAAGTAATGATATAAATCTCATTTGCTGGATCTTCAGAGATTCAGCAAACTGGCACCAAGCTTATTACCTCCAGCCGTGCAGCTATAAAGGCATTAAGAATCTCTGAAATCCTCGTTCTCTGTCTGATTTCCACTAGTTAGATCCAAACTGACTTCTAACCATAGCTGGGAGTGATGAATCCAGATGACACATGCAAGGACTTTATCTGGATGTAATTGTTGTGTTACATGGTAACACCGCTCTTCCCTGAGTCACGCAGACCAGGAGCATCGGCACTAATTTAGGTTGTGGACTTGTGTAATTCACTTTCCACCATCTTCATGACATTCAGCGTTATTACACAATCTGTTCTGCCCCACAGGCCCTGCAGTCCGACGGATTACAGAACAATATCATCTGTTGGAATCACGCAGCCACTAAAAGCCGCACTAAATTGGGGTTAAGGTTTGTGCTTGGGTTTGGACTTGCATGAGACATGACAGCTAGTAATGGTCACTGCGGGCCCCGTCTGGCACAGTGTTGCATCTTGTAATAGTTTTTAATGGGATAATGAACTTTGTGGACTTAACATACAAGAAATGTTAATTAGAGGCCGTTAAATATAAATATGTTTCACAATCAATTTCCATTAGCAAATCGCAATATCACGGGCAAGCATCCTCTTCTTCGATGAACCGCGGCACTTGTGGGGCACTGACGACCATTATTCATGCTTAATAACGTAAAAGGAGCAGGTTATGGACTGTGGTACTTTTATCCCATTAATATTTGAACAGTGACTTCTGCTTCTCACGGTTTCTAGCCTTATTGTGTCAAATCGCATTAGTAATTCATATGAATGAGAATAAACACTGGTGACAGAGGGATGAGATGTGTGGCCACTCAGTCTCAAAGGTGGCAGATCTGCACAATAAGTAGGCACCTGGGCGGATACATTGGGAGACAGTTTCTTCGTCTTACTTATAAACATATTGTCCTATTTATTTATCAGGTTACTTTGTGTCTGCAGAGATCTGCCTCATGTTCCCTGAAACCCTCAGAGTGCACCACGTTATAAAAGAATGTGTCAAAGCTTGGTGTTCAAGCAAATAATGTCCTGTAAATCTCACCTCTGCATGTTTACTGCCCCACCCAAAAGGCCAGGCAAATAATTTATAATATACTAAATGAGATCTCAGATTATGAAACCAGGGTTGGACTGGGACTACAGAGAAACCACTTACAGAATACATGCTGGAGAAAATATACTGGAAAATATGGAGTTTGGGATGACCATTAGAGATGAGCGAATTTCTAAAAAATTCGATTCGGCCGGTCCACCGAATTTAAAAAAAAGATTTGGTTCTATCCGAATTTATTTGCGGCGGATTGCGTTAAAAACGGCTACTTTGTGGCTGCAGAGAGCCTTTATAGTGATGTAGAACACTGTGCCTTGCAATAACACGCATAGGGAGCCTGCTGTGGTAGTAAAATAATACTGTGAGTCAGTATGACATGCAGATGGCAGGCTTCGTTCTTAGAATCACTGCACACTTTACTTATTTGGGTAGTCACGGGACCAAAACTGACCAAATAACTAAAGTATGAACTCAGCCTTACAGGTCCATGTTAGCGTCAAGAAGAAGCACACTCCTTTTACACCGTTGTCAGCGGATTCCACATAGATGTCTACAGAACCTGTTCTATTAAACGCTTATACAAGTAGATCCCCAAACAGAGTGGAGAGGGTGTCAGCAGTAAGTTTATGTTGACGTCACTGATTATTTTGCCCTTCCTCTGATCCATCAGAACAATAACCCCCAAAAAATGGATCCTGTCTGTTGAGCATCCGCCTTCACTCGGTCAGCATTTGGTCAGTAATCCATCAGTATTGTTAATGCCAAAAAAAAAAAAACTGGAGTGGATCAAAAACAGAGATGACATGTGAATGGAATACTTTTGGCTATCAAATCACAAGCCAATTCTAATGGGACCATACAGGCCTTACAGCTGCTACACAGACAGGATCCGTTGTGCATCTCATTTTTCCTTCCTTCTGACAGATCAAAAGAAGGGTCAAATAAATTATGTCAGTGTAAAAGGCAGCCCTGAATCAACCAGCAGCATTTCCAGCACTTATATCTATGCAGACTGTCATGTTTCCCTCCGGCCACCAGAGGCCACTGTGACTAAACAGGAACCTGAGCTGTGCTGGCCAGAGGCTAAGAAAGAGTTAAGAAGTTTTTCCAGGGCTGTTCCAGAAGTTGCTGGGGGGCCTTGCTGAGATAACAGGGAGAGATGGACTGCTGAGAGATAATAGTAAAAGACTGGAGCAGCAGGAGGCTATATTAGCTGAGATTTTCCTGACAGCTGTGGAGCTGCACACAGAGGACTTCACTGTGTGTTCCAGAGGAGTGGGACCATGTGTCAGAGACCAGTACAAGCCGGATCCTTCCTGCCAGAGCTGAAACTAGGTGGAGATCTGCATCTGTTGTGACCAGAGAGAGAAAGACAGCCAAGCAAGCGACCGCACCTGGAGCCAGACTGCATCTTATTGGATCCAGGAGAATCTGCAGAACTGTGAGTGGCACCAGTGCTTTCCTGTGATAGGTTATAGAGTCAGGGACTTAGTCAGTGCGCTGTAGAAGCATCCCCTGGGTAGCAGGGCTAGATAGGTAATTGGTAGTGAGAGTAGCTTGTAAGCTGACTGCTTGCTGTTTAGCTCATTCTGTGTACATGCAAAACTCCATTGCTATTGTTATTGATTTATGTTCACCTGTTAATACCATTCCTGTCTTTGACCCATTGTGCCTCTGGTGCGGTGGTACTGTATTGTTACTCAGGTTTTCCGGCAGTTTCCTTTTGTTCCTTAATAAAGCCGGTTTTTGCTTCAGTCTCCTTGCCCGCTGTACTGTACTTGGATCCTGCTTTGCGGTCTCTTCCTCCTCTGACCACTACATCAACCAGGCAGAAAGGCTAAATAATGGCCCAGTCATGAAGTGGGGAGGGTGGGAACAGTATGAGAAATCCACAGACTAGCCCTATGACAGTCTGGAGGTGAAAACAGCATGAGGAGACCACAGAGTGGCCCAATTACAGAGTGTGGAGGTGGCAGCAGCATCAGGAGGAGGCCACAGAGTGGCACAATGACAGTGTGGAGGTGGTGGCAGCATCAGAAGGCCACAGAGTGGCAAGGTGACATAGTGTGGAGGTGGCAGCAGCATAAGGAGACCACAAAGTGGCAAGGTGACATAGTGTGGAGGTGGCAGCAGCATGAGGAGGCCACAGAGGGGCAATATGACATTGTGTGGAGGTGGCAGCAGCAACAGGAGGCCACAGTGGCAAGGTGACATAGTATGGAGGTGGCAGCAGCATGAGGAGACCACAGAGTGGCAAGGTGACATAGTGTGGAGGTGGCAGCAGCATGAGAAGACCACAGAGTGGCAAGGTGACATAGGGTGGAGGTGGCAGCAGCATCAGGAGGCCACAGAGTGGCAAGGTGACATAGTGTGGAGGTGGCAGCATCATGAGGAGACCTCCAGACTCTGTCATAGGGCCACTCTGTGGACTTCTCAGGCTGTTCCCACCCTCCCCACTTCATGACTGGGCCATTATATAGCCTTTCGGCCTGGCTGACATCATAATTTATTTGACCCTTCTTTTCATCTGTCCCTGACCGTAGTTACAGCTCCACACGTCAGCGCTGCCATGCACTTTGGCAGACACCAACAGGCTCAAGAACTGGCCCACATTCTGTTCTACATGTGTGTGCAGGGCTGGTACTGCCTTTTTGGCAAAGAAATGACAGCTTGGGACTCCACCTTGGCTCAGCACAAGCCATCAGTTCTCTGAAAGGTGCAGAGTCCACCACTTGGAAAGGGAGGGACTGCAGCACCAGCAACTTTGACAGGAGCACATTCAGCTTCTGCACCGTTGGATGAGTGCACGCATGCTGTTGTCTCTTGGCAATCGCTTCGGTGATCAATTGCTGACAGAATGACTGATGAGGAGGAGAAGGAACAGGAGCATCAGGACAAGCAGATGATGGGAAGGACAGACAGTGGTAGAGCTTTGACTGCCTGAAATTGGGTACGTGCCACTGGGTGATGCAGCGGTTGCTGCGGCAGGCTGGACAACCACATCAGAGCCACGGTTCTCCCAGGCCACTTTATGGTGACACTGCATATGTTGACACAGGGCCGTGGTCCCAAAAATGGAAGCCTGGCTACGCTTCACCTTCTGTCCACAGATTCTGCATATGGCCATGTTCACCTCCTCCTGCAGCTTAACAAAAAACTGCCACACCGCCGAGAAGGTGATTTTACACCCAACACTATGCACTGACTGACTACTACTGACGCTGCCTCTGTGAACCCGTGCTACTTCCTGGGCAGGTAGGCTCCTGTGAAGCGGGTGGTCTACCCGGGTACATTTGGCTCCCGACTTCCCACTGCTGCCACCCTGCTGACTCCCAGCCATGGTAGCGACTTGCTGGCTCCTCTGCTGCCTCACGGGCAAGCCGCCACCTTCTTCTCTCAATAATGATGAAGCCCCTTTGTCACCCGGCTCCCAAGTGCGATGAGCTACATCATCATCGAGTACTGTCTGCATGTCACTGATGTCCTCCTCAACCGTCTCTGGGTCAGGAGCCTGACCGCTCGTAACACCAGCTTCCACGCCACTCTCCTCATCACTACTTTCTTGCCTAGTGGAGGAAGCGGCAGATGTCTCCTCCACATCTTGGCTGTTGACTGTCTTCTAGTAGCTCGCCCTTATGTATAGTGGAGCTGAGCCCACAGCATACAATACTGTACTTCTCTGGCTGAGGGAAAAGAAAAGGACAGAGGCAGGTTGAGTACAGATGAGGGCACAGGGCCTGCTCCCGGGCCATGCGAACTAAGGGTTGTGTCTGACGAACCCACTGACTCTTGGCTGGGGGTGTCTGATGTCATTCGCGACGAAGTCGAAGATCGAGTAAACCATTTAAGAACCTCTGGGTTGCTGGTCAAGACGCGACCTCTAGCTGACACTGGGAGCTCAGGCCTCTCGAAGTGACCACTGCTGCCACGGCCCCTTACTCTGCTGCGACATCTGCCGGCGCCAGAAACATTTAGGCCTCTGCCACTCCCCTGTACAGGGCCTGGCACTTCTTTGTCTGGCATACTGTTCGATCAAATAAATAAATAAAAAGGAAATTAAAACACCCCAAAAAAGTATGTAATTTTCTCACTTCACCACACAACGGCTAATTAGTTCTTTTTTCCCCCACTTTTACACGACAAAAAGGGCTTTAGAACATATAACTGCACCGCTGAACGGCAAATATATTTTTATTTTGCCACTAATACCGTACACGACAAAAAGGGCTTTAGAACATATAACTGCACTGCTGAACGGCAAATAGGCCCTTATTTTTTTCCACTTATACACGCCACAGAAGGCTTTAGAACATATAACTACACCGCTGAACGGAAAATATATTTTACTTTTGCCACTAATGCACGACAAAAAGGGCTTTAGAACATATAACTGCACCGCTGAATGGCAAATAGGCCCTTAAGTTTTTTCCAGTTATACATGCCACAGAAGGTTTTAGAACATATAACTGCACCGCTGAATGCCAATATATATTTTTCTTTTGCCACTAATACACAGCAAAAATGGCTTTAGAACATATAACTGCACTGCTGAACAGCAAATAAATTTTTCTTTTGGCACTAATACATGACAAAAAGGGCTTTAGAACATATAACTGCACTGCTGAACGGCAAATACATTTTTCTTTTGGCACTAATACATGAAAAAAAGGGCTTTAGAACATTAGAACATATTACTGCACCGCTGAACGGCAAATAGGCCCTTATTTTTTTCCACTTAACCATGCCACAGAAGGCTTTAGAACATATAACTGCACCGCTGAATGGCAAATAGACCCTTATTTTTTTCCACTAATAAAAGGAAAAAAGGGCTTTAGAACATATAACTGCACCGCTGAATGGCAAATATATTTTGCTTTTGCCACTAATGCACAACAAAAAGGGCTTTAGAACATATAACTGCACCGCTGAACGGCAAATATATTTTACTTTTGCCACTAATACACGGCAAAAAGGGCTTTAGAACATATGACTGCACCTTTGAACGGCAAATATATTTTACTTTTGACACTAATTCACGACAAAAAGGGCTTTAGAACATATAACTGCACCACTGAACGGCAAATATATTTTTCTTTTGCCACTAATACACAACAAAAAGGCCTGTAATTTTTGCACTTCACCACACAATGCTAATAAGCCTTTTTTTCCCACTAATACAAGCCAAAAAAATGCTTTAGAACATATAACTGCACCGCACAAGGGCAAATAAGACGTAGAAATATTTTCTTGTAATAAACCCTATTAATGGCTCTATCAAACAGCACTTGCACCCCAATAACAAAAACGGTTTGCTGGTATTACAGAGCTGTATAATGGCAATTTGGATCCCCAGTCAGTGCAGCAAGGCGTAATAGGATTAATCCTATTACCCAGGCTGTAACCTCCCCTACTGAACCCTGTTCTACATAAATGCTGTGCAATGTTTCCTCCCTATCCTTTCCCTACACCATGAATAATCTTTCCCTGCACTTGTAAATCGTTTTTTAGCACAATTAAGTGTTTCTAGCACTGTCCCTAGTGCCTGCTGACGTCTCTCCCTGCACTAAGTACACTGGAAAATGGCAAAATCCAAGATGGCTGAGGTTATTTATAGGGCTATGACATCACATGGCTGGCTGGCTGCTGATTGCCTGCATGCATGGAATTATGGGTGATCCCACCTTCCCAGAGTTCCTTGCTCCATGTCCTCACATGTGCAGCAGCCATTTTAGGAAAAAATGTGATTCGTTACCATGAAGCGTGAGCCAATTCAAATTCGGTGCGAATCGAATAATTCCTGAAATTCGGATCGAATTCCACTTCGTCAGCTTCGATTCGCTCATCTCTAATCACCATCATAGCTGTAACACCGGTGGTTCAAGCTCACCGATATGTCCCCCCTCCTGGCAGCATGGCCGCTGAAATATTTACTGCTCCTGATGCTTGCACCAGCAGTCCGCACCCACTGGCATCTCCCTGCTCCTTCCTGGCTGACACGGCAGCTAGTGTTCTCCCTGTTCCAGGTTAGGTCTCTTCTAGCCTCTCTGATTCCTGTCTTCACCTATCTGTTCCTGTAAAGTGTACATGCACGCTCTCTCTGCCTCTTAATGGGCCAGCGCTCATATGTCCTGATCAGTCCTCAGCCAATAGCAACCTTCCCTGGGTAATTTACTGTAAGTCACCTTTCCCTATGGGTTCCTCCCTAATCAAAAAGATTTCTAGCTTGCCTAGTCCTTAAGAAGGTGCATAGTGTCTTTTGATCTTCCGTGCATGACTGTTTTGTTGACTGTGTTTAAACCCATTCCACCCATCCTGATTCCTAACCTCTTCCTGTTTATCCTACTGACTAGGTTAGAGCTGAATTATTCAAAATTCGATTCGGCTGCTTTGGCAAATTTTACAAAAAAATTTGCTTTGTCACAAATTACTTTGTTCCGAAGCACAATTCTTTGTAAGTAGTGGGTGCAATTACAGGGAATGGCTATTGCACCGACCCCTGTCAGGGTACCCTCAGATGCTGCGTTCATACATGATTGTGGTATCTGATATAAATAACAGAGTATAAAACAAAAAAAATAAAAAATCATATTTACCTCATCCATTTGCTTGCAACGGGCTGGCCGTCGCCATCTTGCTTGAAAATCTGACGTGAAAACTCGCAGTGCCCGTGGTGCCGACATACGTCACCGTGCATCGGATTTCGCGAGGTAAGTATGATTTTTTTTGTTTTTTGCACTATTTCAGGTAAAATCAATTCACTACCATGAAGTACGAGGAAATTGGGCTTTGCGGGGAATCAAATTTATCCTGAAATTCGGATTGAAGTCCACTTTGCAGACTTCAATTCACTTAACACTAAATCAGGTGCGATCTGTCCTGTGCCCTTTTGACCAGACTGCACAAACTCTGCTTGCCCTGACCTCAGCTTGTCCATTCTGATTCTGCCTGTCCCCTTAAGTGCCACGCCTGGGTTAGCTGTCATTGAATAGAGACTACTCCAAGAGGTAGCGGTCTGGTGGTTACCCTGCAGCAAAGACCGGATCCAGTTTAAGGGTGGAAACCAGGGAGGCCACCTAGATAACACCCTTGGAAGTAGCCCTAATCCAGATCTGTTCAGTGGCACAGAGGGTCCACACCAGCTGTGTTAGGCCCCTTTCACACAGGCGAGAATTCAGCGCGGGTGAGGTGAACGCATTGCACCCGCACTGAATCCGGACCCATTCACTTCAATGGGGCTGTTCAGATGAGCGGTGATTTTCATGCATCACTTGTGCATTGCGTGAAAATCGCAGCATGTTCTATATTCTGCATTTTTCACGCAATGCAGGCCCCATAGAAATTAATGGGAATGCGTGAAAATCGCAAGCATCCGCAAGCAAGTGCGGATGCAATGCGATTGTCACGCATGGTTGCTAAGGAGACGAGGGATGAGTTACCCGGGACCCCATTTACTTTATTATTTTCCATTATAACATGGGTTGCAAAGGGTTAACAAGGAACAGTGCTAACCACCCTGTTCCTCTTTTGGTAGGAGTGGACTGGTCCTGCTTCTTGCCAGAAGGGAAGAAGGGTTGCTGTGTAACCACAGAGAGGAGAAGAAGCAGTTTTCAGAGCTCCTGCTCTTGTTACAAATTCTCCAGAGAGAACTATTCCAATTGTCCTCAAGTAAAGCCTTGATGTTCCAGACAGCAGCGTGAATTGCTACTTTCAGCATTGAGGACACTGCTTGAGGTGTGGGACTACAGCCAAGCCACCCATCGCCAAACAACCACTAGGTCAGTATCACCTAAGTGCGAAATTACCACACACCAACCTGCCTCCATATTCTTGCTGGTGCCAGAGAAGAAATGCACTAAAGCCTTCTGCTACTGTATGCATTAAAAGTTCTATGTTTCACTTGTTATGTTTAACTCTGGCCTCATTCTTCAGTACTATAATTCCACTGCCCGATTCCCAGGGAGCAAAGGCCTAAGGGAGTGCAACGGGACACAACAGTTCATCAGGCCCACTGCCACTCCTATCCTCTAAAACTGGTTCCTCAGGGGGGGTCGCTGCACACAGACATATAGCTACAGTTCGCCTGATTAAACCACTCATTTTCATTTGTTGATCTGAGGCTGTGTTCCCGAGTTATAATACTTTTTTTTAATGCAAATTAGGCCTTTGGTGCCATGAGGGCATCACTATTTCTCTTCCTTCTGAGACCAGCCCCTCTCTTGCTGCTTTAATTGACTGGGCCAGGCATTGGCAGTGTAGTGAAGGAGAGGCTGACTGCAGAAAGGAGCAGAGCTTGGGTGTAACAAGAGAAATGGTAATACCCTAATTGCACCAACTGCCTTATTTGCATTTTAATTTGTATATTAATCTGATCAACAAGTGAAAAACAGCGTTTTAATCAGGTAAACCACAGCTATATGCCTATATAAACGTTGAATAGGAAGGTTGTTGGTGACAGATTACATTTATAATGGTTGGCCTTTTGTCATGGCAATTGGTCATGTGGGGGACCCAAGTGAGGCAGCCAAGGTTGGGGAGCCAGGGTCCAGGTGGTGAGCAGGAGGGGGAGTTAGCCAGAAACTCCTCAAAATTTGTCCAATCCCTTTAAGGACCAGCAATTTCTTAATGTTTTCTGAAATATTTGCCAGTGCACCTAGAGGGTACTGGCATTCAAGGAGAGAACTGAACAACTGAAGGACAGTCATAGAGGAAAAGGATCTGGACAGATTATACTAGAGCTACACTGTCACGCTTCGGTGCGGGAGGGAAACACCCCACTGAGCACAGGAGGGAAGTGGAAAACAGGGAATCAGGCCTGAGAACTTGGAAGGAAGATGGACACCTCCTAGTGAAAACCCTAACCAAAATCCTGACTGACTCGACCCTCTGTTTTTGGAAAATCCTGACTGACTACCAGTGTGAACAGACCCCAAAGTTAGGAGAGTTCATATGCATGAATGCCTAGAGTCCTATATAGCCCTATAAGACCCTGGTACTAATGGCAGGGATGAGACTACCTGTTCCTCCAAAAGGAAGCACGAACATGAGTCTACTTCAGGCCTAATACAAACAATAGGGAAATACAACACACAGAATCCAAACAAAATACCAGGCTATGAGCTGAGCGCTGCGATTGGCCAGCGCTACAGCATAGGAGAAGGAGACCGCGGCAGGTTCCCCTGGGTGGAGCCTAACTATAAACATACCGGAGGCTATAACCGGAGAACGGAGCGGCGCCTGGGGATAACAGTAAGTGCAGGGGGATCCCTGGGCGCCGCTCTACACGTCTGTATAGTCAGTTTAGATACTTTATTCTGGTGAAAGGTCCTCTTTAACTTCAAAGAGGCTATGGAAACACCAGGAACTCAGCCAAGATCCAACCACAAACAATCCACAGGCACAGAAGCTATAAACCATGCAGCATCGTGGGAGAAGCAACTATAAATAAGGAAGGTTAAATGACCACATAAGCAACACCAGGAGGCAAGGGGTATGGCCATTACCAGAAACAACACAGACGCCTATTGATCCACAAGGAAAACCTGTCAGATCAAACCACGTGTTGAAAGTCTCACACATCTCCTGCCTCTCACTGTCACCGAGATGTCTGTATGTGCAACGAGCGCCTCCCACCAGGGCCCTTTAAGAGGAAAAAGTTACTTGTTTTCGTGACGCCAGTTGCAGTGAAGCAAAAAGGGCACAGGGCCCATTTATAGTGATGTAGTGGATGGTACTCAGGTGTAGGAATGCCAAAGTGGTGTAGGGTGGCCTAAATGTCCCTTAATGTTGGCGCACGTGTCACAGTGCTCCTACCTGGATATGCTGGACCCGAGGCATTGGCTCCGAAGCAATGAAAAGGGGGTAGTTGATGAAGGGGATAAATTGAGTCCAGACCTTGTGATGAAGTTCAATAACAGCTTTACTTTGCATAAATATTCTCCAAAACGATTCACAGGCTCTATCTTGGTTCCAGCAGGCGTTAGCATTCACTGTGGCAGGCAAACTCCTCTCTGCTACATCTGTTGCTCTCTGACTCTGCAGGCTGGCTGTCTGACTTAGCTTTAGCTTTATGCTGCAACTTCTCTCTGTAGGCTGACTCTTTATTAGTACCAGGGAACTCTTTCCTCCTGGCTTCAGAGGCTCCAAGCTGTTGCCTACACATCCAGCAGAGCTAAAGGTGCTCCAGCTGGCCTGGGCATAGCACGTTCAGCAGAGACCTGCACCTGCTGCGCACCCTCCCTTGAAAGGGGGTAAACTGCAACTCACTCTGGGACACACCCACCACACCACCCAGGGGGGTGTTAGTATGAAAGGAAAAGCTCCATTCTCTGTGAGATAGCTCTGCCATAGTTTCTGCCACCTACTGGTGAACCAGGTACATTACATGAACATATACAGTTGTATAAAAATAGGAAATGCACAATATGGGGGACTTGAAATGAATGCATAGATGAAATGATATTAGCATACACAGATAGAAGCAGGGCGTAGGAGTGGTAATGCCATTTTGGGGCGTTACATATGCTGCGGTACGTCCGTTACATCAACGCTGTAATGGTGATTGACCCTTGTGTATAAAGCACATTTTCTGGGTGATTTTTGAGTCTGTGTGACTGTGAGGCTTCTCAATGAAATAAGAATAATTTATATAAAGCAGGGGCTGCTGATGCAAAATTGTTCTCCAGGCTAATTTATTTGAATTATAAGTAAAGCACAGACCTCGCTCATTCTGTACATAACACCAGACGTTCCATGTGGTCATGGAGGGACATAAGAATTTGTTATAGAGAACGTAATCCTTCAAGCATTCACAAACACCCACACATGCACCTCAGGAGACTTTGGAGATATAAATTACCATAAAACACAGCCTCAAACAGTACATAGCTCCAGAGCCGCTAATAACACAATGTGGATTCTGCAGGAGTAACCATGTACACCCTTGACTGTGCAGAGGAGGACAGAGGGACGAGGGTGTGGCAACAGGAGCAATTATTCTCTGACCACTCTGACACTAGAGACTGCATACTGCTCTAAAAAGATCAAAAAAAAAAAAAAAGGTTATATATATCTTCTTTACTGTCCTTTTTGAAATTTCTTCGAAAACAGGTAAAAAAATGGATTCAACATTTTCCCAATACAAAAACAAACAAAATGTAATATTAAAAAGTAAATGTGAAGCTGCATTGTGTTAACCAAAAGTGTGTGGTTGCAATAGATAATAAAATATATCTTAGGGTACTTTCACACTTGCGGCAGGACGGATCCGACAGGCTGTTCACCATGTCGGATCCGTCCTGCGGCTATTTCGCCGTGCCGCCGGACCGCCGCTCCGTCCCCATTGGCCACCAGACTAAAATTACTGCATGTCAGGTTTTGTAGTCCGGCGGCTTTCGCCGTGCACCGCCGTGCTGCGCCGGAGCTCCGCCCCCGTCCCCATTATAGTCAATGGGGACAGAGCGGCGGTCCGGCGGCACGGCGAAATACCCGCAGGACGGATCCGACATGGTGAACAGCCTGTCGGATCCATCCTGCCGCAAATGTGAAAGTACCATTAGGCTTCATTCACATCCCCGGCATTGCTGGTTTCGGTAATTTACCACCGGATCCCCACTGACTATAATGAAGTCCAGCAGTGATCCAGCCACTTTCTGGCACAAATGCCAGTTTTTGGTCCGGCCAACAGCTCACATTTGTGTCGGATCAACTTGCCATAGATGAGAACATGACCATTGTGACCAAAAGTGTACTGTAGAAATCAAAATCAAATTTTTTTCCTCCCTTAACTTCCTTTTACATGTTTTTGGGTCACAAAAACACAAGGGAATAGACTAAAAAAACTAAAGGATTCCTAATTCTGCTAAGAATTTATTTGGATAGTTGTCTCATCCTACGTGACATATGTTGTCAGATGAGAAGCTTTATACTGTGTTGCTGTGGTGAGTTTGGAGGCAGTCAATGCATAGGTGGGCGATGGGAATGAGCCCCATTGGGCTGGGCCTTGAGAGACACTAAGCTGTCTATATATTGGGTCAGCAACCTCCAGTACCCCAGCTGTGGTGAAACTACAACTCTGAGAATGCCTTATTCACTTCTATGGGGATTCCGAGATCAGCCATGTGCATGCTGGGAGTCTTAAATGCTGGGAGTTATAAATTCACCACAGCTGGAGTGCCAGAGGCTGCTCATCCCTGATATATCCTGGAGCATCCATACATGTACAATTGTTGGGAAACCCTCTGTCTGTGGGTTTCGCCCCTCATCCTGAGCACAAGGCACGTCTGCCAATATAAAAGCATGGCTCAAGGTCTGCATATTGTGTATGCTAAATGACGGCTGCTGTGTAGCAAAGCACAACGGCACATTCATCAGCTGTTTACCAGGTATCAGGAAAAAACCACAAAAATAACCTGAATGAGTTGGGGAAGCTCTGTATTGTAAACTGCAATATCCAGCAGAGGATTACACCCCTGCAGGCTCATATCCTCCTTGCTACATGCATCTCGTTTAGTAAAGAAATGTGGAAATATGCCCCTCGAGCATCCACAAGTGTAAACACTCACATTATAATGGCTGCCGACAATTTAGAACAGTTTCCAGGGACTCTTAGCTGTGGTACTGCTGAACCAGAGCAGACCAAGTGTAATGCTGTCCCTGCGGAACCTACATCACTACAATCCTCATTATGTCATGTATGCTACATCTGATTAGCCTGTTCATGTTTGGGTTTATATAAAGCAGGATAGTCGTAGTTTATTGCTTCATTCAGCTTTTGCTGCTCCGTATCTGCTTCATGGCTTATCCAGTAATCAGGGGGGGGGGGGGGCTGGCAGCCTTAGTCCTGGGGGGCAAATCCAGTCAAGTGGCCCATTGGCCCACCGAATCAGCTAACCATCCACGCCCACCCTTTTCTTGTTTTATAACAGATATTGATGTTATGAAGCAAGACAAATATGATACAATGTGGTAAATGTTGTGTTAGTAAATGTTTGCTGGCTTTATGTAACTCATTGCCATGTTTTCAAAAGGCAGTGTTTACAGTAAAAGGCTTGCAGAGACATGCTATAGACACCAGAACTACTACGTATCTGTTGTGGTTCTGGTGACTATAGTGTCCCTTAATATAGAGGGGGGAAAAAGAATCAGCATAAAAATATTAAATAAAATGGCTGGATCATTATTCAAAAATAATTTTAAAAAAGCGCAACTTCTGACACCAATATATAGTATTTGTCAGATTACTTCTTTTTTTTTTTTTTTACAATGTGCAGATAGTACTGTACCCCTCCTCCCCTTCTCCAAACACCCAGCACCCTTACTCAAATAAAACAAGTAATATATATAATATAGCTTACAGTGAATTACTGTAAATCCTTACAGTTCTGAAGACTCCAGCAGCTCAGGATGAGTGCTCTGGGCAGTGGGCAGCTGGGGTCAGGGTGGAAGTTGGCATAGCTCTGCAGTTCAGGAAGGAGACCGGGGCTCACCCTAGCGTTGCAGTGCCTCCGCGTGAGGTCACTGCGCGTCGCGTACGCAAAGGGCAGGGGAGATCGGGAGGAAGATCAGCCCCCAGTACCTCTCATCTGCCCCCAGTGCCTCTCATCAGCCCCCAGCAGCCTTTCCATCAGTCCCCAGTAGCTTTTCAGTTCCCAGCAGCCTCTCCATCAGCCCCCAGTGCCTCTCATCTGCCCCCAATGCCTCTCATCTGCCCCCAGTTCCTCTCATCTGCTCCCAGCAGCCTCTCCATCAGCCCCCAGTAGCTTCTCAGCCCCCAGCAGCCTCTCCATTAGCCCCCAGTAGCTTTTCAGTCCCCAGCAGCCTCTCCATCAGCCCCCAGTGACTCTCATCAGCCCCCAGTGCGTCTCATCAGCCACCAGTGCATTTCATCCACCCCCAGCAGCCTCTCCATCAGCCCCCAGTAGCTTCTCAGCCCTGAGAAAACTCTCCATCAGCCCCCAGTGCCTCTCATCAGCCACCAGTGCCTCTCATCAGCCCCCAGCAGCCTCTCCATCAGTCCCCAGTAGCTTCTCAGTCCCCAGCAGCCTCTCCATCAGCCCCCAGTGCCTCTCATCTGCCCCCAGTGCCTCTCATCAGCCTCTCCATCAGCCCCCAGTGCCTGTCACGCCGGTGACAGGTTTGAGAAGGTCTGAAAGAATATCTGCACATTAGTTATCTGACAGCCTCTTTTGGTTTCACTTTGTCTGTGTGTTGCTGGTATGTCCACACTCCCTGTTCAGGTGTGGATCATGTGATCCTTCACCTCCCCCTATTTAGTCTGACTTTAACCATCACTCCTTGCTATGGATAGCTTCATTTGGTTTTTGGAAGTGTTGGAGTGTGGCTCGTGGTGAAGTCCTGTTCGTCTATCATCCATCATCCATCAGCCTCAGAAGTTGTGTTCCGCTTGTTGTGTTTTGTATTCCCCCCCACCTTTGTTGTTTACTAGGCCTCAGCGAGACGCTGGTTCCTTCACCAGGGAAGGAGCGGGTTGTCTCTGCCCGGTCATTACTCTTAAGGCAACTGAGGGCCACCAGGGTTTTCTAGGTTCCTGTGTATGGGCATCTCTACCATCGAGAGGTGCCCATACAGATAGGAGTTAGGGCCAGGAGCAGGGTTTTATAGGTGGTGACCCTTTTCCTTCCCTAGCCGTGAGGCCTAGTGTCTTTTCCCTTCCTTCTTGTTGCCCTTTGGCGTTCTCCCCTACAACATCCGTGACATTATCCAGAGCCAATACCGCCATTTTTTGTTCTGATCTGTGCAGCTATGGATGCTATGACTGCACTGGTCAAACAGCTGCAAAATTTGACTTTGGAGGTAGCAGACCTCTGTGCGATGGTTTTGCAGATTCAGAGTCCACAGGCTGCTGGTTCCGGTGGTGGGTTCCAGGCCTCCCCTGAACCGAAGGTATCTCTCCCGGACAGGTTTTCCGTGGGTAGTGACAATTTCATCTGGTTCAGGGAGTCATGTAAATTATACTTTAAATAGTGGTAGGTTGTGGTGGCTCACTAGCAAGTAGTTAAGGTATGGTGCTGCAAGCTCATATAGAGGGAATCACCCCACCCTCTCTTAAAGGCAAATGTAGTAATAGAGTAATGAGCGAGCACTCATACACTTGGCAACCAGATTGACATGTGCAGAAAATATTTATTATATCCCCATAAAATACAAGTAATAAAATTTATAAGAACAATGTAGCAATAATATACAACATTACAATCACATATATTGTGGTAGATATGATCAACACTATATTCATATGACTCAATAGTGTCGATAAATTCAATAATATATATCACACCAAGAAACTTCAAGTATATGCTGTTATTTGGGAAAGAGGGGGTATTATCTTCTAGCGCTCTATCCCAATTTGGGAAACTGAATGTCACTGAAAATGTTGTAGGTGTATTCACTGGGAGCGCAATATGTTCATAAAGTGTCCACAGGAATCCTGATAATGTGAAAAGTCTCTTATAGCATATCCTTTTAAGCTCGATATGAGCTTTGGATTGGAGAAAACTTTAAATCGATGTTTGGCTTACCGTCTAGCGTCTGCTGTCTCCCTATTGCTTCAATGGAGCTTTAAATATTTGCCGGCTTATTCAGTCGCTCCATACAGCAAGCTGGTTTAAATTTCGCGGGAGTTCCTAAGATCGCGGGAGTTGCACTCTGTTCCGCAATTTCCTTTGGTGCAGCTTTCGACGATAAGAATAGTTAATCCTTTACTGTAGAGATTTTCTTCTGTATGGCCATACAGTATTATCGGAGGCTTATCAATGCAGGTACATCACTTGTTTCACCATACGCGTTACGGGTAGATTCACTCTCCCTTCCTCAGTGACCACTGAGGAAGGGAGAGTGAATCTACCCGTAACGCGTACCGGATCACCGTCCCTCCGGTCGGTAGATGAATTCTTTAGAGCCTTGGGTCTTATCTATGATGACCCGGATCGGATCTCTCAGGCCGAGATCAAGTTACGGGGTTTGCGGCAGGGAGAACGTTCTGCAGAGACCTATTGCTCAGAATTTAGGAGATGGGCTATGGATACAGAGTGGAACGATTCTGCTCTCCGTAGCCAATTCTGCCAGGGTCTCTCTGAGAGACTGCAGGACGCATTGGCTTTTCATGAAAATCCTGAGTTATTGGAAGCAGCTATGTCTCTTGCTGTACGTCTTGATAGATGCCTGAGGGAGAGATCTAGGGGTCCTCACCTTCAGGACGTACTGTCCAATAAGAGTACTGCTTCCTTTGACACTTATGGTGGAGAGACACGGGTGGTTGTGCCTTGTGATGAGCCTATGCAGTTAGGATGAGCTACTCCTGGAACTATTGGCAAAAGCTTGGGTCATGTGAAAGGAGTCTGCTTTTGTTGTGGCAAGAAAGGACATTTGGTGAATATTTGTCCGTACTTGCAGCATCAAGGTGTAAACAATTGGTAGTATGGGTGGGGAGCAAGAAAACCTACTTTTGTCTTTTACTGGTAGTACCCGTTTTCTCCTGTCTGCCGAGGTGGCGCTAGAGTCCAAAACTGTGAAAATCTAAGCATTTATCGACAGTGGGGCAGGAGTTAACTTGATTGATGTACAGTTTGTACGCATTCACGGGTTGACTACTAATGCATTAGAAAATAGTATTTCTGTCTTTGCAATTGACTCAGCACCTCTTGCCCAAAAATGCCTGTCGCAGGTAGTGAATGACATTCATTTAACAGTGGGTGATTTGCATCAGGAATCTATCTCCTGTTATGTGTTGGAGGGTCTGCCTGCTCCGTTGGTGTTGGGCTTACCATGGTTAAGCAAACATAACCCTAACATCGATTGGCAAGCGAGACAGATTCTCGATTGGAGTGATTTTTGCATGGACAACTGTCTTAATGCATCGTTCTCTATGGTTACCACTAAAACTGTACCCTCGTTCATTTCAGAATTTTCTGATGTTTTTTCTGAGAGTGGTAATCAGGAGTTGCCTCCACACCGGGAGTATGACTGTCCCGTCAATCTTATTCCCGGAGCTAAATTGCCCAAATCTCGGTTGTATAATCTTTCGGAACCCGAAAAAAAGGCTATGCAAGAATATATCACCGAGAGTTTGGCAAAGGGACATATTAGACCATCCAAGTCCCCAGTGGCTGCTGGATTTTTCTTTGTAAAGAAAAAGGATGGTACCCTGAGACCATGTCTGGACTTCCGTGAGCTCAATCGTATTACGGTCCGTGATCCTTACCCCCTTTCTTTGATTCTGGATTTGTTTAGTCAGATTGTCGGTGCCAAGGTGTTCTCTAAATTGGATCTGAGGGGGGCATATAAGGATCAAGGAGGGGGATGAGTGGAAGACCGCATTTAATACCCCTGAGGGTCATTTTGAAAACCTGGTCATGCCCTTTGGGTTAACCAATGCTCCTGCGGTTTTTCAACACTTTGTCAATGACATCTTTCATCATCTGGTGGGGAGGTTTGTCGTATACCTTGATGACATACTAATTTATTCACCTAATATGGAGACTCATCAGGATCATGTGAGACAGGTGTTACAGATCCTAAGAGAGAATAAGTTTTATGCTAAGATGGAAAAGTGTGTATTTGCTGTACAGGAAGAGCAAATTCTGGGTTACCTGCTCTCATCCTCAGGTTTTCGTATGGATCCCGAGAAGATCCATGCTGCGTTGGACTGGGATCGATCCAAAATCTGAAAAGCGCTTATGCGGTTTTTGGGGTTTACCAACTACTACCGTAAATTTATCTTGAACTATTCATCGGTGGTTAAACCTTTAACAGACATGACTAGGAAGGGTGCTGATATTTCTATCTGGTCTGATGCGGCATTACAGGCCTTTTCTGCTGTGAAAGAATGGGGTTAAGAACGTCAAGGCGGATGCTTTGTCACGTAGCTTTCCTGGGAGTAGGGTGAGTCTAATGACCCTAGTCCCATTTTATCTGAAGGGGTGGTTATATCCGCTATTTATCCTGATCTCGAGGCCAGGGTGTTGGAGGCACAGGAGGATGCTCCGGACTCTTGTCCTCACGGGAAATTGTTTGTTCCCTCCGAATTACGTCACAAGGTGTTCGAGGAACATCACTGTACAGTGTTTACTGGGCACCCTGGGAGCAGACCGACTGTCGATCTCATCTCTCGCAGATTCTGGTGTCTCGATGGCGATTACGTTATTTGTTTCAGGGGGAACATACTGCAGAGGCTTACTGTGTTGAATTTAGGAGATGGGCTACTGAATCAGAGTGGAATGATCCCGCGTTCCGTAGCCAGTTTTGTCAGGGGTTATCTGAAAGATTGAAGGATGCCCTTGCTTTTCATGAATACCCAGACTAGACAGACATATCAGAGAGAGGTATAGGGCTCCACAAGGTATCCCTTCTGTGAGTGGTTTCATCTCTACTGCCTCCCCGGGTGATGTTACAGGTAACGCGGGGGTAGCGGAGGAACCCATGCAATTGGGTCAGATTTCTTGCCATTCTGATAGTAGGAAATTGCACAAACTATGTTACTATTGTGGTAAGAGTGGTCATTTTGTTTTTGCTTGTCCTTATGTTAAACCGCAGGTGGTAGAGAAAAAGAAAAAAAAAAACTTCCCTGACACTTGGTGGCATGAATGGTGTGGTGGAGCAGGCAGGTATGTAAGCTCCCTGCAGTTCCCGTTTTCTCCTTCCAGCTATGGTGGCGCTGGAGTCAAGAAATGTTTTTGTTGAGGTGTTCCTTGATTGTGGTGCTGGGGTAAACCTAATTGACCATCAGGTGCACTGGGTGGGGTCATTAGTTTAAATGGCACTCCAGCCCAGTGCTCTGAGCGGATTATAGGAATCACTTTGGTATTGGAAGCTAGGAAGGAAGGTTGTCTGTTCCAGCTCAGAAAGATAAGTGTGGTTTCAAGTTTGATTGTTTTGTGTCATCTCTCCCATCCAGGTTCTGTGCGAGCAGGCTCTCCTATTCACCATCTCAGGGAATTTAGGGTGTTTCAGCCCAGGCACGGGGACACATGATACCTACCACCAAGGTCTGCATGTGCGCTGAGCAGTGCAGGGAGAGAGGTCAGGGATTAGCTAGGAGGTGACCCCCTGACCTCTAGAGCCTGGTTGGTGGTTTATCTGTTAGTCTGAGTGCACGTCTGCCGTGACACTCTTTTGGTTTCACTTTGTCTGTGTGTTGCTGGTATGTCCACACCCCCTGTTCAGGTGTGGATCATGTGACCTTCACCTCCCCCTATTTAGTCTGACTTTACCCATCACTCCTTGCTATGGATAGCTTCATTTGGTTTTTGGAAGAGCTGGAGTGTGGTTCGTGGTGAAGTCCTGTTTGTCCATCATCCATCATCCATCAGCCTCAGAAGTTAAGTGTTCAGCTTGTTGTGTTTTGTATTCCCCCCACCTTTGTTGTTTACTAGGCCTCAGCGAGACGCTGGTTCCTTCACCAGGGAAGGAGCGGGTTGTCTCTGCCCGATCTTTACTATTAGGGCAACTGAGGGACACCAGGGTTTTCTAGGTTCCTGTGTATGGGCATCTCTACCATCGAGAGGTGCCCATACAGATAGGAGTTAGGGCCAGGAGCAGGGTTTTATAGGTGGTGACCCTTTTCCTTTCATAGCCGTGAGGCCTAGTGTCTTTTCCCTTCCTTCTTGTTGCCCTTTGGTGTTCTCCACTACAACATCCGTGACAGTGCCTCTCTTCAGCCCCCAACAGCCTTTCCATCAGCCCCCAGTAGCCTCTCCATTAGCCCCCAGTAGCTTCTCAGTCCCCAGCAGCCTCTCCATCAGCCCCCAGTGCCTCTCATCAGCCCCCAGTGCCTCTCATTAGCCCCCAGCAGCCTCTCCATCAGTCCCCAGTAGCTTCTCAGTCCCCAGTAGATTCTCAGCCCCAAGCAGCCTCTCCATCAGCCCCCAGTGCCTCTCATCTGCCCCCAGCAACCTCTCCATCAACCCCCAGTGCCCTCAGCAGCCCCCAGAAATGTCCATCAGCCTCATAAATATAAAATAAAAACACTTACCCTTCCTGCTCCTGGACGACGCAGCTTCTCTCCTCCAACGCGATCTGCATCCTCCTGCTGTCGGCTGTGCTGTGAAGGCTGCGCACAGCGTGACATCACAGAGTGCCTTACGCCTGTGCGCAGCCCTGCACAGCTGACACCCAGGGCCGCTGCAAAGATTTTTGCCAACACAAGCAAAGCTACATTATGGCGCCCCCACCACCACCACCAGAACTCGGTGGGGGTGATGTAACAAGCAGGGGGTGATGTAACATGGAGGGGGTGATGTGACATGGAGGGGGGAGAAATGTGACATAGGGAGGGATGAGAAATGTGACATGGGGTGGGATGAGAAATGTGACATGGAGGGGAGAGAAATGCGACATGGGGGAGAAATGTGACATGGGGGGAGAAATGTGACATGGGGGAGAAATGTGACATGGGGAGAAATGTCAGATTTCTCCCCCTCCATGTCATATCACCCCCTCCTTTTTACATCACGCCCTTTGTGTCACATTTCTCCCCCTATGTGACATCATCCCCCCATGTCACATTTCACCCCCTCCATGTCACATTTCACCCCCTCCATGTCACATTTCACCCCCTCCATGTCACATTTCTCCCCCTAATGTCACATTTCTCCCCCTCCATGTCACATTTTCACCCTCCCATGTCACATTTCACCCCCCTCCATGTCACATTTCACTCCCCCAGTCACATTTCACCCCCCATGTCACATTTCCCCCTCCCCTCTATTAATGTTGTGTAAAAAACATTATGCTATATAGAGGGACAAACACTATTGGAATAATTAATTGCAACTGGTGTGATATACCTGTTTCCCCCCAAAAAAACTGATTGAGAGGTGTGAAATACCTAGAATATACTTTCTAACATAGAAAGTGTATAGTGCATTTGTATTGTGCAGCAGTTGTGTGGGGTTCGGCTGTGATACCGCAGGTATATAGAGGGACAAGCACTATTGGAACAACTATTTGCAACGGCTGTGATATACCTGTTGCCCCAAAAAAACTGATTGAAGGGTGCAATACACCTGCTTCTACAAAATACTAATTAAGGGGTTTAATATACCTGCTTCCACAAAATACTAATTGAGGGGTGCAATATACCTGCTTCCACCTAATATTGATTGAGGCCTGCGATATACCTGCTTCCACAAAATACTAATTAAGGGGGGGCGATATACCTGCTTCCACCAAATATTGATTGAGGCCTGCGATATACATGCTTCAACAAAATACTGATTGAGGGGTGCGATATGACTGCTTCCACAAAATACTGATTAAGGGGTTTGATATACCTGCTTCCACTAAATACAGATTGAGGGGTGCAATATATCTGTTTCCACCAAATATTGATTGAGGGGTTCTATATGCCTGCTTCTACAAAATACTGATTTAGGGGATTGATATATCTGCTTCCACAAAATACTGATTAAGGGGTATGATATACCTGCTTCCACAAAATACTGAATAAGGGGTTTGATATACCTGCTTCCACAAAATACAGATTGAGGGTTGCGATATACCTGTTTCCACCAAATATTGATTAAGGGGTTCTGTATACCTGCTTCCACAAAATACTGATTAAGGGGATTGATATACCTGCTTCTACAAAAAATTGATTGAGGCCTACGATATACCTGCTTCCGCAAAATACTGATTAAGGGGTTTGATATACCTGCTTCTACAAAAAATTGCTTGAGGCCTGCAATACACCTGCTTCCACAAAATATTGATTAAGGGGATTGATATACCTACTTCCACCAAATATTGATTGAGGCCTACGATATACCTGCTTCTGCAAAATACTGATTAAGGGGTTTGATATACCTGCTTCCACAAAATACAGATTGAGGGGTGCGATATACCTGCTTCCACAAAATATTGATTAATGGGGTTCTATATACCTGCTTCCACAAAATATTGATGGGGGTGCGATATTCTACAAAATACTGATTAACCTCTTACGGACACAGGGCGTACAGTAGGCACCCTGTGACAATGCCGAGGGGGTCCTGTGACAGACAGGGGGATAATGTCCCAGAGCTCCGCTCTCCCCGCCCACAGACGTCCGTGTGAGCGAGGAGAGAGGATCCCTGTGTCGGTCACTCTGCCTCCCACGTGATCCGCCGCCATCCGTGGCCCCTGAGCCACCATAAAGTGGCATCTGGCACATAAACATTTAGGGAGAGCTTTAGTTAAGCAGGGAGAGTGATTTTTTTTGTGTGCAGCACCCGGAACTGAGGGTGTCTGCGGTCCACAGCACCCTCAATTGTGTGACTCCAGACACCCCAGGGGTGCTGCAGTTTGCCCCCCCACACTCATTTTTTCGGGCGCAAGCGCTTTTCTTTTCTTTTTGTAGGTGCGCTGACTGTGGCTGGCACTCTTAGCCGTAAAAGTGCGTCCGGCCACTGTAAGCGCATCGCCCATTCAACCGCTAATCAGCGAGTTTTTGGGGTGTGAGCAATTTTTTGGGAATTGAAGCCTTTTTTTTTGTACCACTTTTTGGGGCTTGTGTTTTTTTTTTTTTTTTCTGTTAGGTTACAGAGGGTTAGGGTAGGGTATACAGTACAGACCAAAAGTTTGGACACACCTTCTCATTCAAAGAGTTTTCTTTATTTTCATGACTATGAAAATTGTAGATTCACACTGAAGGCATCAAAACTATGAATTAACACATGTGGAATTATATACATAACAAACAAGTGTGAAACAACTGAAAATATGTCAAATTCTAGGTTCTTCAAAGTAGCCACCTTTTGCTTTGATTACTGCTTTGCACACTCTTGGCATTCTCTTGATGAGCTTCAAGAGGTAGTCCCCTGAAATGGTTTTCACTTCACAGGTGTGCCCTGTCAGGTTTAATAAGTGGGATTTCTTGCCTTATAAATGGGGTTGGGACCATCAGTGGCGTTGAGGAGAAGTTAGGTGGATACACAGCTGATAGTCTTACTGAATAGACTGTTAGAATTTGTATTATGGCAAGAAAAAAGCAGCTAAGTAAAGAAAAACGAGTGGCCATCATTACTTTAAGAAATGAAGGTCAGTCAGTCAGCCGAAAAATTGGGAAAACTTTGAAAGTAAGGGCTATTTGACCATGAAGGAGAATGATGGGGTGCTGCGCCAGATGACCTGGCCTCCACAGTTACCGGACCTGAACCCAATCGAGATGGTTTGGGGTGAGCTGGACCGCAGAGTGAAGGCAAAAGGGCCAACAAGTGCTAAGCATCTTTGGGAACTCCTTCAAGACTGTTGGAAGACCATTTCAGGGGACTACCTCTTGAAGCTCATCAAGAGGCTGCCAAGAGTGTGCAAAGCAGTAATCAAAGCAAAAGGTGGCTACTTTGAAGAACCTAGAATATGACATATTTTCAGTTGTTTCACACTTGTTTGTTATGTATATAATTCCACATGTGTTAATTCATAGTTTTGATGCCTTCATAGTCATGAAAATAAAGAAAACTCTTTGAATGAGAAGGTGTGTCCAAACTTTTGGTCTGTACTGTACGTAAAAACACACCATCCCCCCCCCCCACACACACACTAAATACATTTTTACACGCGCACACACTCCCCTTTAGCGTTAGAAGATGGCCTGCCGGATGTTCTCGGCCGAAGAGGCATACGCCCAGCTGCTCTCCGACTCTGAGAGCTCCAATGAGAACAAGAATTACCCCACTTTCCTGTTGTCATCCTCGTTCTCATCATCATCTAGTGATGATAATGAGCCCCCAAGGCGGCGGAGATGCCTCCAGGCAGAGCCAGGAGCCCCTCATGCCAGGGACACTGTGGCCCAAACTAGTATGAGCAGCCCTGGGGCTCGTACTAGTTTTCTGTCCAACCAAGCAAGTCCACCTGAGCCCCCTACCGGTGAACTTGCCTGTAGTACCCCAGAGGATTTTGAGCCCGTGATTAGTGACTTTGTTGGCCAAACAGAAATCCAGATTCGCACAGTGGGCTTCACTGAATATGACTTTTTTAGTTTTTCTTTCAGTGACCACTTTGTGAATCTGATGGTGGAGCAAACGAACTTGTTCGCCCAATAGTTTATTGCTTAGCACCCGGGCTCTGTTTTGGCTAGGTCCGGTGGCTGGACTCCGGTCAGTGCAGCCGAGATGAGGACGTTTTGGGGCCTCGTGCTGCACATAGGCCTAGTAAAAAAAAACAGTATCAGGCATTACTGCAGAGGGGACGTCCACTACCAGACCCCACTTTACAGTACGGCCATGACACGTACCCGGTTTGAGGCCATCCAGAAATGCCTGCATTATGCAGATAATGCAGCATTTCCCCCAGCATTTTTGGAGGCCTATGTACCTGGAAGGGAAGTCGCTGTTGAAGATTCTCTCTTTGCTTTCAAGGGGAGACTCAGTTTCCGCCAGTACATTCCCACTAAGCGGGTGATGTATGGTGTAAAGCTGTACAAACTTTATGAGAGTACCTCAGGTTACACTTACAAGTTTCGTGTGTACGAGGGGCGAGATTCTCGTATTGAACATCCAGAATGTCCCCCCACTCTGGGTGTTAGCGGGAAACTTGTGTGGGACCTTATGCACCCACTGCTAGATAAAGGTTACCAACTGTACATGGATAACTTTTATACTAGTATCCCCTTGTTCCAGTCCCTCTCCGCCAGATCCATGTCCGCTTGTGGGACCGTGCAGAAAAGTCAACGAGGCCTCCCTACCCACCCCCTCCAGATACCTATCCCTAAGGGTGAGACTCGTGCCCTTACCAGTGGAAACCTGTTGCTCGTCAGATGTAAGGACAAGAGGGATGTCCTTGTACTGTCCACAATTCACGGTAACGGCATCACCCCTCTCCCTGTGCAAGGTACCGCAGCACCGGTCCTCAAGCCTGATTGTATCGTGGACTACAATCGGTATATGGGAGGAGTTGATCTCTCTGATCAAGTCCTCAAGCCATATAACTCCATGCGCAAAACCCAGGCATGGTACAAAAAAGTTGCGGTCTACTTGGTGCAGGTTGCCTTGTACAACTCTTTTGTGCTGTCCCGGAGTGCTGGCAACACAGGGAAATTCCTCCAGTTCTATGAGGCAGTCCTCAAGGCCCTAATCTTTTCTGACCGGGAAAGAGCAGGCCGGAGTACCTCGGGAACTGGAGGCGCCCGGATCGTCCAACACTTTCCAGGTGTGGTCCCCCACAGAGTGTGTAACAGGAGGGGGATACTGAAGGACACCACCACTCAGTGTTACACGTGCCCCGATCATCTGGGCCTCTGCATTAATGGTTGCTTCAGGGAGTACCACACTTCCATGGAGTACTAAATTTATAATCCCCTTCCCCCATTTTAATTTATTTGTCCACAGTCTTCCAAATTTTAAACCCCAAAATTTTCTCTCCAAAATCCCAATGGCGCTCCTTTTCTGAACAATGCGAGTGAACTACTGCTTCCACTAAATACAGATTGAGGGGTGCAATATATCTGCTTCCACTAAATATTGATTAAGGGGTTCTATATACCTGCTTGTACAAAATACTGATTAAGGGGATTGATATATCTGCTTCCACAAAATACAGATTAAGGGGTTCTATATACCTGCTTTCACAAAATACAGATTAAAGGGGTGCAATATACCTGCTTCCACAATATACTAATTAAGGGTTTTTTATATACCTGCTTCAACAAATTACTGATTGAGGGGTGCGATATACCTGCTTCCACAAAATATTGATTATGGGGGTCTATATACCTGTTTTCACAAAATACTGATTGAGGGGTTTGATATACCTGCTTCCACAAAATGCAGATTGAGGCCTGCGATATACCTGCTTCCACAGTATACTAATTAAGGGGTTTTTATATACCTGCTTCCACAAAATACTGATTGAGGTGTGAGATATACCTGCTTCCACAAAATATTGAGTATGGGATTCTATATACTTGTGTCCACAAAATACTGATTAAGGGGTGCGATATACCTGCTTCCGCAAAATACTGATTAAGGGGTTTGATATACCTGCTTCCACAAAATGCAGATTGAGGGGTGCGATATACCTGCTTCAACCAAATATTGATTAAGGGATTCTATATACCTGGTTCCACAAAATACTGATTAGGGGGATTGAAATGCCTGCTTCCACTAAATACAGATTGAGGGGTGCAATATATCTGCTTCCACCAAATATTGATTAAGGGGTTCTATATACCTGCTTGTACAAAATACTGATTAAGGGGAATGATATATCTGCTTCCACAAAATACTGATTGAGGGGTGGGATATACCTGCTTCCACAAAAAAATACTGAATAAGGGGTTTGATATACCTGCTTCCACAAAATACAGATAGAGGGGTGCAAAATACCTGCTTCTACCAAATATTGATTAAGGGGTTCTATATACCTGCTTCCACAAAATACTGATTGAGGCGTGCGATATACCTGCTTCCACAAAATACTGATTAAGGGGTTTCCATATACCTGCTTCCACAAAATGCTGATTGAGGGGTGTGATATACCTGCTTCCACAAAATATTGATTAAAGGGTTTCTGTTATGAGAAATAACGTTATGTAGCTGACTGACATTAGCAATGTGCTGTCAGCAGTACATAACAGTATGCTTTAAAACTCCCTGCCTGCGTTCTCTTAAAATAAAGACTTTTTATAATATGCTAATGAGCCTCTAGGTGCTATTAGGGTGTTGCTTCAGGACCTAGAGGCTCAGTATACGCACCCTTTGGCACACCCAGGTCCAGTTGATTGACTTTTGAGTTCTCCTCAGTGTCCCGTAAATCCCGCGCATCCACCGTCCAGTTTAGTATTCGGTGCAGGCGCAGTGAGTGAAGGACGTGCTCCTGCTGCCAGCTTCCTTCGGTGCCGGCGCAGTCAGGAATCCGGCAGCAGGAGTGCGTCCTTCACTCACTGCGCTTGTGCCGAATACTAAACTGGATGGCGCAGGCTCGGGATTTACGGGACACTGAGGAGAACTCGTAAGTCAATCAACTGGACCTGGGCATGCCAAAGAGTGCGTAGACCGAGCCGCTAGGTGCTAGAGGCTCATTAGCATATTTTAACCACCTCCGGACCGCCTAATGCAGGATCGCGTTCCGGAGGTGGCAGCGCTGCGCAGAGTCACGCATATACGCGTCATCTCGCGAGACGCGAGATTTCGCTCAAAGCCGGCCCGCGCATGCGCATCGCGGGCCGGCAAAAGTTAAAGAACAAGTTCGTCACCAGCCTGCCAGCAACGATCATTGGCTGGCAGGCTGGCGATTTTCAAAAAATCCAATCACAAGCCATATAACAGATCATATTAGTAAATATGATCTGTTATATGGCTTCTCTGCTCCTCTGCTGGTCCTTTTCGTCGGTTGGATCCAGCAGAGGAGCAGAATGAACTGTGAGTACACCAAACACTTCACTGTAGCCCCAGATCACCCCCCTGCACCCCAATTAACCCTTTGATCACCCCTTTGATCGCCCCTGTCAATCACTAGTGAAAGACAAAAAGTGATCAGTGTAAACTGTCACTTTTTTTTTTCACTAGTATTGGCTGTTAGGTTTTAGGGATAGTTTAGGCCCCTTGGTTAGGTAGTTAGCGTCAGTTAGCGCCCACCCCACCGCACCGCAGTCACTTTTATTCGCTGATTAGCGTATCACTAATCAGCATTTGTACTTTTATAGTATCTGTAAGTGATCAAAACTGATCACGGTCAGATCTATAATTGTATTAGTGTCACCTTAGCTCGCCCTCCACTCAAAACGCATTGTTTGCCCGATCAGGCCTGATCGGTCGCCCACACGTGCGTTCACCCACGCCCGCCCCACCGCAGTGACAAAAAAATATTTTTTTTTGATCACTGCACATTCACTTTACACGCACTGCGGCGATAAAAAAAACAGTTTTGATATTTTTTATCAACCGCAGCGGCCTCCGGTACTTCGCTAGCCTCCCCTTTGTAAGACAGGCTTGCTTTTTTTCTTGTGTAGTCTCAGGGAATACCCCTAAATTTAGTAGTCCAAAATGTCAAACAGGGGGTATTCTTCTGAAGAGGCCTACAGGATTCTGACCCAGTCGGATGAGGAGTGGGAACCCTCATCTGACGAATCTAGCGGGTCAGAATATGAACCTGTGGAAAGCAGTGGCTCTCTGACCCAAAGTTCGGACGAGGAGGTGGAGGTCCCTGGCAGCACCAGGCGTACCCGGCCCCGTGTCGCTAGACCACAGGTTGCGCAGGATCCGCTTCAAGAGCAGCAGAGTGGGGCTGTCGCTGCCGGATCACGTGGTGAGGCATACACCAGCAGCGCAGCCCTTCCTGGACCTAGTACCAGCACTGCCGTACAACCTGGTGAAGTAGCGAGCACCAGAAGGGCAGTTGAAGCTGGTACGGTGGCACGTGCAATAGTTACCCCGTCGCAGCCACCACACAGACAGGCCCGTAGAGCCCCTAGAATCCCTGAGGTGCTGGAAAACCCTGATTGGCAGTCACCAACTTCAGCCGCACCAGTAGTTCCCCCTTTCACCGCCCAGTCTGGAGTTTGGGTTGAGACGGCTCAAATCGGTTCGGCCCTGGGATTTTTTGAGCTGTTCTTGACTGCGGAGCTCTTGGACTTAGTCGTGGCAGAGACAAACCGGTATGCCACACAATTTATAACCGCAAACCCGGGAAGCTATTATGCCCAGCCTTTCCGGTGGAAACCAGTCCAAGTTTCCGAACTTAAAATTTTTCTGGGCCTTCTCCTCAACATGGGCCAGACAAAAAAGCATGAATTGCGGTCATATTGGTCCACGCACCCGATTCATCACATGCCCATGTTCTCTGCTGCTATGTCCAGGACACGATTTGAGACCATCCTGCGTTTTCTGCATTTTAGCGACAACACCACCTCCCGTCCCAGAGGCCACCCTGCTTTTGACCGGCTCCACAAAATTCGGCCCCTCATAGACCATTTCAACCAGAAATTTGCAGATTTGTATACCCCTGAGCAAAACATCTGCGTAGACGAGTCCCTAATACATTTTACCGGGCGCCTTGGCTTCAAACAATACATCCCAAGCAAGCGTGCCCGGTATGGGGTCAAATTGTATAAGCTCTGTGAATGGGCCACAGGCTATACCCACAAATTTCGGATCTATGAGGGAAAAGATCAGACCCTGGAGCCGGTCGGTTGCCCTGACTACCTGGGGAGCAGTGGGAAGACAGTCTGGGACTTGGTGTCACCCTTATTCGGGTACCATCTTTATGTGGACAATTTCTACACAAGTGTGGCCCTCTTTAGGCATTTGTTTCTAGAACAGATTTGCGCCTGTGGCACCGCGCGAACTAGTCGCGTGGGCTTCCCCCAACGGCTTGTAACCACCCGTCTTGCAAGGGGGGGGGGGGCTGCCTTGTGTAATGAAGAACTGCTCGCGGTGAAATGGAGAGACAAGCGTGACGTTTACATGCTCTCCTCCATTCACGCAGACACGACAATCCAAATTGAGCGAGCAACCCGTGTCATTGAAAAGCCCCTCTGTGTCCACGACTATAATGCGCTCATGGGAGGGGTGGACTTCAATGACCAGATGTTGTCTCCGCATTTAGTTTCCCGCAGAACCAGACGCTGGTATAAGAAGGTGTCTGTATATTTAATTCAATTGGCGCTGTACAATAGTTTTGTTCTCTACAGTAAGGCTGGGAGAACGGGATCTTTCCTCAAATTCCAGGAAGAGATCATCGAGAACCTCCTTTACCCAGGAGGTTCCGTGGCCCCATCCACCAGTGTAGTTAGCCGTCTACACGAGCGACATTTCCCCAGTGTCGTTCCTAGTACCTCAACCCAACCGTCACCCCGAAAGAGATGTCGTGTCTGTAGCAGGAGTGGAATAAGGCGTGACACCCGCTATTTCTGTCCTGACTGTGCTGACCACCCTGCCCTATGCTATGGAGAGTGTTTCCGGAAGTACCACACACAGGTACACTTAGCATAGGGATTGCATCTCACAGGACAGGCACACAGGGCTATTAGGGCCCTTTTACTCACAGCTGCTGCAAACCTCTCCTTTCACCTGGGATAAAGTGCATAACGTACTTTGCCACATCTTTGGGCGATTTGCGCTTTGCACATTGTCCCATGGGGAAGGAGAGGTTTGTTCTATAAAGGTAAAAAAAACTAAACAAAAAAAAAAATACCGGTAAGTAAAAAAGTTAACGTTCAGTTAAAAAAGTTAAAAAAAAGTTTATATGCTCTGTTCAAAAGTTAATAAATTTATTGCGTTGCGGCCTGGTTTTTTCTTTTTTGTTTTGTTTTTTTTACCTTCCAGGTGGACCAACCGATCGACTAGCTGCAGCACTGATGTGCATTCGGACAGAAGCATTGCGCTGCTGTCAGATTACACGCAAGTCGGTGTATGCGGCGCTGCAAGACGAGATTTCTCCTCTGCAGTAAAAGATACGTTTGCCGAGGCATATGAGCTGAGGAGGTGGCGGTGTTCATATACTTTGGCAAACACTTTGTATATATAAAAAAAATAAATCCCGGCAATGATTTATTCATCCACATCGATTGATGTGAATGGAGAAATCTGGTTTGCCAGGGCATATGAGCTAAGTGGGTATGGATGTTGGGCGGAGCTCCTATGTCCTGGCAGACGCCTTTCCCCTCCTTTTTCTTTTTTTTGCAGAGATTTTTTCATCCCCATTGATCGATGCGAATGAAGAAATCTGTGCCGTTCATTTTTTTCTTTCAGCCCAGAGGCTGAACGGAAAAAAAAAATCTCATTACCCGTATGCTCAATATAAGGAGAATAGCAGAAACTCCTAATGCTGGGCATACATGTAATTATTGCGGAGACCCTCAAATGCCAGGGCAGTACAAACACCCCACAAATAACACCATTTTGGAAAGAAGACACCCCAAGGTATTCGCTGAGGGGCATATTGAGTCCATGAAAGATTGAAATTTTTATCCCAAGTTAGCGGAAAGGGAGACTTTGTGAGAAAAAAATCAAAAAAATCAATTTCCGCTAACTTGTGCCAAAATTTTTTTTTTTCTATGAACTCGCCATGCCCCTCATTGAATACCTTGGGGTGTCTTCTTTCCAAAATGGGGTCACATGTGGGGTATTTATACTGCCCTGGCATTTTAGGGGCCCCAAAGCGTGAGAAGAAGTCTGGTATCCAAATGTCTAAAAATGCCCTTCTAAAAGGAATTTGGGCACCTTTGCCCACCTAGGCTGCAAAAAAGTGTCACACATGTGGTATCTCCGTATTCAGGAGAAGTTGGGGAATGTGTTTTGGGGTGTCATTTTACATATACCCATGCTGGGTGAGAGAAATATCTTGGCAAAAGACAACTTTTCCCATTTTTTTATACAAAGTTGGAATTTGACCAAGATATTTATCTCACCCAGCATGGGTATATGTAAAAAGACACCGCAAAACACATTCCTCAACTTCTCCTGAATACAGAGATACCAGATGTGTGACACTTTTTTGCAGCCTAGGTGGGCAAAGGGGCCCATATTCCAAAGAGCACCTTTCGGATTTCACTGGTCATTTTTTACAGAATTTGATTTCAAACTCCTTACCACACATTTGGGCCCCTAGAATGCCAGGGCAGTATAACTACCCCACAAGTGACCCCATTTTGGAAAGAAGAGACCCCAAGGTATTTCGTGATGGCCATAGTGAGTTCATAGAACTTTTTATTTTTTGACACAAGTTAGTGGAATATGAGACTTTGTAAGAAAAAAAAAAAAAAAAATCATAATTTTCCGCTAACTTGTGACAAAAAATAAAAAGTTCTATGAACTCACTATGCCCATCAGCGAATACCTTAGGGTGTGTACTTTCCGAAATGGGGTCATTTGTGGGGTGTTTGTACTGTCTGGGCATTGTAGAACCTCAGGAAACATGACAGGTGCTCAGAAAGTCAGAGCTGCTTCAAAAAGCGGAAATTCACATTTTTGTACCATAGTTTGTAAACGCTATAACTTTTACCCAAACCATTTTTTTTTTACCCAAACATTTTTTTTAAATCAAAGACATGTAGAACAATAAATTTAGAGCAAAATTTATATATGGATCTCGTTTTTTTTGCAAAATTTTACAACTGAAAGTGAAAAATGTCATTTTTTTGCAAAAAAATCGTTAAATTTCGATTAATAACAAAAAAAGTAAAAATGTCAGCAGCAATGAAATACCACCAAATGAAAGCTCTATTAGTGAGAAGAAAAGGAGGTAAAATTCATTTGGGTGGTAAGTTGCATGACCGAGCAATAAACGGTGAAATTAGTGTAGGTCAGAAGTGTAAAAAGTGGCCTGGTCTTTCAGGGTGTTTAAGCACTGGGGGCTGAGGTGGTTAAAAGTCTTTATTTTAAGAGAACAGCGGCAGGCAGGGAGTTATAAAGCATACTGTTATGTACTGCTGACATTAGCACATCGCTAATGTCAGTCAGCTACAGTGGGATGCGAAAGTTTGGGCAACCTTGTTAATCGTCATGATTTTCCTGTATAAATCGTTGGTTGTTACGATAAAAAATGTCAGTTAAATATATCATATAGGAGACACACACAGTGATATTTGAGAAGTGAAATGAAGTTTATTGGATTTACAGAAAGTGTGCTATAATTGTTTAAACAAAATTAGACAGGAGCATAAATTTGGGCACTGTTGTCATTTTATTGATTCCAAAACCTTTAGAACTAATTATTGGAACTCAAATTGGCTTGGTAAACTCAGTGACCCCTGACCTACATACATAGGTTAATCCAATTATGAGAAAGAGTATTTAAGGGGGTCAATTGTAAGTTTCCCTCCTCTTTTAATTTTCTCTGAAGAGTAGCAACATAGGGGTCTCAAAACAACTCTCAAATGACCTGAAGACAAAGATTGTTCACCATCATGGTTTAGGGGAAGGATACAGAAAGCTGTCTTAGAGATTTCAGCTGTCTGTTTCCACAGTTAGGAACATATTGAGGAAATGGAAGACCACAGGCTCAGTTCAAGTTAAGGCTCGAAGTGGCAGACCAAGAAAAATCTCAGATAGACAGAAGCGACGAATGGTGAGAACAGTCAGAGTCAACCCACAGACCAGCACCAAAGACCTACATCATCTTGCTGCAGATGGAGTCACTGTGCATCGTTCAACCATTCGGCACACTTTACACAAGGAGATGCTGTATGCGAGAGCGATGCAGAGGAAGCATTTTCTCTGCCCACAGCACAAAAAGTGCTGCTTGAGGTAGGCTAAAGCACATTTGGACAAGCCAGCTTCATTTTGGAATAAGGTGCTGTGGACTGATGAAACTAAAATTGAGTTATTTGACCATAACAAGGGGCGTTATGCATGGAGGAAAAGAACACAGCATTCCAAGAAAAACACCTGCTACCTACAGTAAAATATGGTGGTGGTTCCATCATGCTGTGGGGCTGTGTGGCCAGTGCAGGGACTGAGAATATTGTCAAAGTTGAGGGACGCATGGATTCCACTCAGTATCAGCAGATTCTGGAGACAAATGTCCAGGAATCAGTGACAAAGCTGAAGCTGCGCCGGGGCTGGATCTTTCAACAAGACAATGACCCTAAACACTGCTCAAAATCCACTAAGGCATTTATGCAGAGGAACAAGTACAACGTTCTGCAATGGCCATCTCAGTCCCCAGACCTGAATATAATTGAAAATCTGTGGTGTGACTTAAAGACAGCTGTCCATGCTCGGAAGCCATCAAACCTGAATGAACTAAAGATGTTTTGTAAAGAGGAATGGTCCAAAATACCTTCAACCAGAATCCAGACTCTCATTGGAATCTACAGGAAGCGTTTAGAGGCTGTAATTTCTGCAAAAGGAGGATCTACTAAATATTGATTTCATTTCTTTTTTGTGGTGCCCAAATTTATGCACCTGCCTAATTTTGTTTAAACAATTATAGCACACTTTCTGTAAATCCAATAAACTTCATTTCACTTCTCAAATATCACTGTGTGTGTCTCCTATATGATATATTTAACTGACATTTTTTTTCGTAACAACCAACGATTTATACAGGAAAATCATGACGATTAACAAGGTTGCCCAAACTTTCGCATCCCACTGTACATAACATTATTTCTCATGATAGAAACCCTTTAAGGGTTTCTATATACCTGTTTCCACAAAATACTGATTGAGGGGTGGGATATATCTGCTTCCACAAAATACTGATTAAGGGGTTTGATATACCTGCTTCCACAAAATACAGATTGAGGGGTGCAATATACCTGCTTCCACCAAGTATTGATTAAGGGGTTCTATATACCTGCTTCCACAAAATACTGATTAAGGTGATTTATATACCTGCTTCCACAAAATACTGATTAAGGGGTTTGATATACCTGCTTCCACAAAATACTGATTGAGGGGTGTGATATACCTGTGTCACGGTGCGGGGACTGCCGGGGCGCGCTCGCATCATCACCGCGCCCGTTGTCGCCCGTTCCCATGGCAACTGCAAGGTCACGGGGCGCTCTGTGCAGGGTCGGCCGGGGCGCCCTCGTGTCATCAGCGCACCCAGCGTCGCCCATTCCCGGGGCAACCACAATGGGGCTGAGCCCCGAACTGCTCGCTCGGCTGTATTGGTATTCTGGAGTCATATGACGCTGGCCACGTCACATGACTCCATTAGCGCCCTATTTAAACAGGCAATCTGCTCGCCACAGATTGCCTGTTATTGAGGTCCTTCCTGCGTTTTACTTACCTAGTGTTCTGATCATCTGCTCGTGTTTTGACTTCCTGGCTTTCTCATCCCTTGGTCTTGGCGTATGCTCCTGGTTTTGACTTCGGCTCCTTCCTGACGATCCTCCGCTTGTTCCTCTGGTACTGTGCTGGTCTCTTCGTTTTGACTCGGCTTGTTTTACGTCGCTTGTATGTTTGTCCGTCTTCCCTTCACTTACCTAAGTTAGGGTTTGTCGACCAGTTGTCCCTTGTCTATAGGACTTGCAAGGCAAGTAGGCAGGGACAGGGTTGCGGGTTGAGCTCAGTGGTCACTTCCCCACTCCCTGTGTGCATGACAACCTGCTTCCACCAAATATTGATTAACCCCTTATGGACCGGGCTCATTGTTTTTTTGTCACATATTGTACTTCATGACACTGGTAAAATGGAGTAAAAAAAAATCTTTTTTATTTATAAAAAAATACCCAATTTACCAAAAATTTGGAAAAGTTAGCAAATTTTCAAGTTTCAATTTCTCTATTTCTATAACACATAGTAATACCTCCAAAAAGAGTTATTACTTTACATTCCCCATATGTCCACTTCATGTTTGGATCATTTTGGAAATGACATTTTATTTTTTGGGGATGTTACAAGGCTTAGAAGTTTAGAAGCAAATAGTGCAGCAACAGACAGCGTCCGAAAAAAAAAAACAACACAAAAAATGTGTGTGGGGGGGAGCAAGCTGCAGCACCCCTGGGGGGTCTAGGGTCACACAGCTGTGATGTGGACCCCAGACACCCGATCAGGGTGATGAAACAGTTAAAACTTTTTTTTTTCTAAACTTTCCCTGAATATCACTGCCTAATCTAACCTTTCCCTAACCTGTCCCTGTGTACCTTTTAGTGCCAGATGGCACTGTGGACGGTCAGAAGGGGAGTGCTGCGCAGAGATGGGGGTTGCTGGGCACAGATCCGACGCTGCTACTCTCTCCATGGGCTCCGGACACAGAAAGGGAGAGGAGGAAGAGCCGCAGGAAGTTTAAAACTCTCGCCCGCCCTGCATTGACCTGCGGTTTGCCGCAATCGCCGATACGGGGGGTCACAGAACCCCCCCCCACATTGTCCCAGGGTGCCTGCTGATTGATTTCAGCAGGCACCCAGTTCCGATCACCGCCCGCCGCTCATGTGTCCCCAACAGTTTATGGGGTTCTATATACAGTACAGACCAAAAGTTTGGACACACCTTCTCATTCAAAGAGTTTTCTTTATTTTCATGACTATGAAGGCATCAAAACTATGAATTGACACATGTGGAATTATATACATAACAAACAAGTGTGAAACAACTGAAAATATGTCATATTCTAGGTTCTTCAAAGTAGCCACCTTTTGCTTTGATTACTGCTTTGCACACTCTTGGCATTCTCTTGATGATCTTCAAGAGGTAGTCCCCTGAAATGGTCTTCCAACAGTCTTGAAGGAGTTCCCAGAGATGCTTAGCACTTGTTGGCCCTTTTGCCTTCACTCTGCGGTCCAGCTCACCCCAAACCATCTCGATTGGGTTCAGGTACAGTGACTGTGGAGGCCAGGTCATCTGGCGCAGCACCCCATCACTCTCCTTCATGGTCAAATAGCCCTTACTTTCAAAGTTTTCCCAATTTTTCGGCTGACTGACTGACCTTCATTTCTTAAAGTAATGATGGCCACTCGTTTTTCTTTACTTAGCTGCTGTTTTCTTGCCATAATACAAATTCTAACAGTCTATTCAGTAGGATTATCAGCTGTGTATCCACCTGACTTCTCCTCAACGCAACTGATGGTCCCAACCCATTTATAAGGCAAGAAATCCCACTTATTAAACCTGACAGGGCACACCTGTGAAGTGAAAACCATTTCAGGGGACTACCTCTTGAAGCTCATAAAGAGAATGCCAAGAGTGTGCAAAGCAGTAATCAAAGCAAAAGGTGGCTACTTTGAAGAACCTAGAATATGACATATTTTCAGTTGTTTCACACTTGTTTGTTATGTATATAATTCCACATGTGTTAATTCATAGTTTTGATGCCTTCAGTGTGAATCTACAATTTTCATAGTCATGAAAATAAAGAAAACTCTTTGAATGAGAAGGTGTGTCCAAACTTTTGGTCTGTACTGTACCTGTTTCCACAAAATATTGATTGAGGGGTGCGATATACCTGCTTCCACAAAATACTGATTAAGGGGATTTATATACCCGCTTCCACCAAATATTGATTGAGGCCTGCGATACACCTGCTTCCACAAAATACTGATTAAGGGGATTGATATACCTGCTTCCACCAAATATTGATTGCCACCTGCGATACACCTGCTTCCACAAATACTGCTCTACTCTAGAGACTTTGGTACAGGGTCATTTTGAAAATGACAGGCAGAGGAAGAGGCAGGCCGTTCCGCAGGGGTGGTAGGGGATGGGCAGGTGCACTAGGCTGGAGCCTAAGTGGGAAGTTGGAGAAGGTGCGTGCGATTACGTCAAAAGATGTACCGTAGTTGGTTGAGTGGCTCACTCAGCCTTCTGCTTCTGCACCCTCCTCATCCTCTGTATCTGCACCCTCTTCACTCTCTGCTGTGTGCACCCCCAAAGACACCACCACCACTATAGCCCCTCCACTCGAGTCAGAGGAATTATTTTCCCATCCATTCCCAGACCATACCGATGCGCAGCCATTCTTGGCATCGGATGAGGAAGAGGAGGTAGCTGCCTACTGTTGCTGCCTACTCCAAGATCTCTAATGTCAGTGGTGGTGAAGGTGACGATGATGAGGTGTTGATGGATGTCTCATGGGCGCCCACAAGAGACGAAGAAGATGGGAGTTCAGAGGGAGAGACGGAGCAGCAGATAGAGAGGAGAAGGAGGAGAAGCAGGCAGAACTCGCAGTGCACCGGAGGCAAAAAGCAGATTGCAAATGTATCTGGAGCGAGCCATCCACCATGCACGGTCACATCTTGCGCTCCCAGGATAGCGGCACATAGCTCTGCAGTGTTTTTTTATTTTTATTAATGTGTCAGCTGCTGACAATAGTGTTGCCATCTGCAGCCTGTGCGGTCAACTCATTAGTAACGGTAAGCCCAGCACTCACCTAGGGACGACCGCCTTAAGAAGACACCTGGCCTACCATCACTGAGCCCAGTGGGAGCAACACCGTCAGAACCCAGAAAGCCACATTCCCGGCGCTCCATGTCCTGCCTCTTCTCCTTCTTCTCTCTCCTCCCATTTGTCCTCCACTCCACCTTCCACCATGCCGTCGTTGCGTTCATCTGGCAGAAGGCAGGCTTCCGTGGCCCAAATGTTTGAGCGTAAAAAGTTGATGACGCCGGATAACCCTGTTGCAAAACGGCTGACTGCTGGCTTGTCGGAACTGCTAGCCCGCCAACTACTGCCATATAAACCGGTGGACTCGGAGGCCTTTAGAAAATTTGTGGCCATTGGCACACCGCAATGGAAAGTCCCCGGAAGGAAATATTTCTCCCAGAAGGGCATACCAGAGCTATATGGCCACATTCAGCGGCAAGTGAATATATCTCTGGCACACAGTGTCGGTGCCAAGAGGGGAGAGGGGAGGCCGCACTGGCCACCAATGATGGGGGGGTGATTTTAATTAGGGGGGGAGAGGGGAGGCCGCACTGGCCACCAATGATGGGGGGGTGATTTTAATTAGGGGGGGGGGAAAGGGGAGGCCGCACTGGCCACCAATGATGGGGGAAGGTGATTTTAATTAGGGGGGGGGGAGAGGGGAGGCCGCACTGGCCACCAATGAATATAATACAGGGGAGGGAGGGGGGGCCGCACTGGCCACCAATGAATTTAAAACTGGGGAGGGAGGGGGTCTGCCCCCTCCTGCCTGGCAGCACCTGATCTCTTACGGGGGGCTATGATACGCACAATTAACCCCTCAGGTGCGGCACCTGAGGGGTTAATTGTGCGGATCACAGCCCCCTGTAAGAGATCGGGTGCTGCCAGGCAGCAGGGGGCAGTTATTACACAGTTCTCAGTATATTCTAACTTGAAGCGTCCCCATCACTATGGGAACGCCTCTGTGTTAGAATATACTGTCGGATTTGAGTTTCACGATCTAACTCAAATCCGATGGTATATTCTAACATAGAAGCGTTCCCATGGTGATGGGGACGCTTCAAGTTAAAATATACCATCGGATTGGAGAAAACTCTGATCCGATGGTATAATAGGGACTCCTGACTTTACATTGAAAGTCAATGGGGGACGGATCCGTTTGCAATTGCACCATATTGTGTCAACGTCAAACGGATCCGTCCTCATTGACTTGCATTGTAAGTCAGGACGGATCCGTTTGGCTCCGCACGGCCAGGCGGACACCAAAATTACTTTTTCCTCCATGTCCGTGGATCCTCCAAAAATCAAGGAAGACCCACGGAAATCCGTTTTGCGGACCGCAAAAAAAAAACGGTCGTGTGCATGAGGCCTTAGTCAGAGTTCAGGTGCATCCATATATTTTATGAGTTCAGCCATGTGTCAGGTACTTGTAATATATAAGGGTCAGTCATTTATCAGGGACATGTATGCTGTATATGAGACTCAGTCATGTGTCAGGGACATCTATAAATGAGGCTCAGTCAGATGTCAGGTAGATTCAAGTACTGTGGGGGATTCAGTCAGCACAACCCTGTATGCAGGTGCACATCGCTATGGCAAAATACATGTACAAACGCAAAAACACAAATGCAATAGCACTCTGCAACCAGCACTCTGCCCTGCCTCTATGCTGGATGTTGAATGAGGCATTGGTGTACATTTTGGCCAAAGCGTAATAAGCCACTCACCACGTCAAGGTCGCCTCTATGAGTGGTCCCTAACACTAGTACCTACCTGTTATGGGCCATGATAGCTACACAAAGTCCAGGAAGCGCAGGCACAGCATGCATGCCAGGCACACTCTGCTTTTAACCCCGTCCGGTGCCGTGACAGCTTTCCTGGAGCCAAATGGCTACTGGTAGGTATTGTAAAAGCAGACTCAGTTTTATACTGACTTTAAACCAGCCTGCGTTCCCATGGTGATGGGGACGCTTCAAGTTAAAATATACCATCGGATTGGAGAAAACTCTGATCCGATGGTATAATAGGGACTCCTGACTTTACATTGAAAGTCAATGGGGGACGGATCCGTTTGCAATTGCACCATATTGTGTCAACGTCAAACGGATCCGTCCTCCATGACTTGCATTGTAAGTCAGGACGGATCCGTTTGGCTCCGCACGGCCAGGCGGACACCAAAATGACTTTTTCCTTCATATCCGTCGATCCTCCAAAAATCAAGGAAGACCCACGGAAGAAAAAACGGTCATGGATCACGGAACAACGGAAATCCGTTTTGCGTACCGCAAAAAGAAAAAAGGTCGTGCATGAGGCCTTAGTCAGAGTTCAGGTGCATCAATATATTTTATGAGTTCAGCCATGTGTCAGGTACTTGTAATATATAAGGGTCAGTCATTTATCAGGGACATGTATGCTGTATATGAGACATGTGTCAGGGACATCTATAAATGAGGCTCAGTCAGATGTCAGGTAGATTCAAGTACTGTATGAGGTCATGTATCAGGCCTTCCATTCACTAATGACCGAAGAACTAGACCTGCAGTGATGATTGATAAGTTCGGCTGAGGAAGAAGCTGGACCCATGCTGTAAAGTATCACATTCTGATTACAGAGGAAATGCTCTTGGCTTTCATTGTCACATAGATCCCTTTCCTCAATGGGTTAAAAGCTGGGACCTATTTTAGCAGATAATGATATCGCTGAAGGAAATATTTCTCGTAATACTCTTCTTATTCACATAAGGACATCTTTGTTCTTGCCATAGTTTTTTCTACACTCCTTGAGGTTACAGTATTGCTTTTAAGTGTAAATATGAAACTCTCCTTGAAAGAATGAGCCATTCTCGAGAAAGCGTCTCTGCCGGGGAAAATTCCTCATTATCGAATGAGTGGAACCTATTTTGAAACCTAAAACATGTCTTTGATGGAGTTTAAAAAACACGCAGAGACGAGGAGCTGTCTCTTCCCAAAGAGATTAATGCAGCTCTTATTGACGGTTCAGTTGCAATTTGTCTCCGATTTTTAGGCGAATCGCCTGGCTGACATGAAAGCAGAGCGAGGAGCGGGCGGAACATTACATGAAGATGAGCAGATCTGCAGGAGCAGCCGTTTCTGGAACACACTCATTTTACTGCAAAAACACTGCGTTTTTCTGGTCTATCAGACGACACACGTAACTCACAGATGAGAGTGGTCTCTAATGCAGGGGACAGGAGCAACAAAAGAAACCTGCTGACTATCAGTTTAGAAAGAAAACTTTGGTGTATCCACAAGTCTACAATACGCTGCTTGTCAGCAGGAAACATGTACAGCACACAGCAACGGAACCAAATGCACTCATCAAAGATGGAACTACACTGTGTCAGTCACAGCCGAAGAGAAGACGAGAACTAAATCCTGTAAATACACTGCTCAAAAAAATAAAGGGAACACAAAAATAACACATCCTAGATCTGAATTAATTAAATATTCTTCTGAAATACTTTGTTCTTTACATAGTTGAATGTGCTGACAACAAAATCACACAAAAATAAAAAAATGGAAATCAAAATTTTCAACCCATGGAGGTCTGGATTTGGAGTCACACTCAAAATTAAAGTGGAAAAACACACTACAGGCTGATCCAACTTTGATGTAATGTCCGTAAAACAAGTCAAAATGAGGCTCAGTAGTGTGTGTGGCCTCCACGTGCCTGTATGACATCCCTACAACGCCTGTGCATGCTCCTGATGAGGTGGCAGATGGTCTCCTGAGGGATCTCCTCCCAGACCTGGACTAAAGCATCTGCCAACTCCTGGACAGTCTGTGGTGCAACGTGACGTTGGTGGATAGAGCGAGACATGATGTCCCAGATGTGCTCAATTGGATTCAGATCTGGGGAACGGGCGGGCCAGTCCATAGCATCAATGCCTTCGTCTTGCAGGAACTGCTGACACACTTCAGCCACATGAGGTCTAGCATTGTCTTGCATTAGGAGGAACCCAGGGCCAACCGCACCAGCATATGGTCTCACAAGAGGTCTGAGGATCTCATCTCGGTACCTAATGGCAGTCAGGCTACCTCTGGCGAGCACATGGAGGGCTGTGCGGCCCTCCAAAGAAATGCCACCCCACACCATTACTGACCCAATGCCAAACCGGTCATGCTGGAGGATGTTGCAGGCAGCAGAACGTTCTCCACGGCATCTCCAGACTCTGTCACGTCTGTCACATGTGCTCAGTGTGAACCTGCTTTCATCTGTGAAGAGCACAGGGCGCCAGTGGCGAATTTGCCAATCTTGGTGTTCTCTGGCAAATGCCAAACGTCCAGCACGGTGTTGGGCTGTAAGCACAACCCCCACCTGTGGATGTCGGGCCCTCATATCACCCTCATGGAGTCTGTTTCTGACCGTTTGAGCAGACACATGCACATTTGTGGCCTGCTGGAGGTCATTTTGCAGGGCTCTGGCAGTGCTCCTCCTGTTCCTCCTTGCACAAAGGCGGAGGTAGCGGTCCTGCTGCTGGGTTGTTGCCCTCCTACGGCCTCCTCCACGTCTCCTGATGTACTGGCCTGTCTCCTGGTAGCGCCTCTATGCTCTGGACACTACACTGACAGGCACAGCAAACCTTCTTGCCACAGCTCGCATTGATGTGCCATCCTGGATAATCTGCACTACCTGAGCCACTTGTGTGGGTTGTAGACTCCGTCTCATGCTACCACTAGAGTGAAAGCACCGCCAGCATTCAAAAGTGACCAAAACATCAGCCAGGAAGCATAGGAACTGAGAAGTGGTCTGTGGTTACCACCTGCAGAACCACTCCTTTATTGGGGGGGTCTTGCTAATTGCCTATAATTTCCACCTGTTGTCTATCCCATTTGCACAACAGCATGTGAAATTGATTGTCACTCCGTGTTGCTTCCTAAGTGGACAGTTTGATTTCACAGAAGTGTGATTGACTTGGAGTTACATTGTGTTGTTAAGTGTTAATTTTTTGGAGCAGTGTATAAAGTGTTTAATGCAACAGAATAGCCGGTGGCTAAGTGGTGTGCACTGGCGCCTTGCAGTCAGGGCCGGTTTTAGACAAAGTGTGGCCCTGGGCAAAATTTTAAGTGGGGCCCCAAAATAAATATTGCACAGACAACACATTCACACATAGCCTGCCTGCACTGATTGTGGATTACACATGGTTTTTCCACACAGATTCCAGTGCAGAGAAACTGCAGTGTAATACAGTACCAGCAAGGTGTATAAGATTATCTTTTGGATAGGTCATCAAAATTAGATCGGCTTGTGTCCTTCTCCTGGGACACCTGCCGATTCACTGTTGGGAGGCCAGTGATGTCACTATATATCAGTCACATGGCCTAGTTGCAGTTCAGTCCCATTCAAGTGAAAGGAGATGAGCTGCAATACCAAGCATCCCTGCTGTATAATGCACTTCAAACACCTGATCAGCGGGGGTGGCAGGAGACGGATTCCCGATGATCTGATACTGATGACCTATCCTGAGGATAGACCATCCATATCAAATTCCCAGGTAAACCTTTTAACTGAAAAAAACAAGAAGCAAGTTGGAAAGGCAAACAAATATACCCTTTAAAGTGTAACTCTCCTTTAAAAACACTTTCTACATGTCATAGTGACCACATACCTCTTACATCCAGGGACATCTACTGTCATATAGACCTTCTCTTTCCTCTTCTCCTCCGTTTGACCCAGAACGCCATGACGAATTCTTTCAGCCGCATATCGGCTCTACAGAGTTTGTAACACAGACACGTTAGATTTCTTAATTTTTCCATCAACCTCCCCATCCTAGTGTCCCCACAGTGTCATCCTGCTGCCCCCCCAATACTGTGCCCGTGGTGCTCCCCAATGTCCCAGGTACTATACTGCTGAAAAAATAGTGACCCTAATTGACATAATTGGGGTCATTTATCAAACTGGTGTAAAGTAGAACTGGATTTCCAAAAGAGCAGTCAAAAATGAAAGGTGAGATCTGATTGGCTGCTATGGGCAACTAAGCCAGTTCTACTTTACACCAGTTTGATAATTTACCCCAAATGTCTCTATAGTGTCCACAGCAGCAATAATGTCCCCTAGAGTGCCCCCAGTAATAATAACACTCTATATTGTGCTTCAGGTAATAATCCCTGTATAGTGTCCCCAGAAATAATAGAATTGCCCCTACAGTGTTTTCCCAATAGCAAGGCCCCCCACGCTACCCCCATATATTAATCCCCCATAGTAATTTCCCCCACACTGCCCCATATAGTAGCTTGCCCCCACACTACCCCACATAGTAATTTGCCCCCCACACAGTAATTTCCCCCACATAGTAATTTGCCCCACACTTCCCCACAAAGTAATTTCCACCACACTGCCCCCATATAGTAGTTTGCCCCCACACAGTAGTTTACCCCACACTGCCCCACACAGTAGTCTATCCCACACTGCCCTACACAGTAATTTATCCCACACAGTAGTTTCCCCCACACTGCCCCCACACGGTAATTTACCCCACACTGCCCCAAACAGTAGTTTCCCCTACACTGCCTCCAGAGTAGTTTACCCCACACTGCCCCCACACAGTAGTTTACCCCACACTGTCCCCACACAGTAGTTTACCCCACACTGCCCCCACACAGTAGTTTAACCCACACTGCTCCCACACAGTAGTTTACCCCACACTGCTCCCACACAGTAGTTTACCCCACACTGCCCCCACACTGTAGTTTACCCCACACTGCTCCCACACAGTAGTTTACCCCACACTGCCCCCACACAGTAGTTTACCCCACACAGTAATTTACCCCACACTGCCCCCACACAGTAGTTTCCCCCACACTGCCCCCACACAGTAGTTTCCCCCACATTGCCCCATATAGTAATTTGCCCCCACATAGTAATCCCTCCCATAATAATTTGCCCCCACATAGTAATCCATCCCATAATAATTTGCCCCTACACAGTAATCCCACCATAATATACAGTACAGACCAAAAGTTTGGACACACCTTCTCATTCAAAGAGTTTTCTTTATTTTCATGACTATGAAGGCATCAAAACTATGAATTAACACATGTGGAATTATATACATAACAAACAAGTGTGAAACAACTGAAAATATGTCATATTCTAGGTTCTTCAAAGTAGCCACCTTTTGCTTTGATTACTGATTGGCACACGCTTGGCGTTCTCTTGATGAGCTTCAAGAGGTAGTCCCCTGAAATGGTCTTCCAACAGTCTTGAAGGAGTTCCCAGAGATGCTTAGCACTTGTTGGCCCTTTTGCCTTCACTCTGCGGTCCAGCTCACCCCAAACCATCTCGATTGGGTTCCGGTCCGGTGACTGTGGAGGCCAGGTCATCTGGCGCAGCACCCCATCACTCTCCTTCATGGTCAAATTGCCCTTACTTTCAAAGTTTTCCCAATTTTCCGGCTGACTGACTGACCTTCATTTCTTAAAGTAATGATGGCCACTAGTTTTTCTTTACTTAGCTGCTTTTTTCTTGCCATAATACAAATTCTAACAGTCTATTCTTTAGTACTATCAGCTGTGTATCCACCTGACTTCTCCTCAATGCCACTGATGGTCCCAACCCCATTTATAAGGCAAAAAATCCCACTTATTAAACCTGACAGGGCACACCTGTGAAGTGAAAACCATTTCAGGGGACTACCTCTTGAAGCTCATCAAGAGAATGCCAAGAGTGTGGAAAGCAGTAATCAAAGCAAAAGGTGGCTACTTTGAAGTACCTAGAATATGACATATTTTCAGTTGTTTCACACTTGTTTGTTATGTATATAATTCCACATGTGTTAATTCATAATTTTGATGCCTTCAGTGTGAATCTACAATTTTCATAGTCATGAAAATAAAGAAAACTCTTTGAATGAGAAGGTGTGTCCAAACTTTTGGTCTGTACTGTATTTCCCCTACATAGTAATTTCCCCCATACTACAATTTCCCCCGATGTACTGTCTCTTCACATGTCCTCCTGTCTGTCCCCCCCATGTCCCCCAAAGTTGGCACATAAAATAAAATAAATAAAATAAAAGCTAAATACTCACCTATGTCCATCGTGTACGCCGGGATTTAACTACCGCATAGGCCTCAGGCCTACTGGGCCTGAAGCCTATGGCGGTGATCAGCGGTGGGGCAGGGAACTATGTTCTTCCGTGCCCCGCCGCAGTATGTGAGCGTTCGGGTTGGCGTTGGATCCCCCAGCGGTGCTGGGCCCGGGGCTGCTGACCCGAACGTCATCTGCCACTGACTGGAAGGGGGCCCCTTTGGTGACGGGGGACCAGGGCAATTGCCCATTTTCCCTCCCCTAATGATGGCCCTGCTTGCAGTGGGAATCCAACCAAAGACAACATCTGCATGGAGTTTGTATGTTCTCCCTGGGGTTTCTCTGGTTTCCTCCCACACTGCAAACACAGACTGATAGGGAACTTAGATTGTGAGCTCCATTGGGGACAGCAAGTGATGATAATGTCTGTAGAGCGCTGAAGAATATGTCAACGCTATATAAGTGAGTAAAATAAATAAATAAAGTGTATCTTCATCTATTCTGGAAAATGTTAAGGAATGGGAGCAACGGAGCTAGGCGCAGCCTTAGCATAGTGCTTTGTGACTTGGGGGGAAGTTAGGCAGTTGAGGGTTAAGGTTTAGGGGAGGGGAGGGGTCATGGTCATTGTTCCCGGGCAGTATATGAGGGGAGTGGGGGCGGAGTTTGTCAGGCGGCGCTCGTGGAAAGAAGGAGAAAGTTTTTTCCCGCCCGCCCATTATAGTGGCTGGGGTTGATGGGTTTTCTGTGGCGTGGTAATGGAGGGCCCTGGAAGGCAATGATAAGTTTAATAGGTGCATGCCAAGGTGGAGTGTGCATCTCAGGAGGTTCGGTAAGCTTGTGCATGGGGCTCCTGTTGGGCAGATGGGCCTACAGGGGAGATCAATTACAGTATGGAGGATTCGGTGCTCTCGGGTCGGTGACCGCGGCCGAGGGTAAGGCGGTATGACAAGTGGAGGTGAATGGTGGAGACACAGCTTACCTGTTGCCTTCTAGGATCCTATGCAATGGTTCATATGTTATGGTAATTGATATGTTATGCGTGTTATTACGTATTTCTGTTAAGTGATAATTGATGTTGTTTAATAAATGACCGAGAAGGCTCTTTTCCCAAGAAGATGTCTCTGTCTGTTAATTGTGGGATAGGTGGGTGCAGTATGGTAAGTGGCAGGTTTATGGGCCGAAGTATCTTCCATCCCATAAGTCATAGGAAATCTCTCCATCTTCAGTAAAGAAAAAATCCAAGTCCTTAATCCAAACAGAGACAAAGGATGAATCCACAAATTCAACAGAAACAACAGATAAAGCTGACACGGCAGGTAAGGAGAAGCTGCCATCCACTGTAGAGAAGGAATTTCCTGACAAAAGTATGTCATGGTGTAAATGTATTATAGGAATAATTCAGTCGCTATTCAGAATCGACCACAACAAACAATACACAAACAATAGTGTTTGTCTGTATATCTTTGTAGGACATGGATACTCCAGAGCTGCGTTCACTATTCTTCTGGTGGAGTTACTTTATTTACCCTGTACTAATCCTTTTCTGGACTATTGGGGAGATCCACTCTTTTTCTATGTATATTAGTATTTAGACTTTATTGTGAGTCAGTAGTGTGTGTGTGTGGTTATGTGTGTGTGTGGGGGAGTTTCTGTACATTTATTTGGTAGCCCTCTAGAGTTACTTATTGTTTTTGAATGATTTTAACGTGCTAATTTGTTGATTTGCTTTCTTGTGATAGGTTTAAAGATTATATTTATATCTATATGTGTGTGTGTGTGGGGGTATGGGCACATGCAGTTTTCATGGATTGCTTAATTTTTTTTAACATGTGTAGCACACATTTTTCAGCTAAATTGTGTACACCTATTTATTTTTGGTTGTACTTTGTAATTACACATTAGTTATCCTGTATTATACTCCAGAGGTTTACTCAATATTCGACTGGTGGAGTAACTTTGTACATACACTACTCGCAAAAAGTTAGGTATATTTGGCTTTCGGGTGAAATTTATGGAAATCGTAAAAAGTTCATGCTACAGTGATATTATATCATGAAAGTAGGGTATTTAAACAGTGGTGGGTATACCCCCACAAAAGATGTCAATATCTCAATAACTTGACATGTGGCCTTAAGCATCAATTACAGCTTGAAAATTACATCTCATGCTGTTCACAAGTCGTCTTATTGTCTGCTGAGGCATGGCATCCCACTCTTCTTCAAGGGTGGCCCTCAGGTCATTGAGGTTTTGGGGTGCAGAATTACGAACCTCTACATGGCGACTCAGCTGATCCCATAGGTTTTCAATGAGATTCAGGTCTCGAGAAATTGCAGGCAACTCTGTTTGAGGTACCCCAGTCTCCAGCAGCCATTGCCTAATGATGCAACCTCAATGAGCTGTTGCATTGTCGTCCATTAAGATGAAATTAGGTCTGCGTTGTTCATGCAGAGGCACAATGACTGGATTAATGATAATGTTCAAGTAGTATGGACTTGTCACTGTACCATTCACAAAGTGTAAGGCAGTTCTGTATTGACTAGACACACCTGCCCACACTGTAACACCACCACCACCAAAGGCTCATCTGGTGACAACAGTGGCTGATGCATAGCGCTCTCCTTGACATCTCCAACATCATTGGGGGGCCATCATTTCTGCTCAGCATGAATCGACTTTGAACAGCACTGATGCCCACTGGTCCTTCATCCATCATAGAAGCTCCCTGGCTTATGCAAGATGATGATGCCTGTGCCTGGTGGTGTGGTCAGGTACCCTTGCAGGTAGTCTAGCACGCAGACCACACTTATGTAAATGGTTTTTAATGGTCTTACGTGACACTTGGGTGCCTCTAACCTCCCTTAAATGTACCTGGAGTTATGTGGTATTCATCATCTGATTCCGCAGGGCATTGTTCACAATTACGTGGTCATCAGTGTCGGATGTGGCCAAAGGACGTCTACTTCTATGCCTTTCTGTGACTCTTCTAGTCTCTCTGTATCTCTGTTGTAACCTACTGATGACACTCTGTGACACTCTAAGCTCAGTGGCCAATTCTGTCTGTGAACACCCTGCTTGAAGCCTCGCAATGGCAAGGTATTGTTGATCAATTGTTAGGTGTCATTTTGGTCTCATGATGTCAAAATGTGAGCAGCTTGTTAAGGAGGAGTGTTTAAATACCAATTCTTATTGGACCAGGAAATTTATTGGGCGATTCATGGATCAAACACCTGTTGTGAATGTTGTCGTTACGCCCCGTGTTAGAGAAAAGCAAGTTGTGCAAGTACTGTAATATTGAACAGTTGGACATGTGCATTCAAAAGTTTAGAGAAGGTCACATTTAGAGATGAGCGAATTTTTAAATAATTTGATTCGCCAGTTCACTGAATTTTTCGATCCGAATATATTTGCGGCGAATTACGTTAAAAAACGGCTATTTCCTGGCTGCTGAGAGCCTTTATAGTGGTGTAGTGGTGTAGTGAAATAATACTGTGAGTCTGTATGACATGGAGATAACAGGCGTCGCTCTTAGAATCACTGCACATTTCAATTATTATGGCAGTCACGGGGCCAAAACTGACCAAATAACTCAAGTATGAACTCTTACAGGTTGATGTTAGCGGCAAGAAGAAGCACACTCTTTTTACACTGTCGCCAGGTGATTCCACATAGATGTCTACAGAACCTGTTCTATTAAACGCGTATACAAGTAGAGCCACCCGGACAGAGTGGACAGGGTGTCAGCAGTTAGTTTGTATTGACGTCAATGATTATTTTGCACGTCCTCTGATCCGTCAGAACAATAACCCACAAAAAAACTAGCATTTGCTCAATAATCCATCAGTATTGCTAATGCCAAAAAAAACCAGGGGTGGATCTAAAACAAAGATGACACGTGCATGGAATTTTTGCATGTCTTCTGTGTTTTTGTACCAACTCCTGCTTTTGGCTAGCAAATCATAAGCCAATTCTGATGGGACCATACAGGCCTTACAGCTGCTACACAGACAGGATCCATTGTGCATCTCATTTTTCCTTCCTTCTGACAGATAAGAAGAAAGGTCAAATAAATCATGATGTCAGCCAGGCCGAAAAGCAAAATAGTGGCCCAGTCATGAAGTGGGGAGGGTGGAAACAGCATGAGAAGTCCACAGAGTGGACCTATGACATAGTGGTGAAGTGGAAGCAGCATGAGGAGACCATAGAGTGGCCCAATGACAGAGTCTGGAGGTGGCAGCAGCATCAGGAGGCCCCAGAGTGGCACTATGACAAAGTGTGGAGGTGTCAGCAGTGTGAGGAGGCCACCGAGTGGCACAGTGACCGGTCTGGAGTTGGCAGCAGTATGAGGAGGCCACCGAGTGGCACAATGACACAGTCTGGAGTTGGCGGCAGCATGAGGAGACCACAGATTGGCCTAATGACGGAGTGCGGAGGTGGCGGCAGCAGCAGCATCAGGAGGATACCACAGAGTGGCAAGGTGACATAGCGTGGAGATGGCATCAGCAGCATCAGGATACCACAGAGTGGCAAGGTGACATAGTGTGAAGATGGCAGCAGCATCAGGATACCACAGAGTGGCAAGGTGACATAGTGTGGAGATGGCAGTAGCAGCATCAGGATACCACAGAGTGGCAAGGTGACATAGTGTGGAGATGGCAGTAGCAGCAGCATCAGGATACCACAGAGTGGCAAGGTGACATAGTGTGGAGATGGCAGTGGCAGCATCAGGAGGATACCACAGAGTGGCAAGGTGACATAGTGTGGAGATGGCAGTAGCAACAGCAGCATCAGGATACCACAGAGTGGCAAGGTGACATAGTGTGGAGATGGCAGCAGCAGCATCAAGATACCACAGAGTGACAAGGTGACATAGTGTGGAAATGGCAGCAGCAGCATCAGGATACCACAGAATGGCAAGGTGACATAGTGTGGATATATCAGTAGCAGCAGCAGGAACCACAGAGTAGCAAGGTGACATAATGTGCAGATGGCAGTAGCAACAGCATCAGGAGGATACCACAGAGTGGCAAGGTGACATAGTGTGGAGATGGCAGTAGCAGCAGCAGCATCAGGATACCACAGAGTGGCAAGGTGACATAGTGTGGAGATGGCAGCAGCAGCATCAGGATACCACATATGTGACATTGCATATGTTGACGCAGGGCTGTGGTGCCAACATTGGCACCCTGGCCACGCTTCACCTTCTGCCCACATATTCTACATATGGCCATGTTAACCTCCTCCGGTGGCTTAACACAAAACTGCCACTGTGATTTTCCCCCCAACAGTCCGCACTGACTGACTGCTACTGCCGCTGCTTCCGTGAACTCCTGCACCACTACTTCCCGGGCAGGTAGGCTGCTGCGAAGCAGGTGGTCTACCCTGGGCACATTTGACTCCCGACCTCCCACTGCTGCCGACTCCCAGCCATGCTTTCAACACATATAACCGCTGACGTGAACTGAGAATATATTTTTGTACTGAAATAGGCCACTAAATGCTTTCAACACATATAACCGCCGACGTGAACTGAGAATATATTTTTCTTTTTGTACTAAAAATAGGCCACTAAATGCTTTCAACACATATAACCGCCGACGTGAACTGAGAATATATTTTTCTTTTTGTACTAAAAATAGGCCACTAAATGCTTTAAACACATATAACCACTGACGTGAACTGAGAATGTATTTTTCTTTTTGTACTGAAATAGGCCACTAAACTCTTTCACCACAAATAAACAGTGAAGTGTGTATATTTTTTTCCTTTTTGTACTCAAAATAGGACACTGAATGCTTTCACCACATATAACTGCCGAAATTAAATGTGTATATATTTTTCGTTTTGTACTGAAATAGGCCACTAAAGTCTTTCACCACAAATAAATGCAACAGGGAAGTGTGTATATTTTTTTCCTTTTAGTATTGAAAAAGGACACTGAACGCTTTCACAACATATAACTGCAGTAGTGGAATGCGTATATATTTTTCCTTTTTGTACTGAAATAGGCCACTAAACTCTTTTATCACAAATAAATGCAGAAGTGAAATGCGTATATATTTTTCTTTTTCCACAGATATAAGCCACTACATTAGCAACATAGCACTTGTACCCCAATAACAAGAACAGATTGCTGGAATGCCAGAGCTGTATAATGACTATTTGGATCCCTAGCGACTTTAAACGTCTCTCCCTGCACTAAGATGCTGTGAAATGATTCCTCCCTATCCTTTCCCTTCACTTATAAATCGTTTTTTCAGTCTTTTTAAGATAGTTTTTTCCTATTGCTTGTCATAGCGCGCCTGTTCCTGCACTCAGAACGCTGGAAAATGTTTGACTCTAAGATGACCGCCGTATTTATAGGGCTATGACATCACAGGGCTGGCTGGCTGCTGATTGGCTGCATGCATGACATTATGGGTCAGTCCGCCTTCCCAGAGTTCCTTGCCCCATGTCCTCACACGTCTAGCCGCCATTGTAGCCGCCATTTTAAGAAAAATTGTGAAATTCGCATTCGTTGCAAATCAAATTTTTCCTGAAATTCGGATCTAATTCCACTTTGTCTGATTCGCTCATCTATAGTCACATTAAGTTCATCTGTAAAGGTTAGAGTGCATTTTAGGTTTATCCTGAAATCTCACCCACAAGCCAAATAACCCTAACATTTTGTGAGTTGTGTACATTACATTACTTATCATTTTCTGATCCAAGGTTACTTCCCATATTATACTTCAGAGCTGTACTCACTATTCTGCTGGTGAAGTCATTGTGTATATACATTACATTACTTATCCTGTACTGATCCTGAGTTAAATCCTGAATTATACTCCAGAGCTGAACTCACTATTCTGCCGGTGAAATCATTATGTAGATACATTACTTATCTTGTACAGATCCTGTATTATACTCCAGAATTGGCCTGAAAATTGATATATGACACTTTAAGGTCTAATTTTCATAATCTATTTTATTTTTTATTTGTTATACAAATGTTTTCTCTTTCACCCCCCCACCCCTATTAAGCTCTTGAACGCAATAGCAAATAGTTTCAGAGTGACACTGATGTATATAGCTATAAGTTAACGCATGGTTGGTGGCGTTAATGAACAGCATGTTTAAAAAAAACAATGCACCGTTGCTTTTTCATATTAGAAAACTTCCAAAAATTGTCCTTTATCAGGGGCAGATAGTGTTTCAAAACACATGGTGCTATGGGCAAAAACAGTGGCTTGTTGGGACCAAGCACCTAAAAATTATATCTTAACGGGGAAGGATGCCTGCTCATGTTTATAAACACACATATGAATATCATAAGAAACAGTGTTCTGCACAAACATCTAAAAATTATGCATTAGTGGGGGCAGAATGCCTGCTCGTAATTATAGACCCACAAGCATTAAGTGTCAGAAGAAACGGTGGCTTATTCTGAACAAACCTAGAAAAATTATCCCGAAAAAGTGTAGATTTGGAAGGTTAAGGTAATTGTTGCACACAGCTGCAATAGTAGTGGTAGCAGTAGCACCACGGCATGGAACAGGCAAAGCAGTAGATGTGTGTGCGGATGCTTAGGGGTTGTAGTAGTAGTGAAGACTGTGTAGTGGTTATGGTAGTGGCAGTAGGGGTAATGGAATTGACAGTAGGGGAATTAGCAGCAGGGAGTTGCAGCTACAGTGGTGGTATGATGTTGGTAACAGCAGCAGTCATACGGTATGGAACATAATGATAGGCAGGCAGTAGCAGCAGCCATGCAGTACAAAATATGATGGTAGGCATGCAGACAGCAGCAGTGTCATAATGGTAGCAGCTGTAGCCATACAGTATGGAACATGATGGTAGGCAGGCAGCAGCACTGGCATGATGGGGAACCCCAAATGGCAGATCTATTCAACAGCCACACCGGAAAACCCTCACGGATCCATCCCTCAAAGACAATTTTACTACAAAAATTTTATGCATTAGTGAACACATAGTTCAAAAAACATTTTAACGCACAAATTGTATTATTAGTGCTGATCCTTACTCATGACCAATTACTTTGGTAATAATGTACTATTTCCAATAAAAGCTGCCACTTTTTGTACTGGAAGCTGGATTTCTGTTTCTTTAGAAGTAAATTGTCAATACCAATGTGCGTGTTTGTAGAAGGGGAGGGACATTTAATTGCGCCTCTGTCTTTAGATTACTAAAAACATAATTGCAATAAAACGAGGGATGGATCCGTGAGGGTTTTCCAGTGAGGCTGTTGAATAGATCTGTCATTGGGGGTTCCCCATCATGCCAGTGCTGCTGCCTGCCTACCATCATGTTGGTCATGAGTAAGGATCAGCACTTCATGATCCGAAACGCGTAGACATGAATACACTGTTTGGTTTTTAATGCACTATTTCCAATAAAAGCTGCCACTTTTTTGTACTGGAAGCTGGATTTCTGTTTCTTTGGATGTTACTTCCATGCGTTGTTCCCAGCGTGCTCCTTGCTTCCTTCATCATCCAGGTGAGCGCACCCTCCTCCTTTTTTGTTCATTGACAATTTACTTTGGGAATAATACAATTTGTGCGTTAAAATGTTTTTTGAACTATGTGTTCACTAACGCATAAAATTTTTGTAGTAAAATTGTCTTTGAACTACACAGTCTGATGTAGTAATGTGTTCAATAACATAAATATAACAGTGCAATCTTTGCGGTAAAATGTCTTTGAACTGTGGGAGACATTTAGCAAACCAGATAGGTTAGGTGTTTTGTGTAAAAATGTTGCACAATATAGCAATTGCAACTTTTTGCAACATTTCTGTGACATTTAGGAGACACACTACTTTTCAAATTGGTCTATGTTTGATGCAGAAAAGTGAGATTAGACCTTGATTATGGCACATTTACTATCTGCGACACTTGAAATATCGCAGAAAAGGCTCAGAAAAGTTGAATCCTATGCCAGCCAGCCCCCTGGTGTATTTTTCTAAGACTAGAAAATATACAACACAATGCAGTTACACAAAATACATGAAAAATGTGCACCACTTCATAAATTTGGTCCAACCACACAATGCAAAACCAGACTTAAAAGTGACATGAGAATGACCTTAAATGATAAATGTCCCCCTATCTATTTAATAATACGGCTATTGCAAAGAAATTTTTGTAGTAAAATGTCTTTGAACTACACGGTCTGCTCAAGTAATGTGTTCAATAACACATATAAAAATGCAATGTTTGTGGTGAACTGTCTTTGATCTACACTGTCAATGCAGTAATGTATTTGCTAACATGAATATAATAATGCAATGTCTTTAAAGAATGTGCTTTATAACATGAGTATGATGATCCCTACTGTCAGGTCACATCACAGGGGTGAATTAAACTATTGAGCTTATTAATTTACCACATAAAGTCACACCCACCTATTTTAGATGACGGAATTATGCTAAATTATTTCCATAGTTTTCCAACACCCCAATATTTCATACTACAATTGCTACCACCACCTAAACTTATCTAGGCAATAGGGGCCTACATTTTCAGATTTTCTCAGAATCAATTAGTCACAATAAAACAGGTTATCTTAATGGGACATAAAATACTCTGAATCAATACAGGCAATGTTTTTTCCCTTCAGAAGCGTAAGTTTTGCATGACTACAAGGAAGAGATTTATTAATATTTAAAATTTAATACACAATAGTGCAGTGCGATACAAAGAGGAATTGTCAGATAAAAAGATTTAGAAAAATATATGTACAGTTACAATTAGGATTGAGCGAACTCGAACTGTAAAGTTCGGGTTCGTACCGAACTTAAGGATTTTTGGACCCCGGACCCGAACCCGAACATTTCAGTAAAAGTTTGGCTTCCTGTTCGGTGTTCGGCGATTTCTTGGCGCTTTTTGAAAGGCTGCAGAGCAGCCAATCAACAAGCGTTTAACTCTGTGCCCTTAGAAGCCATCACAGCCATGCCTACTAATGGCATGGCTGTGATTGGCCAGTGCAGCATGTGACCCAGTTTCTATATAAGCTGGAGTCACGTAGCGCTGCACGTCACCCTGCTGTGCTTAGTGTAGGGATAGGATGCTGCTGCTGTGAGGGAGAGAATAGGAAATAAACTTTAATCAGAACTGCAATTGAACTCAGCGATATACATAGATTTAGTTGTGTGGGTGCAGTGCACAATCTTTTTACCCTGCCCTGAGCCCAATGACAGAGAAAAATAACTTTTTATCCGTCTGTTAGTTAGGTGGGCGGCGGCGGACATTTTATGCAAGCTCTGTGCACCAGCACTGCATATGTACTTTTGTGACATTGTGACATTGAAATCCAAGCTTCAAATACTGCAATAATAATCTGGGTTAAAAAAAACACCCATTTTTGTCAATATCCTACATCTGGTGCCTTTGCAGCATTAGTCAGTGTACAATTTAAGCTAGAACTACAGCTATAATTTTGGGCAAAATACTAAATTTTACAGCCCTTGCTGCATCTGTACGTGTGAAATTCAAGCGCTATATACTGCTGTCATATTCTGTTAGTAAAAAAAACACCCATTTTGGGCAAAGTACTTAATTTGCGGCCTTTTCTGCACCTGTCAGGGTAAAATTCAAGCGTTATATACTGCTGTCATATTCTGTTAGGTGCAAGTAGGCGACAGAATGTATTTGGTCGGGCCTAATGCGGCTCTACGAATGGTGAGGCCTGAACAAGTACAGGGGATAGTAGATTGGGTTACTGACAGTGCCTCCAGTTCCTTTACATTGTCTCCCACCCAGTCTCCTGCTGAAAGATCAGAGTTGGCACCTGTAGCCGATGTCCATCAGTCTTTCACCTCACCCCCTTGCAAATCAGCAAAGCAGTCTGAGCCCCAAGTCATGCAGCAGTCTCTTCTGCTTTTTGATTACTCTGTTAGCACGGTTTTCCAGGGCCATTCACCTAGCCCTTCCCCAGAAGTGGAAGAGATTGAGTGCACCGATGCCCAACCACTTATGTTTCAAGATGAGTACATGGGAGGACCATCATAGCACATCTCGGATGATGACGAAACACAGGTGCCAACTGCTGTGGCTTTCGAAAGTGTGCAGACCGACAAGGATGGCAGGGGTGAAGACTGGGTGGAAGATGATATGGAGGATGATGAGGTCCTCAACCCCACATGGAATCAAGGTCATGCGAGTGACCTATGTAGTTTGGAGGAAGAGGCGGTGGTCGCACAGAGCCACCAGCACAGCAGAAGAGGGAGCAGAGTGCAAAAGCGGAGCAGCCGTCCCCTAGACAGTACGCCTGCTACTGCCCACCGCAGCAAGGGACCGAGCACACCAAAGTCAGCTCCAAGGGGTTCCCTGGCGTGGCAGTTCTTCAAACAATGTTCTAGCGACAAGACACGAGTGATTTGCACGCTGTGCAATAAGAGTCTGAAGCGAGGCATAAACGTTCTCAACCTGAGCACAAATTGCATGACCAGGCATCTAAGTGCAAAGCACGAGCTGCAGTGGAGTAGACACCTCCAAAACCAAGAAAGATCTCTGGCTCCTCCTGCATCCTCTTCTGCTGCAGTCTTGGCCTCTTCATCCACCTCTGGAGTGACAGTGCCACTTGCCACCACGCAAACAGAGGATCTGCCAGCAACACCACCATCTGGGTCACCAAGCATCTCCACAATGTCCCACGGAAGCGTTCAGCTCTCCATCTCTTAAACACTGGAGCAGAAGAGGAAGTACCCCCCTACCCACCCACGATCCCTAGCCCTGAATGCCAGCATTTCTAAATGACTGGCCTTTGAAATGCTGTCATTCCGTCTGGTGGAGACGGATAGTTTTAAAGGCCTTATGGTGGTGGCTGTCCCACAGTACGTCGTGCCCAGCCGCCACTACTTTTCAAGGTGAGCCATCCCTTCCCTGCACAACCAAGTAGGTGACAAAATCAGGTGTGCACTGCGCAACGCCATCTGTGGCAAGGTGCACCTGACTACGGATACGTGGACCAGTAAGCACGGTCAGGGCCGTTATATCTCCATAACAGCACACTGTGTAAATGCAGTGGCGGCTGGGCCTGAGGCGGATAGCAGTTTGGCGCATGTCCTTCTGTAGTGTACGGGAGCTGTAATGCCCGTCACTACAGAAGGATCACTTGTGTGCTGTCGTTTCCCCTTATTTATGGGGAGGTTGGTATAAGTCATCTTCATAAAATGTAATGCTATATACTGCCCTGTTACTGTAAAATATGCATGTACAGGCCTGCTAGGGGTGTCATTCCAGCTCTGAGTCACTAGAGGGAGCTAGGGAGCCCTAGGTTATATAAGGCCCAGTCAGGGAGAGGAATAGAAAAATTTTAGACTGTGTTAGAGATCAGACTATGTCTGAGTTAAGTCCAGGCCTGGAGCTTGCAGACCAGGAGAGGGTATTGCAGTCCCTGTAATCGGGTTCCAGATCCAAGGAGAAGGTTCCCCTCCTGAGTTCATATATGCAGAAGCAGGAACACCACAGTTAACCAGCCTGAGGAAACTGAGAGAGACAGAGGCAAGTACAGAAAAGCAAGAGGTACTAAAGATGGAGCAGCTGCAGCGCTGACAGGTGAGCAGCAGCAGGGTGAGAACGCCGAAAGCGCGCACAGACGGCCCGTACTTTATGCAGCAGCTCTGACATGTCGGTGTAATTTATAAGGAATCTCTGCACCACCAAATTTAGCACATGCGCCAGGCAAGAAATGTGCGTCAAACCGGCTAGTCCCAGAGCTGCTACGAGATTTCGCCCATTATCGCACACCACCAGGCCAGGCTTGAGGCTGACTGCCACAAACCACTCATCGGTCTGTTGTTCAAGGCCCGTCCACAGCTCCTGCGCGGTGTGGGGTTTGTCCCCCAAACAGATAAGTTTTAAAACTGCCTGCTGTCGTTTACCCCTGGCTGTGCTGAAGTTGGTGGTGAAGGTGTTACGCTGACCGGATGAGGAGCTGGTAGAGGATGAGGAAGTAGAGTAGGAGGAGGAAGCAACAGGAGGCAAACTGAAGTGCCCTGCAATCCTCGGTGGTGGAAGGACATGCGCCAAACTGCTATCCGCCTCAGGCCCAGCCGCCACTGCATTTACACAGTGTGCTGTTATGGAGATATAACGGCCCTGACCGTGCTTACTGGTCCACGTATCCGTAGTCAGGTGCACCTTGCCACAGATGGCGTTGCGCAGTGCACACCTGATTTTGTCACCTACTTGGTTGTGCAGGGAAGGGATGGCTCGCCTTGAAAAGTAGTGGCGGCTGGGCACGACGTACTGTGGGACAGCCACCACCATAAGGCCTTTAAAACTATCCGTCTCCACCAGACGGAATGACAGCATTTCAAAGGCCAGTCATTTAGAAATGCTGGCATTTAGAGCTAGGGATCGTGGGTGGGTAGGGGGTTACTTCCTCTTCCTCTCCAGCGTTTGGGATATGGAGAGCTGAACGCTTCCGTGGGACATTGTGGAGATGCTTGGTGACCCAGGTGTTTGTGTTGCTGGCAGATTCTCTGTTTGCGGGGTGCCACGTGGCACTGTCACTCCAGAGGTGGATGAAGAGGCCGCGACTGCAGCAGAAGAGGAAGCAGGAGGAGCCAGAGACCTTTCTTGGTTTTTGAGGGGTCTACTCCACTGCAGCTCGTGCTTTGCACTTAAATGCCTGGTCATGCAGGTTGTGCTCAGGTTGAGAACGTTTATGCCTCGCTTCAGGCTCTGATTGCACAGCGTGCAAACCACTCGTGTCTTGTCGTCAGCACATTGTCTGATGAACTGCGACGCCAGGGAACTCCTTGGAGCTGGCTTTGGTGTGCTCGGTCCCTTGCTGCGGTGGGCAGTAGGAGGTGTACTGTCTAGAGGACGGCCGCCCTGCTTTTGCACCCTGCACCCTCTTCTGCTGTGCTGGTGGTTCTGTGCGACCACCGCCTCTTCTTCCGAACTACATAGGTCACTCGCATGACCTTGATTCCATGTGGGGTCGAGGACCTTATCGTCCTCCACATCATCTTCCACCCAGTCTTCACCCCTGCCATCCTTGTCGGTCTGCACACTTTCGAAAGCCCCAGCAGTTGGCACCTGTGTTTCGTCATCATCCGAGACGTGCTGCGAAGGTCCTCCAATGTACTCATCTTGAAAGATAAGTGGTTGGCCATCGGTGCACTCAATCTCTTCCACTTCTGGGGCAGGGCTAGGTGGATGGCCCTGGGAAACCCTGCTAACAGAGTCATCAAAAAGCAGAAGAGACTGCTGCATGACTTGGGGCTCAGACTGCTTGGCTGATTTGCAAGGGGGTGAGGTAAAAGACTGATGGACATCGGCTGCAGGTGCCAAGTGTGGTCTTTCAGCAGGAGACTGGGTGGGAGACAATGTGAAGGAACTGGATCCACTGTCAGCAACCCAATCTACTATTGCCTGTACTTGTTCAGGCCTCACCATTCGTAGAGCAGCATTAGGCCCGACCAAATACTGCTGCAGGTTTTGTCGCCTACTCGCACCTGAGGAAGGGGTTTCACTTGTGCGTGTAGCTGGCACAGATCGACCACGTCCTCTCCCTGCAACAGGAGCTCCACCAGCAGCACCACGACCTGGGCCATGTCCCTTATTTGACGCTCTCCTCATATTTTTCGAATTTAGGATCTTGCCTTAAATGGGTGTTTAATTAATAGTAGAATAGAACGACAGTATGTAAAGGGAGTATCTCACAGGGCCTTAACCAGTGTAGGCCTGCAGTGAATATATCTTTGCCCAAAATGGCTGTATTTCGAATGGCTGTATTTCAAATACCTGATTCAAACCCCTGTATGTAGAGGGGCTATCTTGCAGGGCCTGAACCAGTGTAGGCCTGAAGTAAATATTTCTTTGCACAAAATGGCTGTATTTCAAATGGCTGTATTTCTAATGCTTGATTCAAACCCCTGTATGTAGGGGGGTATCTCACACGGTCTGAACCAGTGTAGGCCTTAAGTAAATATATCTTTGTACAAAATGGCTGTATTTCAAATCCCTGAATCAAACCCCTGTATTTAGAGGGAGTATCTCACACGGTCTGAACCACTGTAGGCCTGAAGTAAATATATCTTTGCACAAAATGGCTGTATTTCAAATGGCTGTATTTATATCCCTGATTCAAATCCCTGTATGTAGAGGGGGTATCTCACACGGTCTGAACCACTGTAGGCCTGAAGTAAATATATCTTTGCACAAAATGGCTGTATTTCAAATGGCTGTATTTCAAATCCCTGTATGTAGAGGGAGTATCTCACATTGTCTGAACCAGTGTAGGCCTGAAGTAAATATATCTTTTCACAAAATGGCTGTATTTCAAATGGCTGTATTTCAAATCCCTGAATCAAACCCCTGTACGTAGAGGGAGTATCTCACACGGTCTGAACCACTGTAGGTCTGAAGTAAATATATCTTTGCCCAAAATGGCTGAATTTCAAATGGCTGTATTTCAAATGCCTGATTCAAACCCCTGTATGACTGCTGGTATTCAGGAACAGGGGATTAGGATGAGAGAGCTACCACAGGCCCCCCTTCAACCTTTTCCCACCTTTACCATAGCAAAGGACACGGACACCGTTTTAGAACTTCAACTTGTTTTACTGGGTGATAATCGGCCACAGCTAAACATTACAACGGCAAAATTAAGCTCCTCCCCCAACCATTCTTTCGTTGCGGTGTGCCAACCCCTGGACCCCAGGGGGCACGTGCGCCAAATCTTTTATCACCAGCTCCTTTTGTCTAACTTGCCGCCAGCTGTGACTTCCAACTCCAATCCATAACCAGGAACCTCAAAAGAAAAGAAAATACAACATGACCATCCAATCATAAACACTAATATACCACAAAAGGGAGGGAGGGTGGGACCAGCTTGCCTTCGCCACAAAGAGGAAGGGCCAGGAGCATGGAGGGAGTATTTAACTCTTCCCCAATGCCACCTCCCCTTCCTGTTCCTTAACTCCGCCACTCTTCCATTAATCCTTTAGTTCCCTCTCCAGCATCCCACCCTTCTCACCCATTTACAGCCCGTCGGGCCAACATTTATAGGAGGGGGCCTTTATTTATTAACAACCCGGGAAGGGGTAGGGGAACCACCAGTCCCTCATCACCCTCCCTAAACCGTCGGGTGCTGTCCAGACTGCTGGTATTCAGGAACAGGGGATTAGGATGATAGAGCTACCACAGGCCCCCCTCCAACCTTTTCCCACCTTTACCATAACAAAGGACACGGACACCGTTTTATAACTTCAACTTGTTTTACTGGGTGATAATCGGCCACAGCTAAACATTACAATGGCAAAACTAAGCTCCTCCCCCAACCATTCTTTCGGTGCGCTGTGCCAACCCCTGGACCCCAGGGGGCACGTGCGCCAAATCTTTTATCACCAGCTCCTTTTGTCTAACTTGCCGCCACGGAGGAGGACCACTATCTACACGGGACTCCGACCACCACCCAGCAAACAAAACCCTTGTTCAATGCCATCCTGTAGGCCTGGACTAAAATATATCCATACCAATGTCCGTAAGGTGTACCCCATCCGGCCTCATCAGCGCCCTGTTGTCACCTTCCAACTGACGGTACCTAACCACCACCCCACCTCGGGAGCGAACAAAATGAGAAATCCGGGTATTCAAGGTCCTACGGCACCTCTCCAGTGCCTTTCCATTCCGAGCTCCATGCTACATCACTCGGGGCACCACCTCTGACCATACAATCACCAACTCTTTAAAGAAGGCCGGAAACCTCTCCAAATCGGAACACATGAGCACCATTAACTCTGTCAGCCGCAGGGCGCAGAGATCGTTTCCACCAGCATGTATCACCAATATAACCGGTCCCACCGACCGGAGACCTAAATCCACTATCTCCGGTAACAGTTGAGACCAACGAAGCCCCCGTATACCCTTCCAGAAAACTTCAACTTCCCTGAATCCAAGGCTCCGGCCTCCAGGCCTTCAATCCGCCCTTTGCGCCGCCCAAAAGATATAAGAGTGGCCTAACAGCCATACCACTGGACGAACAGCCCAGTGGTATGGAAAAACCATTAGAGACACACCAATCATGAACACAAATCAGGGCGAATATATCTCGCAAAGCAAGCCGACCGCCATCTACCAATACGCATCACCTCTGATTCAGATAAACCTGCCCTCGCCGCCTCCGTGGCAGCACCTATGCGAAAAGAGTGAGTACCGAATTCACCCGGATCCACCCCTGAATGCCGCAAGCACTTGCGCAACACCGAGGAGAATTGAAATTTTGTAAAAGGGGACCCATCAGCATGCGCGAAAAAAGCTGCAAAGAAGGCAAGACCGAAACTAGCCGCCGCCATAAAACGCTCAAATGCGATGAACAAACCACCTCGCAATTAACAATTAACTTACACAGCAGGGTGAAAGAAATAGGCCGTCTGCTATCCCTCACTACGTACTCCCTTTGCCAGCCCTTCATAGCCTGCATCACCACAAAATTCTTCGTCACATCCGCCCAACCACATAACTTAAAGTAGAATGCCACCCCCGCCAACCGTCACCGCGCAACTGGAGCAGAAACCCCCAAAGACCTCAGCCCTAACAGCCATTCCACCGTAGCTTCCAAGCGAAGATCATCCCTCCTCGCAACATCTCTTACCCCACGCACCACCAACCAGTCTGCCCAGGCCTTACCATGTGCCTGCCACGTCGCAGAGACACCGACGCACTCACAAGGGACATCAATCGCTGACCACTAGCTGCCATAGGTATTGCGGGCATTCCACTCCATCCGGCTCCGCCTCCGGAAGCAGGTCCCGAAAAACCTGCCAATGGAAGCGAGAAAGAGCATCAGCAATCCGATTTTCAACTCCAGGAACATGCCTGGCCCTAAAGTAGATATTACGCTCCAGACAACGGAGGACCAGGTGCCGCAGCAACGATAAAACCGGGAGGGATGAAGAAGACAAACGATTAATACATTGAACAGTCCCCAAATTATCTATAGGGACTATAGGGAACAGCTCCAGCAACGTAAGGTTCCGAACAAGCCCTGAATCGCACCACTCCTCTGGCCACGAAGGCGCACATCACTCCTTGCCTAAGACTGTCCCAAAACCACAGGAACCGGCCGCATCAGACCACAATGCCAGTTCTGAGTTTGAACCTTCTGCAGAAATAAAGCAAGTGTGACCGTTATAGGAACCTAGAAAGGAACGCCAAACTCTCAAATCAGCCTTCAGAGACTTCGTAAGCCAAACATGATGCAGAGGAGACCGGGCCCCCCGCGTGGCCAATGAGAGGCGCCGCGAGAAAACCCGGCCCATGGGCATAACTCGGCAAGCAAAACAAACCAAACCCAAGAGCTACTGGAGTTGACGCAAGGAAACCTTCTTTACTACCAAAAAAACATCAATCAAACCAACGAGAGTGTTAAATTTTTCTAAAGGGAGACAGAACACCATAGTTACCGTATCTATCTCAATGCCCAGAAAGGAGAGACAAGTCACCGGACCCTCCATTTTTCGGGACACCAAATCGCGGGATTAGCTCCAGAAACGTGGACAGGAGAAAACGACAGCCGTCGCCATCCCCCGCTACAAACAGGAAATTGTCAAGATAGTGAATCACTGACGACATTCCCGATTCGACACGTACCACCCATTCCAAAAATGAGCTGAACATCTCGAAATAATGGCACAAAATGGAGCACCCCATAAGCAAACACATATCATAATAAAACAGCCCCTCAAAACAACCCCCCAACAGATGGAAACAATCAGGGTGGATGGGCAAAAGTCTAAACGCCGACTCTATATCAGATTTGGCCATGAGAGCCCCCTGACCTGCCGCCCTCACCAGAGCCACCGCCCTATCGAACGAGACATACGTCACCGACGCCTCCTCCTGCAGTATAGCATCATTAACGGACAAACCCTGAGGGTGAGATAGGTGATGTATGAGCCGAAATTTACCAGTCCCCTTTTTGGGAACCACACCCCATGGCGAAACCCGCAGGTTAGGGAAAGGAGGGGCAACGAACAAACAGGCAATCCTCCCAGCTGACAACTCCTTCCGCAACTTAGCCTCCAGTACCTCCGGATTCTCTCTGGCCAATTTAAGATTATCAGAAAAAACTGGGGACCTTCGCAGAACAAACGGAATGAAAAAACCTTCCGAAAAACCAATCATCAAAGTGGAAGCTGCCTCCCTATTAGGATACCTGTCTAGCCACGGCCCCATCTCTACTACGCTGACCGGCATCCTTTTGCTCAAAAGGGGAGGGAGGTTTTCCGGGCTTAACTTGGGACCTGGAACACCAGCCCGCTGGGTGGGGGAACCCACATGCCGAGCATTCGTGCTTGTATCTGCACAAACCAGCATACTTGCAGAATCCCTCATTAAACAACCAGCACGCACCTGGTCGTCGGACGGCCACTGGACCCTGGGCTGCGAAGGCCCCGGCCCCAGCGGCCGCCCCTTGAAAGGAAGGTGGTCTTTGGGACACCATCAGGCGAAGCCAAACATCCGTCGCCTTAACCCCCCACCCCAGCGTTGACTGCAGCGCCAAACGTCTCCTAAACTCCTCATCGTATCTCCACCACGCACTGCCTCCATGGGCCTTATATGCGCTATAAATAGTGTCCAAGTAAATGAACGACTCAGAACAGCACTCAGGGTGACGCTGACCCATAACACAACCCAGGACGGAAAACGCCTATAACCAGTTGTTCATTGACTTCGACACTTTAACCCTCCGATCATTAGGCTTATCCAGAAAACGTTTCTCCCTATCTACCGTATGCTGGTCCACCGATATCAGGGACGAAATATCCACAAACTGATTGGTCCAAATTTTTTCCCTAACCGCCTCATCTAAGTGAGAACCTAAAGGACTGACACCGCAGAAAAACGAGTCCTTATGCACACCCGCCAATGCTGGGTGAACCCCACTGGAAGACGACGAAGTCTCAGGCGGATTAGACCCCAACGCCGGTGGGTCAGGCACAGGAGCCGTGGGAGGCAACAAGGAGGGGAGCTTATCCAACAACGACTTCAATAACACCTCTAAACCCGTACTTGACCCGCCCGCCCCCCAAGCCCCGGTATATTGGTACTCACCAGCCGAAGGAGGCATCGGCGCCGAAGCTGCAGGTACAGGCACAACTTCCTTGTGTACTGCAGAAGTAGCCAGGCTAGGAGCCCTGGATCCCTCCGCTGGACCCGGTCTGCTCCTTCTAGAATGCGGTGTTCGCACAGACTCCTCCGATGCGCCCGAGGACACGTCCGAGGATGACGGAGAGCGCCACCGAGAGGATCTGGACCGCCGACTATATCTGGATGACCGCGAACCATGACGAGAGCGGCGGCGATGGCGGCCGCGCCTTCTTCTACTCCTGCGGTCCCTGGACGAGGAGGGGGACAAGGACACCTCCCTGCGCCTGCGTGAGCAGACAGGGGAAGCCGCAATGGGCCGAGGGGAGGGCAAAGGGGCAATGTGGGAAGGCCCAGAAGCGGGAGTACCCGCACCAGGAGCCTCCAAAACCGGAGCCACCGGCAGTGTAAACCCGACCCCTGCAGCGGGGGGGGGGGGGGGGGGGTAAAGTCTCCCCTAATGAGAATGGGGGAGCTTGCTGGGACTCAGGAGGGGTTAATGGGCGGTCATCCGCCGCAACAGCACTACTATTAGCCCCCATACTACTCTCAGCCGCCGCTTGCCACGCTGGAGACCACAGTGGCTGAAGTGGCGGTACCGGAAGGGGCGGAGCTAACTCCCGGCAGCGCGAAACCACCGCTGGCCGGCACGCTGAACTAGCGCTCCTGCGACTGCCAGCAGGAGCCGAAACAGGACCCCGGGAGGAGGCCGAACTATGCCCCAGACACACAGGAGGGCGATGCGTACGAGCCAACAGCCGCTCACTAGGTATGACAGGGGAAGGGGAGGAGGGGGTTACTACATGCGGCGTCCCCACCCCAGCAAAGCCAGCCCTCCCTCTCCTCACTAAATCTCGCCAGGAGCGCATTGCGCAGCTCGGTGTCTCCTGCGGCCATCTCTTGTGGGGACAGGCAGCTAGCACAACTCACCAGCTTGCCTTCGCCGTAAAGAGGAAGGGCCAGGAGCATGGAGGGAGTATTTAACTCTTCCCCAATGCCACCTCCCCTTCCTGTTTCTTAACTCCGCCACTCTTCCATTAACCCTTTAGCTCCCTCTCCAGCATCCCACCCTTCTCACCCATTTACAGCCCGTCGGGCCAACATTTATAGGAGGGGTGCCTTTATTTATTAACAACCCGGGAAGGGGTAGGGGAACCACCAGTCCCTTATCACCCTCCCTAAACCGTCGGGTGCTGTCCAGTAGAGGGGGTATCTCACATGGTTTGAACCACTGTAGGCCTGAAGTAAATATATCTTTGCCCAAAATGGCTGTATTTCAAATGGCTGTATTTCAAATGCCTGTATTTCAAATGCCTGATTCAAACCCCTGTATGTAGAGGGGGTATCTCACATGGTCTGAACCACTGTAGGCCTGAAGTAAATATACAGTACAGACCAAAAGTTTGGACACACCTTCTCATTCAAAGAGTTTTCTTTATTTTCATGACTATGAAAATTGTAGATTCACACTGAAGGCATCAAAACTATGAATTAACACATGTGGAATTATATACATAACAAACAAGTGTGAAACAACTGAAAATATGTCATATTCTAGGTTCTTCAAAGTAGCCACCTTTTGCTTTGATTACTGCTTTGCACACTCTTGGCATTCTCTTTATGAGCTTCAAGAGGTAGTCCCCTGAACTGGTTTTCACTTCACAGGTGTGCCCTGTCAGGTTTAATAAGTGGGATTTCTTGCCTTATAAATGGGGTTGGGACCATCAGTGGCGTTGAGGAGAAGTTAGGTGGATACACAGCTGATAGTCCTCCTGAATAGACTGTTAGAATTTGTATTATGGCAAGAAAAAAGCAGTTAAGTAAAGAAAAACGAGTGGCCATCATTACTTTAAGAAATGAAGGTCAGTCAGTCAGCCGAAAAATTGGGAAAACTTTGAAAGTAAGGGCTATTTGACCATGAAGGAGAGTGATGGGGTGCTGCGCCACATGACCTGGCCTCCACAGTCACCAGACCTGAACCCAATCGAGATGATTTGGGGTGAGCTGGACCGCAGAGTGAAGGCAAAAGGGCCAACAAGTGCTAAGCATCTCTGGGAACTCCTTCAAGACTGTTGGAAGACCATTTCAGGGGACTACCTCTTGAAGCTCATCAAGAGAATGCCAAGAGTGTGCAAAGCAGTAATCAAAGCAAAAGGTGGCTACTTTGAAGAACCTAGAATATGACATATTTTCAGTTGTTTCACACTTGTTTGTTATGTATATAATTCCACATGTGTTAATTCATAGTTTTGATGCCTTCATAGTCATGAAAATAAAGAAAACTCTTTGAATGAGAAGGTGTTTCCAAACTTTTGGTCTGTACTGTATCTTTGCACAAAATGGCTGTATTTCAAATGGCTGTATTTCAAATGCCTGATTCAAACCTTTGTATGTTGGGGGGTATCTCACATGGTCTGAACCAGTGTAGGCCTAAAGTAAATATATCTTTGCACAAAATGGCTGTATTTCAAATGGCTGTATTTCAAATCCCTGATTCAAACCCCTGTATGTAGAGGGGGTATCTCACACGGTCTGAACCAGTGTAGGCCTGAAGTAAATATATCTTTGCACAAAATGGCTGTATTTCAAATGGCTGTATTTCAAATGCCTGATTCAAACCCCTGTATGTAGAGGGTGTATCTCACAGGGCCTGAACCAGTGTAGGCCTGAATTCAATATTGGTGCACCAAATGGCGGTATTTAAAATCTCTGAATGTGACCCAAATGTATTAAGGGTGTATCTCACAATGACATCTGCATCAAAGGCTGCCAACTAAATTTTTTTGTGCCCAAACGAGTGTTTGTTTAACAACTGAATTTGACAGCAGTATATAAGCCTGTAATTTCACACGTGCTGATGCTGCAAGGCCTGAAAATTGTGTTTTTTGTCAAAAAAGTGTGTTTTTTAAACCCCAGAAAATGATGAGTGTATTTCTAGCTTAAATTGCACACTGACTAATCAAGATATTGTAGATTGCCAAAATTGTGTTTTTTTTGTAACAGAAAAATGAAAGATGTATATATTAAACTTGAATTTAACACTTGCAGATCTGGAAAATACTGTTTTTTGAAAAAAAGTGTGTTTTTCAAACCCCAGAAAATGATGGGTGTATTTCTACTTTAAATTGCACACACTAATCCAGATGTTATAGATTGCCAAAAAAGTGTTTTTTTGGTAACAGAATATGAAAGCTGTATATATTAAACTTGAATTTAACATTTGCAGATCTGGAAAATACCTTAAATTGCACACTGACTAATCCAGATGTTGTAGTTTGCCCCAAAAAAATTGTGATTTGCAATGTCCCAAAAGCTCAGATGCAGTGCTGGTGCACTGAGCATGCATAAAATGGCCGTTGCCGCCGCCACCCACCCAACAGAATTATAAAAGTTATTTTTTTTTGGTCAATGGCCTCAGGGCAGGATAAAACGATTGTGTCCTGCACCCACACAACTATTTCTAGGTAGATCGCTGAGTTAGATTCTCTCCTATTCTCTCCCTGAAATCACAAGTCCAGCAGCATCCTCTCCCTACACTTGTAACAGCAGAGTGACGTGCAGCGCTACGTGACTCAAGCTTATATGTTCGGGTCCGGGGTCCAAAAATCCTAAAGTTCGGTACGAACCCGAACTTTACAGTTCGGGTTCGCTCAACCCTAGCCAATAGCTAATTCCAGGCAGTTCCTCTGGATGTGTGGCTGTATATATGAGGCCTATTCTTCCTGATCGTAACTACCTAGGTGGATCACTCCACATATCAATTATGATGGAGTTTGCTTTAACCTCTTACGGAAACATGGGGTACCTGTACGCCCTGATGTCCGTATGCTTAAGGACACAGGGCGTACAGGTACGCCCTATGTATTTCCGATCACCGCTGTGCGGCAAGCGATGATCAGAACGGTGTGCCTGCTGAAATCATTCAGCAGGCACCCTGTGACAATGCTGAAGGGGGTCCTTTGAACCCCCCCATCCCCATATCGACGATGGCTGCTGTTTCCGGGTTATTCGGGTCTCCGGTGACCCGATGACCCGGAATAGGAGGGTGATCAGTGATGTAGATCCTGTGAGGTGGCGGTGACGGAGGGTGAGGATCGCCTGTGATTGGCTGGAGGGACTGACCTGAAGATAACGTCCTGAGCTCCGCTCTCCCCACCCACAGACTTCTGTGAGCAAGGAGAGAGGAGCCCTGTGTAGGTCCCTCTGCATCCCACACGATCTGCCGCCATCCGTGGCCACTGAGACCCCATAAAGTGCCATCTGGCATATAAACATTTAGGGAGAGCTTTAGGTTAGGCAGGGATAGTGAAAAAAAAATAATAATAATTTGTGTGCAGCACCCGGATCTGAGAGTGTCTGGGGTCCACATCACCCTGTACGACCCCCGTCACCCCAGGGGTGCTGCAGCTTGCCCTCCCCCCACATATTTTGGGGCACAGGCACATTTTTTTTCTTTTTGTAGGTGCTCTGACTGTGGCCGGCACTTTTAGCCGTAAAAGAGCGTCCGGCCACTGTTTTTCAATTTCCTCCAAGTGTTCACTGACTTCGCTTCGCAACTCTCGTTTTGTTTTCCCTATGGCATCTGGCATTCACAAGTGATTTTGTATATGACGCCCCAAGTTTTGCAATTAATGAAATTTCTGATCTCAAATGTTTGTCCCAAGTTTGTACTTTGGTAAAATTTACCACTTTGTATTACCTTACAGGCCACACACCCACTACACCTAAAGCCGCCCTTCACTCCCCGGTCCCAGCCATTTTCCTTTGGCTGGGGCGGGGGTATGATGGCTGTCTACGAGCATGTCCCTTAGGCTGCTCTCATCATATGGATGGGCCAAACCTTATTTAGAATCTTCCTAACTTGATATGTTGCTCCATCGAAAGTTGTAATAAGGCAGATTTTCTGATCCTTAATTTATTTTTCTTTAGGTACTGATAACTTAGTACGATTTTTATCAAGTGCTGCTTGTTATGCCGCTTTAAGTGTATAGTTGGTGTATGCTCTGGATAGGAACCACCCCTAAGGTCATTAGCCTGTTTGATAAAATCCCTTTTTTCAGAGCAATTACGGAGGAGACGTAAGTACTGTCCCCTTGGGATCCCTTTTTTTTAAAGGTATGGGGCGGCTTCTATCCCAGTCGAGTACCAAATTGGTGGCAGTTGCTTTACGATAAATCATGGCTAATTCGTCCGATCCTGTTTTAACATAGTAACATCGTTTTCTAAGGCTGAAAAAAGCCATCTGTCCTGTTATCCTGCAAGTTGATCCCGACTCTAAACAGGCAGTCAGAATAACCGCTCCTCTCTTCCGTTCAGGGTCCCCGCTGTGTCTCACAGCCAGAACCCGATCTGCTCCTGCTAGATTGCAGAAGAAGGAGCTTTAATCCCAGCGCTGATCAGTGCTGGGATTAAAGCGCTGCCTGAACGTTTATATACGGGCTATCTGCATGGGGCATGTGCAGATAGGACATATATACCCAGTGGGCAGTCGGGAAGGGGTTAACAGATAGGCAATTCTTTTAGGCCCTGATTCACAAAGTGGGGTGCTAAATCTGTCTCATTCTACTATTTATGGCATGTCCACATTGATTAATAGATAAGGAATTCTATTAGGCCCTGATTCACAAATTGAGGTGATACACCTGTCTCATTCTACTGTTTGTGGCATGTCCACATTGATTAGTACATAAGCAATTCTTTTAAGCCCTGATTTACAAATTGAAGTGATACACATGTCTCATTCTACTATTTGTGGTGTGTCCACATTCATTAATAGATAAGCAATTCTATTAAGCTCTGATTTCCAAATTGGGGAGATACACCTGTCTCAATTTACTGTTTTTGGCATGTCCACATTGATTAATAAATAGGCAATTCTATTAGGCCCTGATTCACCAAGTGGGGCGATATGCCTGTCTCACTCTACTGTTTGTGGCGTGTCCACATTGATTAATAGATAAGCAATTCTATTAAGCCTTGATTCACAAATTGAGGTGATACATCTGTCTCATTCTGCTGTTTGTGGCGTGTCCACGTTGACTAATAGATAAGCAATTCTATTAGGCCCTGATTCACAAATTGGGGTGATACACCTGTCTTATTCTACTGTTTGTGGTGTGTCCACATTGATTAATAGATGAGCAATTCTATTAGTCCCCGATTCCCAAAGTGGGGTGATACACCTGTCTTATTCTACTGTTTGTGGCATGTCCACATTGCCATTTTACCGCTTCTGTTAGCCAAACAGTTACTGTGATTTAGTGTTACAGAGAGATCTAACACCATGTGGGCAGTGCAAATAAATCGATTCTTCGTACTGCAGTGTTGCCCATGAGTTGATCGTTGTTTTTTTGTTGGAAAAATGTTTCTTTTATCTGAAAAATTATTTTATTAGCGAAAACTTGTATTGTCTTGTATTGAAAAAATTGTCTTTTAGAGAACAAATTAGTATTTTACCAAATAAATCAGTCTTTTGCCAAATAAATTAATCTACTTCAGTATTACAATCCCTGATCCATATGACGAATGACGTTGAGGCGAGACACACAGCGATCCCTTCAATGCAGGTTGTGTGCAGCCACGGACATGTAAGAGCATTACAGAATAGTTAGTACTGAATGCCACTTGTCCTTTGAAGATATTGGATGCGAACCGCCTGGGGTCAAATAACTCCTTATAATTTTGTTAAAACCAGATTTGCCGAACTTGGTGGATGGATCAAACATAGAAGCTGGATTATTGCCATAAGGGAGGGGTCTCATTGGTTATCTGAATGAACCACACAAATCACTTTACCAACTCAACCCAAATTTATTGTAGCTAATATGTTCTTTTAGCGAAAAAATTAGTCTGCTTCGTTATTGCAATCATTTATGGTCAGAACTATGACAGTATTACCAGATACATTTCTACACCAACTGGACCCGAATTCATAATTTCTAGTTTACACATTCTGTTATCGAAAATTTAATTCTGCCTGACTATGACAGCCACGACAAATATTAAACAAATTGTATGTCACTGTGCAGTGCAACGAAATTTTAACCCATGTGGATCCCTTCATAAGGTCTGTAATCCCTCCATACTATAAACTTAACCCTTTCACGCCCAATGACGTACATGTACGTCATCGGGCCGGTCTTTGAACATGGCGCCCGATCCTGAGCGCTGCAGGCGCCATAGTCGCGGGTGGCCGCCTGCTTCTTATAGCAGACACCCGCGGCTCATGTCCGCAATCGGCAGTGTTACGGCATACAAGGCAATGCTCCAAACTCCGAACGGAACCTCACGAATAGCTGCTAGCAGACGAATAGGAAACGCACCCAAGCGGCTTACACTCCTAGCAATCAGTCTCTAACAGCATACAGTGAATCCCCCCAAGAACGAGACGAGGCTCCGTGTTGAGGGTCAAGCAGTGGTCATCCAGAGCTGTGTCTTTATTGTTCATATATAACATTGTTACACACTAGTACCACCCACAGGGTTTTGTAAAACAACCAATAAACACGTACAATACAGTAAAACACTCCCACACAAAATCCTCCCCTCTGCCTGTGATACAATTACCTTACACAATGGGTTGATGTAATTATCACAGGCAGGAGAATACACAATGTCTTCTGTCCTGGAGACAACCGAGGAGTAATTCAATTATCTCTCAGGACAAAAGGAAATCGCCAATACACACGTGGGGACAATAGGACAGACATCACTATTTAAATATACAATGTCCCAACCATTACAGTAATATAGACATTTGACATGTCCCCAGATGGCTTGGATCTGAGCGCTCAAAATATCCAAACAGCCCTCAGATGCCACAAACACAGTCAAATCGCCATGGGGTTTTAGTTTAGTATGGACTGATGAGAGGTCCCATAATCCTGGGGCAAGAGGCTGGCAACCAGGCCCCTCCAAAACCCAATGGCGAGGTTGGTTTCGCCACAGGCAGTAATGCCGATTGCGGACATTTAACCCCTCAGATGCTCCGGCTCCCTGTGTGGCGATCAGAGGAGCCGGAGCTTGTGTGCAGCAGCCCCTGTCTTTGTGAATGACAGGAGGCTGCTGCATAGTATTTCTTATGGAGCCCTTGCCTGTAATAGGGCTCCATAGGAAAGTAGTAAAATCATCATAGATTTCAATGCAAGTGCATTGGAGTCTATGATAATAGCAATCAAATGATTGATTGTTATAGTTCCATATGGGAACTATAAAAAAAGTGTAAAAAAAATAAATAAAAAAACATAAAAATTCAAATCACCCCCCTTTTCCCCAAAAAATGTGCGAAAACACCCGCAGCATAAAAATATAAAAATATATTCCCCATACGGCAAATATTAAATAAAAAATTAAATAAAAAGTGATCAAAAAGTCACACACCCCAGAATGGTATCAATGAAAAGTTAAGATCTCCCCGCAAAAAATGAGCCCCTATACAGCTCCATACACACAGTTAAAAAAAATGCTTTTTTCCCCACTTTTATTTTTTTTTATCAAAACGCAAGAAAAACTATACATATCAGGTATCGACGGATTCGTACTGACCTGTAGAATAAAAGTAACTGTCAGTTTTATTGCAAATCGAATGTCGTAAATAAAAAACCCATAAAACTGTGGTGAAATAGTTTTTTTTTTTTTTTTGCAATTTCACCCCATTTGGAATTTTTTCCCCGCTTCCCACTACATCAAATGCAATATTAAATGGTGGCATTAGAAAGTACAACTTGTTCTGCAAAAGAAAAAAAAAAAAAGCCCTCATATAGCTAAGTAAACAGACAAATTAAAAAGTTATGGCTCTGGGAAGGCAGAGAGCACAAAACGAAAATGCAAAAAAAACAAAAAAAAAACGCTGGGGCTGAAAGGGTTAATTTTATTTTGCTTTCAACATGTATTTGGGTAAAACCAGATTGGATGAATTTACTGGACGGATCAAACGTGGATGCTGGATTATTGCCATAAGGGAGGAGTCTCGTTGGTATCTGAATGAACCACACAAAACGCTCCACCAACTCGACCCAAATTCATCATAGCTAATAAGTTATTTTATTCAGTGTTTATTCAGTGTTTTGCATCAGTATTCGTAAGCCAAAAATAGGAGTGGGTCCAAAACACAGATGAGATGCAAATAATTTCATTACATTTTATCTCTTTTTTGGAGCAACTCCTGTTTTTGACTTACAATTACTGATCAAATACTGACGCAAAACACTGACAAACTACTGACCGTCTGAAAGAGGCTTTATGGATGCTGAAAATACAGAATTGTATTTTTTGTTGTTTTATGCTGTTCTGACGGATCAGAGGAACGTAAACATGAACAGTGATGTTAATGCAGCCTCACTGCCACTCCTCCTGCCCTCCCTCTCCACTCCACTTTTGTCACGGTTACTGTCACTGCTACTGCTGCCGCCACTATTCCCACTCTTTCATGGGGCAACTACTGCCGCTGCTGCTGCCACCGTCTACACTCTGTCATGGAGCCAGTACTGTCACTACAGCTGCTGCCACCATCCCCACTCTGTCATGGGGCCACTATTGCCGCTGCTGCTGCCACCACCTTCTCCATTCTGTCTGTCATGGAGTCAGTACTAGTGCTACTGCTGCTGCCACCATCCCCACTCTGTCATGGGGCCACTATTTCCACTGCTGCTGCCACCACCATCCCCACTCTGTCGTGGGGCCACTACTACTACTACTGCTTCTGCCACTGTCCCGCTGTTGCTGGCGCCATCATCCCCACACTGTTATAGGGCCAATACTGCCGTTACTGCTGCTGCCACTATCCCCACTCTGTCATGGGGCCACTACTGCCGCTGCTGCTGCAACCTTCCCCACGCTGTCATGGGGCCACTACTTGAATCTTGGGGCACTGCACAGTTAAGTCCATGGCGATAAGTTAGACCAGATGCTTTTAATTACCTGTAATACTGACTCACAGTAATTCCAAAGCTAACACAAGGGATAAGGTATGAATCTTGGTGCACTGCACAGTGATGCAGACAGCGATAAATTACAACTGCCTGTAATACTGGGGGCACAGTACCTACAGAACGGATTAACTATGAATGTGGGAGCACTAGAACATAATGCACATGGCGATACCCTTATCCTGCATTCTCCCTGCACTGTCCAAACCTTCACACTGAGATTGGGCCACCAAGTGGGATGCATATGATTAGGCAGAGTGGCCTGGTTATACCAGATTTATCGTAATTCGTGACAAATTAATTTGGAATGAATTAAATTTCTTGACGAACTTCGGTGAATCGTCCGAATCAAATTTTCTCAAACTTTGCTCATCTCTAGTATCCACTTATGATCTGGTGACCTGCTCTCCTGGCTAGCACCCCCTACCCATTCATTCAACATCAAGGGCACCCCAGCTACCACCAGGCAGGAGACCCCAAAGTCCAAGGTGTGCCCCGATGGAAAGAAGGATTGCGCCGCTTCAACCACTAAATGCCTGGCCTGATGGAGATCTGGACCAGGGATTATCCTCCATGAGGACTACATCCTGACTTATCACCTCTACCACCACTCCCATTCTCCCAGCTCTACACCACCCTCGCCACCTCCCCCTACAGGCCGGCTCGCTGCACTTCCTCTAACCAAACTTGTGCAGTCAAAGATATACTATGGTAACCACTAAGGTTGTTACTCTATGTAAGCCTGTAACCATCAAGTCAGTTGCCTCTTATAAGAACCCTGTAGAAGCCAAGCTTGTTGCCCCACAAGTAATCATAAAGCCATTGTTCCAAGTAACTGCTGTGTCCAGCTGATTCCTTCCACCATCCCTAAGTGGGGGGCCAGATACACCACTCACGAACCAAAAATATCTAAAAATAGTTAAGTCTGACCTTCTCCCTTAGGCCTCATGCACACGACTGTTGTGTGCATCCGCGTCCGTTCCCTCATTTTTCACAGTTTAGCAGAGGTCCCATTCATTTCTTTGGAGCTGTGAAAAAAAACTGATAGTCCTGCATTTTTTCTCCGCGTCCGTGATCCGTGACTCCAGTCTGAAAAAGACAACTTCCCCATGTTCATTCCAATTGTCCTCTTTAACTGGATGACAGCCATTTGGACAACAGTCACCCATGAAACCATATAAAAGACAATGGCCAAAATAATTGTAGTGTAAACCAGTACTTTACAGACACCTGTATGGACCCATCATCTTTTCATTAGTAGTGTATAATAGCCTGATACAGTCCTGATCAAAAGTTTAAGACCACTTGAAAAATGGCAAAAAATCATATTTAGCATGGCTGGATCTTAACAAGGTTCCAAGTAGAGCTTCAACATGCAACAAGAAGAAATGGGAGTGAGCCAAAAAATTTTTGAGCATTCAATTAATTGAAAAAAAAGATTAAACTGAAACAGGCTGTTTTTTAGCTGATCCAAATTTTAGGACCACATGCCTTTAAAAGGCCAAATTTGTGCAAAGATGTGGATTCATTGTCATTTTTTGTCAGGTAGTCACACGTTGTGATGGCAAACGCAAAAAAACTCTCCCTTTTTGAACGTGGTCGGGTTGTTGAACTGCATAAGGCTACTTTCACACTGGCGTTTTGAATTCCGTTTGTGAGATCCGTTTCAGGGATCTCACAAACGGTTCAAAACGGATTAGTTCAGCCCCAATGCATTCTGAATGGATAAGGATCCGTTCAGAATGCATCAGTTTGTCTCCGTTCCGCCTCCATTCCGCTCTCGATGCGGACACCAATGGGAGCAATGCGGAGCCAAACTGATCCGTCCTGACTTACAATGTAAGTCAATTGGGACGAATCCGTTTTCACTGACGCAATATGGTGCAATTGAAAACGGATCCGTCCCCCATTGACTTTCAATGTAAGTCAGGACGGATCCGTTTTGACTTAGACTTTTTTTTGACACAATAATGCAAACGGATCCGTTCTGAATGGATACAAGCATTTGCATTATAGGTGCGGATCCGTCTGTGCAGATACCAGACGGATCCGCACCTAACGCAGGTGTGAAAGTAGCCTAATTAGGGTCTCTCACAGAGCGCCATCGCTACTGAGGTGGGACGCAGTAAGACAGTCATTTGGAATTTCTTAAATGATCCTGAGGGTTATGGAACAAAAAAGTCAAGTGGAAGACCCAAAAAATTTTCATCAGCACTGAGCCGGAGGATCCAATTGGCTGTCCGTCAAGACACTGGGAGATCCTCGACCCAAATTAAGGCCCTTACTGGTGCTGACTGCAGCCCCATAACCATCAGACGGCATCTGAGACTGAAGGGCTTCAAAAACAAAAACGTCTTGTTTTCCTCTCTAATGATGAGTCTGAAGCGCTCAGCCGAGCGCTGTCTCTCCTCCCTGCTGGGTGTGGTAGTGAAGACGGCCTCAATAGAAGGTCTAGGGGACCATCTTCACTACGGACCTCAGCAGTGAGGAAAAGTGGCTGAGAGCTTCAGACTCCTGCTTATAGAAGTCAGCGGGGGTCCCAGCGCTGGACACGCCAACAGGAGACCTCCATACAACCTCCATAACTGACAGACCTGTCACCTGTAGACCTCTACCCATGTCACTTGTCAGCTTTCTTATGAATCCATCAAGGATTTATTGCAGCATGTTCCATCAGACGCTGAACTAGACATATTGTTTGCTATAAGGATTTCTTCTGTAATGCGGAGCCCCATGGCGGCACATGGTGCTACAAGGACTACATGTGGCCATTTACAGCCTCCAGGACATACAGTCCCTCTGCCAAGTGCATGAAGTCTTCGATATAAAATTGTATAATCCAATAACCACAGCGGTGGTGGCAATTTTGTGGCATGAGATAGGGCAACAGGGTCATGGAAGATAAACTCCCCTTTATAGCAAGATCAAACATAACACAAAATGACAGCCTCTAGATCAGGGATAAGCAACCTCCGGAACTCCAGCTGTTCTGAAACTACAACTCCCAGTATCCTCTGTCTAAGGTGAAGACAAATAAGTCACAGGGGCCTGATGAGATACACCCAAAATTATTAAAAGAGCTTAGTGGTGAGCTGGCAAAACCGCTAACAGATTTATTTAACCAATCATTAGTAACAGGAGTCGTCCCGGAAGATTGGAAATTGGCAAATGTCGTGCCCATTCACAAGAAAGGTAGTAGGGAGGAATCGAGCAACTATAGACCAGTGAGTCTGACATCAATAGTAGGCAAATTAATGGAAACCCTATTAAAGGATAGGATTGTGGAACATCTAAAATCCCATGGATTGCAAGATGAAAAACAACATGGGTTTACTTCAGGGAGATCATGTCAAACAAATCTTATAGATTTTTTTGACTGGGTGACTAAAATAATCGACGGTGGAGGTGCAGTAGACATTGCATATCTAGATTTTAGTAAGGCTTTTGACACTGTCCCACATAGAAGACTTATCAATAAACTGCAGTCATTGAGCATGGACTCCCATATTGTTGAGTGGATTAGGCAGTGGCTGAGTGACAGACAGCAGAGGGTTGTAGTCAATGGAGAACATTCAAAACAAGGTCATGTTACCAGTGGGGTTCCACAGGGATCTGTACTGGGACCAATTTTGTTTAATATCTTCATAAGTGATATTGCAAAAGGCCTCGATGGTAAGGTTTGTCTTTTTGCTGATGACACAAAGATATGTAACAGGGTTGATGTTCCTGGAGGGAAACGCCAA